>NC_065892.1:6002500-6627500 GCF_905147045.1 Nymphalis io | reverse complement strand
TAACGTAGTTATTGTTGATGAGTGTTTGCAGAATTCTATACAAAGAAATTACCATCTGTTTTAGTAAAAAAGCGCCGTAGCGTGTATCAAATAAAATTGTCTCAAACTCGAACAAAAAGTTTGCTAGGTTTTATTATAAAGGTTTTGAAAATATGTCCAAAACTTAACGATTAGGGTGACGTAAAAAGTCCAGTTAGAAAAACAATACCTTAATTCCATTTTAGTTTCTAAGTTTTCATCGCTCCCATTAACTTCAAGCATGTTTTCAAAAACTTTTATTTTGTTAAAATTATGTTTAAACAGAAATTATATTCGAGAGAACAAAGATGTTATGTCATGTTACTACTTGATAAACTTGACATTTCAAACTTATTCTTATTAATCTTTTGAAACCAAAAGAGGTTGTATTACGCGACCATTAAAACTTATGTAAATTTACTGAATTTAATTCTTTAATTTTCATTAAATGACAATTATTTTCTTAGAAAGTTTCCTCTACATAAAAATTGCAAATAACTTTATATGTAAATTAGTTTTGAGATTCATTTTATATGTAATATTCAGATTTTTAATCTTTTTTTTTTATTTTGTTATGTTTGGATACCATTTTGAGACACATGTTCTAGTCACGAGTTGACTGAGTTTTATGTATAATTAAAACCAATTTATAAAATATAAATGTGTGCTCGATTCGAAAAATCCCTAAATCCTACTTAGTGATTTTTCACGCTAGTAACACTGGCTGATCGACCGTTTTTTTTCTTTATTGAAACCTATTTAGTCAATTATTTGCTGACATAGGTACTATTAATTAGTAAAAACTTTTAAAATTACCCTTTTTTCGTCTATTAAAGTTATAGTTTAAGTTAATTAGTGTGAAAGTAAAATGTTACTAATCTTAAGAAACATAATAATGGCTGACGACGAACTATTAAGGTAAGTTCATAATATGCCTTGAAAAATGTAATCAATGGTAAAAAATGAGACTAAACTGCGATTACGGAAATTTCGTAACAGATTCGGAAGACTCAGAGAGAGAAAAAAATGGATTACAAAACCAAAAAAGTAGGAAAACATATATCTAAAAAAAAAGTTACAAGACCATACATTACCTGAAATAAATGATTGTCGCTGTAAAATTTTAACAACAAACACATGGAGGCAATAAATCAAAAATTTGTAAATTTTGAAAATCATACACAACAAAATATATATTTACTGGGTTGTTTTGAAGAAATACCAAGTAGATTACGAACTCGTACTAAAACTAAAAGCGAAGATGACCGTAAGAATTATAATATAAAATGTAATTTAAAATGTTGTATTTTTAGAAAAAAAACCTGAAGAAGAACAGAGAAGAGAGCAGAAAGACTAGAAGAACAGAGAGGTAAAGAAAGAATTTTGAATGTTAAAGGTTATTAAAGTTAACACCAGGAATTTCATCTTGTCGTCGAATTTCATTTAAAAGATATGCAAAGCCAACCTTTTCAAATTCCATGGTGGGTGATAACTTTAAGGACTTTATTTTATACATAGTAGGTATGTCTAGATATCTTCGGGGCGGACCTGTTGATTATTATTATTTTATTTTATTGTATAGGTAGATGGACGAGCATATGAGCCACTTGATGGTAAGTGGTCATCAACCTCCATAGACATTGACATTGTAAGAAATGTTAACCATCGCTTACCTCGCCAATGCGCTACCAGCCTTGGGAACTAATATGTTATGTCACTTGTGCTTGTAATTACACTGGCTCACTCACCCTTTAAACCGGATCACAACAATTCCAAGTACTGCTGATTTGCAGTAGAATATCTGACGAGTGGGTAGGCAACACGAGCTTGCACGAAGCCCTACCACCAGTCCATTATAATGTGATTAAAACTATAGAAGCTAAAAAAATTAATAACATATAAAAAACTTATTCAATTTGTACCAGAAGATAAAATGCAGTTCTACGAAAATATGATTACGGAACAAGCTGAATTAAATGAAAGTCAAATAGTTAAGGAATTATCGGATGACGAAATTGATTAAGTACAAATGAATACATTTTATATATTAAAAAATATTTACATCGTAAATTAGGGTTGCGAAACGGAAAATTGCTCAACATTTAATAAGATATACGTTACCGTCATATTTTAGGACAGAATAAAGTCAACTTATGATTCGAGGAATTCCTATGGTAACTATGAAGATATGATTTTAATTTAAGAAGAAATGTTTAATACTTTTACTTGAAGCATCATATTATGTGAGCATCGTTTTTCAATCTAATTTTATTGAATATATTTATATAAACGTTACAACGTCTGGGTTAACCACCCACATATCAGTTGATCTAATGTCAAGTATCAATAATTTATATTGGTGTGTACAAGTTTGAAGGATGAGTGAGCGAGTCCAAGGATAAGTTATAATATCTTCGTGACTTCATAATAATAAGACAATATAAGGTCTCTCATCAAGGGATAGCTGGTCACACCGTTCATAGACTCGCACTCCTTGCACAGTCAATGAACTGCTAATAATATACACTAGCTCACTCATCCTTTAAGACAGAACATTGCAATACAGAGTATTAATGTGTAGCGATGGAATAAGTACTAATGTGTAGTGGGTGGCGACTATCGTAAAAAAAATAAAAAAATGAAATGAATAAAATATTTAGTTATTTGAAGTTTATAACACAAAACTAAAACTCGAGCTTCTTTAATGGCCAATGTGGCTGACTAATAGGAATAAAGTTGTATTAATTTTAAAAGTCCATATAAATGAGGAAAATCGG
The DNA here is from genome assembly GCF_905147045.1 of Nymphalis io. Taxonomy (NCBI): domain Eukaryota; kingdom Metazoa; phylum Arthropoda; class Insecta; order Lepidoptera; family Nymphalidae; genus Nymphalis; species Nymphalis io. The sequence continues at coordinate 6,624,705 of NC_065892.1, read as the reverse complement.
TTTCAGAATAGAAAGAGCTGTATCCGCCTACGTTGCTTTAGTACGCCCACGTTAAGTAAATTGAACGGTATCCGAGAGAAAATTTGACCTTATCAGTGACACAAATTACATAATATACCATTTATATACTTAGTAACATCAATGAATGTTAAAGTATATAATATAATATTCTATTAGGACTCTACAAAGAAGTTATAAAACCACATATTATAAGCCACGTTTTTTTTTCATTTAATTGAAGTTCACCTTTACATTGTCCAAAACGAGTTAATAAAAACGTATTAAAAACACAATGGAAACGACGAGTGACATGACAAAGGGGAATATTTTGAATTAATCTACGAACATTATTAAAACTTCTAAATAATGATTTGCTTTATTAAGTAGCACAGTAATGAATACTATGTCTATTGACTTATAAATATCTTATATAAACATTTCGTTAATAAGGAACGTGAGTTAGACGGAAATTGTGTTTTCTCTCCCGTCGTGAAGTCAGGGCCAGTCTAAGTGCTTATACTGTTACACAAAGGACTTTGTAGTATAACTATACCATAACTTCTTTTCTTAATAATTATCATTATAGAGTGCATACTTAAGCTCAGTTGTGTAGATGTCTACTAGACGTAACTAACTAAATATAAATTGCTTAATATTGAGATCTTCCATAAGTTATGGGTATTAAGTAACTGAATTTTAAAGTATATCATATATAGTACATCGTTATTATTGCATAAATTTAATTTAGAAATCTATGGAATAATTAACAAACTGCTTGCGGTTGAAGATCAATAATGTGCATGCATATGTAACAAAGCACCGAGTAGTATTATGAAGTCGTTCCTGGCCCGTAATTAAGTAATTTCATTACAAAATCGGTCTAAAAATTAGTGCCGTACGGTTCAATTAGCAATAGTTAACTGTCCATTAAAACTTTGACAGTGTGATAACATTTTAAGGATAATTATGAAATTTTTCGATTTTTAATTAGTTCCTATGTAAATTAATACTCTTGAATTACAATTTTTGATACTTTCATTTCAGTATTTATTGTTACCATTCTAACATAAGGTTTTTTTTTACACAGTTATCTGATCCCAAATTAAGCTTATACAAAGCTTGTGCTATGGAAACCAGACAACTGATATACTACATATACTCCTTTTTTTGGAAATACATACTTATATAGATAATTACACCCAGACTCAGGACAAACAGACATGTTCATGCACACAAATGTCTCTCCCGGTTGGGAATCGAACCCACAACCTTCGGCGTGAAAGGCAAGTATCTACCAACCACGCCAACCGGCTCGTTGGAAATTGTACAAAATAAACAATCCTATTTTCTCATATTTGTCTCCCAAACGAGAATTAAGTTGACGATGACCTTATTTCATAGTTACTAGTCGAATATCGTTATCTATAAATGTGTAAATTATTTATCGAGCCCCAGGGAAATTTATAGCACCGGTTCTTGCAATTCATCAGTAATATAAATGTAGATGAAAGTTAGAAGGCCTCCCTTATTTCCCCAGGCATGAAAGCGCCGCTGGTTTGTTGCAGGTTTTCATAAAATAACGTTGTCTCCACGAGTTGGATTATTATTGCAAGGTTAGGAATCGTGTTTCACAATGATTGTGATACATTTATCAATATCATCTGAAGAAAAATGATACAAACTCGCAACTGGATCAATTGCAGACCCTCGAGTGACCTATTTACATATTTTTTCTTTGAGTTTTATACACAATTCTTTTCTCAAGATGATAAAATACTAGTTTTTAAAATAGTTAGTTATTTGAGTTATTATGTGTATATTTTCAGCTATTCAGAAATGTTGCAAATACTCGGTAAATATCTTATAAAATTTGAGTTGAGTATCTTTCGTTTAAGTGACAATACTTCGATTCAACTTTAACCGAAATTGTTTTTTGTTAGAAAATCGTAAAAGGTAAAATTGGTATTCATAATATTCGTAATCAAATAAATATTATCTACATTTCAGTGTTAGAAGTTCAGTAAAAGAAAGATTATTTAAGCAAACATAAATAATAAAAAAAAACATTTACCTCCTTACAAAAACCTGTGTTCATTATGAATTTTGTGTGATAATAATGTGGCTATTAAACTATATTAATTTGGCCACTTAGAAATATGCAGGATTTAACTTTTATTGCCCCTGAGGAACAGAAAAAGGGGAACTCCTAATAATATTTGAACCAAACTAAAACATTATTTTCAAATTATTTATTGGTGGAATATTGTAAATATTTTTGAAAAATTACCCATTACAGCTTTTTGGCTAAACGGATGGTATTTAAAAAAAAAACATAAATTATATTATAGACTCATTGCTCGTGGTACCCCAGTTTCTTTCGCTATTGATCTAAATTCATCCCTGGTTATATTTAAGACAAATATATTAAAGCGACACTTTCATAAGTCTAAAGCGTCAGTTGATATTGTTGTTTTGACTGAACTATTACTAGTTTTCTTTAAAAATAAATGCTGCATTACATTTTTAAACTATAGATCCGATCTTCAATAAATGTAATGTAAAATTTATTTGTAATAATAATGTAAATTGTATTTATTGTAAAATTTATTAGTAATAAGCTTAATATTTTTTGTAACATTAAACACGTAACAAATCATACAGGCCGATTCAAATTTCCTTGCCTTATTTGCATTTAAACATGGCGTAATGTAAGTCAATAAAAACTTTATAATTTACCTAGACGGACTCTGAGGCGTTATCTTGAAGATAATGTCTGTATCTGACTCAGAGCATATACCTGAATCATTCGTTAAATCGTAATCAAATGAAAGAGGCATTAATGATTGAATCAATCAATCAAAAATGTTTTTCCATTTTGTAAATAGTGACCTGGGGATGTTGTTTGATATATACATGGGGTTGATCTTAAATTGTATCGCGACAAAGTTGTCTGTGGTGTTTATTCGTTATTTTTTATGTATTTTCTTACTTAGTAGATTTATTTTTACAGATTTAGCTCATATTATTATTCATACCCATCAGACATACAAGTTCACCGAAAATAGTGTTCACATATTAGACTTTATTTGAAACATTCTGAGAACGATCACTTCAATTCCAAGATCTAATATAACACTTATAATATTTAAAATTAAATGTAAAGGTACGGTATATTAACTCATTTAAAAATGCATTATATATGCACTATTTATTTATTTATAGCATTAATAACCTCGAAGTTAAATATATTGTCGAACTGTGACAATAGAATATATAACGCTAGCCGTTTTATTGTTGGATAAGCAAACAAACGTTATCAGGGAATCTGCTCTTTCTCACTCAAAGCGCTTATTTATAGAAAGGTAGGCCCTGCCTGCACCGGCACGTGTTTTCATTTAAGCCCACGCAGCATCTAGGTCCTGTCGTATTATGATACAAAATATTACCATTTAAAATATATGAAACAAACTTTTATCAACTTAAGTTTTTGATGTTGTAAAATTAAATTAAATTTTATATAAAGATTCTAAGAACATCAGTACTTACTATTAGTAATAATATTATCTGATACAAATTTATAAAGATATTGTACAAGGTATATAAGTTATGAGTATATACAAGTTATCCGTTTATTTTTTACATTGAAATCTTTATATTGACACTAACACGTTGAAAAACAAACTGTATTACTGCCTAATGCCCACAAATATTTTTTATAGCCACAACATATTATATGGGCCACCTGATGGTAAACGGTCACCAACGCCTATAGAAATTGGCATTGTTTATTTATTTATTAAGAAATGTTAACCATAGCTTACATCGCCAATGCGCCATCAACCTTGGGGACTAAGATGTTCTATCTCTTGTATCTGTATGTAATTACACTGGTTCACTCACCCTTTAAACTGAAATACAACAATACCAAGTACTGTTGTTTTGCGTATAATATCTGATGAGTGGGTGGTACCTACCCAGACGAGTTTGCACAATGCCCTTCCACTAGTAGTAATAATCTGGTATGTTAAAATATATTTGTAAATTAAATTAATAAGTAATTTTACATTTATTATTATAAAGATTATCGTATTGATGGAATGTTGGTCTCTTTGTATATATATCATTAATTACCGATTGATTAATGACTAGTAGTAAAATTACAATGAGAGAAGATCAACAGCTTAAGGTGCCCTCGGATATTGTGAAGGTAAATATTAACCAGTGCTAAATATAGACTTTTATTTGCATTTGCCTTGCTCTAACAAACATCGTCCTATATTTAGTTTAGTTGCAACAACTTTTCGACACCTACTTCACTGTTTACTGTTCTTGTAGTTATATAAGGTGGAATTTAATATGATACAGTAATCAAGAGAAACGATGTTCGACATAGTAATAATAGGAACTAATAATTTCTCTAGAAATATTTTTTTATTTAAACAATTTTTTATACCTTGAATTTAGTTTCATCATTAAAATTAAGAACAATATCACTATCTAGTTAGGTTTATAAGCTCGGGCATCGTTATCAGCACGATTTTAATATCTTTTAATATTTAGTTAACACAGAGCATTTTAAAAAATAAATACAGAAAGATTTGACTTTTATATCTTGAAATATGGATGAAACATTTAGAAATGTAAAGTATTAGCGTTTCTCGCGTCGCGAGTAGCACTCTCCAGTGAAATTCATTTGTGTCTGTGGTAAGCTATTTTTGTCAACAATAGCCCTGCAACCTTGTTAATGTCATCTGTCCATTTCTTAGTTTTTATGTTCTCTGATCTTCATTTGTCTTTTTCATGAAATAAATGTTTAACTCTGAATATATAATGTATTTTTTAAATATTGTGTTGAAGACTTGAGTATATATATAAAGATAATAAATGATAAAAATAAAGTACTACTTTAAGCTATAAATTAAAAAGTACCCCTGTGTTACCAAGAAAAAAATAAGTCAAGGGGAATGGGAATGTATAAGATATTTTATTACTTTATTTGATTATTATTTATTTTAAAAAAATACTAGTTTGAATGCGTATTCATGGTATAAATGTTAAATTATTTGTTCAAACGTACTTTTGCTATTTTGATACGTAATATTTTTGTTTCTTGTGTCTTTGAAAAAAAATATTTTTTCGTATATACCATACGTTCGTATATATCTAAATGATTTTTAAACGATACAGGAAAACTATTTTATAATTAAATCCAAACAATATTTTTTCAATAGTTAATAATCTTTATCAATATTATAAAACTAATTAATATTTTTGTTTGTTTGAATGCGTTAATATTAGGATTTACAAGTCATAGACTGTATAACATGACGCTATAATATTGAACAGTGGTTTAACGTGGTCGAAAACGCGGGGAGTAGCCGGTCAGATTATAATCTATAATACAATACTCTATCGCATATAGTATATATTTTTGTTGTTAAACAAACAAACATGTGTTGGATATTAATTATTTTTTCTAAGTATTATTGCTAGTGTAAATTTCCTGTTGGTTCACGTGCATTATTATTTTTATAAATACTATTTCAGGTATCCTTGGCGCCGCTTTATTTTATTTATCAAACATACAAACTAAGTAATATTTTTCTCGTTATATTTAATTTCATATTAAGTAAAAGTTGTTACATATTTTCTAGCGTATTTACTATTTAACGGACAATTTATGTACTCTGTATACCTGATCATGAAATGATCACTTTGAAAATAAAAATCTGCTAAATAATACTGAAATTAAATATACCAGTTAAGTCATAGTTTCAATATTCATATTATGTTGTTGGACGAAATATTATCTCCAGTTGAAGGGTATTTTGAGAAGATACAAACATATTACGGCTACCTTTTCAACGCTATATATATACAATTACAAAAAAAGTAGTTTCAATTAATATCCAAGCATATTTGCATGTTACTACTAAAGTAGTAGTAAAAAGCAACAAACTAAATGTCATAATTTTTATAAAATGCGTTTGTCGCCCATTAATAACTTCTTTCGAGATATTTAATTGTATTTTAATTAGATTTTGTCGATTAGAACAATTCTAAAAAGACTTTGTTCTATTACCTCGTCTAATAGTGTTATTTATAACGGTCGGAAGTAGTTATGTTTTTATCTATAATGCTCTACGTGCAACGGGGCGGTGGTTATAACGCGAATACCAGAATACTGCGTATTATTTATTAAACAAGTTTTTTTTACATTTAATTAAAATGCTTATTTATTTATGTGCAATTATTCGCACATGGTAACAAATAATTTGTTTTTAAATCTTTACTTTTTAAATCTTTATCTATGATGAATCTTTTAGTATGATTTACGAATGTATTACATTTGAGTTATTAAAGAAAATTACACATCAAATTCATAAATGTACTTATAAAATAAAAAAGCAAAGAGTCACGCGTCATTAAGGAATGATATTTTTAAGGTCCAGCAATAGCAATGATTAGGAAACAAACTACTTCCTGTGAGATGAAAATCTCAGAGTAATCTGTATAGTCATCATACTGCAACAAATATTGTTTGTTTTTAGCGACATTGTAACTCCTACACAGTCTATCCGTTTAAGTGTTAGGATTAATTTTAATTATTAATGAATGTCAGTTTTATCGCTGCTTTTGAATCCTATTAAGATTATCCCATTAATTGATAGCTCCCGAAAGCCGCAAAAATTTTAAATGTCACTCGCGTGCCTCTCACGGTACGCGATTTCACTTCAATACTTTTTTTATCTACAACGACCGGCATTATTGTATTAATTTTTTTGGTATTGCAAAAATGCCGAGATGGCCTAGTGGTTAAAACGCGTGAATCTTAACCGATGATCGTGGGTTCAAGCCCGGGCAAGCGCCACTAAATTTTCATGTGCTTAATTTGTGTTTAAAATTCATCTCGTGCTTGACGGTAAAGGAAAACATCGTGAGAAAACTTGCATGTGTCTAGTTTCATTTAAATTCTGCCACATGTGTATTCTACCAACCAGCAATGGAGCAGCGTGGTGGAATAAGCTCCAAACCTTCTCCTCAAAAGGGATAGGCCTTAGTGCAACAGTGGGACATTAACAGGCTGTCGCTGGTGTTGCAAATATTTCATAAATTATTCTGAAGAATATGGTATAGTTATTATTATTATTCAGCTATAGTATGACAAATAATCCAAAGGGCTGTTAATTTGTTTTCTATAGCCCCCTCGTCTCATTTGCGCCGCAGTTACTAATTTAAAAACAAGTATAGAAATCTTTTAATCGTTATAAAAATAAAACGCAACGGTTTTACAAAAGTCTTTAATGATAGCTCTAGATTATTTTTAAATATAATTAATTATCCAGTTTTTGCCTTAATAATTTAGCGTTACGAAGATGAATAAAATGGAAAGATAATCGGGTTTTTGTGATTTTTTTTCTACCCACAATATTTTATTATTTATGTTTTCGATCAAAAACAACCCTTAAATTAAATTAATAAATAATTTTTTACTTTGAAATGGATTTACCCATGCAAAATGTTATGTAAATAAAACGCTCATTGGTCTCCTGCATTAATAATATCCTGGGACATTATTCACACACGGCCATCTGATCCTTAACTAAGCAGAGCTTATACTATGGAAACCAGACATCTGATATACTACATATCCTACTTTTCTTTTGTAAATACATACTTATATAGATAATTACACCCAGACTCAGAACAAACAGACATCTTCATGCATACAAATGTCTGTCCTGGGTGGGAATCGAACGCACAATCTTCGGCGTGAAAGGCGAGTATCTACCAACCACGCCAACTGGCCCGTCACATATTAATTGTTTCGGCATTAATTGCTTAAGTTGTATCACGTCAGCATAATATTATTTATTATTATCTTACCATACGTTCCAGATTTTTATGTGATATTTCCAAAGAACTTGAACGTTTAGCAGACCTTACCTTCGACCATTTTTGAGCTACTCCCATAAAAAACTGCCCTATATCAGTAATTATTTCGCTAGCGTTTACTTTTAAAAAATGACACATTAATATAAAATACCAATAAATTTAGTCGTTTTTAACGGAAAACTAATTGTATGTTACCAGTGGTTACGTTTTTAAGTGCAGATTAAAAAAAAACTAATGATTGTCTTTGTTGGTGATTAGTTATATTTAATAAATAATTAAACCTTATTTTTAACTAAATATTATACGATAACGACATTAAAATTAAAATTGCAGATTTATATGAGGCATATAGAGGTACTCACGCGTCACGCCTAGTGCGCTCATCCCAGAATTTGTCCCAAAATGTGGACCTATTTTTGATACGCAATACACTGGTGCTCAGGGTACGGGGTAATGTGCTGCCGGTACTAGCTGTAGATACGCTGGTGGCCATGCTGTGCTCTGAAGCAGAGCTCTTGGTTATAAATGTCGAACCTCCACTTGCGCCCAACCCTTCAGACTGAGAGCCTGTACGATGCATTTTGGTGATTTTAGCTCACGCTGACTACACGAGAATGTATTCAAATCTCATTGTTTATTGCCTTATCTAAGCCGTACGCGTTTTATGTTGTTTGTGGTCGTGTCTCTATAACTTTAGTTTGAATTAACGCTTTGACAAGTGACGACAACTATCAATTGTTTCCCGTAATTAATGGCGCTTATTGCCAAATTAATATCGATCACTGTAATCCATGCACATTCGGTATTATATCAAAATATCAAATATGTACTAATTTTACATTTTTTTATCACACTCGTGTGTTCTTATCGACAACAACGCAACTAGTGTTTTTATAACTCGCGAACTTCGGTAAGCATCACAACAACGCAATCAATAAAACAATGTGCTACTGAATGTTTTCAAGGTTTTTTGATAAGGTTAGGCCCTCATTATCATACATCTTTGGCACTTCATATGCGAGTCAAAGAATCTGTCTAGTTCATCATGTGAAATGAAATAGTAAACCGGGGCGGACTCGTCGAACCAGTGAATGACCTCGCTGGTGTCCAACTGTGAGCTTCATGAACACACCTAATAATCGTCAATAAGCACGTTTTTTTAAGGTACATATAGTTAAAATATATAATACGTATTTGCATAATATCACTTATTGTCTCTGTATCCGAACGTGAGGCGTTACTTTGTGTAAATTTAATAACAAATAAAAAAAGTCACATTTTAATAGGGGTTAACGTTTCTAGAGGGTCTTTCTCGGCGCACTGGACCGCAAAGCTAAACGTGTCTTGGCATTGAAGCAACGTACCGCCGGCGCGCCGCGCGGACTGTCAATGGAGGAGAATACGGCGCAGCGGCGGCTGCCGGCGGCCCGCGGCATCCCACTCACTCGCCCGGCTACCGCCGAGAGTGCGCGACTTTACCCGAGGATAAATTTGGCGCTAATGGAACTGGCGGCGGTGAGCGCCGGTAATCAATGTTCGACGTGGAAATTGAGGGACAGTAAGAGTATTATCAACCTTTAGTGAGATTCAGGTGTATCATGATTATTTAAAAATCCTCTGTTATCAGATATTGGGAATTCTTAAAGATTTGTTAGACTATTTTATATGTAAAGAGCAAATATAAATGAGTAAATTAGGCATTATTAAAAACTGTTAAATTTCGACGTTTGTTTGAGTAGAAATCCAAAACAGACATAATATGACAGAATCCATTTCTAGTCGTTAGGTGTGAAAAAGGTGCATTTTCTCCAAAAGATTGGAAACTTATTTAAAAAATTGATTTTTCAAACGAAGTGATCAGAAGGTATGGAAAGTGCAATAGTTAAAGTGGAATAAAAGGTAAATAAATTTCATGATGATCATACTAAATATGGATATTAGTAGAAAGATCAAGTAAATTGTGATATTTTATTTTCTTCCAAATGTAATGAGATTCCTTGATATAGGAGCTCAAAGAGAAATGTGAAACGGGAGTATTGACATCGAACCTATAAAGATGTCGATTTTTCATGTCAATTTAAATTCTATGTGAAGGTGAAACCAATTGCCAGTTTTATTTAATTAAAGGTATTATGTTTAAGGTTCCGGTTATGTTTATTTGCATGTAGATAACATTATATTTATTGAATCGATATGAAAAAATCTAAATGATACTTACAAAAGGTAACTTACCATAGCCTGATAAGCTTACGGCACTAACATATTAGTTGAGATGATGACTTTGAATGAGAAACAAAAATAGCCAAAAATGTACAATACAACATTCATCATAACCAGGATACGTCAAGAGTATTAGCTATAGAAGAGCATGCTCAGAAAATCAGGAAGTGTCAATAAAGCGGACATGCCAAATACGTTCGCAGGTAAGTATACATACGCTCTGTCCAGCTGTGCCGCCTCGACCTCCTTGAATCTGCAAGCAATTAAAAAATATGGAAAAGAAAGATAGAACGAAGACTTCAAACACCTAAGCGGTTCAGGTCGCGCTTACGAGAATGCGGGTCTAGCTTCACACCAAATAGTTTGTGCTGGAGTGTAGTGGCAGGCTTTGTCTTGGTGGTGGCAATAGCATGATTAAGGTCGCATAATCTAGTAATTTTGTAGTTTAATTTAAAACATTCACTAGGTAACATTCTTGTTACAAAACAGCACAAGGATCAATGAAATACATATTACGTTCGCATGCTATTACCAGTGTGTACGCTTTGTGAGTAAGCTCTACTTAACTGTTAGTTATACAAAAACATTTATACGGTATTTTATTGGAAAACGGCTTACTTTAACATGATTCGAAGCGTTCTTGAGTGACTACATTGTTCAGTGTGTCTTGTAGTTCATAAAATTGGACACTGTGCTATAGGTACAAAATAAATTCTAGGAATGTTGCCTGTTTTTTTTTTAATTTTTATCTTTTTGTTTAACAACTGTATTAACAAAATTAATTAACCTGGATTAAAAAAAATCTATACATGATAATTCAATCCACAGTCATTTATAGTACCTTTATATTAATTAAGTGCAACATAATTTAGTATGTTTTTTATGAGTTTGATCGTGAGTAGCGTATATGCTAACGAATACGGAGCTATTTGTTAAAAAATATATTTTTAGGTTATATTTAAAAAATAAGAGTATTCGTGGTTTAAGTGTGCACAATTTGCTTTAAAAGTTTTATAATTTACCTACAACTCACTTGAATTCACTTCACTTTCATTTAATTTTTCGATAATTTTCCACATTAAAAAAGATTTGTTGTGGTAGCGTTTAAATTTATAGCCCAAAGCTTTTTCTGTATTTAATTCACGCAAGAAAATATAACATGATTACCGTCATATATATATATTATGTACCCAAAACGTGCTTTTATCGGATAAATAGTACTCATTATGAGTATATTGTTTTAAAGTAATTTGGTTAATTGTAAATCAATTTTTTCGTCGTACTAACAACTATGCCTATGATTTTGTATTTAAAATGAAATTATTGAACATTAATGTTACTCTCATAACCGCAAATAGCATGTTTTGATATTTTCAAGTAATTATGTTTATAATATTCATTTGTTTCGGTAATTACTTAATCGTAAGCTTTTAATTTTGTTAATGTAATGTTAGAAGTGTTTTTCATGTTTGTGATTTATTAGTCTCAGTACAAAGGTAGTTGAATTTGATTTTATTATATCGTAATTTAAACTTACTTTTACCCATATAAGTAATAAACTTTGTTTTTGTGTTGAGATAAATTAATCCCTGCGAAATTGTAAATTAGTTACTTTAGGCTGTGGCTACGAGTGTATAACATATGTATAAGCTGTAACAGTGTATTGTAAACTACTCTTGAAGGAAATATTTATTTCAATATCATATATGTTTTCTTTTGAGTTAAACTCGAACAATGATTTTTCTAAAATTTTCTTTATCACCCCCGTTCCTCAACGAAATAATTAATTGTTGTAACTATAACTTGAAGAAACTTTTCCATATTGTTGCAGTTATGACTTATCTTTTAAAGTATAGTTTGTTAAGTTGTTGTTGTTTAAAAATATTGTTTTAATTAAGTCATTAACCTTCATATTCAAATGACGACATTCATTCTATCATCAAGGCTTATTATTAATGTTCTTTTTTTCATTTCAAAAACTGACGTCATCATTTACAGAATTAGAATGAATAAATTGGCTATTTTTAATTTTTTAGATTGCTTTTTACGAATTACTATCTACTTTAAATCTATAATATTACATGAACCTACCTCTCGCTGGCAATAGAGCTGTTTCGCGACATCGACTTGGGCGACATTTCGAAGTCGGAGTCAGATCGGTAGAGGAAGGACTCGCGGCGCTGGGGCATGGATTGGAGAACCAGCGCAGCCGAGGGCGAGCCGCCCTCGAGTGGGGAGCGTGCGCCCCCTGCAACACCGCCGGCGCCCCCGCCATTCTCCACATCGAAGCTGAAACAACAAAGCAAGGATTAAAAATTTTAATTTACACATGTAGGTAATGGTAAACATCTTTGTGTTCAAATCTATTCCTGAATTGTGGTGCTATATAACCACTATACCATTTGCGGAAAATATCTTAAAAAATATTTTAGTTTATTTTGCTGTTATGTAACTATCACATAATAATACCTTATTCCTCATCCATCATTCGCTTACCGTTATCCCATTTATTAGGGATTGGCACACTGTGTGTTTCTCATTTATTCGTCTCTGCATACGAGAACGTTTGATTAAAAAACAAATAGATCATATTTTAATAAATTGATGGAGATGTATATTTAAATCAGCTAAAGATGTATTTTTAAATTATTTTTCTTAATAAAATCGCATGTTTTATAAAGCAAAGATATGTGCGTTAAATAATCTTATTTCTTAAAAAAATTATGACAACAATTTTCAAACTAAGTCTTCAGATAAAGTTAATTTTTTACTGCTATTACAAAAACAAAAAAAAAATGTTTTGCTGATGATTCAATCAGCTTCAACTTATATATATTATCCAATGAATAATTAAAAAGAAAAAAATCAGTCTTAGTTTTCATGGCGAAAAATAATCCAGAACCTATATTTAAAAAAACAAAATAGAAAATGTTTATGTACACAGTACAATGCTTTTCTTCCAATTGAGAGAAATAAAAGGTTTAGAAAAATACCGTATATTTCCACAAGATGTCGAATATACCTAATATTTACGGTGTATCTCGCAAGTGGTATTTCAATTGACGACTAGCCTATTTTTCATGGCATCAATGTCAAGTGTCTGCCAAACGTTCGCTAATGACTTAATTGAGAAGTATTGATGAATACTTCAAAAAAGTATTCCATATCATTTTCTTAGATTAGACACTGTTTCAAACAAATGTTGATATCAATTATTTACAGTTACAGAAACAGAAACAGAAATATAAGAACGATAACTAGTACAATATAATTGTTAAGACGATATAAAAGGGCTCTGAAAAAGGTAGAAACAATGATGTGTTACAATTTTGTGTAAAGAGTTGCGTACACAATACACATAAAAAACAGTTACTTATGGCTTATTACTGATCTTAGTACAAAAATATTTTGATATATCAGTAATAACATGAAATTTTATAACTACTAAAGATTCATGACGCCTAAAATCGTCAACTGCAGAAAACACTTAAGCACTGGATAAAATTTGAGTTCTCCTTTTCTTTCTTCTCTTCATCAATACCGTTATCGCCATTTAGGAGTCACTATTAGAATAGTCACTTTTTAATTTTCGATTAAGTCGCTGTCGCGTAAGTCAACACCTATATAGTGATTTTAGTGTACGATGTGTGTATATATATATATATTTATTTATTGAGTGAAAGTAATTATTAGTTTACAACAAATACTAATTTATTAAAATTAATTTAATTTAAAGCCGAAAAGGAGAGCAAAGATTAAGTTATAACAGATTAATTTGGCAACATACGCTCATTATTAAATTAAGGAAGTTGCTATTGAGCAAGATTAAATTTCCAATCTGGAGAACAACATAAAATGTTAAATAATAATTAATCCTTCAAGTATATTTTTTATATAATAGGAAGGCGGACGAGCATATGGTTCATCTGATGGTAAGTCACCAATGCTCATAGACATTGGCATTGTAAGAAATGTTAACCATCGCTTACATCACTAATGCGCCACCATCTTGGGAACTAAGATGTTATGTCTCTTGTGCCTGTAATTACACTGGCTCACTCACCCTTCAAACCGGAACACAACAATACCAAGTACTGCTGTTTTGCGGTAGAATATCTGATGAGTGGGTGGTACCTATCCAGACGAGCTTGCACAAAGCACCACCAGTAAATATTTAATTACTTGATGTGGTTGAATATGTTTTACTAGCATTTTCGGTACGAAGTGTTTAATTCATATTTTACACGAATTGATAGATTATTTAACAATTCTGAAGATCTTACTATCGGCATCAAAATTTTATATACTTATTTATTTAACACAGACATTTAATTATGTTATAGAGTTATTCAGTAATTTTATTTTTACTTACAGATAGAATTCATGATATATTCAGTTGGAAACATTTTCACTTATTTTCAGTTATTCAGTCTATTTTTAAAAATACTTTCGGCTTCGATTTAGTAAGGTTATTTCTAATAGAATATTTATTTGTATTGATACTATTTGTTATACATTTTATTATGTTTGGGAACAGGCGTGCAATGAGCTTTGGAACAATCTGGAGCTTTTAGATATTGGTATTACAAGAGAGGGACACATGATTGATAAGTTATCAGGTTTGTTTTGTATATAACTTATTGTGACCCTCGTGTCAGTAAGTGCACTACCGTCCACTCATCTTTTGCAATAAATTGAAAAAAAAAACATTTACGTTTGATAGTAAAAAGCGACTTTGTGATTCACACTTCGCATTCACTGGGAAGCCCTACCAAAGTAGTAAATTAAATTATCTATAATTTTTGCTCTAAATAATATTACATGAAAATTAATAATTATACACAAAATATATGATTTTAAAATAATGACAAGGTAAAATAAAATAAAATACAGGTGCTACATTCAACGAAAAACCACGACATCTGCCGGAATTTTCATGAAACTTTTCCCTGAGTCGCTTTGAGTTTCTAGACATTTCCAATAGAGGTCTCTTTTACGTAAGAATTATTTTAATGTTATTTTTAAAAATAATTCTAATGTTAGATGTGCATGAGCTAAGTAGCTTATGTACATACACACTTTTATTAATTTCATATTACTAAAATTTTTAAATAGAAACATAATCTCTATATATATAAGCGAAATATATATATCCTAAACAATTTGCCCGATTGACTTGAAATTTGTCACAGTTACTCCTTCCCCGGCGTAGACGCTCACTAATAATGGACTTAACGCAAATCATATCCAAAATACATTTTTACGATTAGCTAGTAATTTTATATAGTATTAAGTTATGTTAAATACATTTTTATATATACATAAACAAATAAAAACCTTAAGATAGAGAATATAAGAGTATCATCTTAACTAGCTTTCATATTTATTGTCCTTTTGTGTAAATTCACAGTTTGTGTTTGTAATTCACAGTTGTTGAATGTCTATGAGCATTAATCATATATTTTTCAATTCCTTAATTTAATTTCTAATAGATAACACAAAAAAAAATTTTAACGTATTATCCACTATATATTATTATCATAATTTACTTTTTTTTAATAAAAAGTACTTGTTGATTCAAACCTTATGAAAATTTCAACCAGGTTTTCATTCTCTTATTAGGCTGTGTGTAAATATTTACGAACATACGCACAAACACATTTTTTTTTTAATATAGAGGGTACATAATTATGAATTTATTTCAATGAAACTTATTTTGATGATTCTAGTCTGATGTGCTTCTTATCTTATAACTTGAGGCGTTTAGATGGTTACTTTCTTGAAAAATAAAGACAAACGAATTTGGGTTTTGACTTTAATGATGCCCTATCAGGCCAAGAGCTTGTATGGTATAGCTGAAGCTGAATGATACACTTTTGGTCTATATTAAAATGTATTCTTTGTGTAATCGCTTTTAAAACTACAGACAAATTTTGTATTTGTAAAAATCATTATTTTAAGAAAATAGAAAAATTGTTATACTGTAATAACAATAATAATTGTACAACTACAATGTAAAGTATCTTTGTTCTAAATTTATTGGTCTTGGTTGTTCGTATTCGCTTACGCTCCACTTTATTGCGCAGATATGATCGATCCTTTAATGTACGTGGCTTCGTTGACCCCTAGTCATTATGTTAATACTTTATTCAATATACGACTCGTCAGGTTGACTAATTCACGTCTGTACATATAATATACTAGCTATTCGACCCGGCTTCACACGGATAGAAAAAGAAAAATGTATTTTGGATAGGATTTGCGTAAAATCTTTTTTTTAATCCGTTTAAAATCCGTTTCCGTCTACGTCGGTTAAGGAGTAACTGTGACAAATTTCAAGTCGATCGTGTGCATAGTTAAGTAAAACTCGTGATGAGTGGTATTTCGCTTATATATATTCCATATATATGCTGTAGAGTAATTGCGATTAGCCTCGACAAAATTAATTAAACAAAGTAATGTTGGCGATAATAATTAGGAATAAACGTATGAGTTACATGACGAAAATCCAGTTAAAATTAAAAAAGTTAGTGGTTCGTTTAACAAATGAACCAAAACAAGAAAATATATCTTCATACATTATTTTAGTGATCTGCTCTCTTTTTTCTTGTAAACATATTATGTTTTTATTTGTATTATGTCTTTAAATAAGAACTTTATTGATATAAATAATAAAAAAATACTTTCCGCGAACTAAGCTTCATCTCATGACGATTATCCCTTATATAATATACCTCTGTAGGATCCGAGAATGATCCATCTATTCAGTATAGTCATCATTATATTTTATTTCAATGTGTATATCCGGTTAAAAAGAGCAAAACAAACAACTTCGTGACTGTGGAATTGCTATTAAGCAAATTATTTGATACTATAATATTATCCTATTTCAGAAATAAATTCACTGATTTATCGTAGATTTAATCGTAATCCTTTCAATAGTTAAATTCTAAATATGTACGATAAAAAGCATTTTTCTTTTTGGAAAATAAATTGTCAAATGAAAAATGTGGAATGCGATACGAAGGAGATATTGATGGAAAGCCGTTTGATGTCCAGTATCCGTTGATCCCCTACACACTTTTTACGATCCGATTACGATTGTTTTGAGGATTGCAACTTTCGTAATTTAAAAGCCTTCTTTTGAATTTTATTTGACTACATCAAAATATGAGTACTTACTATAAAGTTTAATGTTAAGAATCAGTTAGTAGGATAATAAAGATATAATATAAATACATACGTACACGTATAACAAAAACATCAAATATAATTTTTTTCGGTTTTTAGTACTTATATATAAAAATATGCGCTGTTAAATCGATGGTAGTCACTTCTATTAGTGGTTACGGAACTGCCGGGCATTATATTTTGCTCACGTTTCATTTAGATGAAGATTAAAGTTCGGATCAAAACTAATCGACTTGTAGTTAATTAAGCTTCTACGTAGTTATATATTGCGTGTCATCGTTGTTACATCGATTTAAATTTGTGAACAAAACCGAGATCATTAAAATATGTACCCATATCTGCTAAAGAACATTTGAAAATAGAATTTTAAAATAATTCAAATAATATATCTTAAGAGTATCACAACCATCGAATTCCTTCAATTTTTGAAACAAAAAATCTATTATAGCAGCCTGAACTGACAATTTTTGTGATCTTTTACAGTGTCTACAAACAAATATTTATACAAATAGTTGACATATATATTTTAAATTATATAATATATCTTCTTGATTAACAAATGAGATACAATATTATAACATACAAATTATAAACATTGGGATTTATCATCTCAGATTTTGCTTACTATAATTTTTTACAATGACAATGATTAAAGCTCGAGATCTGCGGCGTTACAGGCTAGTCACTAAACCAAGAAGACAATCAGTAGATGTAATTCACGTACTAATCATTCTACCGCAAAATATTTTACTGATGGTAGGGCTTTGTACAAGCTCGTCTGGGTAGGTACCACCCATTCATCAGATATTCTACCGCAAAACAGCAATACTTGATATTGTTGTGTTCTGGTTTGAAGGGTGAGTGAGCCAGTGTAATTACAGGCACAAGGGACATAAAATCTTAGTTCCCAAGGTTGGTGGGGCATTGGCTATAAGCGATGGTTGACATTTCTTACAATGCCAATGTCTAAGGGCGTTTGATGACCACTTACCATCAGGTGGCCCATATGCTCGTCCACCTTCCTATTCTATAAAAAAAAAGAAAAAAAATTGAGTGCCTTGTGGTACATAAAATGCCATTTTTTAGTACAACTGAATTCTGGCGGCGCATCCATGTATTATTATGATTTCTTAAATTGCTTATTACTATGTATATCGATCCGTAAATATAAGATCCATATTACTGTTAGGCTTATTTGGATGTTTGACCAACTCTTCTATGAAAATAAAATTTACAAACGATTGCTCCTGTCATACTGAAAACATTCTTATAAAAAACGTTTAATTGCACATAGGCAATTGAAAGGTTTTATATTTTTATCATTCTTAATGGTTAATGCCAATTATTTATCACTGTTATTGAAATAAGACTGAAGGAAGTTATATAAATATATCATCATCGAGAGTTACATCACTTGTGGGTGAGTTTTTTTAAATGTGGGTCATGAATACCATCTGGAAATACGTACACGTACGCACACAATGCTATGATTTTATTTATAAAATATTGCGTCCTATTGTGAAAATAATTGTTCAGCTTCATCATCGTTATCAAGTTGAGTTTCTAATATTTTTACTTTAAAACAAATGCAGATTGTTTTACATCTTGTTAAATTTATAATTTGTCTGGCAGATTTTAAATTGTAGCGACTAATTTATTACGTATACAAATCGATATAAAATAACATCTTAAAACGGAAGTAGCGAACGATGTCCATAAAGATTTTTGATTATTATATTTGTAGCTTTATATAAATGTCTATATAATAGAATAGTTAGGTAAGGGTAACATATTTTCGGTCATTTGAAGCAATACCTGCCAGTAGTACGTCTTCGAGCTGACACTGGTGGTCTACGCAATGGCCGACGTGACGCACCCCTTGCACTCCACCTTCGGGGTGCTTCACTCCACCTATAGCCCACATTCAACCTCAGTAACCTAGCTACGTCCACCACCATCCCTAATTTATTATAATAAATTAATAGTTGTATAATTTGTCATTCTTATTTATTTATTACCAATACGTAAACTGGGAATTCGATAAAGTATAAATTAAATTAATTGGTTTATCAAAAACCGCACTTACAAATTATAACTGATTGGATCTTTATGATAAGACACACAACTGCTAAAACATTATTATTTAATTGCATTACAATCATAGCCGTTGGTTATCAGAGAGTAATAGAATACATAACAAGTACATATTTCAATATAAAACCGGTATTTAAGTGAGGTAGCTTATACCAACACGTGGAATATGCAGATTTCCGAAGAATTCTAAGTCAGTGAGATTAATTAAACTCGAATGAAGTACATGAAAACTATATAATGGACTATATTGCATTAGATTTATTTATTTGGACTACTTATATACCAGCTTGTGATGGAATTAGCCTCCTAACCTTATCGTCAACGGTGAAGAGGCTTTACCCCAGCAGTGAGATATTAACATGCTGTTACGTTATATATAACTAAGGTCTTATATATAATTTAATCTTTATCTGAAGTAATTGGCAGCTTATTGATATTTTTATCATATAAATGTAAATCGTTTTAAAAATTATATATAATATTTAAGACAGTAGGAAGGCAGAGATACAGATAAGATATAGTTCCTAAGTCGATAGGTTATCTAGATATGTGAATGTTCTGTCCTGAAACGTAGAATGTTTTCATTTTACACTAATACATAATATAAATGATATAACAATCCTATTTATTAATAACCAGGAATTGGATGAAAACATTTAATGTTGTGGAAATAGTTCCTATAGTTCGAGATTTGACCTATCACCTTAATATATCGGTTTAATATATAAAATACCCTAATTTTGTCAAATAGATAAACAATATATTATTCGGTTTTATAATAATATTTCGTAGATATTTTTAACTTTGTCTATCAATAAATTTAAATCTATTAAAATAACATTGATAAGGGTTTACTCGATAAAGAGACTATAAAGATAATAAAAAAAAAATTGTGTTCGTTTATTTTCATGGAAGATAATTAACAGTTTAATTAACATGAATATGTAACTCAATTAGTAGAGGAGAGTAATTACTTAGTTTTTTGCCCGTTATTCTCAGTAGAATATAAATATAGTCATTTAAAAAAATATATGTAAAGATAACAATGCAATATATGAAATAATTAATGTTAAAAAATACTTAAGTAGCTTTCATTCATAAACGTCTCATTGCTAGACAGTTCTTTATCTGAGGAACTAGTTTTGTGACTTAACCCGTCACAGCGTGATGGTAACGTAATAATAGAAATTATTTACAAAAAGAATAATAGAAATTATTTACAAAATAATAAATTTAAAGATAAAATTGGTTGATTTAGAATAAATTACTTTAACGATATGCTGTTATAATATGTGTATGATTAATGTAAGAGTATGCAAACTGAGGTACTTGACGGAGTTGTTGGAATATATTGTTATATATATTGATATTGTTGTGTTCCGGTTTGAAGGGTGAGTGAACCAGTGTAATTACAGGCACAAGGGACATAAAATCTTAGTTCCCAAGGTTGGTGGCGCATTGGCTATAAGCGATGGTTGACATTTCTTACAATGCCAATGTCTAAGGGCGTTTGGTGACCACTTACCATCAGGTGGCCCATATGCTCGTCCACCTTCCTATTCTATAAAAAAAATATACATTACATTCCGAACCAATGGTAGCTTCTGCTAAACAGCTCGTAAGAGCTTACATCTTACAAAATTAGTAAATGTAATTATGATTTTATGTAAACAATGGCATATATAAATACATGTGGTATTCGATATACTACAATATTCATATATTTATTAACTTATTTTATTGGACTACATTTTATGACTATTTTGATAAAGTTTTGGAAAATATTTTAATAGTAGATCGTAGATAACTTACATAGAAATAAATACGAATATAGAAAATAAGTTCAGAATGTTTGGATTTTATCGGAAACATTTAAATCAATCAAAGATTAACGATATCAGTGACGTTAAATTAAATTTATAGCTCTAAGATCTTAATCAGTTGCATGTATCTTTTGTTATTTTTTAATCATAACTCTGATTTCTTAATCTATGACTTCTATCTTATCTTGTATTATCGTATGATTGTGGAAAGGGTGCGATAAACTGATAGTTATAAGGATGTGCCTATCTCTGTCTTTTAAATTATTTGAATAGTCTATTTTAAAAATAACTTATTTAGTTGGTTTAATATGATTTGATACATTTTTAAGTTAATTATTATACATTTTGATTTTCAAAATAATTGTAAAATGTCTTTTAACTAATTTTAATTTATGATCTTCTAATAACGTACTAAATGAATATATAATATACTAGCATATACCGAGACTGACTAATAATTAAAATAAAAATTACTTACAATTAATTCTAATTCGGGATTTATGTAGTGTTATTCATATAGTTATATAATACAGTAAAGTAAAGCATAATAATATCCTGGGACATTTTTCACACACGGCCATCTGATCCCAAATTAAGCTTGTACAAAGCTTGTGCTATGGAAACCAGACAACTGATATACTATATATACTACTTTTTTTTTTGTAAATACATACTTATATAGATAATTACACCCAGACTCAGGACAAACATTCATGTTCATGCACACAAATGTCTGTCCTGGGTGGGAATCGAACCCACAACCTTCGGCGTGAAAGGCAAGTGTTCTACCAACCACGCCAACCGGCTCGTCAAAGCATATTAGTACAGTTCTGGAAAATATCTGCAATGGCTTAAATTATATACTATTATATTGAATTAATGTATTATTATTACTTGGTATAGGATGTGGTTAGGAGATCATAAATCAATATTAACATTTTATATTGCATTGCACATTACACTTATTTTTTAGATTAATATATCAAATCGAATGTTTATTTACTAATAATAAATATTTAAGCGAGTATGAAGGGAGATAGCTGTTTAGAAATAGATAGAATTCCAATGGATTGGATGTAATATTTCTCCTGTCACGTTCCCTTCGTATGAGACTAATCTTTGTTTCATTCTAGATGCTTAATTGAAGGGAATGTTCTCTTCGTTGGCCTCATATAAATTAATATATCAAGAGATAGTGCTATTGTCTCAGTGCGTTCCTAGCGAAAGAAATTTTATTGCTTTCAATTGTTCGATTCTTTTGTTTTGATAATTTTTAAAGTCAATTTTAAGTTTATTTCACAAGTATTTGTTTCTCGTGTGTTTGGCGGGGGTGTTTATTAGCCTGTGTCATTTTCTGTACACCTGACAACGTGTATGCGAAATTTTGTGATGATCGAATACGTAGTTAAATGTTGAAAGCGTAACAAACTAACTTTCGCATTTATAACATTAGTAAGGAAAATAAATGATAGAGAAATATTTGCTCGATACAGCTATTTGATCTATAGCAATTAATATTAACATGACATAATTTAAATAAAATTTAGTATGTCTTTACACAAAGGTGGAAGCGGTGGGTGGGTGGTTTTGGAGTGTATAGCGTATTCCAACCTCAGGAAGCATAAAGACAAATAAACAAATAGACATTGAATCGACGTGATGTCATTGGTCGAGTTCTGAAATAAAGTCTATGGTAATGAATATAATAATATAATGGGTTTGTAAAGTAATACATTTAGAATGTTGTTATCAGGGATTTAGAAGTAATTGTATAAATATTATAAATAAAGATGTAAAACAAAGATTTGCTTATCTTTATTCCCTTTTCAATGGAATAGGGTATAGGTTAATTTTTCTTAATACAGTTAGGGTCATCTTGTCTTGCCTTGATTTAGAAAAATAATAACGGATCATAATTAGTTTATAGTGTTAATTTAAATCGTAAATGAATGTATCAAAACACTTCATTTAAAACATTAAAATGAACATGACTTTTAATTAAATTTAACCAAAGCGATATTACTTTGAAATTCGATTATGAGTTTTTTTGATTTCCTAAGAAAAACCAATTTCAATATAAGCGGAATGGCGCTCTCGCGAGGGTCTCGACCCTCTACGGCAAATTGGAAATCACATCGGAACACCTCAATTCGTCCAAAGTTATGAGTGAATAAACAAAAATAAATGCATTCCTTTTTCATTTAAGAAGTACAAGACTACGTATGCTTTTAAGTGTAATCTTTAAACAATAATTTAAATTATATTATATACATACATATATATCAAAATTCTAAAGAAATGCCTAATAATATAGTTTTATTTTTATCATCATTTAAATAATTAATTATAGTAAAGTTTTTAAAGTATGTGCATTAAATAAAATATTAAATCAAATGTAAAGCAATGAAGTAACGAAGTAAATAAGCAAAATTGTAACAGTAATTAAATACAAAATTATACATAAATCTTGGACTGTAAAACTAAGTATTTCTTCTTTTATTTAAATCTATTAGAAACAAGACAAACATACTTGTCATTTAAGTAACTAATCGTAAGCTTTTATTGGATAAGAGCGTAAATAAAAGTTGCAATGAATATAGGTTTGCTACATATCAATATATTTTATGAAATTTATGCAATAATTTATATTTAGAAATAACAATTCATAACGATTGAGCTAAATATATAGTATATACGCAAGTTAATTATTTAAAACAATCTCAACGCGTAACACATATAACCATCACAGCAACGATTCAAATTTAGGTAAATACGTAAGTAAATGTAATGGTTAGATGAGAACTTTATAGTATCTTAATATACAGTAATTTTACTTATTATTGTGTCTCGACAATCATAATTGCTCGGCATCATGTTGGCCTTCTACTATAATCAGCGTTACTTGATCATTGCTCATCGTAGATAATAAATAATAATTGACGTACGTAGTTCTGTCATATTACAATGTAAGATAAGGTAGAAAATTATCGGTGAAAAGAAAATTTTCGTATTTAAAAAAATACGACTATTACATAAAAACCTTAATTTTTTCTTATTTAGTCAGTTTCTTAGTTAATATCTGACTTATTTTTGCTAAGACCATGTTTAAATTAACATACAAGGTCCTTTTATTTAAATTTTTAATATTTTTTTTTCTAATTGATAAATGTCTATTTTATCAAGACGATTACTGAATTAGTTCCTTAATTAGATTTAATGAAAGCAAAGCGGTTGTGTGTCTTTAAAAATGGTGGTATAACAGTGCGTGGACCTCTTAGAATAGTCTCCGCTACTGGTCTGGCTAGAGCTGGTGGTGGTCGTGCTTAGAGTGGAAAGGTCGCTGGAGGCACGCGCCGAGCGAAGTCTAGGCAGCATGGGCCCCTCCTCTGCCTCGGGCGACGTAGCTGTCGCCTCGTAAGCCCAGCCCAGCGCGCGCGCGGCCGACCATACCGCGAACACTAGTGTAAGCATTGCGCCTATCGCGGTATTCGTCGAACGCGTCTCCGACCCAGCCTCCACAAACACTTTTTTAACAAATGCATCGGTTAAAATTCACTTTTTCATTTAGTCGCACATTTCTTCTCATCGCGGAGGCTTATCGAAAATAGCATTTCGGCTGCAAGAAGCGCACGTGCTCGACAAACGATCGGTACACACGCGATCGCGACTACTACTGGACGCATCGAAGCGATTTTACGTTGTTTGAAGCATTCGCTTATAATATTTTCATATCAAGAATTATTGAATAAGTTAATTCACTCCTAATCGTAAATCAAGTCAATTGAATCATACTTATTGTATTCGTTTTCGAAAGTCTGATAGTGGCTCACTATGGGCTTGCGCTACGTATCAATGACACCGTTTAACACTAGTTTGTAAAAATCCGCAAGAGGTCGCGAGAGCGTGCGTGTTGATAATATTTATGCGAAGCCACGATCGGTCGGCGTGACGCGGCACTGTTGACGTTTCCGCGGCGCGGGGAACATGAGCGGTCGACGTCACACGCTGCTTGGATCACCCGCGCCGCCACTCGGCAAAAGGGCACGTTCTATATTTATAAGCGACCCACGATCACATCACTACTAGAAACTTGTACTAGAGTGTCGATTATCTCAACTTTCTGAGCGATATCACTTGTTGCACGCGCGTTATATTCAATTCGCTCCGAAGCCGAACGACCAATAAATCGATGGTACCGGCGGTTTCGATGCGACTGTGCGTGTTAAAATGTACAGGCCGCTGGGAAATTGTGTCAGCGGTGTTTCGGACAGGAACAGCGTCACGGAGCATCCTGCGGCTGCCCGGCGGCCATGTTGGCACCGCCATTTTGCCGGGGGTCGAAAAGGGGCGAGCCGCATGCGTACGCCGGTACGCAACCCTCGTGTAGAAAACGTAGCAAGTCCCCCAACCATTCAGTGGAAGCGAAGCTTTACAACCTCGCCTGAAGGGTCACTTCTATTCGACCTAACATGTGTGTTTTTAGTAGGTCATAAAACTGATGTAAATCTGTTTATGAATCACGGGAAGTGATTTCAGTTTTAATATAATTTTAAACTTATATGAATTCTTAAAGACCTTTTCCAACAGTATTGCAGCACAGTTATATGTTATTTCGAAATAAGTAAAAGAACTCAGACCTTTTAGCTTAAATATAATTTTGATTTACGATAGGTAAAAAAAGTAATTTAATTTTTAATTATACGTAGATATCGATTAAACAGAGCTATATTAAATGACGAAAGGAATCTTATTAGTAGAAAGTGTAATAATCTAAATTGTGCGCGTAATCTATTCATTAAAATGAACTTGATAATCTTCGTTTAATTTTGATTTTCTCATATTATAATTAAATAAATTATAATACGATGCCCATATTAAATAAACTGGTTTTAATTTTTTTTAACTTTTTGATGTAAAAAAATGTCATGTCAAATGTAATGACCAATCTGATCAAAATATGAAAACTTTGTACTAAATCCTACAATGTACATACAGATTGTTTCATCCTTGTATGTGTGTGAAAGTGACTATTACGTAGACCACGTGGCGCGAGAACTTGACCGCTAGCGGGTGCAGTCATCAACCTCTAAGTAATCTTAATTGACATAAACAAAAACTTTAGTCTGTACAATAAAATAACATAAAAGTTTGAATTGACATAAAATATGTTCTAAATCGTAATTTACATCAATTAAATATCAAATATCATGATTGGTTGTCTATTTATATTTATGATTTATACCACCTATATATATATACCATACGTATTGCCTTTGTTATACTTATCATACTAGGAGCTAAGAACATTAAAGTATTTACATAAATCGCATATTTGATTACTTTAAAAGTAACACATTATAATCACATTTAAACTACTATATTTAAACGAAGAATACAGAATACAAATGCTGCCTTGAATCGCAGAGGCCGACTCCTGCCTTATTATTACGGTTGCGGTTAAAGATAATTACAGTAGGATTGCACGAAGATGCAATTACAGCGAACATATACCAGTGAAATACGTTGTACATAGGCTCTGCTATCTATTTATCTATTACTATGTAATAAAAATTAACGAGGCAGCTTAATAAAACCTATTTCATGTTCAGACAAAAATTAAATTAGGATTTAAAAAAGATTAATTACGGGGAAAACTTTATTCAAATACTATTCTTGTCTAGCTGTGCATATATGGGTGGTTTCTATTAAAACACTACATACTAGAAAGTTATTCTTGGGTTCTTGTTATCATAGGTAATTATATAATTTGGAAAAATATATATTTGTATAGTGACATAATATACGCAGATATTTAGTATACAGTACTTTTCATTCATTTCAGTATCGAATTTTGGGTAGATGACACAGTCTAAGATGGAACGCGCTTGGCTAAAAGATTCTATTCCTATTTACTCTATTCTTGAAGATAGCCAGATTTCAATATTAAGGAATGATAAAGAAATTTCAATAATCAAATCGAATCATAATTTTTTGAATGGGAAATGAGAAATATATCTTCGGTAAATAGCGGTTATAAACGAAATTCATTAAGAAATCGCGAGTAAGTATTTTGTCTAACAAAATATTTACTTGCTTATCAAACGGTACGTATGTTGTTATCAACAAATAGTTATTTAACGTATTACTCTTAGTTTCTTTTCATGACATTGCCCACCTACGTAAGGTATACCCTATGTCCTGTCTGACGTGTATGGAAAATTTCATGATGATCGGATGAGTAGTTAAGACGTGAACGCTTGATATGCTTTACGACAAACTCACATTAATTATAATATTACTTAGGATGACTTTACATTTATTGTTATTTTGTTGTAATTTATTTGCATACTATAAAGTTGTAATAATATAATATAATGAAAATATCCGAATCACTGATTGTTTATTCAATTGATATAATGCAAAGAAACATATGTTTCTGACACATTTTAAAACATAGTGATATTAAAGAAGTATTTAAAATAATAAAAATGAAATGAGATATTAATAATCCAGTTACTCGCATAAATAAGATTAATACTTATGCGGTATGTTTATTGCTTAAGCCGAAATTGATAATAAACGATACAAAATTTTAATATTATTTGGCTAGTAAATATTTATGTAATATAAATTTTATTTAGTAAAGATTATCCTTTACAGATATTGTTAAAATTAAATTTTATGCCTGTTTGAGTTGTGATACATTTAATTCTTAATCGAATAATTAAACAAATATATTATTTTAATCGAATATCGATCAACTGTTTCCCGCGACCTCGCCCGCTTTATATGTTTGCGTAAGTTAAGGAATAGACAATTAAATAACATCCTCCTTAATATCCATGATACAGTTATTCTAAAGTCCGAATCTGTTCAGACACTCAAAAGTTATAGTGGAATAAAGAAACCAACATACATGAATTCTGAAAATATTCCCAATTTTTTTTAGGCAATCATGTAAAAACAGCTGCTTAAGTACAGTACAGATGAGGTTACTGGCTTGACATTGGTTTTTAATAGGATTCGAATTAATTATATATATATTTTTAAAAGGAACTCAACTGAAAGTATCTAAAAAACCTTTACCCTACTTTTTTCTTGCAGTGACGCAAGTCATAATAAGTGCTTTATAAATCGTCATGTATGATGCTACTTATTTGAAATGATGTCAAGTATATTTATGTAAGTCCATTGAATTGTTAAGTCATTAAAACATATGTAAAAGACAACATACCGTTCTCTCGCAATGTATGCATGAAGGATAATAGACCTATTACGATTGCATGGATTCATACGCTCCATGTCGTACTCAATTGTAATTATTATGTAAATGGTAAGGATAGAACAGCATTGTTTGTATATGTTTTTCTTAGTTCATATAAACCAAGTAAAACGGTAAATGAACACTATCATAAGGTAATTGCATAAGCAGGTATATATGCATTTGAAAAAATCTTTGTAATTGGTAAGTTATCGTATAAAATACTACTTCCATACAAGCCACACTTGGACACGAATTTTGCTATCCGGTCAGTCTGTGTTTTGTACATGGGCCTTTTTATAAAAAATAATGTTTATTTTACAGCATAATATTACACACTTGATACAATAGTTGGGTTTTTTTGTTTCGTGGATACCTTGCTACGATTTACAGACAGCGTTCCATCTACGGCTATTAGCGTGTTCTTAAAACATTCTTGTAAACTTTATAGAAAGAATATATATATATATATATAATATAATGTGGGTGCTATATAGATACATTATTTATACAGATCATACGAAAGTGTGACTAACCAAATATAGAAAGCCTTTTTAGCTTTTCTTATAGTGCAGACTTTGATGTCGCATAATTTGATTACTTTATTATATATGAAAGGCGAATGTTATGTTATAAGTAACATAACATGAGTTCGTGACTTTTAATTTGGATGTTTGCTATTTGACTGCGGGCTGTTTTTATTTTTTTTATACTATAAAAGGATGGGCAGGCAAATAGACATGATACCAAGGAATATTAACTATTTCTTACATCGTCCATGGGACCGACCTTGGAACTAAGATGTTATGTTTCTTTTGCCTGTAGTTATACTAGCTCACTCACTCACACTGGAATACAACAATACTAAGTATTGCTATTAGGCGGTGGAATATGTGATGATTGGGTGGTACCAACCAAAACGGGCTTGCACAAAGCCCTACTGTCAAGTTGTTTTTTGGACATGGCTGGGGAGAGATCAGGTGCAGGACCAACGGCTTTACGTGCTTTCAAAGGCACGAGAGTATAAACACAAACAACGTTAACATTTCGATGTTATGGAGTTTTTTACAGAAAAACAAAACACTTTATAGATGACCAATTATTATATTATCCCAAAACTGTAGTCATATAATCATATTGTGAATATGTAAAAAAGTAAATGAAATCGAGTATTGCTTCTACTACATAAATTAAATTCCTATCCTTTGTTGTTGCTTAAATCGATTTATATTATTAAGTGTCTGGTTATGAATTGCGTCCTGTAACGTTTTTGGGTTAAAAGGAGTAATTAAATAAAGGGCCATTGTTATAATAGAGGCCCACGACAAATCCCATGGCCTTAAACTGATTATTTCCAAGACTATCACTTTAACAAATAATTGCTTGTTAGGCCGAATTATTATTGCTTTATAAAAAAAAAACGAAACAAATATTATCTCAATGCCTTCATAATATAGCTTTTTGTAATAAACTTTTAAATAATAGATATAATAATCAATAACCACTCCTATGACTTATAAGTGTCGAGATAATCCAGTGCTTAGAATACATGAATTTTAACCGAAGATTGTGGATTTTAATTACAGTGCAGCACCATTGAATTTTTGGAGCATCGAATATTTGAAATTTTGTATGTAAACATTGGAGCAGTAATAAGCTCCTAATCTTTTCCTCAAAACGGTTTTAGTCCAGTTTTAGAATACTTACAGGCAGTTAATACTTTGTTTTTTAAAATGTCTAGTTCGTGTAGTATCCTTGTAATATAAACATAACGAGAGAGTATAGTTATTCGCAAACGTAGTATTAAATTAATCATGACTCTTTCTTGCGGCTTCATCGTAGTCGTGTGATCGGGGATTGGGTCGGCTTCTTACCTTTGAAATTTAAAACATTTGAAATAATTAACTAATAATTTGTTTGGTTAAATCGATTGTTTTTGATCAGCCAGTTTTATGAATTGGACGGCATTTAATTTAGATTTTATATGAAGACTAGATTGTCCTGTATGGGCATTGACAACGAACACATTCAAAATTGAATTTGTCCAGGTAAGCAGTAGTTTCTTTTCAATTGCCTAATTTGTGTTTATAATGCATCTTATGCTTGGCAGTGAAGGAAAATATCTTAAGGAAACTTCGAATGCAGGACGGTGAAATAAGTTAAAAATTGTCTCTTTATAAGAAAATGAGCGCTTTGTTGAGGATATACTCGTAGATATACTAAGAGGCTTTTACTTATGTACATATAACAAATGGTAATGTTAAATCAATATTGGTATTATTATAAAATTCAAGCGTTATTTAACGTTACATTCTTTCTAAAGTATTATAGTTAGAAGTGACACTAAATTATGGTAAACATGACTGTGTTTATGATAATAGAGCAGGAAATTAAATTTCCTGTAGGCAAAATATATGATAAGGTGTTATTAGAATTATAGTTCATAAAAATACGAATAAACTATTATTTTGTCGACTGATATCGGTTAGATCTTTTAATTTTCATGTTGTATTATTCACAATATATTTTTTTATTAAAAATATGTATATTATGTACATATGTATAAAATATTGTATATACAGGTAAATAATGTCTGTATATATTTACCTATACATGGTAAATTAGGTGTAGGTAAAAAGAACAGTTTTTCTTACTAAATATTTGATATTAGGTTTGAATTAATAGTATCACATAAGTTAATAGGTTTTTTATATTTTATAAGTCTTTCACACAAAACATAATTATATTACGTATCTACACTGATATTATATATAATATAAAGCTGAACAGTTTGTATGTGTAAACGCATTAATCTCAGAAACTATAAATCTATTTTAACCTTACTTTTATGTAAGATAGCTCGATTATGGAGACAGATTATAGTGTATATATACGGTTGGCGTGATTGGTAGATATTTGCCTTTCGCGCCGCAGGTTATAGGTTTGATTCGCACCCAGGACAGACATTTGTGTGTATAAGCATACCTGTTTGTCCTGTCTGTAATTATATGTATAAGTATGTATTTATAAAAGAAAAAGAAATGTAGTATATCAGTTGCCTGGTTTCCATAGTACGAGCTCTGCTTAGTTTGGGATCAGATGGCCTTGTGTGAATAATGTCCCAGGATATTATTATTATTATTATTTATAAACGAACCTTAAGGAGTGGAGCATACATAAATATAATCGACAACCGATCTTATAAGTTAAACTGGTATTTAGTTAAATAAGTAAAAAGAGTAGCAGCCTGTAAATGTCCCATTGTTGGGCTAAGGGCTCCTTCCTTTTTGAGGGTAAGGATTGGAGCTTATTACTCCACCACTCTGGTTGGTGGCTACACATATGGGAGATTTTCATCACGATTTTCTCAAGATGTTTTTTTTCACTGCCGAGCACGAAATGAATTATAAACACTCATAAAGCATAAGAAAATTCAATGGTGCTTGCCCGGGATTGAACTTGTAATTTGTGGTTAAGATTCACCACATCATTCATTATTACCACCTGAGCCGAAAACAAGCATGTATATTCGAAATTTTACGCTAAAATCTCACAGCACAGCCAGTTTATAAATGTAACTTATTAAATTTAATAATGTTATTAACTATAATAGGGTAATACGATAAACGACAAAAACAAAATTATTTAATATGTCTTATTAAATTGTGATTGTCTGTAAATATTTGCATCATGTAGCTCAATGATTTCATCATCATTATGAAATGAAAGATTTTCATGCATGACGATAATTTATTGTAAACAAACTATTGCTTATGAATAATCGATTAAATTTTTAAGTTTAGTTTTGTTTGTTATTCGTTTTACTACTCCGTACCGTTTACAACAGATAAAAATATTGATCTTATGTTTATTGAATATACTTACTTATATTATGTATTTATTGGTAGGACTTAATGCAACGATACACAAGAGACATAACTAGTATCATGTTCAAAATCTTACTTTTTTTATATACAATTCATATCTTGACCGTTTTATTTCTTCATTTTTTGAATACAATATACAGGAATAACCTGTGAATGTCCCACTGCTTGGCTAAGGCCTCCTCTCCCTTTTTTGAGGAGAAGGTTCCGTGAATCTTAACGGAATACTATATAACAGTTTTTAATTTACATGTTCGTGTATGTACCAATAAAAACATTTTGGTATTTTTCAGGGTCATAGTTCATTCGACATTTATTACAATACAATATGTATGTGTAGATATAAAAAATCTTCCTGTTCACGTTATTCGTTATTCCCATTTGAATGCGCTCTTTATTGGCATCATTCACACATTTGTCTATAAATGGAAAAATTAAAAGAATCATCATTAAAAATCAAATGAATTCGCTATAATAGTTCCTACAAAAAATGCTAATTTGTTGTATTATATATAAATATGTTTTAGAAAATAATTATGTTAATTTCAAAACAAGGCAATAATTCAAAATTATCCTTATCAATAATATAGGTTTCTGTTTTATCGTTTAAAGTACCGAATGTTCTGGAAGGACACATACTTGTCAAGTGAAAAATATCGACATTTCACAATGAGTTACCCACAGAATTATAGTACGTTTATAGTTATATTTTTTTATACAAACTCACGCCATCTAGGCTATAGAAACGCAACTATTTGAATACATGCAGACAGAAAGTTTTCTTATACTGGAATAGATGGCACTTATGTATAATTTAGTTATGACATTTTAGAAAGATTTTTTGTTGTTATAATATTGATTATAAAACGTAATTATTATTTATCAAAATTAACATAATTGATAATATAAGACTAACACATAAGTACACTTTCAATTCCACAGCTAAACTGTATCTATGTCAATAATCTTTATTTCGCATTTGGCAATAATGAATACTAATTAATATGCTGGCGTTACATACATATTTATCCTAAATTTAAATTAAGTTTATGGCAATTACACAACACATACAAATTTGATACATCATATTTTTCAAGAGGACTTTAAAAGGTTAATGAATTTTAAATGTGAATGAACTTTTACCGGGTGTGATGCGACTGGGTGTCATCCTGGGTGCTGCTCCGCTTCCTTTTGCGGCGGAAGCACCAGTCCTGGCCCATCGCATCACAGCCGGCGTGCCGCGAGCCTCCTCCGCCCAGCGCGCCTCTCACTCACTCACCATAGCTTTACATGTAAGCTTTTTCAACACTTTGGAAGCACATCGACAAAGGTATTTACACTCTTTGTTAAACTATATCCTTGTTTTTTTTATTGTTAATTTAAACCAATCGTTTGTTTATGAACGTCAGTTTTTTCTAGAACTGAGATTTTCTTCTGATATTTCGATGTCTTGTTAGGAATATTCTAGATTCGTTGCACGTTGTACTTAATTTATTTTTTTGGCACTATAACAGCTTTTCATTGCTATGTAAAAGTTCGTTTTAGTTTTAAGAGTTCAATGATACCTTAAAACGGGTCAGCACACTGATTTATGGGGTCCATTAATTGATGTTCATTTTATTAGTTTATTTTTAAAAACGAGCTTCCGTTTTCATCTTCTGTTTATCTAACAATAACTACAGATATAAAATGAATTTAATTTGAAAAAAAAACCTAAAGAATACTATGGATCAATCAAGTAAAATATAACTATTCATCTTCTTTTATAATGTAGAAGATTTAAAGATTATATCAGTTTATATTTAACAATAATTAATCATTTGTTTACTTTTTTTTAAATACATTAGAAAAATTAAAAGCCTAAAATATAGAACTATGAATGTAGCTGGTTATTTTTAAGAGCCTTTACTAGTTTTCTTTGTATATACAAAATTAAATCTATTTAACAAATTCAGGAACTTGGTTAAAATTTATTATCCGTATTATTGATATAATAAATAATACGGATGCCAATACACCATTGAAGATAATAGATGCCATTGACCTGATAGTACTTTCCTCAATTAGTAGGATTCTTAAGTTCATTCATTTTGTTTTTACGAATCCCATAAATTGTATCTGGTGACGTAACACTCATCATGATCGATGGCTGACGACCAGGAGGTGGCAAGTGTAACTATACAACTATTCAATGGGTATTATTTCTAAGCATATCATTTGGTTAGTTAATGATATTCAAAGTGAAAAGTAAGACAACATAGGTTTATTTAAGTTATCAATTATAAGATTTATTTAAAAAAGGAAATAACAAAGTTAAGCAACACTTAACTTACTGTTACAATTGATTTTCGATACATATTCAATTTATGCAGTGTTATGCAATTAGATAAAATGTAACTTTGTTTAATTTTGTTATTGGTTCATACGTTCATAGACATCCAGATAGCCTATACTAAGTTATTTTATTAATTCTGAAATTATTTATCTAATTAAAAAAAGAGAGATTGAAAATAGAAACATATAAACAATCAAAAAATAAAAGAGACGGAGTGTGCGTGTGTTTGAATGTTTGTTTGTACCTTTACGTGTATAAAATAGTGAAATAGAACATCCCTATCTTCAAAGTTTAGTTCTATCAGAATATTTTTTGTGAGATATTAAATTATATTTGCCTAATTGGAGGATCATGCAAGATTGACGATAAGTTTAGTTAGTATGGAAAGAAATATTTATATTTTTATATTGTTTAAATTATTAACTAATGTGTATAATTTTTAATCTGGAAATAATATATCAATGACACAAATAATATTATCAGTACAATACGTATACAGCAAAATAACTTCATAACTCCGCTCATTAGCAACATAAGCTACGCTCGTACGGTATACACGTTGTTATCTACAAGCCTGAACAAACTGTACATTTTCCCGTTTCAGAGAAGAAACTAAGGAGACGAAAATTACGGTTTCATTTTATATAAGTATACATAGCGTATTTTTATCACATTTTTGAACGAATATCGTGTACTCATAGTTAATTATATGTATTAAATTTATTTAACTTCTTGAAAAAAAAAAAACTGTTATATGGATAAGTATGTCTAACCTTCTTAAATATAAAACCTTCTTAAATGAAATGCTAGACACTAAAAATCAATCTTAATTTTTCAGACTACCGGTAATAGATGAAAATGACGCTTGATTCTCTATATAGTATTTTAGTTTTCAAATTTCCAAATAATTTCCACGTAAGTAATATTGTTGATTATCGTGTGTGTGCCTAGCATAAAGAAGGCTTTTTAGAAAATGTTTTCAAAAGAGCTGGATACCTGAGATTGCGTCGTGCATTCAGAGAGCGCGATGAGTCCCTGTCCTGATTTCTCTTCAAACAAAGCTACCTATTTTACTTCTACATGAGTATATATCTATGCAATAATTTAAAAACACACGCACCAAACTTTTCTTTTAAACCTTCTCAAATCGATTCGGGATGTGTCAAAATATGACAGCCGTTTTGAAAAGGGTTACCTGAATCATGTCAAAGTTCGGATCAAAGGCATATTTGTGGCTTTGTTCAAAATATTATACGATATTTGAGGTTATTTTTTCATTCTATATACACATACCATATTGAATTAGGACCCGGCAAGTTGCCAGTATGAATTTTATACATAAATTAAAATACATATGTATATAATATAGTAATTGGAACATGTTTCGCTAGACTGATAGAATAAGATTCTTATTTATTTATGCTAAATAAAAGTCATTGTTATTTATGTTATACGATTTTTAAGAATAACAAAAGGTATTATTACTATAAAATGCAATATTGATTTAACTCATAAAGTAATAGTTTCTCACGTGATAGTGACTCAAAGTGTAGCGAAGGTCAAATGTGCCAATCTCTTTATAAAATATTATAATCTCGATATAATAAAACTATTGCAATAATCATTATTTATTAATACGAAATTCTAGGATTTACTACAAAGAGCAAACAAAAAAGCAGTAGTGTTGTTATATTTATACCAACATTAAATTTACACAAGAAAAGAAAAAAACATGGAATTGAAGCAGAGTTTTCCAAAAATATCATTAAATAAATAGCGTTAGGAATATTAATTGTATATTTTTCATTTTACGTTCAGATAATATATTATAAGTATTGGAAATTAAAATAAAATGTGGTGTTTTGTAAATACTGTTCTGTTTAATGTTAATTTGATATAGGCATCATCGATTAATGTATGTATAGTAATGAAGGTAAAGTAGTGTTGTGTTGAAAGTAATTCTAATCTTTAATTTAATAAATTAAACATACTCATAGATAGTTCAAAGAAAAAGTGTGTTCAATGAAACAAAATCTAAATAAATTTAAAAACAGTTTATCGTTTTAAACTCTGTGCCGGTAGTTTTTTATATCATTTTATGCTCATTTAACACTTGCAAGGCTATATATAAACTTTAAAATTACCTAATTTTTCGAGTTCCAGATTTAAAAAAGATTATTATGTTTTCTAAAGATATTCAGAATTTGTGAAGATTCCAGCACGGCAAGACTATATTTACTTGCACCAAATAAAATAAAAAGATTGAAGATTATTCATATTAATTCATAATAAGCTTCTCCTCAAAAGAAGAGGAGGCTTTGCCTCAGTAGTAAAACATATACTGCCAGTTTCTTTACTTACTTATATTATTTATTAACCAACTAAGAAGTAAATTAAATATTCGATACAATATAGTCAACTACTCGTAAATATATACTTAGGTTATATGATTCAATATGCAATCACACGTCACATCACGTATACAGCCGCCATTATATTTGGATATATTTTTATCTAGGCTTTTTTAAATCAGTATTTTATTGTTATTGTTGAGAATTAAGATCGGAAGCTCGTGTTTAGATGAGGGGCGGTAGTCGCGCGTGACTGGTCGCACGGTCGCGGGTACTGGTGCGGCCCGGCGGCTGACGTCAGAAGGCCCCGTTGGCGCATGCGCCCAAGCCCCTGTACTCAAAATCTAAAGAGCCCTACACCTCGAGACCTC
Organism: Nymphalis io; assembly: GCF_905147045.1. NCBI lineage: Eukaryota > Metazoa > Arthropoda > Insecta > Lepidoptera > Nymphalidae > Nymphalis > Nymphalis io. Next base: position 6,587,279 of record NC_065892.1, on the reverse strand, counting down.
AACGCTTTGGGACTAAATCGATTTTTGAGGTGCAGTTTTATAGAATCCGATACTTAACATTCATCACGTGTAAACAGTTTAGTCAATAGCTAATATGTAACCGATATCTATTGATAACACTTTTCTGAACTCTAAATGAAAAGGCTCTAAATCAATTGTCGTATTTGTTTGTTTTTTCAAATTATTTTATTTCACATTTGTTTGTAAGTGTATATATTCAAGTTTCCAGGTGTATAGCATTTTACATAAAATATATTACGTCAAATAAAAGAAAAAGTTGTTATTTTAAGTGACATGTAAACTATTTTACCGTTCATTTAAATGGTTCCGTTAAAGTACTAGATCATATATTTGTTTAGTTGAAAAACAACAACAAAACATAATTATTCAATTTTCGATATAAATTATCCCATTAAGGTGCTACAGTAGTTAATCGAATTGGTAATACATGACGTAATTTAGTTACGAATTGCTACGAATGCTACGCAAAGCTACGCACGTAGCTATAGAATGTGGTGATTTCAGCACAAAACAAATGATGCGTCGAGATTGTTTTGTAGGATGTATTTGCATAGATTTTTATGGGAGTAGCAATATTTAATTATAAGAAAATATATTTTGCATTTATGCATATAACATAACACATATTTTCTAATTATTATTCATATTATGTATCCTAAGTACAAAAAGAAATCTCTAGAAAGGAAAACGTTTGGACATACGAGTCGGTCTTACTCCCAATAGATGTTTGTAGAACAGAAAACTTTAACATATATAATAATAATATCCTGGGACATTATTCACACAAGGCCATCTGATCCCAAACTAAGCAGAGTTCGTACAATGGAAGCCAGACAACTGATATACTACATATACTACTTTTCTTGCTTTTGTAAATACATACATAGATAATTACACCCAGACTCAGGACAAACAAACATGTTTATGCACACAAATGTCTGTTTTGGGTGGAAAAGGAAAGGTAAGTATCTACCAACCATGCCAACTGGCTTGTCAAAAAATATGATAAAGTTTTCTTTTTTTTATAGAATAGGTAGACGGACAAGCCAATGGATCACCTCATGGTAAGTGTTAACTACCGCCAAAAGACGTTGGCATTGAAAGAAATGTTAACCATCGATAAGATGTTATCTCCCTTGTGCCTGTAATTACACTCGCTCACTCACCCTTCAAACCGAAAAACAACAATACCAAATACTGCTGTTTTGCGGTAGAATATCTGATGAGTGGATGGTACCTACCCAGATGAACTTGCACATAACCCTACCACCAGTAAAAGTTCTGTTTGATTATGAGTAGTTGTTAAAAGTTTTTCAATTAAATTTAAAGGAGTCTAGCAAACTGCACGGAATACACTATAGTGTTTCAATGTAGGCGCAAATATAGGTTTAATCTTTATTCCATTATTCTTATAATGCAATGGGAAGGCAATAGAAGATGATAGGATCGGAAAGAGAGAGAAGACAAAGAACAATTGATGTCCGTACGTACTTTCCGTAGGACGGGAGTGAACGCACTGCTCAGTTCCAAGCTCCGGGCTACAATTACGTGACAGAAAAATCCAACCAATTTTAAAGCTATTATTTTACAGGATCTTGAAATACACATATTATACCACAAAAGAATTGATAGCCGCTTGTTAACATGTAATACAATTTACAGATTTATGCGTTGCTAATGTTAACAGAATGTACATATGTCTGAAATTCTGTAAAAATAATTTGAAGTGTGATCAGTAACTAATATCAACTCGTGTTTATTAGTTAAAGATACGGCAAGTTGTTTATATAAATGAGGATGAGGAAGAGAAATGGCCTAAGTATAGATCCTCGAGAGACCCCTACAATAAACTGGAATCCTGGGAGATTCTTGGGAGATCTTTCTACTGCATAATATAGCGGAGGGTACAATGGAGTAGTCATCAAAGGCCTTAGATAAATTACAAAATACACCTAAAGAATCCTATGAGTCTTCCCATGGTCTAAAAATAATATTTAATGAAATTAACATTATCGGTTTTCGTGCGACCCCTAAAAAATCTAATAGTTTATTGATAAATCTGATTTGAAAGTAGTTATTACATTTTTAAAACTTCATAATCATCATTATCTCAGCCGAAACACGTTCACTGCTGGACTAAGGCCTCTCACAGAGATCTCCACGATGGCCGGTCTTAGTCTACTTACAAACTAGATACTTGATGGTCTTCCAGTTCACGGTCGCCACTCGGCAACCCCCCATGAGCGATGGCATAGAATAACTAAATAGCAATAACAAAAAAAGTTTATTCCTGATGATGCTTCTAGATTCGCAACCTTTGAGTTACTCATCTATTTCTATGAAAGTTTACACAGCTGGCAAAGTTTGAATAAGAAATGGAAAAAATACTCTTGAGTACTTATGTGGCTTAAAATGCATACTTGTTCACTAGCATAAATTGCGAATTATATTGTATTCTTTTTGGTTTATTTTTAATAGATATGAATAATATTTATATATTTTAGTTGTTTGGTTGCTCGGTGCCATCATCGGACTTGCATAAGATTTCAGTTACTAAGTGTCCTTGTAGTAAAAATAATTGACCTTGATAAAATCAATCATAAGATCCTGATAAATATTTAATAAATATGTTAACCAATGTGATTTTTACAAATACAAACGTTAATAATCAAACTTAGCTTTTGAAATTGGATTTAGATCGTTAACGAATCTGTTTTATATAATTAAAAGGCTAAAGAGTACAAGGAGACTGAACATTGAAAGGTAGCTTACGGCTATGAAATACTGGTTAGGAGGGCGATGGGTTCTCTGACGTCACTCCGCGTGACGTCAATATAACGGAGGCGGGGCGCGGCCGATGACATAGAGTGCGTAAATAATATCTGCTACACAAATATTGTTCTTATTGTGGTTGTGATAAGTTCCAATCCTCATAAAACGGAATACACTAGAATATGTAATATGCATTTGTTAATTCTTTACCTGTGTTTATTTGTTACAGGTGTATATTAATAGTTTTAACTTATTGCAGCCCATTACCAAGATTAAAATGTTTTATAATTACATTAATAAATATGTATAATACAAAGTTCATAAATATTATATATTTATATTGTTAAATCACATGTTACCCATATGTGATTTAACATTATAAGAGTATAATAAGAGTATAATTATTATATTTTCATGTAATATGAATAGGCATAGTTTTACAGCGCCATCTGTTTTTAAGTGACCGAACTAAACATGTTCAATAAAACATTTCTTGGCAAGCTGAAGCGGCTAAAACGGCGTTACTGAAAACAAGAGTCCACAAAATATACTCTTACGTCTCATAGATGGCGCTTTACTGTACTTATGACAATAGTAATTAAAAGTAAAGTATTTTACAAATTAATATGAATCTGAGTAGTTTACAAATACTGAAACAAATTGTATGTAGATACACAATACTTTATTTTAAAATTTGAACTGAATGTATGTTTGCAAAAGCCGAGATGGCCCTGTGGTAAGAACGCGTGAATCTTAACCGATGATCGTGGGTTCAAACCCGGGCAAGCACCACTGAATTTTCATGTGCTTAATTTGTTATTTTAATTCATCTCGTGCTTTACGGTGAAGGAAAACATCGTGAGGAAACCTGCATGTGTCTAATTTCACTGAAATTCTGCCACATGTGAATTCTACCAACCCGCATTGGAGCAGCGTGGTGGAATAAGCTCAAACCTTCTCCTCAAAAAGAGGAGAGGAGGCCTTTAGCCCAGCAGTGGGACATTCACAGGCTGTTACGGTATGTTTGCAAAATCAAACAAAAGATGCGTCAACGTCTCATTTAAGCTCGTATGTGTTTAATAGTCAATATCATGTGTTTTATGGGGTAGATTAACAATTATTATAAATTCGTTAATTATCCAAAATAATAGATTAATATTATTTTTTTATAAATTTAGGAAATTGATATTCGAGGAACAAAGGTTATATTATTTAATTTTATATAAAAATATTATTTTAGCTATGTTTTTTTATGTAATAGTAACATTCTTGAAGATATCTAAATCTTAATTGAAATATTAAGAAAAATGATATTGTAGCAAAGACTCATACCTTAGGGTATGGGTGTGGAGGCGTATAAAATACTTGAGCCTAATTCGAAATTTCAAGAAACGAAAAAGAAACTTACGTAGACCTGAAACTTAATACAATCTCCGGAGCCAATTTAGCCTAGAGGCTACTGCTTTCTTGGGCCTAATAATGTCTTATTAAGCATAAAAACATTTAAGGCTAAAGTAAGTTTATTAAGACAAATATTAAGTACCAGCATAAATCCAATAACTTATATAGCAACATCATTTTTGTTGCTATAGCGACATCCGTATGTAGCATCAATGCTAAAATAAAACAACAGTAATATATCAAAGCCGCTTGTCAGAGCGAACATTTTTCGAGGACTTTGTACGGCAACCTTTCAAAAGTATTTTTCGAACAATGTCGAACAGATTGATCGCTAAAAAATGGTCAACGTCCAGTCTGTCATTTTCCATTTATCGATCATTGAACAAGTGACATATCGAATATCATTTTACTTTAGATAATTTCTCAATTGTTTGTTATTTATAAATCAGTAAACAAAAAAATATTATGCATTAAATGTTATGTATAAATAAGAAAAAAAAAAACAATGCAATAAACGCAAATAACATTTGCAATAAGTGATTTTAGCTCTGAAATATTAGTAACAAAGAACCGTGTTCCGCCTATATATATACTCATAATAATTTTATGTTTAGTTAAAGTATGTAACTTATATGAGCAAAACTTGAAACATGTTTACTTTATGAAAGGTATGACCTGTAAATAATTATTTGATTACAACCTAAGGTCAGATGGGGGAGTGACGTAAGCAAGTTAAGACAACATTTACTGTAAAAATATTCTGTCGCACTTAATATTCACATGCGTAGTACAATGTCATATTATATCAAGGTCAATAAGACATTTTACATATGTATACTGTTAAATTTATGTAATAATACATTTGAAATATTTAACAACTGAACACTTTCTTGTAAATTTTGTACTGTTTTGTATTCAAAGATTGCTTATATCTTTCTATATTCTTTATTTTTACATGTTAAGTTTCATAATATATGATATACAATAGTATTTCTTAAAAAACACATGCCTTATATATTATAATACTACTACTTTTACTTGGTAGACTATATAAATGATTTAGATTTTTTTTGTTATTTGACACATTCAAATGCGTAAATATATGCTTCTTCTTATGTTTTCATTAAAATGAATGTTGTATTTTCATCTTATAAAGTAAATATTTTATGAAGACTCTTAATATAGAATGGATATACTTAATTTAAGACAATACAAAATAATAATGAAATACATTTGCAATCAAATAATATAACAAATATGTCGTCGCAAATTTTTTTAATTCAAGATAATTTTTAATCGAACGCATAAATAACAATTCGAAGCTAAATTTTATTCGAATTCCAACTATATGCGTAATGAATATATATTTCGAGCGTCGTTGAATGCAAAAGTTTGCTATTGTTTTAAACAATTCCACATAGACAATTTTGGTGCGGTATGTTTGGTAGGTTTCGAAACTCTGAGATTGTTAAAAAGCATTCTTTAGGCAGGGGGATAGTTTAAAACCAAAGGATATATCATTGATTAGGATCAATAAATGCGGGTACAATGAAAAAGCAAAATTGAAGTTATGACTATGATTGGAGTGGAAAACTGTCCACTTTATAACGGAGAGCGTGACATTTCAATGTTAAAACAATATTTTTCATGTATTTATTTCCTTTAAGTAATACGAGGTTGTCACTAGAACATAGGCGATTACCATCTGACCTTTAAATGCGACCGAAGCGTACCAGAAGCGTACGTTAGTTAGATTAATCACCTAACCCCACACTGATTACCACCCGATTATTGCTATGATTTGCTTACTGTGATAATGTAAGCTTTAAGTCACGCTAATGGCCTGTCTGCAACCGCGGTTATTTAGTGAGGTTAAGATTAGGTCAAACCTTATCTTACTAATCGAACATTATCTAGGAGTTCTAGAGCAGTAGTAAATATTGACATGTTTTTTCTATTATTTATTACATATTTATTTACTGATATATATTGAGGAGCTATATTTCATAAAAATAGCTGCAGTACAAGTTATCAAGTCCGACACGTAAGCTGTGACGGCAAACGACATAACGCTTTCTTTGCTGCTTCTCCACCGCCGCTCTCTACTCCTAGTGTATGCTTAGCGTTTATATCACTTATATACTATAATAATAATTAGAAATATTATAATAATAATTAGAAAAAATTTACGAAACTACGTAATTCTACTCTATATTTATTTATTTATAATAAATAAATATACTTTCAATAACCATCAATTTCAGGATTATTTATTATTTATTTATATTATTTATGATTTATCTTATAACCTTTTGATAAAGTGCTAACAAAAAGAAAATGTAACCATGCAATATACATAGCTGAAAGCATTTTCAGTCAAATAAAATAAGTCTTACAACGTATGTTTTGCTATTATGTTATTCAAATTTAGAGTTTTTTGTTTCCGTGTTGGTGAATTAATTCCTAATGATTAACATAAAATAATACATTATCTTTTTTTTAAGGTTTTCATTATAAAATATGCGTTTGCGTAGTTAGGAATTGGATAAAGATTCCACTACAAATAACGCGGGGTTTGCTAAAAGAGCGTCGCTTAATTGGAAGGGCTCCTTGGGTTATACTCGAAAAATGCTAATTCAAGTTTTCATTATTGCAAAATTTCAATATTATTTCATAAAGATAACATTAGCTAACTAATTTTTTTTCTAAAATGACGTGTTTCAAAATTGTATACATGTCGAAGTCATGTAAGCTTAAATGGGTATTGACGCAAGATAGAAGAATAATATAGAAGCTAGAAATGGTTGTTTATAATTTTATTACCATGTATTTTAGTCATATCTTAAGCTTGACCATTTATTTGTGTAACTGTCACTATATTGCGACCATATTTAAATCCATTTTTTGTACTAAAAAAATATACGTGTAAATAAGCTTTTTATGCACAAATAAATATAACATGCAAGAAAAAACAAATATCTTTTAAAAATCTTCATTCTTTGTGGATTTGCCGATTCGATTTTTCGTTTATAATTGAAAATAATTGACGTTCATTTTATCACGATATCCAATATTCCATTAAAATCCCAATCATTGAAATAAAAAGTCCAGGTTAATAGAACATCGTTCAAAATTTATCGATAAGTATTTATTTCTTAGCTATCATATCTTTTACGATTTATATTTGAATGTTAAAAAATGGATTACACCAATTAACAAGAAAGTTAAATAACACACGAATAATTTATACATATATCTAATTTTTCATGGAGAAGGTTTTTATATTATCCACGTTGTTGTAAATCACTGCTAGATAGCACTGTAGCACATTAACTTCTATAGCGTTCAACTGATTGCCATGATAATTAGCCTGCAGGCTTTGGTGATATAATACTAATGTGTATAATTTATACAAAGACAGTATAATTTATATTAATACTCGTTCTGACCTAGCAAGCAGAAAACTAATTTACATATGGTTACTTATATATTAAAGACGGTTAGACTATTGATAGACTATTCAGTAGACATTTTAGAGAATCTACGAATTAGAAGTATTCGCTATAGTTTTGGCAGCGTTCGCTTGGAAACCACTGAAACTGACTACAATGACTAATGAGTTATACCCAAAAATTGGCAGCATATAAACATACCCTAGTTTCTATATCCGTCGTGCAACAATAACCTATTATAATTTGATTGTTGTATAAATTTTCATATAAATTTTGCATGTATTTAATTGTTAATCAAGAAAAATCTAGCCAACAATTAATCAAAGAGAACTTATTTAAACTCTAGGTGTTAAGGTTGTCTATTTGAATAAAATATTTTAATTAGTAAGCATCCTTCGTTTTTTCTCCATTGCACGTGATAATGAGATATATTCTGTGCCATATTGGCAAACCTTAAAGGCTGTATATATTGTGAATTGTGAATTAAAAATTCCAACGATATATATTTAATTTTTAATTTAAACGAAAAATATATATCTACAATACTTATATTTATAATACATATATATTTTATCGTTGTAAAAGAATTATTTACTGTGAGTCTGGAAGCATTTCATTCATAAACAGCATAAGAGTAGTCTCTGTGTCTGTGTAGTCTGACAGTAAATTCTCTCTTTTTATAATTTTTTAATTAATTTATATGTTAGTATGTGTGCGTTTAATGACGCAGATGAATTTTAAACCAGTACAGCCACTACCACCAGTACAACAAGTGATTGTAATGAATTTTGCTCATACTTTGATATTCACGACAATACAAAATAGAAAATAGTGTTACATTCAATTTTGTTTCTTTTAGGGCATAGATGAAACAATAGCTTGTTTTAAAAATGTTTTTAACAATAAATATTGTTGCTATACAAAAGGTTTAGGTTTATAGAGGGAATAATATTGTTGTTGCAAGTGTTTTATTTTCGGGTTGTAATTTTGATTTAGAGTACGCTCTACATCTTTCTTATATTGTATTAAAAACACTCGTAAAACTTTGAATGGTCTATTTAATTGAGAATTACACAAAAACTGCTACAGATATTAATACGCGGGTTAATTTGCAAGCATAAACGATATATATAAGAAATAAAGTTCATATAAATTTATAAAGAGGAAGCTTAAAATAGACACGACACTGAAATAAATAAAAATAACAATAATAATACACCGTGTTATTTATACTGTAATTTATAACTATCATGGTTGCAGTCAATCCTGTCATCAAATACGTAAAATGTGTCATTGGTAAAACGATTGTGTTGATAACGTTGACTGACCTTAATGAGGAGTATTTTTCTTTATATACACATATATTGTATTTTCCTAATATTTTTAAAACTTATATAATATAATTTCAAGTTTTTTTTTATTTTTAATTTGTATATGCAACCAGAACCAATATACGAAATATTTGCTAAATTGATGATTTCCTTCTGAACGATTTAAATAATAACTCGATAAGAAATATCAATTGTTAATCGCCTGTACACCACGAACGTTTGCATCTAAGATATTATGTCCCTCGTGCCTAAACATACAACTGTAATAAGTACTGCTGTTTGGCAGTAGAAATGATGACCAGATGGACTTACAAAAAGCCCTACCACCAAGTAATAACTTATAAATATATTCAATATTTTTTTGCTGCTCTTGTCAAAACGATGTAGTGTAAACAATGTCTGTTTATCGTGCTTATATTCTGTATGTATAAATGCAGAAGAAAAACAATATTAATTTAAACTACATACATTTTTACCCATATTAAACATTGTCATATTTAAATCTAAAAATAAAAGGACAAACTTTCGTGACGTAACAAGCGTATGAGTTCACTGGTTCGATAAGAGAAATTCAAAGCTTGATGGGTCCCTTAATATGAGTTTCGCACTCCATTTCAAGATTAAGTTAAGTAACCGTTCAGAAACTTTACTAAAATATGATTCAAATTATATTAGAACAAAAGCCAAAACCACGCGAGATTTTAATTAACAATAATATATAGCTATGAATAGATGTGATTGTAATTTGATTAAAAATAGATTAATTTGATTAATATAAATGTAAATAAAATGATAAAACGAATTTAATAGTAATTTTTTTTTTGCGTTTCGCTTTTATAAAATACTAGCATTCGTCCGCGGCTTAGCCCATATGTTAGGTAAGGGGAGTGGGAGATGTTGGTATTGGTTGCTATAAAAAAGAAGTCTATGTCATTCCTGATAGTTCAACCTTGCTTCATACTAAATTTCATCAAAATTTGTATTCTAGTCGTGTAAGCGTAATAGACAGACAGAGATATTTTCTTATATTAATGTTTTAATATTGGTATATTGTTAATTATTCGTTTATTTTATAATTTTAAGGAAGAGGAAAGTCGGTATACATCTACGATCTATTTTAGGTATCTAATAAAAATCTAGAGAATTTGCTTTGTAGAAGCTCATTGCATTCAAATAAACCTCTGCAGCATATATGTATGTACGTACATGTATACCAGTATACCGCATTCTTCAAATCGAATTTCAGTTTAAAACTCACACATTTTTTAAAGGTCTATCATATATTCAATATATTATTTAATTAATTAATGTTATCTTATAATAGTGATGTAAATATTCTGTCTTAGATAACATCGATTTGAGGTAGTGAGAATTCTATTGTAATTTTCTGTGTTATTACACGCGTGATTACGCGGTTCTATTTTCAATTACCAACATATGTTCTTCTATAAAATATGAAGACGATGCTTTACATTCATCAGTTTATCGATTATTGTCAACTCATGTGAACGCAGCTTGTGTGTAGCATTTCTACAATTATTATTTCTACAATAATTATTATTTTTCTTAAAAATTAAATGAAAATATTAGTAACAACTCTTATAATATTGGTTTTATTTAGAAATAATCCAATAAACTTCGTACAGTTATTAATAGTATAATTATTTTCCATCCAACTAGGTGTTGAACTTATGTGTGTGTACGGCCATAACCTAAAAGGTCGGAATTAATTCTTCGATTATCATTAGACGAACCATTAAACGTTGAGCTATTAGGTATATTGCTACAAAGGTTTAAATTCTAGTGAATTTCCATAATGAAAGTTAAATAAAAATTGAAACTATATTAATGCAAAAGGCTTTCATATAATATTATTATATTAAACTGATTTATAAATTTCTAAAAATTGAAATGAGAAACGAGAATTAAATATTAAAATACCCAGAAGGTATTCAAGATAATCCTCTTATACTTTTCAGTATCAAATAGTAATACAAAGAAATATATAAAGAATAAGAATAAGAAAAAGGTCGGCTTCAGTATAAATTCAATTCAACAATCATAGCGGCTACTTAGAGGTTGTAAACATATTCCTTCAAAGGATAGAGTTACTTAGAAAATCATCTCTATCGTTTAGTTCTATTTTTATGATTTAATCTTATTGTTATACTTATATTTTGAAAACAGATTATAAACAGTATTACGTTTCTCGTATTGAAAACACGTATTGTTGTCATTACTAAAGTAGATAAAATATTAGTTTTCGTTTATATTGCTTTCAATAAAGTATGTATTATAATAATAATGTCCTCCAGACCGATTTCCTGCGCAGGAGATATTATAGTGCACAAGTGTGTGCGCAAACACAGGTGCACTCTCTTTTCTCTCACTCTCATAATTCGATGGGACTACAATCTAACACGACCGGAAAGAGTTCAGGCACAGGACCAACGGCTTTACGTCCTTTCAAAGTACGTATTATTTGATGTTTGAGTTTTGTTTTGTACGTAAATAAATTCAATATTTATTAAAGTGATTTCACTTCCCTGGGCGTATTGTGTCAATTTCATATTCTCTTGTTGTTTCGCATTCACATTCCACTTACCTGTAACAGATAAAAAAAAACAAATTAATTAAAAAATAGTACATTGTTTTAACAAAACATAAAGTAAAAAGTAAAAGTCCCACCGCTGGGCTAAGATGACATTTTTTAATGTCAGTATTGGTCAGGCTGGCTAAAAGCGTGATTACTAGTGTTGATTTATATTTACAAAAAGTTTTAAATATATTCGAACACAAAATTATGTAAGTTAATTTGTTGAAGTGAAAAGTAAATCTTTTGTAGCATCAAATATTCAATAACGATGTTATAAATTTTTGTAAAAGCTACGTAATTTAATTGAAAGTTACGTCGTATAATGTCGGTTTTCTCCAACTTTCTCTAATAACATTTTGAGAACAGTCCGACTTTTGTCACTTTTTTCAGTGTCGGTATAGTTCAAGAAGAATAAAAAAAATAAACTAGTTGATAATAGTATCAAATACTTAAAAAAATGGCTTTAACGTGACGTTCAGTAGATGTGAAAAATCTATATCGATTACTATTGAAATAATTTATAATCTTACAACAACAAATAAAAACATACAGCTTCGTTATTAAAATATATATCAACTTTATCATTATAATAATTATATATGTAAAGCAAACTACACAATATATGTGCCATGCACATACAAGGGGGTAGGGTGCGGCGGTCGAGAGGGAATATAAAAGAGCGTTATGACTTTTGTCGTCATACGAATCGGTCTGGCTAATTGATCGAAATATTTTATATTATTATAAAAAAAAATTATTATCCCTTTTTATTTTTCTTATTTCTAGTAATTTATTAAATAAAATATTTACGAAACATGGTGGTGTGTAAGATACACATCATTAATTTAAGTGGAGCATGTTCCTAATCGAAGTAGTCTGTGTAATATTAGGAATTTTTCATGTACTTGTATTTTTGGTTCGACCTGGTTTTTCTTACAGTTTCTATGTAGTTCGGGTATTTTTAAAAATATTGACAAGCTGTATATATATATCTTAGATGATTCTGTTTTTTTTTTCATTAGCGTTGTTTTCATCATAATGAATACATAAACCTTTAACAAATGAGAAAATTAATATTTCTCCGAATTAGTGCATTCATTTTATAATATTATCGTGCAATAAATAATAGGTACTACGTGTAAAAGTTTCACTCCTTTGATTTGAATGACATTCGCTATTTTATATAACTACACATCAGGTGGCTAAGTTGAAATGTGTGGTAATCCGTATGGGGTCGAACGAGAGTATTGTCGCTAATAGAAAAAAATAATATCATAGCAGTTAAATAATCAATTGTCAGTGATATACAAAAAGGCAGTATCGAACATAAATTATTTTACAGAAACTATAGTTTGTAGAAATTATAAATATAGTTTATAGAAAAAACACGACGAAGAAATAATACTTACAGTAAAGTTTTCCTGTGTACAATATAGACTTATACTCTAGCTCGAAATTGTCTCTTATGCATGTTCCAGAAAAAAATGGTAAGGGAGCTAAAATATTCATGAATTTCACAGTTCGTGTCACGCAGCGCTCAGAGGGTAGCATTCATAATTATAGCCTTAAAATCTATGCTTAAACCTGAGGCTATTTATTTTTGTCTATATGCGCCTTACTAATAATAATTAATTTAATGTTAAGCTGTTAATGTTAGAATTCCATTATATATGATATTGCAATTTCTCCTAAAAATAAATGTAAAAAACGTGATCAGTATTTTTCCATTTTCTTGACTACTGAGCTTTACTCATAGCCAATGGTTCAAGTATTGTTCACTGAAGTACATCGTTTTTATGAAAGGTTTATTTAATCAATGCAGAAATACATTATCTTTCCGTTCTTATAATTCTTGCTTTATATATAATATGAATTAAATTTCAGATTTTATTAATTGTAAGGTTTTCGGTACCAAAAACTGTTTACACATTCTCTTATTGTACTCTATTTGTAGGGTGACTTAAGGTAGTATAAGGCAAAGAACATAACATCTTAGATCTTGTAAGCATTAGTATTTTTTTATTTCTTACAATGCAAGCTTAGAGCCCAGGTAGCATTTTGTCTTCCTAAAATATTTGCTTAGAAAACATACTAGTTCTGACATCGTGTTATTTTAATAAAGTTTTTTTAACAGACATGTGATACTGTCCCGAGTAAGGCTTGTTACCGAGTCTTACTGAGTCAGAATCAACATATGATATGGTTTTTCATTTTCATTACATTTTCAATATTATTCAATCAACAAATTACTGAATCTGTGGTATTGGCCGATTTCTTTGAACACGAAATGCGTATTCTAATTATTAAAAGAGTATGTTTTGTAAATTCAATTATATACAGAAAATAAAAAGACTATTCAAATATACTATTTAATAACACAATTTATACTTCTATTAAAATCTTAAAAAGGTATATGCAGCTTTAAATCATTGATCATTGTCTTAAACTAAAACTCTTTTTTCGAAAGTTTTCATGGGGAATTGATAAAGTTTATTAGTCGTAATATGTAGAAAACACGTAAAATAAAATATGTCATAAAAAGAATGAAATGTAAATCATATAAAAATATTTAAAAAAATAACATTAATACTTAAACTGAAAAAACCTAATGAGGACGTCATATTGTTTTTTTTTATAATAACATTACCCTTATTACGAGCCGTATTTGTCTCAGTATCGGTTACATATGAACGGTATGAAAAAATATGTGAGATCAAATAGAAAATGTCTTTCACGTTGTTAGTAACATGAAACTTGATTCTGTAAATGACAGAAACAATATTAAAAAAAGGTAATTCAAGCATCTTTTGTAAGTGACAATAAGAATATTACATAAAGTTAAGTTTAAAACATTATTATATAAACGTTTGAAATGTATTATGTATGTATTATAGTATTTGTTTGATTTTTATCATGAAATTTTGCATACACATATCAGGGGTATAGAAAAATATATGGTAGCTAAGACCTGCAAACAACACGGAGCGAAAACACTTACATAAGATATTAAGAAATAAATCAATTTAAGTTACTCGTATATATGATTTGAAATTGGTAATGTTCTTACTTGATGTTTCTATAAATAATTTAAACTGAGCATCTGTATATATTTATTATTAATTGACTATATGTATAAATATTTATCTAGTATGAAAAAAGTATATTTGTATTATTATGTTATATGTATGTGTAAATAGTTATATTAAAATTCCGTAACAGCCTGTGAATGTCCCACTGTTGGGCTAAAGGCCTCCTCTCCCTTTTTGGGGAGAAGGTTTGGAGCTTATTCCACCACGCTACTCCAATGAGGGTTGGTGGAATACACATGTGGTAGAATTTTAGTGAAATTAAACACATGCAGGTTTTCTCACGATGTTCTCCTTCACCATAAAGCACGAGATGAATTATAATCACAAATTAAGCACATGAAAATTCAGCGGTGCTTGCCCGGGTTTGAACTCATGAGCGTCGGTTAAGATTCACGCTTTCTTACCACTGGGCCAATTCGGTTAATAATAACACTACCTTACCCAATTTCAGTTTTCAGAAATTCTAATGCAAATGCAAATCAAATGTAATTTGTCTGGTAGAAATGGCTATTACGCAATAAAACAGCCTAATATATTGCAATGCATGTTTCGAAAAGTCTTTGTTGATTTTATTTTTAATTTGTCGAATCTGGTGTAGAGTAAAATGTCTACTTGATTTTTATAAAACAAATTAATTTGCTATTCATAAGACTATGAATATCAAATTCTCGCGTTACTTAAAATGTTTATAAAACATAAAATGTCTGGATATTAATATTTTTCATCTCAAAGTAATTGGATGTCGATTTTCAACTGTTGATTAAGTTTCGGAAAGAGGTTTTTATATCAAAAATGTCGAACGAATGAAGCCCGGGGCATTTTGCAGAGAACATCTATTTTGCACCGATATCAATAGAGTATGAGTGCGTACGTTATTTAGCATTTCATAACTAACGTTATAGTTATATACGTCTTCATTTTAATTTCATATGACAGGGTTTTCAAACTACATATTTGGTTTTAATTATATGCTTCTATTTAGTTTTCAGGCGGCAATTTCTGATATGTACGACCAAATTTCTCTAGAGGCTTGGGGATATATTCACGAATAACTAAATTACCTTAATTCAGTCGGTTCAAAGTACTATAATAATTGATTATTTTGAAATTATATACTTTAAGCTATTTTTTATACAAATTAATCCTTTACTAATATTTCTGCATAACCATTGGTTCTATTTATTATTATAATATTTTTATTTTACACATAAAATTAATATATAATATACATATAAAGGAAAAGTTTTAAATCTTCAAATGTACTCTTAAATAATTGGCTAACCTGAGTAATGCTTCTCTCAAGCGGGGATAGAGGTATTACATTGAAAAATGGCTCTGCAATTATGGAGCAAGAGGGATGAAATTCAATGGCGTATATATTCTTATGTTGAATAAAACGCTACAGAACAAAAAGATTCTTAGAGTTTTATTATAATATGACATAATATAGATATTAATATAATTAAATTATATTGTCGAAATGTTTATATTAATAATAATAATTTATAATAGTACCTCATCATATGTCTAACAAGTGTTGTGTTGTTATTGTTTATAACGAGAATATATCAATCCCACGTTCGTCTGTCTGGCTCGGGTCAAGAAATTCACACTAGCAGCCCGAGCTTTTGATGTTGGCAGTATTAACACTCCCGTGCCTTGGAAATCATGTTAAGCTATTGATCCGCCGCTTGAACTGTCTCCCTTCGTGTCGGTTGCCGTTCCATTGGATTATATTAGAATGAGGAAATAGAGAGTGCAATTGCATTCAGGCAGACACATGTGCGTAACCCCTGAACAGTTTTTTAAATTTCGTTGGAAATCGCCATTCAATTGAATATCATTCAAGCTCAAGCGCTCCAACTAATTAGAAAAAATAGGAATTATTAACAATTATTCCTACAGCATGAACGGCTGGAAAACGCCTAGCAATCTACTAAATGTTAAATAAGAATTTAACTGTTGGCGTAATATTACTTCGAATTTCAATTTGACTCGATATTGATGCTATCGGCTTTTATAATGAAAGAGGACGTGTTTTTTAATTTACAGGTTCGATTTACGGTTTAAAAAATAAATCAAGTAACTAGTAATCGTATGTTATTTCCAATAAAATTGAATCTGAAACTCCATTGAGCAGTTTACGTGATTCCTTGTAGTAGGTAGTAGGATTTGGCCATCATGATTACATCGTTTAAACTATGACTTATTGAGATCATAGTTACGTTAGTTATAATGATTTATGAGCTGGTTTATGTTTCAGAATAACCGTAGTTTTGGAGCAATATATATAATTATATACATATATATGTACATACTTCATATTAGTATTAGTTGTTTTTTTTTTTCAACTTTCATTATGTTAATTTTATTTTATTTATTTATTAGATCACCAACAAAGTACACACAGATACATTATATCTCACATTGACAAAATAAAAAAAAAGTAGCGGCACCTCAATTACATGAGACTACATGAACAAAAAGGCAACAAGGCAAGATATGATTTAGGAGAGAGGACTATTTTTTTTATAATTATATAATAGTGTTAATAAAGTCGTAACCGTTACGGTGGCTGGGACACGTGCATCGAATGGAGCAGACCCGTCTTCCAAGGCAAATACTACTGGGAGAGGTTGTGGATGCAAAGAGGTCTGTTGGGCGGCCTATGCTCCGTTACAAAGATTGCGCTAAGCGTGATATGGTTGCGTTTAACATCCCTAGCAATCGATGGGAGGAACTGGCAGAGGACCGTGCCAAGTGGCGACGCCTTATTCACGAAGGTCAATCAAAGCATGACAATGACTGGTTTAAGCTACTAAAAGAAAAACGCACTAGGCGTCATGAGCGGGCTTCAAACCCCCGCCCATCTGGGGGCGCATACACTTGTCGGAAGTGCGGCCGGAGGATCCTCTCTCGCATTGGTCTATTCAGTCATGAACGCAAGTGCCTTCGCGATGCCGCTTAAATCATCTGTCAAAGATGCAGAGGCCTATATATATATATAATAAAGTCGCAAGAAACAGCTCGTCCTATATTTGAAGTAATTTGAATTTGGATCGTTTATATGAATAAATAATGTTTAAGTCGCTTCTGATCTACTAATTTCAGCTTAAAAGCAATATTACTTAAAATCGTTTGATTTCAAACTAACGCAAATGTATTAACTTGATGTATAAGATAAGTTACCGTATATATAATTAGTTTATAATATAATTAACTATTTAATAAATATAAATGGGAAAGTTTTTATAAAAACCAAATAAATAAATAAAAATAGAATAGAATATATTTCTTAACTTTATTCTATCAAATTTTTTACTTTATATTTTGTTTCCATCGATCCATGTCAACCCTCATATTTAATAGATACAATATTTTATCAAGTGAAATATTTGCGATTTAGCTTTATACACTTTTTTTTAATTGAATAAAATATTTTTCTATTTTCTATCATAACTGATTCCATGTTTATTTTATTATACAATAATATATAGCATTTATAAATATAAATAAAAATTAATTACCCGTAACTTAAATATGTATTTGTATCATTTACGAATACGCAAATTTATATGAAAATACCCTTATAAATTGATTACAACAATCACGTCAGCTTTTAATAATATTAATAACCTATAACCTATGCCATAGCTCTGTAAATAGATTAATCGGGGCAGCTTGTCTGAAGATATCGTTATCAGAGAATACTGCGAGAGAAAATATTAAACTTAAGATTATTGTTATTTTTAGAAATAAATATAATGATTTTCATACGTACGCACATATTCTATTATGTAATGTATAAAAAAATGTATGCGTAGCTTCAATCAAGCATCTATTTCCTGAAACAGTTAAAGTATGTTTTGTTGTTTCAAGATAATGACTAAATAAAGAGGAAATTAAAATAATCGGTAAATATCGTATATTGTCGATAAAATATACCTACGACTTTTATAATTTTATCACGTCGTTCTCGTCCTTACGAAAAATTCAATCCAATATTTTCAACTTAGGTTCCCAATCTCGCCTAACAAAAAAGCAATCAACCAACTGAAGAAATGTGTTCGACTCAATATTTTTAAACGACCTAAAACTTTAAATTAAAAACTTTGGATACACATTTTTAATTTTGATGAAAGTGAAATCTACTACAACAGTTTTTCTCGGAAATATGATATTAACGATTATTTAACAATAGTTTATTTGTATATGTGGTTCGGTTCTATTACATTAAAGTAGTATATTTGTTACAAGCTCTTAGGCGTAATAAACATCCTCATAAAGAAAAAAATGGTTAAAAAAATAATTTTAATAATATAAATATGTAGCCTTTACATATAAAACCTGTAGTATGGTTAATATATTTTAAAAAAGATTCGTTTTGCTTGCGGATAGTGGATAGTATAATGTTTTATTGAAACTATTTCTTCATGGTATCCGTTTATCGTAACCTTCTGATCCTCAAGTAGTATTAGGCAATTCTACTAACCGTAAGCAAATAACCTTTTACAATATAATATAAAATATAGTTACCATATATATATGTATGTATATAATAATATATGTATATGCGTAATGACAATAACGTTCATACACAAACCAATATTACACGCCTAAGTTATCACGCCATTAAGGTTCGGTACTATTTCTGTTGCTCAAACCAGTACATTTCAGTATTTACTCGTGAACAACTGTACAAACATGAAGCTATTATCGTCTATAAATATATGTACATAATTATATATAGTTCACGTGACACGAAATCTCTGCTCTAATTTCATTATTATTGAATATTAAAACGTTTGATGCAACATGGTAATATCATTTCGAACTTCCATGAATTTGTCGCTAATTTATAGGAATATTTGCTTAATGTGATAAAGTAAATAGTTTCAGTACTATGCATATTTGGTGACTGCCTTGTTGGTGTAGTAGCTAGATGTAAGGCCACAAACCCGGAGATCCTGGGTGTAAATCCCAGGTCAGGCCAGTAAAAAGTTATTGAGTTCTAAAATTCTCAGTAACAGTCCGGAATCTGGCAATTGTAAGTGTGTACATTCCCGTACCCCGGAAAGCACGTAAAGCCGTTGGTCCTGCGCCTGAACTCTTTCCGGCCGTGTCGGATTGGCATCCCATCGGATTATGAGAGTTAGGGACTAGAGAATAAACCTATGATTACGCCCACATTTGTGCTCTATCATATGTCCTGCGCAGTTGGCTAATCTATCTTGAGATTGGCCACCGTGGCCGAAATCAGTCTGAAGGACATTATTATTATCATATATATAGTAAATTAATGTTCCACTGCTGGAGAAGATTCCACCGCGCTGTTCTAGTCATGGATAGTACTCGTAGTTACATGCAAGTTATCTCACGATATTTTCAGTCGCCGCCGAGCACGAGATGAACTATAAATATAACTTAATTAAAACTTAGTGGTGCTTGCCCGGATTTAATCCCATGTTACTTAACTCCTGCGACCTTTTATACGTTGGGATCTTTTAGCTATCTAAAATATTATAAAGACCTATTTTAAATTTTACAAAAGCTGCTATATAAATTGCAAGAAAGGTGTGTAATATTTGATATAGATTATGTCTATGTACTACATACTACTGTGCCAATTTTCTTATGATCGAAATATGTCCGTAATGCTCTTATTTTGTTTTATTTTACCACTATTACTTTTATAAGATTTAAAAATTAAGCAAACAATAAAAGACTTGGCTAATGGCTCGACATCGTATGATTTTTTATTTATTTTTTGCGTTACTTGTATACAATTTAGTTTGTTACGCCAGATAACTCTTTATTTAATATAAAGCATCGATGCTTGACGATGAAATAAGCTAACGAGTGCAAAGTCCGCGCTCAAAGGCCTGTACTGAGCTCACCATAAATAAAAAACCTCAACTTGTTTTAAGATATTATATTCTATCCAATTTGCTTGTACACAAAACAACGGCCTACATAAACGCATTCTGAAGTTCACGAACAAACCAGAAAAGTCGAAAGTTAGTTTTTAAGCAAACTGAAACCAAACGTACTTTGCTTTCACGAATGAAAATAGAGTACTAGTTAGAGTAATAAAATATGTACAGTTTAGTAAAATAAAGCATATTATGTCTAAATATAAAGAGGCAAAGGCTAAAGTCGGTATGGGCCGGTTGGCGTTGTTGGTAGATACTTGTCTTTCACGCCGATGGTTGTGGGTTCTATTCCCACCCAGGATAGACATTTGTGAGCATGAACATGTCTGTTGTCCTGGGTCTGGGTGTAATTATCTATATAAGTATGTATTTACAAAAGAAAAATAGTATATGCAGTATATCAGATGTCTGGTTTCCATAGTACAAGCTCTGCTTAGTTTGGGATCTGATGGCCGTGTGTGAATAATATACCAGGATGTTATTGTTATTTCTAAACTTATAAAGTTTCTCTTCTTTCGAAGGGATTAAACCTAAAACGCGGGCTGCAGCTAAGCGTTAAGGAGTGCTGCTTATATTTATTATTATTATTATTGAAGTACTAAAACTAAGTTCAGTACTTTGTTCAGCCTTTTGTTTGATAGTTATTGAAGAGCTATATAGTTATCAATAAAATAAATTGGAAATAGTAGTAGAAAAAAATATTCGACATATTATGTTTTCCTCAAATTTTTAATAGCGAATAAATAAAAAAAATCTATTTATTTTTCATTCATTTGTAAACATAAAATGACGATAGCCTCATGACCAATTTCGGACAGGGCTTAGTGAAGACTAGCTAACTGTGCACGAAATATTACAGTGTTCAAGTATATGCAAACAAAGGTGCACTTTATATTCCCTCATTCATATAATTCGATGGGATGGAAATTCTACACGGCCGATCCCTTCAGGTGCAAGACAAACGGTATTGTAAACACTGCAAGCTTTCAAGCTCCATACGGTTACTGAGTATGTCTCGATTGAAATACATAATTATACTATTAAATCAATCCCATGATCTGTAGTCTTTTCACACGACTGACGAGTCAGTAATAGAGATTAAAAATAAAATTATAAAAATATATTTTTAAATATATCAAATCAAATGTCGAAGATACTTAGATTAATTAATTTACTTTCAGAATAGTCTAATAATCCTCAAAAACTATAATCGCTTACATTTAATACAACATACATTAATCAGCTACTATCTCAAAGGTGAACAGATATAGAAATTGTCGAATATAAATCTCGTTACAAGTACGAATATTTATATTTTCATGTAACTAGTCAGCATTGACTCATAGATAACAAGATTGATTCATTGGATATGTGTATATTTACTAAATTATTACCGTTATTACGCATAAGATATGAATTATCAGTGATATCAATAAAATTAATGCTAAAAACAGCTGTTATGCCGTCAACTGGAATAAATTTTGTGTTATAAACTTCTGCTAACAATCTTTTTCGTGAACATAAAGATATTGGATCTATAGGTACGGTATTTTAGCTATCAGCGTTGTACTCTTTTATTTTTCGAGATAATAGTTTATTATGTGTAACTTTTCTGACTTCTGAGTTGACAAACTGACCAAAAGTTCAAATAATAAAATTATATTTGATACAAAAGAAAATATAATAACTAGCAATTTATTTCTTAAAACTGTATTTTTTTATAAGTATAATGATGAACGAAACAAGCTAAGCTGTGTTTAGTAGTCATCAAGATCAAGAGATCTCATTTTATTAAAACGATTATTTTCGTCAAACAACAAAGTTTAAGGAGAAGTAACAAGTATCTGATACAATTAAAACCTATTTTTGTTTCGTATTTGTTTAACGGGAGCATTGCGACGAAAGCTATTTATAAATAAGTGAAAGATTTCTTTGACTGATCACTTTTGATTTACAATGAAAGCATATTTGGAGAAGATCCAACTTTCGGCTGTACAGACATTTAATGCAAGGACAATTTTAAAATTGTTTTGCAGTGTCTTTTGCTTAAAAAATATTGGTAAATTTGACCTCATTTTTATCACCGCTCCTCTTACTTTACGGTGACAGAAATAGCCCTGTCAAAAAATAAATCTCTAATGTAACATGTAAATAAAAAAAGTATCTTGTATATTTAACTAATTTATGATGTTCAATAAAACGTTTCAAAAGAAATATAACGGTTTCGTTTGATGTATAATTAAATCGAAGGTAAAAACAAGTTAAATGAAATGAAACAGTCTTGTTTTGAGAGAAGTTTGCACATCGTAGTTTTAGTATTGACGCAAATTGAGCTAGTCACGTGTTGTTCTAGAAGAAATTAACATTTGGTTTGTACGATTACAGTTTATTTTTATTTTAACTACCGCGTCCGCTCGAACGTTCATTTTACTGTTAATGCTATTCAAAAATTACCAAATGTTTATTGTTAATGAAATACAGTTTGTATTTCATTAACGACACGTATACATTATACATATGTAAAAAACAATGTTTTACGTGTCAACTCTTGCTTAAAGTTATGTTTGAAGTAATGAATAGTGAAATACTAATGAATAACCATTGAAATATACATAAAGTAAAAAAGCACCTTTCAAAAAATACATCCGAGCCATCAGAGTCACTGCGGGGTAGAATTAATTTCGGGAGGACCATTCCTTTCTTTCGTCTCCCGCGAATACCGGATGGAATAGGCCATTGTAACTCAGCTGATGCCATTGGACTATGTGGACTTAAAATTGTTAAACGGCGGTCTGGAGGCGGTAAGCTTAGTTGTTGTAATGCCCTTCGTTCTGTGCTTGCAAATAGACCTCTTCGTTTTTCAGCTGAGTTACCCATATCCTCACCCGACAAAGCTCTCCGTGCTGGCGCGCCACGCGTCTCTCTCACATCACGTTCGCTTGCTGTTAAAAATGAACTTCGATGAACGCGAACAGACGTACATGAGCTCGCAGGGCGCGCCGGCGAAGTGTCCTTGCTGGGCCGAAGGCTTTCCATCGATCGAGCTGTTTCGACCCGAGCAGCAGCCAAATATTGGCCACTCGTAACCGTTGTTTGAGCCACCTCACATTCTTCTTGACTAGAGCTCGAAGTGCCGCTTCGCGAAAATGTACTCGCTTTAGACACAAAACTTCTATCGCTAAATTGTGCTGTTGAGATACTAGACATTGTATTAATGTCATTCGACTCGGATGACACTGGCTGCCGAACGAAACCTTCCTCAAGAGAAGAATGGACAATGCGAGCGTTTAAAGAACTAAAAGCTGCAAGCTTGGGTCTGCGGCCCTTTCTTTCATCGTCTTCCTCCTCCATTTTGAAATATAACGAACTATATCATATAAGGATGAAACTGATTTGATAATGAAAACACACACAACACTTTAATAAACAATTTTGCTTTTTTATATATTTATTGAATGTATTACAAATTTAAACTTAATTTTATGTAGATAATAATATATAGTAAGGAACACTGGGAACAGTCTTTATCACTTTTTGAGAACACCTCACGCACAATCAAAGGACACCTGGAACAAATTGATGAAAGTTTAAATATGAATATGGCTATAAAATTAAATTAATAAGTATTTTGAACGAAGGATATAGGATCAAAAATATAATTTACAGGGATATCATGTATCTCGAACAACCTTTGTAGTCTTTGGATATTTATAGATCGTAAACTTTGGAGCATTTTTTTCTTAGAATATAACACTAAGCGTTGTATATAACTTGTTGGACATATTTAATGAATTATATTATTACATTTTTTAGTTGGCAGGCTTGGAATCAAGCGCCAATTGCCCAGCTTGGTTCGCACAGTCTGTTAGGGCTTTCACTTGTTCTGCATTCAGACCAGTTGCCTTTACTTTGACGTCAGCACTTCTAGAATGTTCCTTACTTTCGCTGCTAGACTCTACTCTCTTTGTGGTTTCATTTCCATATTGATCAATAAAAGTTTCCTCCTCAAATTCCTCTTCGTAACTCTCTTGGTAGTGTTCACGGAATTCTTGTCTAGCTTGGATCGTTACTTTTTCAGTTGTTTGTTTTTGTTGGATTAATTCATCCATAGTTTTCTTAACGAGCTGCTGACCAGCTTCCAGAGTCTTGCTTTCAGACATTATAGTAAATTGTTGTTTTGAAATAGGTGAAGTAATTCCTAGAATAAAAGGAAATGCTTTATGTAAGCTCGAATGTTATAAGTTATAAGTTAGTTTTTAAACTAACTTATAAAGTAAGTACCAATTACAACACATAATGGTCATTATATTTCAATACTTATTTCTGGTTATAATTTTTGATAAAGAGCTAAAAACGACGGGCCTAAAGTACGAAAATTCCTAGTTTGATAGAAATTAATAGCAGCAGTTGGCATGAGGCCAGGGGCATGATGTTTGGGCGGCATTAAAATTTTCTTTGTTAGAATTTTCAGGGCAGGCCCGTTGCTCTAGAATTCAACAAATAATTTATCCATACTAAATAATACGTAATATTGTACAATACTTTATATTTTTTTAAGTAATCTTCAATAATTCATTGACTTGTAATTATTTAAAAAAAACGTATCTATCATTAAATTTAATGTTGATTAATAGTTATTATCAACATACATCATTCGAATAGAAGAAAATATCATGTTAAAATCACTAGCTTTTTATGTTGATTTATGGCGTTAAAAATATTTTGTTAAAACTTTCAAATGTTTTACTAATATGCTATCTATTATTGTAATAATGTATCTATTGTTGGCAATGGAATATTTGAGTTTAACAAATAAAAAAAAAATCGAGACGGAAAAAGATAAATAAAAGTGAACCAGAAAATAAAATATTTTTACCTTTTTGAATAGAAAAAACTTTTCACTACACGCACGATTCCAAGTGGAAATAATTATATTTTTCCTCAAATTGTTTATGTATTGTGCGAGAAGTTGCTTTAGTCGAGACTGGGAGTAAACTGACGAGCACGAATCGTTTTGTTTCGTCCGGAGCTTTGCGTGGGCGGTGATAGGTATGCAGCCATGCGTCTGCGCCTGTGACTTGGCCAAAATACCACATTTATTCTCTCGCATTTATTCTAAATTAATTAATCCTAATTTTGACATCCATTGCAATAATTTGCGAGATGTTGTACGTGGAAATATTAATTAAATTGACCTTGATTCCTTAGATTTATAGTCATAATAAAACATTATATAATTTAATATTGACTATTTTAGTTTTATTAAAATTATTAACATGTTATTACATTATAAATATTTTGAAAGTGTTTTGTTTGATTATAGTATATCTTGTTAATTGATATATCTGTAACCCGATATAAAATTGCTTACAATATTTAAAACAATCAACATCCAAAAAAGACCTTTTCAAACAAGACAAATACACAAGTAGTGCACTGCCCGGGGCTGGAAATAGATGGTATGCGTCAGGAGACGGAGAAACACGATCGATGACTCTCCAAGATCGTGAATGCGATAAACATGAGTAATAATCATTGCCAAAGCTTTCCTCTGACTCATCGTATTAGCCACGAATTATCATCATGATTCCCATTTATGTTTACTCAGAAACAATAAAAACAATATTTTGGTAATTGCGTATGTCGTTAAATTTATAGCCCATAAAGGTTCTACATCTACAGCTGGGCAAAGATTTGAACTCATTTTTTGCAGAACCTTATACTATGTTCCAATACAGGTCTATAGATACACATGAGGCAGCATTATACACATGTAAGTTTTCTTACGATATATTATTTCGTCGTCGAGTGGGAGTTAAATTATAAACACAAATGATATTTATTTCGATTGAAATTCGCAATCCTTGGTTACCATTCATTGAACCAGGTCACCTCAACTATATTAAGAAACAACGCTAACATTTTACATAGATGAAAAAAAAATCTTAATTAAATATAAAGATAATTCACCTCATAGATGTTCTCCCTTGTCTATACAAAAACTTGTACACTACATAGCTTAGAACAGCCAATTAAGTACGGATTTTAGCTTGTATTACGGATGACCATTGTTTCTTAATAGGATGTCTTCACAGTGAAACATGATATAAATTATAATTACTTATAATTTATTGAAATAAATTAATTGTCCATATAAAGTAAAGAAATAACCACAGTATTTTTGTATGATAAGGTTAAAAAATTAAAAGGTACTCTTTTGTTATACGAGTCGCTTTAAGCGATGTTTTCATTAGTTAAATACATGCAGAATCGAATTACAAATTTAATACATTGTATAATATATTACCACACGACCCATAGACATAAAGTCCGTAAAATGAACGAAACTCATATTTGAACATATTGAAATTATCCAAGTACGATATTGAAACGAAATGTATGCTTAAGCTTACTTGGCTTTACTTTTTCATTAAAAATTGTAAAAGAAGTCAAAAATATTAAACATTATTTTTTTATGTTGACTTTCTGTTATAGTTAATATAGACCGGTAAACAACAAAATAGACGAAAGAGCAAATCGAACGGTAGCGAACAAGCTGGGGACCGACAACTTCGCAGCAAGCTGTATCGATTTTAGAACGGATTACAGGGCTTTTGAAGGGACTTTCACACTGTGCTAAATAATTTATTACGTTAGTGGTATTTGAAATGGTAAATTCACCTTATAAATACGTATTAGAATATCATGATACATGATATTAGACATGATAAGAAAACCTATAATAATGTCGTTAATCAAATATGAAAGTACTCGTTAATAGGTCAGTGCCTAGTTGACCTAAATATGTTAATAAATAACGTAATGTGATGTAATGGCTAAAACCCCCATTCAAAATTTCACATGATTAAAAAACAATTTGCTAGCTATTAATGTAGAAAACTATTCTGTAAATACGATACTTATTATGATTTTAACTTTATTAAACGAAGAAAATCAATCATTTATTGGAATTTCACATAGTGCGAATATTTAATCTCATATAAATTTATTTGTTATTTATACTAATTTACTTACTGATATTATGAAGCCTGTGATTAGACGCTCATATTTCAGGAACTATCAGTAAAATTAAAAAACCTTGTATTATATAGGCTGTTTAATAAGGAAGGTTATATAACTAAGTAGAACTAATGTATATAAAAAACTGACTCTTTAACTTTATGCTACGATAATGCAGAACTGTAACTATAAATGTCAACCAATCTGGCTCACTAAAGGTAAGTACATGAAGCGAGAACAACGACAGGCGACACGGTGCCACGGTGACGTTGTGTGGTTGTTGGATATTTAGTTAACGAGATGCACTTAGTTACAGTACTAAGTATGGTTCATGAAACAGGCATGTAAAATCCAAATTTAATACGAATAAGCAAGACACATCATGTATTATCGTAACGCTTGACTTCAATAAATTAATAGCCTTTATAAGAAATGATTAGTCATTAGCTTAATATTAAGTTTTATAAACATATTTTATTATTAATCTTCGAATACAATAAGTCTACATTATTATAAACTAGCTGTGCCCGGCAATTCACTTGCATGAAATTCTGTTTTTGACCATTAGACATTTTGAAATCTTAAGATATTGTGACGTTTGAAATCTTATTATTACTGAAATAACATTATTATATTTTGAAGTCACTTCTGCATAAAGTACCTTTCTAATGGTGGAAGAATTATTCAAATCGGCTTAGTGGTTTTAGAGTTATTTAATTACAAACGAACAATTCTTTCCTTTTTGCAATTTCAATACTATTGATTAAATTAGGTTTTTTTAATCATAGTCACCGTGAGTATAACAAATTTTGATAGTCGAGTTACTTCTACAACACTTACATCGCAATTTAAAAGTCCAGGATGAAACAACGAAGCACTATTTACGGGCAATAGAGCTTACCGTAAGGGATACACAAGTTATTACGTCCGAAAAGATTTTATAACCTGACCCATCCCACTAACATTTATGGCACACGCGTTGTTAAACCAAGTTACAGAATGTGTTTAAAAAGCTTTGATTTCTAAAATATATACATTAAAAAATTATAATGGAAGTTTTATTAAAAGTCTGAAAGGTTTCACCTAATATGAAACTCAAAAAAAATGCGCCACTACTGGGCTAAGGCCTTTTCTCCTTGATGAGAACGTTTGGATCTTAATCCATCACGCTGGTCCAATGCGGTTTGGTGGACATTGACCTTAACAGTTTGATAAAACATGCCATGAAACGGAGTTTAAAATATGATATATTATTTAAATAGTCTTAGATATACTACGATTGGCCGACTACGATTAACCGAGATGGCCTAGTGGTAAGAACGCGTGAATCTTAACCGATGATCGTGGGTTCAAACCCGGGCAAGCACCACTGAAATTTCATGTGCTTAATTTGTGTTTATAATTCATCTCGTGCTTAACGGTGAAGGAAAACATCGTGAGGAAACCTGCATGTGTCTAATTTCGTTGAAATTCTGCCACATGTGTATTCTACCAACCTGCATTGGAGCAGCGTTGTGGAATAAGCTCCAAACCTTCTCCTCAAAAGGGAGAGGAGGCCTTAGCCCAGCAGTGGGACATTAACAGGCTGTTACTGTTACTGTACTGTACTGATACTACGATTTATAAGGTGTTACTACATTTATTGCTGTGATTAATTTAAGGTTAGTTATATTTCAAGACGTTAATTATATTAAAAAAAAAATTAAGTATTTTTTGCAGTTTTCAATTTAACTCATTAAAATACCTAACTGTAACTATTTCAATATGGCGTGATTTAAACCTAGTTTTTTTTCGTTAAAAATAGGTGTTTATTACTTACGGTTGCATGTTTCTACCTAATTCCTTTCCTTCTTAAGCTATTGATATATAAATATACTTAGTAGCAGATTTTTTAGGAGAAATCTTGGTTTTAAATCGAATTATTAAAGCCTTTGTTTCGTGTTCTTTTAAGCTACTTTTATATTACTTGATGAATAAACAATGTCAACAAATTTCATTACATATTTATTATTTATTTATTCATCTAAACGAAAGATTGTACAAAGTAAAAGAATAATTTCAAATATTTTTTTAGATAAGTGGAAATAACAGTTTTAACTGCATTTATACAATGCATTTAACTGACAATTATTATTTGTATCTACAAACTACAACAAATTTGTATCTAGAAATTGTAATACGTTGTATTATGTACTTACACGAAGTGCCTATTATATTATATACATATGTATCTCTCAGGGCTGAGAACGTAGTCTAGAACGTTGTAGAACTTTTAAAAATATTTTATATCCTCCTAAAAGTTTTAGTATATCTCCTTGAATTGGCAGCCGACAAGAATGCCCTCGGGTCTTTGGTTTTATATCCAACTAAGTTGATTTTATATAATAAATATTAAATTTATTATTTATTGCGTAAAAATAGAATGTAAAAAATTATATTTCTTACGAATACTAAGCAATAACAAGAGTAGCACATCTGATACGCTATGTAATCTGTACATGTGCGTACGTATCGTATATTATGTATATTATATAACCGTAACCGTAACAGCCTGTGAATGTCCCACTGCTGGGCTAAAGGCCTCCTCTCCTATTTTTGAGGAGAAGGTTTGGAGCTTATTCCACCACGCTGCTCCAATGCGGGTTGGTAGAATTCACATGTGGCAGAATTTCAGTGAAATTAGACACATGCAGGTTTCCTCACGATGTTTTCCTTCACCGTAAAGCACGAGATGAATTATAATCACAAATTAAGCACATGAAAATTCAGTGGTGCTTGCCCGGTTTTGAACCCACGATCATCGGTTAAGATTCACGCGTTCTTACCACAGGGCCATCTCGGCTATTATTGTATATGTATATTATATATATGATAGTATTTCACCCATTAAAATTTACATATTTATTAGTTATAATAAACATTGGCCAATGCACTTATATCGAAGAGATGGTTTATACTGTGTTATAAAATTATCGTTGCTTCACGTAGTGTTTAATTAAAGACATTTTATTTTAATCGATTCGTAAAATTTTAACACGAGTTGTGTTAACAAATTTAAAATTTCGAAAATACTTACACAAGTATAAATATACGTATATATGTATGAGTTTACGATTTTGTATAATCGTCCCATGCATTTTTCTATCGGATGCGAATATTTTTATTTAAGTTAAGAGAGAGCAAAATAATATATTAATTATTAAGTATTGATATGAGTATTAGTAATTAAGAACGCGTGAATCTTAACCGATGATCGTGGGTTCAAGCCCGGGCAAGCACCACTGAATTTTAATGTGCTTAATTTGTGAATATAATTCATTTCGTGCTGGACGGTGAAGACAACATCGTGAGAAAACACCTGCATGTGTCTAATTTTACTGAAAATCTGCAACACGTCTATTGCATCAACCCGCATTGGAGCAGCGATGTGGAATATACTTTAACCTTGTCCTCAAAAGGAAGAAGAGGCCTTAGCCCTACAGTGGGACATTCACAGGCATTTGTTACCTAGTAATTAAGTTATATTTCATATATGTATTCTTTTAAGTACGTATTTATATAGATATATTATATATTCTGAACTAATTAATCAATTATTTCTCAAGTGTACCAGTAATTATAACGATTGCTCATCAGTTTACAGCGAAATATAACCTTTGTTTTTGATGGGCGGATAAACGTTAAGTAAATGGTCTCCTATTTATCTAAAGTAAAATAAAACTTATCGTATAAAAGTATGTATGTATAATATATTTAAACAGCAAACTTTTTATTCTCATACACTTATACTTTTTTAAGTGCTACGATCCCCTCGGATAAAGTTTTTCTATGTTTGCTGTAGTTACGCTAGTATTTGCAGATAAAGTTTGGGCTAACCTTTTTAGCTGTACATAAGCTATTTTATTTTCAAATATACAACATATAAACAGACTTCGCCTTAAGCATGAAGCAAGCATTGAAGTTTATGTTAAGTGGATAATACCTATTTAGCGAATGTTTATATATAAAAAAAATCTCTTTGCATATCTTCTGAAAGTGCGGTCGTTTTTTCAGTATACATACACTATTACAAGTGACTTTTATGATAAATTTTGTATGTTGTTATTTTTATCCAATCATACTAATTTTTTAGATGATTCGTGTTATAAATATTTTTAACCTATGAATGTTTTAAAATTATGATACAAGATATATATATATATATCGTCGTTATAAGTATTAGACACTTTTAAAAAATGTATATATATTTATATAAAAACTCAAATATTGCTTATTTCATTAGTGCATATAAAAATATTTTGGTAACAGCTTGTAATGCCCACGACTACTTGAGTAAGCACAAGTTTTTTTAAAGGCATCTCCTACAAAGGTGACTCAAAACCATCTTATGAATTAGTCTTAACACATAACCCAATTTTATCTAAGTAAGAACTTCTGTAGAAACATAATAAATAAGTATTATTACTGATATTATGATTGATGGAGTCGCAATGGCCCAAATGTTACGAAACGTGAATTTAGCCGAAGATTGCGGTTTTATGTGCTTAATTTATGTTTAATAGGAAACATCGTGAGGAAATCTGTAGTCTCGGATAAAATTCTGCCACCTTTGTATCGAACAACTCATATTAGAGTATCGTGGTAAAATAAGTTTTAAATATTCTCCTCAAAAGAAAAGTACGCCTTAGCCTAGCAGTTTGAGGTTACCGTGTTATAACTTTATTTTAAAGATTTATTCAAAACTCAGCTCGAGCAGAATAATGGCTTGTATAAAACGTTTGACAATATAAAATGTTTTAAACATATAATTTTAACAGTTCACGTGGCACTCAGTCGGGGTGATATTTTTTCGACATCTTTAACATTTATCGTCACATTTCAGCTAATTTTTACAAAACGTTAATGAATTATACACCTAATCGTTCCTCGTGAATCTCTCCGTCTATTGGTTCGGTTGTTCTTGAGTTTTACGTGCACATACAGACGCACCAGTTTGTTATAATATGTTCTGATATGTTTAGAAATAAATTTCATATATTAACACTTGGTAATAATTACAACTTAATAATGAATCAGTAAGGTCTAAATTATTCAATATTATGTATTTCAGTGCAATATATGTACATAAGCTGATTCCGATATGTAAATCGCGTCGCAGTGAACTGGTCAGCTACTTTCATTTTAACAGGTCGGATAAATTGAAAACAAATTTAATTTAAATGAACTTCAGCATATACATGTATAAAAAATGAATATATTTTCGTTTATGTTAGTAAATGTATCTGACAGGAATAAGTCTCTTTGTGTTTTAATTATATGTTTAAATGGAAATCTATTTTCGTATACATTTTTTTTAATGTTTTAAGCGAAAATAACTCAATATCTACGGGCTGCTTAACGATTTGAAACGTATATTTAATCTTGAACCCTTAGGTAAGTGTTATCACAAGCTTAACTTTTAACTGGAGGAATAAAATATGTGTATCAGTTAATTACTTGAATAAAAGAAATATTCAAAAAGCTAGACGACATTTAAATACATGAAATAAATATTTATGAAACATTTGATTGAACAAACACATTAAAACCGGTTTTAAGTAATTAAAGACAGGACTACATAGAATAGGAAATTAATTTATCAAGCTAAAACCTCTGACTTTGATAAAATTAGTAATTCACTTTATAGTTACGTGAGAAACAAAGTTAGTAGACATAACGTTCAGCAATGTTACAGAATGCTTAATATTTACAATCGTACTACGGTAGTCAGTTAATGAACAGACGTCTTAGCTCCGTTTTGTAATAGTTAATATATAAGAACAGATTAATACTATGTATATAACTCTCATATATATTAATTCTTAGTGATAAGTAATATAAATTTGAAATTATAAATTAATAATAAAAAAATATTATAAATTTAGTTATCTCATGATTAAACCTAGTAATAAAATGACAGAATTAGTCTGGATAATAAAATAGCCATATAAATTAAGGAAAACAGAAAATTTAATTAGACGCGGATAGGGTCGAGGGAAACGCTTCAGTAAAACCCCACAGCTGGGCTACAGCCTACTCTTTTTCTCTGAATGGTTTGGAGCTTATTTATTATGCTGTTCCTAAGTAGGTGGGGATACAAATGTAGCAGATTTTCATCCGACACATGCATCTTTTATTCATCTTTCCTCATGATGTTTTTCTTTACCGAGCACGAAATAATTATGAACACAAATTAAGCACATGAAAATTCAGAGAAGCATCTTCTGTTAAAATTCACCGGTTCTACCCACTAGACCGAGATGGTCTCCTATTATCCTAATCCGATATGAAATGTCTTCCTCTTATTTTCAGATTTTATACAACAAAATCAAAACACGAATTAAATAGTTCAGTGTCAATGGACTGTGAATATTCCTTTAGCTTAGACGCGACCTCGACACTTTTACGTTAATTATATTTGCAATCATATATTTATTTTTAAAAATATATACTTTTTTCGTAAATTTAGTATTTATTTAAAATGATTGAGAATAAGCATTAAAAATTAACTAAAGTAATTGATATAATATTTTTTTTAAGTAGGATAATACGGCAAATATAAAGAATGATTAAAATAATTTAATTTGTTTATTTTAAACTTTTATCATGATTAAACTTATACAAAGATTACAAAGAAATATAAACATTATTATATTATTCAACGACGAACAATTTAAATTATTGTAATAGTTTAATATAAAGTTATTCAATTCATTGATCCATTTCAATGATAATAACAATAAGCTTAACTTGAACAAAGTAAACGAAATTAGCTTATATAATAATTTAATTTATTAATAATAATCAAATATTGTTAATTAATTAAATTATTATTGCCAAATGCATTATATATATTACTAAGATTAAATGTTTGTCCCTAGTATAACCTAAAGCTGCTTGAAGTAGTTGATTTACAGTAGTTAATTAAATACTTAATTTGATTAAGTATCGTGGATTAATAATTATAATCTAATCACATACAAATTCAATGAGAGTTTTTATTTTATGTAGCACTGATGTGTTAAACATACTATGTTTTGATTCTTTATAAAACAAAATATATTTTATATTTCCCTTGGACAAAGTATGAAATATTAGTATTCCGACAGTTTTGTTTCAACGTGTTGAATACATTAAGTTTGACGTACTAGTTATGTTTTTTTTATACGGTAAAAATATTTAGCCGGATTAGGTTTGCACAACATTCCTTAACTTGTACCAAAGTAAATTACATTACCTACAATACATTTTTAACAACAGTTTAGTTGCTAGACGTTAGTCTTTTTTTTATAGAATAGGAAGGCGGAGCATGAGAGCATGTGGGCCACTTGATGGTAAGTGGAAACCAACGCCCATAGACATTGGCATTGTAAGAAATATTAACCATCGCTTACATCACCAATGCGCCACCAACCTTGGGAACTAAGATGTTATGTCCCTTATGCCTGTAATTACATTGGCTCACTCACCCTTCAAACCGGAACAACAACAATACCAAGTACTGCTATTTTGCGGTAGAATATCTGACGAGTGGGTGATACTTACTCAGACGACCTTGTACAAAACTCTACCACCAGTGTCTATTAATTATACTGTAAGCTTGAGGTTACCATAAAGAAAACCTAACCAATCATCCACAAATCTATGTATAGTGAAGCAGCGTGGTAAAGCTCCAAACCTTCTTCTTGAGCGGAGAATAGACCTTTTACTACTAAAAAGAAACATGTGTTTTTTTTTAGTAGTATACTTAAATTCTGGATATATACATTTGGTTAACACTTTAGAAATCGAATCGCCAACAATCTGTTTCGTACACCATTAGGTAAATTACAATAGATAACCCGCTAGTAATAATGCACACGGCATTTCTTAATGTTATAGCTACTGATTTACGTACGAAGGTTGACCTTTTAGAACTTTGGCCTCGTTGTTAATGTATGCTTCACAGTAGTGCACGCTATGGCAGTGGCTTCCGTAATTGTTAATACTTATCTACTAGGGCTAATTTAGAAGACATTTTAATAAAGAAGACTGATAAAATTATATAATCTAAATTATATTTTAAAAAAATGTTCATAATTAATGCGTACAAGCTCTAAGATACCTTTTAGATTAGTAATTAGTGATAACATTTTTAATGAAGACTACAGTTTACTGTAAATAATTATTCGATCAAATGCGTTAACGAAGATTAATCTTTTAAATTGTGATAGTACGTAAACGTTTTTATAACTCTTTTAATTTTTAAAACTCAAGACTATTACACCTGAGATGGTTTCTCACAATCTCGGGTCAAATTAAGTCGGGTCGCGTGAAGCTTAACCGAAGATTATGAGTTCAAACTCAGGTGAGCACTACTGAATTTTTCATGTGCTTAAATTGTGTTTAATTCAGGTCATACTCTAGGAAAACGTTTGTACTCTCTAAAGTGACGGATAAAAATCTGCCTCATTTATATATTAACTTATCGCCGTCCACTGCTGGACGTAAGCAGTGGACGGCGACCTCCCCCATAGAACGCCAACCATCTTAATCTTGGACAGCCCGCATTCATTCCGATGTAAGGGGAGTCGATACCGACCTTAGGCTCCCTTCCGCCAACCTCATCTGCCCATGATGCATCCTGCTGATCAACAAAGGAGGCTCTGGCGACCAAAATTTTGACGGTAAAACCACACAAATGATGGAATCCGAATATGCAAATCCTGATAGCGGGCAGCAGTGCTATCGGTTAAATATTTTCAGTTACTGCGTCACCAACCCTTAGCCTTAGTCACCACGCTTGGCCCAAGCCCAAGCGTGGTAGCTAAGACAATAAGCTCCCCTAAATGAGCGACAATGCATATTCACGACCCCTACCTCATTTGTATCCCCAAAACTTCTCCTCTAAAGGATTATCCATTAGCTCAGCGGTGAGACAAACTTCTTTAAAACTCTGCTTACCTCTTTTAATATTTGCCTTATAATATATATTGATATTAAAACTTATAATTTGAACTGATTAAGGAAATGTGGTTAGTTTCTATTACAGCCGTAATTGACACGGTTTTGATAAACTAATTGGACGTCAAACGTAATTAGATATCGAGTTTGTTCAATCGCCTTGTCAAATTGCTAGTAGGTATGTCTGTAATACAAACCGCAGCTTGTAATTGAGAGGTTTATTAACAAAGTTGACAAAAATTAAAAAGATTTCTTTCTTTATTTAGAAAAATCGTTAATTAAAATATTCACTCATTTATAATAGATATAACGAAAGAATAATATTAGTTGTTTTTAATTTAATTCGGAGATAATTCATTTTACTTTTGTTAAAATAACTACGGAGGTTGTTGTCGATTCTTTTCAGTAGAAGAAATAACATTTGTTGTTATTTCATTTCTTATTTTGTGAAACTCTCAGTAAAATTATCACATGGATAATGAAAATCTATACCTTGCAAAAGTTTACAGATAAAATATATGCTTTTAGAGATTTGAAATATACTATAGTATATATAAAGAAACAAAATATACACTTTTGTTATTAGTTGCGCCTGATCCCTCTCGGGTCGTGATGGATTGACGTCCCATCAGACGTATGAGGGAATAGAAAGTGCACCTGTGTTGCACACACACATATGAACATAATATCTCCCGCGTAGTTGAATGATCTCCTTTGAGACCATAAGGCAGTCAGCTTTATTCTCAATTCGGTCAGGGAGACATCATATTACTGTATTTTGTAGTTATATAAATGTGGCGATGATGCTTTCATAGCTGTTTTAATGTATAATATTATACGGTTAACTCACTAATATATATTTTTATGCATTTGCTTCACATAAATAGGTTTTTGATGTGTTTGATGAATGTGAGGGTAGGAGTTTGAGAGTTGTGAGGGGTGTTTTAATTATTAGTTTTTGCATATATATATATTATATATGTCAAAATATATTTAATTTAAGATGGCTCTTAAAATTTATCAAACGATTAATTTAATAATTTAATTTTAATATTAATTAAAATTATAAATAATAAATGGCCAAATTGCATTAGTCCAACATGTAACGAAATATGAATTATTATCACTATATTACTTAAAGTAAGTAACACTTTATTTTGTATTAGAATATATATTTATAAGGTGCAGATAAAAATCAACCTTCCAAGGTGAAATATAGCGTGTCAAATACGATTCGAAGTTTCAATGCTATGATTGATATTAAAGAATTATTTGCCGTGTAATATTTGAAAATAGCAACTATAAGGTCACTCACGCACGATAGCTAATTTTTAATATGTACTCGTAGGTACCTTTGATAACCTTTGTAGTTACAAATAACGTCAATATGTATATATTGTAGATCTATAGATAATATGTCTTATTTAGGTATTACAAAAACTACCATGAATATGACTAAAGAAACATTCCATTTTATGGTTTTAATAGAAGCCTCTTTTTACAATGTTAACATCAAAAAGTGTAACAGGCTTTTAATTTTAATTCAAATTTCCTCGCTTTTTATAAATATTTTTACAGTTTTAGTTATGAAATAGGTAAAGTAACAGCTAATAAATATCCCACCGCTGAGAAAAGGCCTCCTCCTCAGCTCGACATAAATTGTCAGGTAAATTCGGTGGCGCTTGTCCAGGTTTCTATCCACAATTTTTGTTTTAATCATTGGAACAATTCGGCTCATTTAATTAAATACTTCATTCATTATATTATGTACATTATAAATGGCTGTACGTAAATTGCAATTGAAATATTTACTTTTATAATCAGATATAATCAGATAGAATAAATTGACAGAATATTTGTGGGCTGAGACCGCGGTATCTAAAGCAATATACATACACAAGTAGGACGTAGACATATTTTTGAAATATCAATCACTCTATTGGCATCTAAGATATAATATACATTTTTATTTCCCTGTGTAATTATACTGACTCACTCATCATTCAAACCAGGCATGCTGTTACATATATACAAAGTATTGTGGTGTGACGATGGAATAACTGGTTAGTGGGTTGTATCGACCCAAACGAGCATGCCTCGCCCACAATAGTGAATTACTGGCACAATTTTCGCTGGTACTGGTAACTGTAACTGGTACTTTAAATATTTAATTAAAGCCATAATAACTAATCGTATAATATGTAAATTAAAATATTGTGAGCATCAATGAGATGCTAAGCTCTTTAGCTTATAACAGGATTACATATAAATTAATCGATCACATGTTCACAAGCATTAAGTAATAATACAGTTCAAATCCACAGACAAATTAGTGAAATTAGTGAAACTAATTTGTCTGTGGATTTTTCAAATTAGTTTCACTAAAGTTTCAGAAAAATAACCGAAGCCCTAAGAAGACCAGAAAAATGAAACTTAATAGGTTTTATTCCCTCGTGAGTGTATAATTTTCAACTGTATATGAATGAGTCTGCAAATGATCCTTTTATTCCCAAGGTGTGTTAGCATCTATATAATAGCTAGTTTTATTTGTTGTAACTTTTAGCGAACAAAATGTTTTGTACGATTTTTCGAAGCTAATAATTGAAAATTTTAAATATTCACTAGAAGTGGGCAAAAACGTTCATCCATTATTCCACTAGCAAATTAAAAATATTGATGTATTCCGGTAACAGAGAGCAAGTTAAGCTTTGTTTCCTGTGAATTTAAATATAAATCGTTAATGGAAAAATATCAAATAGGAGAAGGTATAACATTTTGTATTAAAATAAATTAAATATAATTTTTCATTCCGAAAGAGAAAACTTGTTTCGTAAACAGTTCTGCCGTGTTTTATTTCAATCACTCATCGATATTTCCTCGCGATTCAATAAGTTTCACAAATTTCCTAGAATCGTTTGTTTACTAATTTAATAAGATTTCTCTAACAAGTTATATTAGCTCTTAGTACTCGTATCTTTGCCGTTATTTTATTAATCTCTCTGGTCTGGATTGCGAGGAAATTCCACAAAAGTTTATCCCACGAGGCGCCAATCTATAATATATTTTGCTATCATAAGCATTTTATCACCTAATTAAGCAATTTAATCAAAAACCTCTTGCAATATAATTAACTTCAAATTTGCTATTAATATTTGGGCCAAACTTGCTTCTAAACTTAATGGTATTATGCTGTACTGTAGTAGGGATATAAAAATGTTATAGTCGAGTATCAAAGGTGTGCAAGGTGCCAAGGTTTTTATGTGTAGTTGCCCTTAGTTGCCCTTAGAAGTATAGTTGTGTTTTAATATAAGCGTTACAATATAAGATTTACAAAGCCATATATATATTACATTATATTGACAAAATAAAAGATTGTTAAGGAATATCTTTTGTAAAATTTAAAAGAAAATGTATCCGTCCTTTCTGAGAATTAAACTAGACAGATAGAAACGGTCATTTGTTCTGCCCGGTCACGAGTAAGTAAGAGATCTCATTCATTAGTGAAACAGAGAGGCGTATTGCTCTCACAAAAGGAATAGAACACACGTACAGTAGGTGTATGGGTGCAAACGTTGAGATATCAATATAATTGTGTGTCTCATTAATAATTCACGAATATTTTCACACCTTTA
Source organism: Nymphalis io (assembly GCF_905147045.1). Lineage (NCBI taxonomy): Eukaryota > Metazoa > Arthropoda > Insecta > Lepidoptera > Nymphalidae > Nymphalis > Nymphalis io. The sequence continues at coordinate 6,547,050 of NC_065892.1, read as the reverse complement.
GGTGAAAAATCAGTGAAACTAAGAAATCATGTTATTGTACTGTTTTTATTCTACTATCTTTGTTATCACGATTAAAGAATGAATGAGCCAGTGTAATTACAGGTACAAGGGTTATGCCATCTCAGATTCCATGGTTGGCGACGCATTGAGGATGAAAGAAATGGCTCATATATCTTGCAGCGTTAAGTCTATGAGTTCCTTTTGCCTTTCTAAAATATTAAAGCGCTCTTATCAATAATTACCACGCCCTTTTATTTTAAAATGTAAAATTCACTTATCTTTTAATTCCATGCATATATATATTTTGGTCACTCAACCAACTTTGCGGTCATTGCATATAAACAGCTTTGTCACTCGATGCATAAAATATAACGATATACTCTAATTAATGGAATTGAATACAAAATTCAGAATACTATTCGTAAAATAAAATGTTAAATTAATTCAATTAGAATTAATTTAGAATACAACAACTTATACAATATGTTGTAACAACCGATTCTTATAGTAAGAACAAAGATGAAATGTGTGAGTGATAAATATACAACACACAAACATACCACAGTTCTGTTTATTTAATCTATTCGTTTTCATTATCTTGTTATTCAATGAATTAAGTAATATAGGTAATGTAACGTTGTTTGTTAAAATTTTTACAATTATTAATTATTAATATTGTTAAAAAATATTATTGAATTTTAGTAAATCAATATTAAAAGAAAAGAGAATGATGTTTAAGTTATTGCGAGTTCAACGCGAAACCCATATTGATTTTATGATGCGTTTGTTTGCTTACGAAAAACCTTTTAAAATATGATCATAATATTGTTTTGGAAACAAAGCGAATTTACAATAATACTAAAGCGCTCAGAACTGAAATGATATAAGGAAGTGTAACTATTTTAAATAATATAATACGATGAGTCGACCTGCCCACGATTATAATTTCTGATCCCGGTTAGTCATGACTATTACAATGTCAATAGATAATTTATGCAAATAATCAAAAGCCAAGCTGTAATACTAGACCTTGTCATAAAGATTGCTGCTGCGCACCTGTACGACGTACGTATATATGTACATGAAATATAACGGAGGCTACATTCATGCGTTGCATTTAGCCGTGATCGTTGCTGAATATTATGAAATTATCTGGACTTTACTACACGTATTTGAAATGTATAATACATATAAATCGAATATGCTATTGTTATAGCCTATTAATGGCCCACTGGGCTCAGGTTAAGTTTGAAAATTAGGCCGCAACATGCATACTATCATCCCACAAATGCAGGTTTCACAATGTTTTCTTCACTACCGACCGAGATGACTTATAAACACAATTAAACCACGTTATGAAAAATATTTATTTCTTGTCCAAATTTGAACCCGCTATCTTAGGTTAAGGCCCACGTGTTCTATCGCCGATCTATCTCGGCTGAGTGCATGAATGCAACAATTTATCTTACATCACCAACACCGTTGAAATGTTGAATTTTAATTTTACTTTATCACTAAATCTGAATCATCTCTTATCTTTTTACACTACCCGTACTCGCTATAAAAATACAACCAATTTCGTTTCGGTAACGAACAACTATTTTGTATTCAGTAAAACCCATTTAAAATTTATTGAGTACGAGAATACCGAATCAAGCGCTATCCAAAATACCTTTTATTTGCTTAAAAGGCAGGTCTGCCTCTGTGCTTTGATGATTACATAGCGTTTGTTTCTTTCCCTTGTTCGAGACCCGGGCCGGGCCAATAAAAGTGATTGGTGTTTACTACGTAAGATTTTCTTTTAATTAAAATAAAAGTTGGAAGTGTTATAAATGTGTGCTAGAATATCTCTTGCGCAGTGGTCTAGTTAACTATAGATGAGTCAAGAGGTTAAGACCTCAAAAATGTGGTGCAGTGCTATATCACATAAGTATGATCATTTCTTTCGTGTCATAAGCGTCGAATTAAGTAAAAAATATATTAGCTAGAACTTCTTAATATCAATTCAGACTAAAATATTTATTTTAGTATATGATAGTAATGGAACAATAATTCAGTAGCACATTGATAAATATGTAAAGAATGTCAATAAAACGGTTATTATTTACACGTATATTTTAAATTTTTTGTATTAAATTACAACATTTTTACATTGCTACTTTGATATAAGCGTAAACTATACGACAGCAGTCTTCACCTTCTTAAAAACTCATTTTGTTTTCACGGAAATATAGTATAATTAACTTATAACTTATATTTTAAAAGCCGAGATTTTGTTCATTACAACGGTACCGAAATATTTTTAATAACACACGAGGGAAATGATGTAGGTATCATACTGAGTGCTAACAAAATGGTTAACGAATTTAATAATTAACTTTGGGTCCATGCTGGAGTTCGTTATATTAATATCAAAAGTAGAAAGCTAATAATATAAATGTAAAACTACATAAGCGTCCGGACGGAATAAAATAAATTTAATAAAAGTACATTAAAGTTATCACTAAGTTCACTTAAGATATCTTAAAATAAAAAGGTCTTTGTCCCACAGATGGGCAATGTTAATCGTATATATCGAGTAAAGGTGAACCCACATCATGCAGATTACCTCACAATGCTTTCCTACACACACCGAGCATATCAAAAGTCATCGGTGCTAACCCAGATTTTTTTTTATTTTGATAGCCTTTCTTTTAAAATGTTTTAAATAATTACTTTATTTTAATAATATTTTCCTAACGTGATACATTTTGTATCTCATATAACCAGACGTCAGCGCTATATACAAAGATAATAAATAACATTTACTTATGTACGATTCTATTCGACGCAAGTATTTTCAATTTCCTGTATTTAAATTTACATGTCATATTCACATATACTTATATCAATAGTATATCGTAGCTATACGATCTGATCTGCGTTATACATTAATAACTGATACGCGTGGTTTTACCCGCGTTCAATGTTACCACATCCCCCTGGGGGCTGCAGTGTGTTCTATAGTCTATAACCTGTCACAAAAAATGTGCTACGTAACGCATAAAATATTTTTTTAATGATAGATCCATAGATAATCGCGTTCAAAATCAAATAAATTGTTTTGTTTTGTGAAACTAAGTATATGACTCGAACTTCTCCTATCGAGATTGTATGAACAAAGGGTTAACTCAAACGGATAAAAAATAGGAATACGCGATTTAAAAAAAATTCGCATTTATATGGACATGTAGATACATCAGTTTTGCGATTATTTTCCTCGTGACAAATAAAATGCATTATTTTCCATATTCCATACATATATGTTTGTATCATATTTCAATCTGATTTTACTAGAAACATCGACGTGAATATCATATGGCGTAGGCGGAATTGATTATTTTGCAATGTTTTAACATTAACAACATAGAACCTTATCTAACGTAATAAAAGATAAAATAATACACCTGTAGTTTACCTATTTTAATTCACTCTATAACCTTGTTTCTGTCAGGGCTATATAAAAACAGATTACATAAATTTATATCCATAAACTTTTTACTGGGTTCAAAATTAACAATTTTGGTTATTATCGTCCTTACTTATAAACTTTGCTTAGTGGCTGCTTTCTTAAACATTCGTTTCTCTCTTTCTATTATTATTGACTTGATATTTGAAAGAAGAAGACAGCATGTTTAACATATCGCCCGCTGTACAATGTTTATATGTAAGTACGTTTACCGTATATGTTTATTTTTTTACTATGTTTGATATCGTTACAATATATTAAGTTTTCTTTTTTTATGTAAGCCCATTTAGGGATGTTTCAAAATCATCTTCATCAATCAATCCTCAAAGTTTACCAATGAATTCAAAATACTGCTTATTTGTTAAATCAACCAAATATAATTATGAATACTAATACAATTAGTTTACAATTTATTCAAAACCTGTTCAAATCATAATATGTAATGTAATGATGATAAAATGATAATGATATAAAACGTTTTTTTTATATAAATTATTCTACTTTGCACATTATATTATGCAATAACAATATACGAAATATCATGATAACAGTATGATATGAGATAATGTACATATTTATTAAGTGAATAAATCAAGTGCTACTCGTAATATAACTAGTAATCCATTTAATACTTACTTTTATATATTATATTCACATTTTATCAATTTACAATACATTTTATGATGTTATGCAATTTTTTTAGTTTCTTTACTTAAGTAATATTTTTGAAGTCCAATATGGAATTGCCTAAATCTACAAATTTATATATTAACTTTGAAACTATAAAACTATAAAGTTAAATTTATAAATTTCAACCAAAAAGTGCAAATTTTTTTAGAATAATATTTTAATAAATATAATTGTGGCATGTTCACCTACCATATTATTTAATATTATTTTTAATTACCTGAGACCACTGCAGACACGGGTGTCATGAATTGCAACATAGCGTATATATGATATCATAGTTTGTATGCCTAATATTATCAATTAAAATGACTATGGAGAAGATCAGCCTATAAATGGGTAGACCACTTTAAAAAAGTTAGATATGCAATTGATGTAAATATTTTTATTTATAAAATACGAAGCTGGAAACCAACCATTCCTTACATCACCAATGCGCAATCAATCTTGGGATCTTAGATGTTATGTCCCTTGTGCTTGTGGTTACACTGACTCACACAACCTTCCAGCCGAAACAACAATACTAAGTAATGCTATTTTGCGGTAGTATATGTGATGAGTGGGTAGTACCTACCCAGACAAGTGCACAAAGTAAAAAGACAGCATAGGTAGACCACCTCTTGATCTCTTATCACAAAGTAAGCTGACTACAAAGACGGAAAATCCGTGGTGATAGATAATAATAAATTAGAAATAATGTTTATATAACATATATCAGATATAGTATCAGCAATTAAAGGTTAATCATAATGTTCTTTACATCATTACACTTAACTTATAGTCAAGTTAAATAAATTAATAGTTTTATTTATATATATAGAGTATTCAAGATTAATATTTTATTATTGACAAAAATAATAGAGAAAGTCAGTAAAAAGTGAAAATCTTAGACTGTAGTTGTTAAACTAGAGTGTAGTTAGGTAATGCACTTGTACTAATCTGATCGCGATCAGTTCACTAAAATTAATTAATTGTAATTTGTCAACTATCAAAAAACATACATAGGTCGAAGAAAACAATATGATTTTTGGGAATATATGTTTTTTTAAACTTCAATAAATTACTTTGACTGATATACAATATTAGACGTTAAGAGCATTAACAAACATTTTAATTACCTTAAACTCCTCTATTCGTGTAATTTTGCTATTATACTCATTGAATTAATTGTTAACAATTTTTGCCCGTTTTAATTGTCCCATAGCGTAGTTAAAGCTAACGATATCATAAAGAGCTAGTAAACGTTCGTCGAATAAGCACAGACACCATTTAATGCATTTTTATGGACTATTAATTAACCAGTAGACTATTAAAGATAAGGACTTTTAAAAAAGTAACGTTTTATATTATAATAGAAGTCAAACATGTGTCCGAAAAAATATTGGCCTGAGCCAATATAAAATTACTGTCATGAAATTCTCAGTGGTGTTTTAAAAGTTAGTGAAACACTTTCGTGTCTCGTAAAGTACGTAAAGTCATAGATCCTGCATTTGAACTCTATCCGGTCGGGTCGGATTGCCGTCTCATTCGATTCAAGAGTACACCTGTTTGCGCATCGAACACTATAATGTCTCCAGTGCATTTGGCTGGCAATCGTGACCGAAATTTGATGAAAGAACATCACCATCATCATTGTCAATATATTACATAACGTGAAAGTTTATTAATTATAATATACTTATGTTTTCATTATCATATGAAAAAAATGTGAACTAAGAATTTAATGAATAAATTGATTAGAATCTGTCATTTTGATGTCCAAACAGTCTTGACCAACGCTAGCATGCGCTATGATATCCTAATCCTAACTAATATTATAAATACGGCAGTGTATTGTTTGTTGCGTGGCTAGAAACACTATAACTACTCAACCAATCATCATGAAATTTTTCATTCACGTTGTCAAGGGTACAGAAAAGGATATACCAACACCTGACACCCGCCCTTACATGTGATCAAACTACGGTTGAAAATCAGTATCTATAAAAATCCAATATTTGATTCAAATAAAGTATTTTAAATTATAAACGTGAATAAAATAAATTTACTGGCGAAGCAGAACATTCCATAGATTAAATATTCTATATTAACATAACACAATTGCTCAGTCTTGCGTTGTAAAAATTAAGATTTTTATTGACATAGTATATGGTTTTACAAATAGCAAATAACATTTTAAATTACGATTTACACTAAAAAAACCTTTTTTAACCTTTACTGCATTGATATTTTTAAAAACGTCTTAAGTTGTATCAACGGGAAATTAAGGAATAATTTCAGTCAATTTATATGTTAGAGATTATATGGTCGTTCGGGGTAATCGAGCGCAGTATGCGCACTGGCCGTATCTCATGATCGGGGCACGAAGGAAGGGGTGATTGTTTAGGCCAATCTTATTTGTGGTCAACGCAAATTAGTTGCTACACGTCATTGCACTACATCACCCTCCGTTGATTAATAATTAGAAAAAAAGTAGTTTTCTCCTTTGAATCTCGTTATTTTTTGTGTTTTGGAAAACAGTCTTACACGCAAAATTGATAGCGACCAGTAGGTAAGTCATTATTTTTTAAATGTAAGCATATTTCTTGAGAAATTTGTAAGCGTAATTTGAGGTTATGTTCAGCGTTTGTCTCAGTGGTTATCGTTCTGAATTTTGGGTTCTCGAGGAAAGTGTGTGCGGGTAAGTGAACGCACTTGCCCACGAAGTGATAAAGTACTGAATATATGTGTAGGTACCTAATTATGTATTTAACTAAATAATTTTATTTACATTTATTATTTATTAAATTGTCACAGTTTTTTTTTTTGTAATGCCTCAAAATTACATAAGGAAAAAACCTGAACTTGCGCCATTTACGGAACTACAAATTGTAATAATAAAAACTCTTCTTGAACAAGGGAAAAGCAAACGATCTGCAGCAGCAGCGATTCTTGTCATCGCAAAAAACTAAAATTAAACGTAGCTGCGTCTTCCATAGGTCGGTATTGAAATACTTATGTTTATTTTTTGTTAAATCCACCATGCGTTCACTTAGTGCCAAGTGCGTCTTCTTACCCTATAGGAATACGCACACTTACCCGTAATAGGGGTCAAGTGTCTGTCTTTCAATGATTTTTCTATGATTGACTCTGAACTAGTGTCAATCTCAGAAATCAATATCAGAAATGAAAACAAATAACAAAGTAATATTGTTTTTATATGTTTATTGCGTATTTTTGTTTAACAGAAGTATTTGCTAATAATAAAGTAAATCATTATTTGTAGGTCTGTTTATGAATTATTCAGATTTCGTGTTACGCGAGTAATTGTTGTTTGACTACCATAATTTATGAAGACATTTCATTCAATAGGAATCATTCAATTACTGCCGTTCTATAGCAAAATGGTAGGTAGTGGTAAACAGTATGCAATAATTCATCAAGCCAATTAGTGCGGAGCAATAAAGATAAGTCTCCATGCCGTTTGGCTCGGCGCCACGTTAAAAGGCTTATCGTTGGTGCCAGGTGGCCAAATTGTGATCTATACATCGATCAAGGGACCTGTCATTCATGAAATAAAAAAAAAAAAAATTTAAGAAATATTATAAAATCAGCAAAAATTCATTTATTTTTCTTGTCATCGAGACATGTTCATATTTTAAAATAACTTTAAGTCACAACATCGTGATTCCTTACAAAATTAACAAAAAATATACGAAGGTCAGTGGCAACATTATCATAATTATGCAAAACTAAGTACCTACTTATTTCGAGAACTATTAAGTTACATGAATCGTTATTAACAATAACTAAGTTCTTTAAAAAATCGACTTATTAAATTACAAAATGAAATGATATAAATAAATAAAAATGCTACACAGGAAGAGAATTCAAAGGACTAGTAACATTTTATGCGTTAGTTGATACCGACTGTTTGATTGATATTCTATCGCCAAATAACAATGTTATTGTTTTTATGATATTGTTCACAATTGACTGACAAAGAAAGCGATGTTTTTACGAAACTATAAGGACGCCTGAGAGGAATGTATTGAGAAACTTTCTGTGTCCGCAGTTTCACCCGCGTATAACTTTAAATAAATCACTAAGAGCAAACTTATAGTATTTCACTATGTACAACATTTTTAGTTTTATTTCAGTGGGATATTATATTCGTTTTTATTGGTTTTCGCACCCAGATCTAGATAGAGCACCATGCAATTTAAAATCACAGACTTCTATACGACCATTCATCCCTTACCTAAACTTACGCTCGAGCGACGCCGCGGGCAATAGCTAGTTAAATACGAAGTATCGAAAATCAAAATAAATGTGTATAACTCAATTCATAGGCAACAGCGTGGCAATCGGTGCATTTTACATATGAGTGTGGACGAGTTCAACCGACACTGACCAGCATAAGCTAAACCCTACTTAATATGATTGATCATATAGATCTGAGTTCAACTTATATTGGAATTCTAAATCTCTGAATCAGTCCAATTTTTAACTTTGTTTTGTTCCTATAAACTTTCAATCATCATCATTTTGCAGACTATCATTTATAGGTAGATAAAGTTTCAGCCAATTCAAAAAAGTTATTTTATAGCATTTATATAGAATAAATGTTCGAAGTGATTTTTTTAAATTGACATAACTTTTTTATTTATTAACAGACTGAAATAAAACAAACACTAAAATTTAAGTGAAGTTTTCCACAATACATTAGTGAAAACCGTACTCAAATCAGTTATATCGTTTATAACATTAGCTTGCACAAAAGCACAGACAAACAAACAAAAATTTTAACAATCACTATTTTGGGTTCTATTGCCATGATAAAGGCCTCGATAATAAGTTTTACTCATATATCTTTCATGTACAGACAGCGATTAGTTACATTTTTGTTGTATGTATAGACGTAGGAAGGTCAACAAAGGCGATTACTACGTTGACTACAAATTAATTACAAAAAACGATATTGTTCTTATATAATAAATTGTTAAAGTACCTGAACCTAATAAAGGCTTTATTTACTTATTCATAATGTAAGTCTATAATATTAATTTTATTTGTTTCCTTGTCCGCCAATTATGTATCATTAAATAATATTGTTTTTGATAGTATAGTTTCGCATATTCATCACCAGCCGAAAGACGTCCGCTGGACAAAGGCCTCCCCCAAGGATTTCGCATATTAAAATAATAATAAATTTGTTAGCAAATAGTATGTAATAATTTTACAGGAAATATAAAATATGTAGAACAACTTTCTTACTACACAATGAAGCTTTGTAAGGATTCCCGTAAACACATTAATATTTAAGTAGCTATACGTTTACTTGACTCTTATCTTTAGAAGAAGGTCAAGTAATTTGACAATGAATGTGAATAAAATTGTTCCGAAAATTTTATAAATAACAACTCATGTATAATTCCTATTCATGTTTAATAATACAACGATATATTTTAGTTAAACATTAATTATATAATCCATCCGTTACGGATAATAGCTGTAACTATTATCTTTATGTAAAGAAAGTATAATTTTTTATTTTTTTTTTTATATCGCCGGGAGGGCAAATGACTCCACTCCACCTGATGGTAAGCGGTAGTACAGTCCAAACGCGACGACGGCCAGTACAGACGGGAAAAACGTTCTGCACTAGCCGCCTTCGCCTTGCCGGCCCGCAAGATGCCTCTTCACGCCTCGTTTGAAGGAACCCGGGTTGTAAGAGGAGGGGAATACGTGAGCTGGTAAGGAATTCCATTTTTTGGAAGTGCGACAAAGAAAGGAGTTGAAATATAATAACATATATAGGAAGCATAATAATAATCTTATCGTATTTAAAACATCAAAATACAGCACAATATTCATCTCGTCAAACCTGACTCATATTTCTAGAGACCCAAGAGCTTTACTAAGCTCAAAGACTAAGCATCGCCATTCAATGAAACGATAATACTCTGCAGTTTCAAGACAATGTGTAACAAAGGTTCTAATCAAATAGATTAAATAAGGAGCTAGTTGTGTTTATGTTTTTTTTTCTAAATTATGAAGAGAGAAGACATCAGTTATAAATGTCACCGGATGATGTGCTTAGCGATAAACATACCAAAAACTTAAATGTGTTATTATTTCCGAAATATTAAATAAACAGTCAAAAGGTTAATATTTAGAAAGTAGCCGAATTAATAAGAAAAGAATTTGAGTATAAATCATCACAAACTGATAAAACACAGATGTTTCCGATACGTGTTAAACAAATTTCTCAAGTACATATATCTTCAGAATTAAGTAATGTTTTCAGGAAGAAGAAAAATATGGAAAATTTTACAAAAATCTTTGTTTGCTAATATAAGTGTATGTTTACAGAATTATTTATCGTATATAATGTCGTATAATTAAAGCAAGTACTCTCCTATATGTCATTGAATAAAAATTTGATCTAGTTTCCTTTGAAACTACAAATCCAAATCAATCCAATATCACTAATTTACTAGTTATTTGAGGTAGACTAATGTTCTGAGTGAAAGGTAAACTACTAAAAACGATTTTTTACTTTTGGTTAATATAAAAAAAATACTATTTCAAAATTAAATAATATAATTGTATAATTATTTATTGTATATGATTATATAATTAAGAAAATAATAAGACTTACTATTACGTTTGTCAAAAAGAGATCATTTAATTTAATTGATAGTTTTGACTACATAATATAAGAGGTTTATGGATTATGTTCCGATTCGCTATTTTATTATGATTTCAATGAAATATTTAACAAAATAATTGATGATATGTGACATAATGCCAATAACTTACAAAATCCTTTTCAATCAGCATATCACATAAATTCCAGAGCAATCCAAAAGCACTTACGAATCCACGGAAATTATCTAAATTTCGCTGAAGAAATAATTTCAGAAAACTTATTTCCAATATTTGCCAGAAATTACTTTCATACACATTCATTGATAACAAATTCCTGATTCAAGTTATACGATGTCATCTTAGCTTGACTTGTGTTGCTTTGGATATATTTGGCCGCCGGTTATTCTTATAAGATCGTTGTAATGATGCAGATACCACAACATTAATCTTGATAAGTAGATCCATTTCGAGCTCATCCGAAGGCCGTTTTAGATAAGATGAATAGGCAATATTTGCTCAAACATTATTGCATGGAGGAATAATCGAGATAGTCGTTATAAATTTTCGATCTGCAGATATATTGTCTCCAGTTTATAAACAGGAATTTATTCCATAAGGTCCTGTCCTGATTTTCGTAGAAGAAATCTTTGTTGCAATTTCATTTACGTCAATGATGTCATCCTTAGACTATATTTTTAAACATGTTTTAGAATATTGCAGTCAAATAGTCCAATATATCGTTTATTTTTTAAAATTCTAAATAATTTGTATTATTTCAAGAAAAATGACACAACATGTCATTAGAGGCAGGTGTCTCCGCATAGCAAAAATAAAATCATTCAAAACAAAGCTCTCCAATTGATCGTTATCCAAGTCCGTTTATAATAAACATAGATACATTATGTAAACAAATTTTAAACAAATGATTTTTTGAGACAGTTATTTTTTCATTAAGTTGTTCGAGAACATAATATTGTTGTCAAATTAGTGATCAAGGTAGAAAATGTACATGGGGCATATAAGGAGTATTTACCTGAGAGTGAGAGAGGGGCTGAAGCGAGCGCGGAAGCGGCGGCGGGCGGCTTCGGGCCGCGGTGCGCGTGTGGCCGCGCTTGCCTACCGACTGTAACTGCCGCTACCGCCGCCGCCGGTCGTCGCGCTTTGCCCGGTCTGCGCTTATCGCCCGCCACCACTATGCACTCTACTGCGATAACGATTTAAATCCCTTAAATTGGCATTTAATTGAAGTCTAAAACTATTACTGAATCTATCTACGAATTCTGTAAGTAATAATTGGCTATCAATTTAACGGCTGCAAGGCCTTATTTGCTTAAGATGACTTTCGCCTGAATACTGCTATAATGAATTATAAATATGTGCCTTGGTTCAGGTGAATCAACAATTTTGTGTCGCATTTGTAGTTTTCTATAAGAACTGAAAATTCTACAATTATTACGTATATGAAATTTTGATGTGTGGAAACTTGTCTTAACAAACTGATCTATTTTAAAAACTAACTAAAGTAGTTTAGTAGTAAAGTTTTTCATTATATAATGAAGTTTAAAACTTTTGTATATACAAAAGTTTTAAACTATTTGTATACATTATTATTAAAAATATAATGGGTTTGTTATTTGTTAATTCACTGCATGTTGTCTCTTAGAAATATTCGAGTCGATTAAATTAGAATACAATATTTTGCAAATATAAAATACAATACATTTTAGGAAACGTATATTTTTATTTTTCCCTAAAAGTTCCCCTCAGTCAAAGTCCATTAAAAAACCTACTCTGTTGCTTTACCTTTCTAAAAATATCGACTATAGGAATTAAAAAAGTATGAAATTTAAGGAATAGATTTTTTATTAGGGAAATATTTCTGTGCAATTTATATAAATAAAGAAGATATAATTAAGTTTTGAATTATTAATGTACAAATATTTCCATTTTTATATGTATATAAAAAGGGATATTTTTTAAGGAACTTGCAGTTAAAATTACCTTAACATACATATTATATACATTAAATAATGTTAAAAAGCCTTGGACCTTAGAATAATAATACAAAAAAAAACTAATAGTTTTGAGTAAATAACATCTCTTTTTGTTGCCACCACTGGTGACTGGGCTTATTCATGAACCAGAGAATTGTAATTGGGACCCAATGGTAAAATGTTAGTAGCATTCTTACAAACCTTACATACCACGCGGTCACAATTTGTACTTACATCTCTTATTGTTTTTTTCATTTGTAGGCATATATTCAGTGAAGTCCTTGTCCTTATAAAGTGTCTGATATCTTAAATCATTGACGGAACAAAAACAATACTTTACTTCGCAAGGTGATATCTATGTATGTATTTAAGAAAAATACCACTGATTACGAGATCTCCTAAACTATCCGCCCGATTGACTTGGAATTGTCACAGTTATCCTTCCCTGACGTATACACTCACTAAGATTTGGTTAGGATTTTACGCAAATCCTAACCAAAATAAATTTTTCTTCTTATCTACCCGAATGAAGCCGTCCTGGCTTCATTCGGGTAGATAAGAAGAAAAATTATATGAAGAAAAATTAGATTAGCTAGTTTATTTATATAATCGTTAAACCTTCAAATATATGCTATGTAAATTTAGCCTTATTAAACATTAAGTGTTTTAGAATGTATACGTATAACATACATTTTTCATGAAGGTTGTATTTATTCCCTTAGGGATGAACAAAATTTTCACAATTACTCCGTAAATATGAATATCTACTGTATGATATTAAAAAAAAATGGTATATTTGAATGATATATGTAAAGAAACATAACTACAAAAAAAAAACTTTTATGCAAGTAGACTCAAATAAATATAAAATAACTTCTATCGAGAGGTGGCAAGAATCCCAGTAACTAACACTTTAAAAAAAAGAACATTTACTATTTACTGTTAAAATTATAAATAATAAAATCTATAGAAGATAAAAAATAACGTTCTCTTACCTGATTTCTTTTATAAGTTTATGAAAAAGAAAGTATTATTTTCTTGAGAAGTGAACAAAAAACATTTTACCTTTGAAATAAAAAAGTTGCATTTTATAATGTAATTTTTCTTTAGAGCAAGTCATAAATTACTAATTAGGCTCCAAGCCTCTTACAAAAACGATTTTTTCCGCTTGGTTTAGCAAACGGCGGTTCTTTAAATTGCGTTCGCTTATGTTTTAAATCTTAAAAAATTATCTGAATTATTTTCTTCGATTAGAAAATTTAATCCTGAATCGTTTATATGGTTTATATACACATACATAATATAATGTTCCAAAGCTCGTAATTTAGCAAAACCGAGTGAGATTAAGATCTGGGCCGGTTTTTTTTCCCTCCCACATTCCCCCCACTGTTTCCGTGAGGGAATCGCCGGTGTCCCAGGCACCAAGTGCACTCCGAATATCGGAATACCCACTAAAAAACCAGCGGTACCCTTTCCGTCTTCACGAGGAGCGTTACATCGCTTGCGCACGCTACCGGGACGCTCTGACGGACGGCCTGCCTATGCGGACCTCCATTTCTAGAGAGGATTCCCAGGGTACTGAGAACCTCTCTAGTCCCGGCGACGCCTATTGCAGCGGGAGGAGAAGGGGCGTATAGCGCTTAATATCTGGACCTTAGTACCGTATGCATCAATATAAATGAAAATATTAGTACGAATCCTTAGATTTGATTTAAATGATTGAATATTATAAGGAAAATGTATAAAAATAAAAACAATATAGAAAAATGCATATTTTCATCATCCGAGTGCCACAACAACTTCGATTCGAATATTATAAGATTTTCTTTCTGAAACGAATCCTTAAAAACGCTTATGGTGGTGGGTAACAGACTCATAAGCAAAGCAATAAAAAATTCGTACAGTACATATTGGGCTTCGTTGTTCCAATACAGATTTTTATACGATACGTGCAAGTTCCTCCCGACGTTTTCCCTCATCGCCGAGTACGAAATGAATTATATTAGTGCTTGCCTGACTTAGAATCCACAATATTTGGTTAATACCTACGTGCTCTAACTACTGATTCATCTTGACTCAAAACAACAATCAACCCATCATTGGTGTTGTTCAATAATTCAACATAATATTACGATCTTAAGTTCATTCATCATTCTTCCACTTAGATTTACCGTTTTTTTAAAACACTTAGTCTAAGTACCTTCATATTTTATTTATTATTTATTTGTATGTATTCGTTTTAACATATCTAGAAGTTTTACGTTTTTAAATAGCTTCTAATAAATAAACATACTAATATTAAAGCAAGACAAGTCGGTCTTGGGTAGATAGTATATATAGACATATTCTACCGCTAATCAGCATTACTTAATATTGTTGTGTTCCGGTTTGAAGTGTGTGTGAGCCAGTGGAATTACAGGTACAAGAGACGTTAGCTTCTTAGATTCCAAGTTTGGTGGCGCATGAACGTTGCAAGCAATGATTAATATTTCTTAAAATAATTACAATTATCTGACTGCCTCGTTGGTCTAGTGACTAAATATAAGACCGCAGACTCCGAGGTCCTGGGTTCAAATCACAAGTCGGGCTAATAAAAAGTATTGAGTTTTTCTGTCCGAAATTTTTAGTAGCAGCCCGAAATCTGGAAGTTGGAAGTGTGTACACTCCCGTGCCTCGGAAAGCACGTAACACCGTTGGTCCAGTGCCTGAATTCTTTCCGGTCGTGTCGGATTGCCGTCTCATCGGATTATGAGAGTTAGGGAATAGAGAGTGCACTTGTGTTTGCGCACACACTTGTGCACTATAATATATCCTGCGCAGTTGGCGCAATCTCTCTTGAGATTGGCCGCCGTGGCCAAAATCGGTCCGGAGTACATTATTATTATTATTAATAATTACAAAGCGCTACTGTCTATGGGCGATGGTAATAATTTTACATCAGGTATATACCAGACACAATTGTATTATATGAAAATCAGTGGTCCTAACTCGGATTTACCTTGCGATCTTTGGTTAAGAACCAAAAGTATACACTGGATGGAATTATTTGTTAATATGACCTATATTATGTAATTAAAATGGTTTTAATTTTATTTCAGTGTTAAAACACTAATTTTGAATATACGCGCACAATTATAATAGTATCAACTTACTTTATATTAATTAATACACGATCCATTGTTTAAACGTTACTTTGTTAGAAAACTGACCAGCATTTGTTATGTTTACTTAGAAAATTATATGCGTTAATACATATTTCCATGTAATTAGATGGATTCATTACAAATAACAGAGTTTGATTATTATATTTATAAAATTACACTATTTGTCTTCCAAACCCACCTGGATTTATATAGGATAAAACAAAACAACCAAATTAGTTTTGATAGCGGCCTTTCAAGGTTTAACTAACGTTTCTATAAACTCCGTTAATATTATAATCTTATGTTATAACTTTATGAATATGTTATCTTCTCACTAAAGCTTTATTAATAAATAAATATACAGTAAACATTTCAGAGAGTTCTTAATTTGCCGTAAAATCGGAATTTATTTAAAGTTTATTTTAAAGTTATTTAAAAGTTTTACTTATTTAAAAAAATGTGGTTTTTTTGTGAAACTCCAGATATCTTATGCATTCAGCAGTTGATGTTGTTTCGCTGGAAGAAGCTTTATTTAAAGTCGCGGTAAGGAATTTGTTCTGCTTGCAATATCTCTAAGTACGTGATGTTTTATTGAATTACCAGGATTTCCTTTTGCACTCACTGAAACCTTTAAACAAGGTTACTCTTAAAATGTCCGTTGAATTAAGAAACATCCGACTTATTTTGAATAATTTATGTAATCCTCAAATAAAAATCATGAACATTAAAATACAACTAGAAAATTTAAAGAATGAAGTTGTAAACATAATATAAAAATATGCTACATTTAATTTGGACAGAAGCAAAATTGGTGTTTGTATCTTTGTAACGTTATATAGCTATACGTTGTTAAGTACACGTGAGTAAACAATGCGCAAACAGTACCATGTAATATTATATGAGCAACTATAATTCGAAACATACTAGCATACAGACTTGCGCGTATCGTCTCCATAAATATTATAGTAGTAACACCAACATTTTCAAAACTTGAACAGTTTTAACCATATAATTGAATTTATTCGAGTATAATATTTTACTTACTGGTATTTTTAAACAAATATTCATTTTAAGTTCATTCTTTGGTATATTAGGTTATTTATTGAATAGTTGCCTGAAACTCCGACTTACTATTAAAAGTTGTGTGATTTGCTTTAGAAAATATAATTATATTGTTTTTCTTCGTTATTTTTTATGTTTTTGTTTAGCTAAAGATTTACATCGAGTTTAAAGGTTTGCTCGTACAAAATAGATTTAGTCTTGAGATTTTATCTCCTGTCAGGCCACAATTTTTACCAGGTTTTCGAGCTATTTCTTACTCATTTTTTTGTTTTTTAAAGCATTTTACAATGCGTTAAAATGCCTAGATTTCTATATTTTGCAAATACGATAAGAAAATCGTGTATATTCGGGCATATTCGCTTCGATAACATTTTTATTGAACGTTTGTCCGACTCATAATAGTCAAACCAAAATATCGGTAAAACGAGGCTGGTATAAGTCTATCTCTGCCTATATTTAATCTTTTTAGAACACAACTGCGACTCAAAAGGGCAGTAATATTAAACATCAAGTTTTTTTTTCAATTTTCCGGTTAGCAATGGGATATTATTACAAAGAGGAAAAGTTTACATTTTATCTTTCTTGATGAGAACCTTGATATAATATACCAAACATAATTGTCTTATATACAAATAGACGGTTGGCATGGTTGGTAGATATTTGCCTTTCACGCCGAAGGTTGTGGATTTGATTCCCACCCAGGACACACATTTGTGTGCATGAACATGTCTGTTTGTCCTGAGTCTGAGTGTAATTATCTATATAAATATGTATTTACAAAAGAAATAGTAGTATATGTAGTATATCAGTTGTCTGGTTTCCATAGTACAAGCTCTGCTTAGTTTTGGATCAGGTGGCCGTGTGTGAATAATATCCCAGGATATTATTATAATATATATATTAAGCAACAGAATGACAATAATCATAATAATAAAAGTTAACGCTGTACTCCACACATAAATATAGAATTTGTTTTAAAGAAATTGTTAGATACTAAAAAATATATAGAAAAAATTTAATATCGACAACAAGTTTGTTTCAATCACGAGAATTGATACAAAATATTACATATACAAGATTTGTTTTTAATTTGTTCGCGTGGGTAAATAAAATTAATGATTCCGCGTTTAATGAAATTTTGCATTCTCCTTTTGTTTAATTTGTTACTCGGAGAATATTTTTTCGACTATTATTTTTGAATAATTAAAAAAAAATTGAAATAATGAAAATTTAATATTTGCGATATTAAAGTTATTTTACCAAAACCTAAAAGTTTTTTGTATTTAATATTATTGTTAGTTATTTTAAATACAAAAGAATGAAGACAACATTGTTAAGAAAACATAGATAAACAAATAAAACACTACTTTCAATATAATTTAAAATTGCAATATTACTGAGTTAAAAACGTAAAACCAGACTTTATCGTGATGTCCTTTTGGAACACTTCCAATATTCCGTCGGCAAACTGTAATTAATAAATCAATTTAAAGAACATCATGTGCAATTTCTTATATTCAACGCTTTTAATTAACTTCAATGTTCATCTTGACAAACGTTCATTTTGAGTTGACTCCTTATTTTTTTCAAATGAAATCTTATTTAAATTAATAAAATAAATAAATAAAATAAAAAAAATAAAATAAAAAAAAATTAAAAAACAACAAATTTAGCTTAGCGTGACTTTGTAATTTTTTAATGTTATAGATTGGCATAGTTGATTTATAGCTTTCGTGCAACCATGACATAAACAATTAATAATTGCCGTGATAAATTATTTCCTTAAATGTATTGTGCTTTTAAAAGATTAGATGGACTAACACGGTACGAATGAAATACCAATTATCTGCTTAACTACTACACTACTATAATACTAGTGATCTTCTTAAATTGTTTACTTTATAGTTTTTTATAGAGAGCTTTATTATAAGATGGCTTGTACGTTAGACATCGGTGAGCATAATTTCATTAACTAGACTATATAGAATTTAATATTAGAATTGTGTTATTCCATCTTATATTTCGTAAATTCCCATAAAACTTTGATACCAGGCTAATATACCAAAGCTTCAAGCTGAAACTGTCCAAATAAACGACTAATGCCATTGCAAAATTGAATATGAATATAATTACTAAAATATTCATAAATAATATACATTGTCTGATTCCGTATAAACAATATAAATAGAATAATTACACCGAAATACACGTGACAAGTAATTACCTTATTCAGAGAAGATAATTGAAAGCATCAAATGTGAAATTGCTTATATTGTATTTGTGTACTAACACACGGCTTCTGTAAATTTCACATTTTTTTGGTAAAAACCTTAATTATTCTGTAATGAAATGTCATTTTACGACATCTTCAATAAATGACACACTGCCGACATCAGACCTCATCTTTCTATTTTTCATAATTGCTGAATACAAGATAAATTTTAAATAAATGAAATATAAGTGGTAACTACAACTTGTGAAGTTCTTAAATATAACTGTAACCGTACCGTAACAGCCTGTGAATGTCCCACTGCTGGGCTAAAGGCCTCCTCTCCTCTTTTTGAGGAGAAGGTTTGGAGCTTATTCCACCACGCTGCTCCAATGCGGGTTGGTAGAATTCACATGTGGCACAATTTCAGTGAAATTAGACACATGCAGGTTTCCTCACGATGTTTTCCTTCACCGTAAAGCACGAGATGAATTATAATCACAAATTAAGCACATGAAAATTCAATGGTGCTTGCCCGGGTTTGAACCCACGATCATCGGTTAAGATTCACGCGTTCTTACCACAGGGCCAACTCGGCTTTTTTTAATATAACTGTAAAATATAACTGTAAAAAAGTAAAAATCTGGATTTTGAGAGATCTATCCAGTGATACATATCTCATTAAGGTACGTTTTTTTCATTTCTATTGCCATTTTGTATATTACGGAGACTATTTTGTCTTAGACGAATCGATAGGCCCGTTATCGATTAAAATCTATCCAGCCATCGGGGTGCCGTTGTACAAAGGTATAAAGAATGCTACGTACATCTCCAAATACGCGTAAAAACTTTGCCCTGCGTCTGCTTACGCGTAATCGCAATGAATAAAAGCTCTACAATATTGATACGTAAATTTGTCAAGCAAAATATTAAAAAAAAAAAAAATTATTTGTATTTTACATTTGTTTTTATATTTGACGAAGTCTAATCAGGTATAATGGCAGTTAAGACTTATTTCATGTAGCTTTTTATACACATATTTATACATATAATAAAATTTTAACAGGTCAATGTCTGTACATTAAAGACAAGAAAAAACTAATGCATCTTCTCGTCTTTATTAAATGATTTTTTATCTGTCTGTTTGTACATTTGTACCCGCATCACGCAAAAACTACGACACAGAATTTAAAGCGGTTTTCACCGATGTATTAGAGGAAAATATCTTATTCCGACTTTCTTAAATGTAATATTACCCGAAACTCACGTTATTTAATGAACTTAATGCTAAAATAACAGATTTTGAGGAAACTAACGCCGCACTTACAGAAAAAATAAGTTAGTCGTGTATAGTTATTACTAAAATTAACCGAAAATTGCAATAATATAACCCAATGCTTCATTTTTTTCATCTAAAAGTCAGTATTTGGTATTTTAGGCATCATCAATAGTTTCCGCACTGGAAACTATTGATGATGACTAAAATAATGTATTTCATGTTTATAGCAAAACAGCAATACTTGATATTGTTGTGTTCCGGTTTGAAGGGTGAGTGAGCCAGTGTAATTACAGGCACAAGGGACATAAAATCTTAGTTCCCAAGGTTGGTGGCGCATTGGATATGTAAGCGATGGTTGACATTTCTTACAATGCCAATGTCTAAGAGCGTTGGTGACCACTTACCATCAGGTGGCCCATATGCTCGTCCGCCTTCCTATTCTATAAAAAAAAAAAAAAAAAATAGCACTCATTATTACCTACAATAAAGTGGGAAGCATAAAATGTCATTCTGATTAGAAAAAAAGTATATTACGGCGGTTTTTTTCATCAATGAACTTAAAGTGGTGAAAAAAAGCAGTTTACGTTTTTATAAGCGTGTCATTAATAATTGTAAAAAATAGTTTTTTTATAGTTTGCACTTTTACAGTACTTTTTATAGTCTAGACATATTTCAACAGTAATTTATAATAAATAAATTTTATTTTATAATATGTATGTGTAATACACTATTACACATACATATTATAAAATAAAATTTATATACTTTGTTGCAACATATGTTTATGTCGTTAGTAGGTTTTATTAATTGTATGCCGGCAAATTTTAGCAATTCGCTCTGGAATCGCATGAGAATATAATTTCATTAAAAAATAGAAAAAAAATATATTTTTTAAAATATGAAACAAGTTTAAGCTAAGTAATGTCTACACTCCACCCACACATTTATTGTTGCTATCATCTAGCGCCAGAACAGAGTATTGCGTCATTTTTCAAGATATATTTCATATATTTTTAGTATTCTTTTGCTACTTGAAAAATGCTTTTTAGTTTAACGTCTTAAAGTATTACCAAATATTGTTGTCTATAATAAATAAATATATAAATAATAGATCAATTAAACAAAGCTAAGAATCAGGATAAAATAGATTTTAAAACCACAATAATTGTACAATTTAATAACTGTATTAAGACTTTTAGAAACTGGTAGTAAGTTATGAAAAGACTCGCTAATTAACTTGTTAATACATAGTTCTATTACATACAAGGCGTGTCCACAACTTGGGAACTATTTAATTACAGGAAATAGAAAAGTATCTCATATATCTATATATTTATCAAATAACCAATTACTGTCATGTACTATTTCTTAGTGTTGTATAAATGGATAACCCACTAGAAAGATAGACAATCTTATCAATTTTTCCTTCGATAGATTTTAATAACAAACAATAAACTTATAGTGATGGTAGTTCTTACCCCAGTTCAACATTCATATTTTACTCCGAAATTAAAAGGATATTTATTGTATCAGATACTTATAGGTCCAATTAATATGTGTGACTTAACATAAAACCACCACTAGCCAATCACCGATTACTTATTATTATTTTTATAATTCATGACATCCTCGTCAAGGAAAATATTTTAAGGAATTCTTTGCCACATGTATAACACGCACTAGAACAGACATTTTGGAATATAGATTATTTCTATGAAGCTCATCCGGTTATTTAAGTTTACGAATAAAAAATTTCTCAACACTGAATTTATTGGAATAAAAACTATTAGTTCACAAATCTTGAAAAGTATGATTCTGTTAAAAACATTAAAATTAAAGTCTTATAATCTAATAACTAATATTATAATATTCTTCTGCCTATCATTTTCCCGGCCAAATGACACTAGGATCCTCTATCAGATATATCTCAAATATATATAGGGTATTATTATTAATAATCAACATATTAGTTATTTAAGTAGGCACCCTTGGAAAGTCTATGTAAAGTTACTTTCGGCTTGACATTACACTGTACCGATAAGTAACAGCAAGACACATAGTTAGACTTTTCCATCAATTAAATTACTTTTTTTTCTTTTTTTTTATATTCGCCGAGAGGGCAAATGACTCTACTCCACCTGATGGTAAGTGGTAGTAGAGTCAGGCCAGTTCAGACGGGAAGAATGTTCTGCACTAGCCGCCTTCGCCTTGCCGGCCCGCAAGATGCCCCTTCACGC
The DNA here is from genome assembly GCF_905147045.1 of Nymphalis io. NCBI lineage: Eukaryota > Metazoa > Arthropoda > Insecta > Lepidoptera > Nymphalidae > Nymphalis > Nymphalis io. The sequence goes on along the minus strand of NC_065892.1, from coordinate 6,524,298 downwards.
CTCGTTTGAAGGAACCCGGGTTGTAAGAGGAGAGGAACACGTGAGCTGTTATTTAGTTATTTTGATTAAATACAATTCAGTTATTACTTATCCTGCAGGAAATTCAACAATAAACACCTCCACGCTTATTTATAAACCGGTAAATATAAAAAAGCCGAGATGGCCCTGTGGTAAGAACGCGTGAATCTTAACCGATGATCGTGGGTTCAAACCCGGGCAAGCACCACTGAATTTTCATGTGCTTAATTTGTGATTATAATTCATCTCGTGCTTTACGGTGAAGGAAAACATCGTGAGGAAACCTGCATGTGTCTAATTTCACTGAAATTCTGCCACATGTGAATTCTACCAACCCGCATTGGAGCAGCGTGGTGGAATAAGCTCCAAACCTTCTCCTCAAAAAGAGGAGAGGAGGCCTTTAGCCCAGCAGTGGGACATTCACAGGCTGTTACGGAATTTTACGGAAATATAAAAATCGAATCAGAACCTTTCTTATCATCTTTGGAATGTATTTTTAAACTCTTTCCAACTTATAAACGTTTCGTATCTTTTGTGGCTTAAATTCATCGTGTCATGTACGCTGTTTTACGCTGTTGAACATGTGCCTGGCAATGTATTCCATGCCAAGTTATAATATTTAACACAGACCCATAGTTTTTTTTTCTTATGTTCATTAATTAAATATAAACATGCACGTAATCAATTAGCACGATATTAAATTTAAATGTACTGTAAAACTATAAAATAATTTATTAACGGTTTTTTCTCATACATATTATATCATAGTCTGCGAACTATAAAATTGACATAATGAGTTTTTAACTTTAAAGTCCAGAAAACCAGCGTTTGCCTGAATTTCACTAGAATGAGTTTGTCAGATTTACGAGTATAAATTAAAAGTTTATTTTTTAAATATTTATCATCGGGGTACAACTCACTGTATTTAATTAAGGGAGCCCTCCAACAGAAAATTCATATTTCTGTATAAGAGGTGGTATTTTGCGTAGCGATTACGTAGGTTATGGGAGGCGTCCATCAAAATGAAAAGCGACGAAACCTGCGACTGAATTCATCTACAATTAGCCATAGAACATAATTATTTCAAATAAAAATTTGTTCTGAAGAAACGACTTACAAAAAAAAATTGTATTGAATTGTAAATATAAAATTAAATTCGTGTTTAAAACAAATTAATAATAACAATTATTTAATATATTTTCAGTAAAATGCAAGTTTAGTGGAATATGCTTCATAAAATTAATATCGACAAGACTATTTCGTTACCTTAAATTTTTTTATGTAAATATATACTTATGTAATTCAAATGTTGGTTGTCAAACTAAAAACTACCACCGAGAATAACTGGCGAAAGAGTCTCAACGGTTTATTTTTTGTAAGATCTTCTAATTATTTACAAATTTTCAATGTAACAATGAAATTTCCGAGAGGTTATCGTTTAATTCCCAAGGTGTGCTATCATCCATGATCTAATTAATTGTACAATTATCTTTTGCAGATAAGTGTTCCTTTACAATAAAAGCATAATAATAAATTGAATAATTTTATCTCAGTATTATTATCTTTATTATACATGATTCAATTGTTTCAGTTAAGCTCTTTATTAGCACACAATACCAGTGTTATTGGAATGGTTATTCAATTACGTCAGCATATAAAAATCATACTTGTTCAACAACTAAATTAAGCCATAACTGTTCAAATATAGTAAATCATTTTATTAAATTCCTTAAAATAAGTAAACCGGAGAGCTTAATTATACATTAGAATTAGTAGTTTTAATAATAAGTCGTCAATAATTATATTATTTCACGTGAATGTGACCAAACCTTTTCAAAAGTATGTGTACGCAATGTCCCCGTCTATATCCGTAAAGGCATGTTGCCAAAGAGCCCGGGAAGCGTCACCTGAACAGCGCGTCTGGCTGACGCATCAGACATTCTTCTCGGATATGCGCATGGCAAACTCCAAATATCTACTCGATTCATTGAAATGACATGCAAAACTAAATTCCAATCAACACTTTTAACTAAATTACAATTAGTTTAACACTAATTTTGGACAAGTACAATAAAAAAATCTAGACATTATTAATATTATCATATTACTTAAGCCAAGATGGCTCGGTTTATGGATTAGAATATGTGACTGATGATTCTGAGAGAGTACTTTTGAATTTCGTGTACTTAGTATGTGATTATCAATCTTCTAAGCAGTGTAGGAAGACATCACGTGTAGTTTACACGTGTCGGATGAAAATTTGCTACACGTGTAACCAATCAGCATTGAGGCATGGTAAAATAAACTCTAAGCCTTCTGAAAAGGAGAATAGACTTTAACCCACCAGTGGTACATATATAAGTCTGTTACTTACAATGTACTTGAAGCACTACAATTCAGTACAATATAATAAAAATTTTAAAAAAATGGTTCATTTTTGACATCACGTATTGAAAATTAAAATTTAACTTCATATTCATTATATTACGATATATAACGAATACGAGTGCATTGTTTTACGACAGTAAGACAGAAGAACTTATAGGCATATAAACCAGGGTTATTTATTAAAGGTTACAGTGTATTAAAGGTTACAGTTACACTTCGTCAACGCTATTGTGTAGATGAAAGGTTCGGGATTCTAATAGTATGAATAGAAAGTCACGGGGTTGTATTTTAAGATAATCTGCGAGATTCTGTGTGCCGTTATTTCAACTTTCTGGGTAAAATGGAAAATAGAGAGAGAAAAAACATAAGTATTGTATATACTATAAATTTAAAAGGAGTATAAAAAAATAATACACGAAAGTCTCTATTAGTGAATCTTCCACCACACATGGTGGGATAAAATCCAGGCAACCGTGAGAGTTTTTATAATATTTGTCTGTATAAATCTATCGTTAATATTATAAATGCGAAAGTTACTCTGTTTGTCTGTTACGCTTTCACAGCTAAACCACAGAACCGAATGTAATGAAATTTGGTATTATTGCTTGAACCTGAAGAAAGGACATACGCAGGTGTCCTACCTGGACATAAACATTTTTTATACCTAGTACCTGCTCACCCCCCTAAATGCGGTGAAGCTATGAGAGAATATAGCTATTTATATGAGAAATGTATAATTACGCTATTTTTATACACATATGTTACAATTTATACTCATATTATTTCTAAATTGTTTTTTCTGTATATTCAATTCCATTTTTCTCAAATTCCTCGCTAAATAAATTGTGCCGAAACGACGAGTAGAGCTTTGTAATGAATTCAGAGATTTTTGATATAAATTCAAGGACTTGAGGGTAAAGAAAATATTTTTATTTTTTCGGTTATTAACAACGACTACATTAATTCATGTATTGATTTGTGTGATAAATATAGTTCACCATTTAATTTATAGATAAAAATATTACTGGCAAATATATATTTTTTACTTAAAATTTATTTAAATATTAAATTTTGTAAGATGAAAGGAGGAAATAATTATATATTATTTTAATAAACATTAATAAAATAATCAAATTAATGTATAACGAACACAATATATTTTACGCAATATAATCCAGCTAGAAAAATAAAATAAATAAGTCGTAGAGTTAAAACCAATGTTTTTATTGCTTTATCAAATCCTAAGCCTTAAGACATTGAGACTTCAAAGTTAGAGGTGGCTATCGTTTCATAATCTGTATTATGCTCTAAAAATATTTTTATATTTTGTTTCATTTTAAGATTGCGTAACAATTGCTTTATTCAACTTCACCCAATCAACCCGTTAAAAGTATTTGTTAGCCATACCATGACAAATGAAGTCTCATACGTTTTTGGTAAAAGATCGACTCAATCGTTAAATTTTATCTTTCCAAGGTTGATGTTTGCTTCAAGTTTTGGAACTCATTGGAATACAGATAGTAATATTATATAAAATTAATTAAACGTAAGACAGGAAAATGTTTAGCCTGAAGCAATAGGAGCTTTTACGGTTCTGCTTACAACGAATATCACCGGACTCGCAATTACAAAGATTAGTAATGAAATTCCAAATAAAACATTCCTCAATTTGTTTGAAATAAATGCTGTATGTAATAATGCTATATATTATATATAACACGAGCTACCGGTCCCGGCTTCGCACGGTTAGAATAAGGGTCTACATAAAACTTTTATATCGAAATATTAATAATAATGACCTCCAGACCGATTTCGGCCACGGTGGCCAATCTCAAGAGAGATTAGCCAACTACGCGGGAGATATAATAGTGCACAAGTGTGTGCGCAAACACAGGTACTTTCTCTTTTCCCTTATAATCCGATGGGACGGCAATCTGACACGACCGGAAAGAGTTTAGGCGCAGGACCAACGGCTTTACGTACTTTCCGAGGCACGGAAGTGTACATACTTCCAACTTCCAGACTCCGGGCTGCTACTGAGAATTTTCTGACAGAAAACCCAATAACTTTTTATTGGCCCGACCTGGGAATTGAACCCAGGACCTCCGGGTCTGTGCCATACTTCAAGCCACTAGACCAACGAGGCAGTCAATACATGTAAGGTATACATATGAAACATATATATCGAGAAACATGTTTCAAATGTATACCTCAATGATTATAAAACTATACATCCGTCGCTGCTACCTAAAATCGTAGTTTTTTAAGATTTTTACCTTCATACAGCGGGGAGACTGTTTTAAAACACGTATTGATTTACAATATGAAAGGACTAATAATATAATTTCATATATTTCATATTAAAGTTAATAAAAGAGGATTACCTACTATAATATTATATTACAAGATATGTTGCTTAACAATTTTGCCTCCAACTGCATGCCAATTAGTTTATATGTCGTAGTTCATAGTTAGTTTGAGCTTCAAGTTGCGAATATTTTATGTACTTCTACCTATGTAGATAGATATATGAAGCTTTGTATGTAAGCACATATGTATAATATCTGTATGTAAGTTTTAATGCAAAAATCAATAACAACGGGATGTGAACATGTAATACGTGTCAAGGCATTAAATTAGTTTTATTTGAGATTTCTCAAACAGTTTTTTAAAAAATATATATTATCAAATTAAATAACCTTTTGAGAAATAGGCTTTTGTGTAATCTATGAAGGTATTAAACAAAAAAAGCATACCAAATTGTATTATATTATAATTAAAAATATATAAACAAATTATTTATACTCAATTTGACAATAACATTATTAAAGGATTAATTTGTTAAACATGATAATCTGTAATTGTCACAAAACTATGTCAAATACCGATCTTAAATTCTGAATTTAATAAATAACAAGACGTGCTTTATCTGACTGACCTACTTATTTTAACAAGAATAATATGTTAATCATATTATATAATAAAACCAAAAATGTTCAGAAATGCAATTTAATGGAATCTTAACATAAAATATTTTAAGAAAGTGCAGTAACAGCCTGTTAATGTCCCATTGCTGGGCTAAGGCCTCCTCCCCCTTTTGAGGAGAAGGTTTGGAGCTTATTCCACCACGCTGCTCCAATGCGGGTTGGTTGAATACACATGCAGCAGAATTTCAATGAAATGAGACACATGCAGGTTGCCTCACGATGTTTTCCTTCACCGTCAAGCATGAGATGAATTATAAACACAAATTAAGCACAAGAACATTCAGTGGTGCTTGCCCGGGTTTGAAACCACGATCGTCAGTTAAGATTCACGCGTTCTAACCACTAGGCCATCTCGGCTCTAAGAAAATACACTTTTGAGAAATATTAATTTGCTAAAATCGCCTACGATATCATATTAATGTAGTAGGAAGTTTGTTTGTTTGTGCTTTCTGGATTCACGGAAAAACTATCGATACGCTTAATTCGTACTTTCACATTGTGATAGATTATAGTTGTAGGTCGATATTTTTTGAGTAATAGCATTTTATCCGCGCCAATGCCGGTCCGGGCACTTTCCAAACTCCAAAAGGTGCAATAAAATTTTGTAAGTAAGATTTGTAGATAGCCAAAAAAATAAACATTATTATTAAAAAAAAAAAACAGTTCAAATCAGTTCATATTCGGTGAAGATATAAAACAAAATAAGTGACAAATTAACGACTTATTTACGGCTTTTTTTTTTAAATGAAATTGGAACTTCCCTTAATTATAAGGTGTTACACGTAAGAGAGGTTCTAATTTTTAAGTTCTAATTTTAAAGAACAATAAAGTTAACGTAACAAAAATATGTATTTCAAAATGTAATTACTAAAGAATTAATTGTATACATATTAAATTAAGCTTTACAAACGGCATAAGATAAAATAATTAAATCAGATACTTAATTTGTAAGATTTATTGTATTAACACCGATACAATTTATAAAAAATATAAAAAACACCATTCGCCATTGCAATATTAGCGGCATCTATTAGCGACGTCGAGACTTACCTAGTTTCAGACCCAACTACAGTCCAGCCCCGCCTACGGCGTATCGCGCGGATTTCAGCCGTAACCACGCGGTCACGGGTTCTTCGATGTCGGTTTGCATTGGCCGCAAGTAGCGCAGTGGCGCCCTCTTCCAATTCAGCGATTGGTAACATTATTCCAAGGGTTCGAGTCAAAGTTTAAACGAATGTGTCGTGAATTATTTAGATGTCGCCACTGTTCACAAGTATATTTGTCACATTTTCTTCAAATAAAAATTGTAACGAATCTAAATAATGTTTGTATTAAAAGAAAAGTTTTTTAATCAAAGTATAAAAGCAATCATGGTACTATTATTTACGTTTAATTTAAGTTTCTAGAAATAACATTACAAGTTATTATGTCTTAGTTATTATTATTTTACTTTTAGGAGGAGTAACACAAAAAACACAATGTCAATGACAATTTTTCTCAAATAAAATTTTTGTTTGTTGTTGTTGTTGCTAGAAATTCGTAAAGACAAGGCATACAATTGAAATTAGTATTAATTATTATTAGCGACCTTGATTATATATGTTGTGCTATGTTTAGTAAAAACTTGATTTTTCTCTTTCTATCATAATTGATTTCACATTCGCCAGATTTTCACAGAAGAAGATACAACTTTCCTAAGCAACATTGAAAGGTGAAGCAGTTAGTTTTTAATAGTTTGTTTACTTATAGTTCCCATTCATTTGTTATATTTTAGTCTCAAAAGTCTATAATAACCACAAATTAACTTTGATCTTGAAAATATTCTGAAATAGCTTTTCAATATTATTAGACTTTGCCACGACAAGCAATAAATCAATCACTCAAGACTGTTTTTAAAAAAGTTTTTATTTTTTTGCTCCCTGACGAATAAAACACTTTACAATAGGCTATTCCAGACGATATTCAGGATAATTTATTTTAAAAATTTCTTATAACCTACTTAATAGTTTTATTTATGTAAGAATAACATTATGAAGTTTTTAATTGAACTCTCGATATACAAAAAGAAAGTAAGTGGCATATTTTAAGTTTGAGAACTCACGGAGCATAAATTTTAGGATAGGTATATAAAATACGTAATTTGTTTTACTAGATAATTACTTAAATAAATATTTAGGCAAGATGTTATTATATTGTTTTTTAATTATTTGTACATCTGATCATAATACGAGGTTTAATTTTACATATTTGTCAGAATTGTGTCATGAGCAATCTTGCAGATGAATCCACCAGCCGTACTAATTGTAAACAAAGCGACTTCAAGCCGACGTAAAACCAGTTCTGTATTTCAATTATCCAGGTCCCAAACTACCTTGAATTTCTTTACAACCAATTCAGTGGCATATGCGTGATGAGGTAACAAACAAACAGACAGACATTTATCATTTTATTATACAATAAAATGTATAGACTGGCTATGACGCATCAATTTTGTTTCCGGTATATTTTGGTAAACTTACTATATTATTAATCTCGAAATCGGAAGATGATTTTTTGGCGAAACGATTGTTCGTTTTATGACTAGTCGGAAGCAACAGGAAGTTTGTAGTTTGTACTAAAAATAATTTGTATAATTTTCTTCTAACACATTCCACGATCTGAGTTGCTTTTAAGTATTTTTTGTAATGTTATCAATACAATTCCAATGAAAGATGACGTTGAGCAATATTTTATATAAATTTAGTATAGAAGTTAAATGTACCACTGCTGGGCTAAGGACTCCTCTCATATTAAGGACGGTTAAGAGCTTATTCTACTACGTTTCTCCAATTCGGATTGATGTATACACATGTGACAGATTTTATCCTACAAGCTTTATCATATGTTTTGTATCAACTCGGATCACGAGATGAATTATAAAAACAAATAAACCACATGAAAATTTGGTGGTTCTTGCCCGGGTTTGATACAACAATATTCCATTACGATTCACGTTTTCTAATCACTGGGCCATATTGACTTATTTTAATATAAAGGAATAAAAAGTAAGGTTAAAATTTTAATAATCTTTGAATATTATACAAATACAAAAAATATCAATTTGAGATCTTTTAATAACGCTCGCCTTCAGAATCTTTAATATTCAGAACATGCAGACTTCATGTAAAAGATAGCGGACACAGTGATTTCTTTATTCAAGAAGAGTCCGCGATAACCCGAGGGCGGTATATTCCCAAATCATATCATGGTGTCTTTTGGAGGTTTTTTAGATTTCGCGACGTCTGACGTTTATTTATCGAATTAACGATTTATTGTTCCTTTTTATATTAAATATGATATTACATTACATTCATTTATTTTTGTATTTTATTTACATGTTTTTTTATAATTACGACTTTGAAAGTATAAGCAAAGATTTATTCCAATTATATATATTCTATATTATTAATAAATTATTTTATTCTCATTATTATTATTTTTTATTTATTGAAATTCTAGAAGAGGTTTTTAACGATAATATCAAATCTATGTAGTAGTATGTATTTAAAAATGGAATTATTATTTATAATTTATCATTTTATTTACATTAAAGCTTTTAGAATGGGGCATTATAGTTTTCTTTTTTCATATATTTAATTGTAATGCTTCATCCTTATTAATACGACATTTTAAATTGTTTGTATAATCAAGACTCACGTAAAAGTTATGATTGCTTGTATACTTCGAAGATTATAAATAATAACATCACATTTTTGTAATTAGTTCACTGACACAAAAACACGGTTTATTTGTCAATACTGATGCACTTAAACCTGATACAAGTATCATGCACTTAGCACTTTCTCTTAACCCCACATGTGGTGAAAAGAAATGAGCATACTTTCTCGATATATTTTAGTTTCGATAGAAGTTATATTAGCCAGAGCGTGGTGCGCACTGCGCGTGCGGCTTGGCGCGTAAACTGCAAACTAGCGCCGGCCAGCAAAGCTGTTGACACATACACGCAGATATTCCCGTGAAAAATTAAAAAATATTAACGGTGATAACTCTCTGTCTTTCATTACTTGTCTGACTCAGATACGAAAAAATTTACGAATCGTACAAAGCCTCTACGAAATGTTCTTAAAACAATGGTGTACGTAATAAATATATTTATAATGAGTATAATAAATATATTTCATGTTTATTTTCATGTAATGCGCACATACAGTATTACATTAGATATTTATAATAAGTTTTTTTTTTTAATTGTTATTGCTTAAGAAAACAATGTCCTTATTCTCCAATCCAATTTTTTTTATTGGATTTAGGAACATTCGTTCGCGTTTACTTCCAAGCAGTCTCCCATTCAAGATCTAAAAGAAAATGAGTTTAGAAAACCTAAGATAAAATCTTGCCCATCTACTATAGTAAATCCTACCTACAGGCTAGGGATTACAGGACGATTTGTCCTTTTATTAAACATCAAGTAATGTATATAACGTATCCGTATATAATGATTTATTGTATTTGTAACCTATTTAAGACAGTCTTTGCTAGAAATACAACGAATGTATGTAGCAGTTGTTCTAAATAAAAATATCTGGTGCAAAAGTTTCAATGCTATTCTATATTGAAATATAAAGTATTTTGTTATTATCTATAGCGTAGTTTTATGAATATTGAAGTTGAATATCGTCTTCGTGCGACGTATTTACGTGCGACCGAGGATAAGAATAACCTGTGGCAGAGTTTCAAATATGTCGCACTGTCCTAAACTTTATCTCATTAATTTCTCATAATATCATACCAGAATCGCACCTGTTAGTGAAAAAGGTCTCATGTAATTAATGTATTATATCAAAGAGTGTAAAGACTAATTCTTTTCTTAAGTTTTATTTTTAAAACACTCACATTAAAACATATTAAAGTAATGTTTCTATTTAAACTTATGTATAATATAGTTTTATAAGAAAATTAAGATCAAGAGATAACAGCAAAGCTGTGCTATCCAGTTTCAAATTAGAACTTACTTTTCTTATGAGATCTTATACACTTCTTCTTCTTCTTCGAGTGCCACTCCGACTAGCGAAGGTTGGCAGTCAGCTTTAAATACTCCTTCTTGTTCTTCGCGAGGCGAAAGAGTTCGGCAGCACTCGCGATTCCCGTCCATTCACGGATGTTGCACAGCCAAGACTTTTTTCTGCGCCCAACAGCTCTCCTTCCGGCAACTTTTCCCATCATAATCAGTTGCAAAAGTTCATATCTTTCATGCCTAAGCACGTGTTCGAGATATGTAACTTTTTTCTTCTTGACAGTCTCCAAAAGTTGCCGTTTTTGGTTGACGTGTCGCAGAACTTCCACGTTCGAGACCTTTTGAGTCCAACTAATGGCCAACATACGTCTATAAGCCCACATCTCGAAAGCTTCTATACGTTTTTTGAGGTCTTCTTTAATTGTCCACGCCTCGCATCCGTAAAGAAGTATAGGCCAGATGTAACAATGTAGGAGTCGTATGCGCACAGGGATCTTAAGTCTGCGATTGCAGAGTACTTTTTTCAGCTCTTCAGGAGATGATGCTATTAGGACTGTATCGTCAGCGTATCTGATGTTGTTAATATACCGGCCATTTATTTTGACTCCACATTCTTGGCCTTCAATTGCTTCTGCTATTATTTATTCTATTATCTTATGCAATAGCAGAATCAATTATACGTAATATGCAAAGTGTAGTTGTTCTTCCAAGTACAAATTCGTGATTTTTTGGGATACAATTCTTTGAATTCACAGAAGTAACAATATTTAATTTTTTAAATTCTTATTGAATTAATATTGTCATTAACACGTCACCACAATATGATATGTCAAACGCTTAAGTGCGTTTTCACTTTAAATTTCACCATAATTTGACACATGCATAAAGAAATTAAATAGAAACTTGCAGTTTTATAAATTAAAGTTACTAAGACTATAATAAAATAAAAGTTTACTAATATTTAAATACTATTAATTACCTACTTATTACCTATCTAAATACAAAGTTAAAACAATGTTGTTAGAGACATTTCTGAGATATACAATATATATATTGCTTACAAGAATTTTCCATTTAATATCAGATTATAATTCATTCAAATATATATAATAATTAAAAGAGTGGTATAACACTATATTGCTAATCTTTTATTTAATTTGGTAAGGGTTAATCCAAATTAAAGTTAAAAATAAAATATTGAATGTGAACTATATTATATTTTCAAGAATGATGATAAATATAAATTTGCTTGATCGCAAAAAAATCACGAAACGTCGTCTAATCTTTACATTTTTCCGATTTAGGAATGAGATCGCCGATGAGTACCGAGAGGGGAATGTAAGGAACGTGCGGGTGAAATCTGAAATTTTGTTGGCTTTAGGCGCGCTTTGAAGAGATAATTTCGAAAATATTTTCGAAATTCAAGTAATTGGTAGCGATACTTACATTGTAAGAAGAGACAGGATCAAATAAATTATAAGCTATAACTATACCAATTTTTATTAAAAATCATCGGAGGTCGGAGAAGTTCTCCGCATAACTTGTGATAAACACGTATAAGGTGGGACAAAAAATGATGTGTTTCGACATTTTAATATGTGAAATAATACTAATTTATTGATTTTTTCTTACTCATTTTCAAGACATTTCAAGGTTCGTACACAATGTAATGTAAATTTAAATATATAAATCTATTTCATATATTGCGGCCTGCATTATGGGCAGCTTTGCGTCGGGTGGGAATCGGGAGGGACTATTTTAAAATTTGACTAAAATAATAAAAATTAATAATCTAAATTTAAATCAAATCCTATGTAATGATCATGATTTCTGTAGGTTTAATATACTACACATTAATAGTTGAGTTTAAAATATTTTCATCTAATACTTTGTTCGATATCACAAAGAATTATTTATCAAAAATTCTTACTTTTTAAAACGTTATAATGAAGAATCTGTGTTCTCAAACACTGACGAGAACATGACAAATGAGTTTTAGATTGTTTTTTCTTTAAAAGAAATGTTTACATCAAAATGTAACCGAAAACAATTCTTTCTGTAGTAAGCAACGTTTCCATTTCAAAAATAGAATAGAGAAAGTAGTTCAGGAAAAGGATACAAATAAATGTTATGTATGTTTGGAATCAGTTAATAATCTTGTTAAATCTATTATTTTAGATTTTTTTTTCTTTGTAATTCGTAAAAAAAAACTACTTTCGATTCGACAATATGACTATAATTTTTTTTTATATGCACCTTGTAGTGGCAAAACATAAGTAAGCATTATAACATTTAAACGTTGTATATTGCATAAAATAAAGCTATGTTTGAACATGGTGATTGAGAAAAGCATTGTACCGTGCGATATTCAGTCAAGCACTAGAATAGTTAATACATATACGTACCTACACTCAAACTGGGTATATGAGGTTCTTAGCAATATACATGAGGAAATTTTTAAAATAAGCACAATTTAAAAAATATGAAATACAAATAAAACATGGTGACTATCCTCATCAAATTTCTTCATTCATTGCTATAAAATATTAAAATATGATTATTAGAATGTTATATCCATAAAAAAATAATCAACTCAAGTTTTTGTTTTTATTTGCGGCTATTTCAAACAAATTACGATACAAGTTGTATTATTGTTATTAATATTTATTTATTGTTATCAAAAGAGTGTGTTTGTCATTTAGTTAGGAATTAAAATTTAGTTGTAGGATTTAACCTAAAATTTTGAACACCAGAGATAAGAATTAAGGTCGTAATTTGAAATACCTACATTGAACCGTTATTTAAGACCCCTGTTGTATAATATTAATCGCTGTTTTGTATAATTTTATTTATATTTTAGGTAGGTTAGTTTTTATTATTTAGGTGTAAAGTATTACAAAATTATTGCGAGTATATATAGCGTATGCTTGAAAATTATTAAGTAAATCGTAGTGCTTTTATCCTATAGAACAGAGTTTATCGCATATGAAAGTTGTATGTGCATTGAATTAATTTATACGTGCACTCGGTGGTGCCTCATAAATCCAATTATTAAACTTCGAAACAAACATCAATTTGTACACTATCGTTTCATAGACTATTCAATAAAGATTTTTTCTATATGAAATTTGCTACAGTCGAACAACAAATGTGTAGTAAGTTTAACAAAAGATTACTGCTACATTAAAAATTCATATTAAAATCATTTTAATATTAGTGAACAAGTTTTATTGGTCAGTCAATATACACATACAACTCACCTAGAACTTAACATTCTTTATTGATTTATTATGGTACCAATAACAACAGGTAGGTACATGTATTCTTAAACTGTTTCTTAAAACAAAAACATGCCTAGAACAATTTAATATTTATAATCTAGTAATGTGAAATTATATTGATGATGATGAAGAAGGTGTAAAAATACTAATGATGCTGATGCTGGTTAAGTCACAATTACATCTCTAGGTGAGCTGATGAACTTGACCTCAAATGATCAGTCATACGCTGTTTGTCAGACATACAGAGTTCAGACATAATCAGCTAATGTCGACTTATTAAATTTTCTTTTTCTATCACCTAGGCTACATTTTTATGATACTCGTGACGATTATGGAATGTAGAAGGTCAATGACTTCCCTATTCATGCACCTTGATATAAACTAGGTTAAGTAAGGCGATTGTATAATTAGTTCTTTCAATATAGATAGTTACATATGTATAAAAATAAAACAATTACAAATACAAATAAATGGGTATTTGATACGACTCGCGCGCCATCTATTGTACTTTGATTTCAACTTAATAAACTTATGAAAAATACTTATATGCATAGAAAACAAACAAAATAAATATTACTTTTTATATAAAGGAAAAGAAAACTAATTATTTAAATATTTGTGTTCATCAAAATGATGATGGCTGCTCGTATTTCAATGAACAAAATAACAAAAAATAAATAAAATGCGTTTAGCGTATCTGTTGCTAAAGGCATTTAAATTTATTTTATTTATTAAAAGCAAACTGTTAATAGATTTATTTTTCAATTATCTTAATCCTTACGTAAATTACTAATTATTTATTTTATGATTCCTCTTTAGTAATTCTGTCAGTGGTATTAATTAAAATATTATAATACTTATAATTAATTATAACATTAATTGAGTTATGATTTAAAGGTTGAAACAATATTTGAAACTCTTTATTCAAGTAGGTATATACGGGCACTTTTGAATCGTCATGTTATAGTACCAATTGAATTAAATGTAAAGCTACCACCAGTTCGGAACGTAGATTCTACCGACAAGAACCAAATAGAATTTCAGTAGTTGGTATTTTTCGTCCTTTTAATTACAGCGTCAATCAAATACAATAAAAAAATAATAAAAAATCCATATATTCTCTTTTAGATATAATTTTAACATTTTAAATTTATAACTAAATAACTTTAGTGAACTTTGAAGAGATCATCCATATTTTAGTCGATACATTTATTTAGAATTCTATCATTTATTCTAACCCTTGAAAAACTTTTACCTATTTCTCCTTTAACTTTTACTTCGAAACTTTTATCAAGAAAAGTTTTTGTTCAAGACATAACTTGATAAGATTAATGAGACAAAGAGTCAATGGCAGTGTTAAGCTGAAAACGTCAAAGTGGAACTTGGAACTATACCAAAGTTATAGCAGTAATGGTTTTAATAACCAGTTATTTCGGCTCGCAATGGGACATCAAAACAGTGATTGGAATTAAACTGTTATTTCCTTATTCACAGATTGACTCGTTTCCCAACGATCATGATGTTCACTTATTTCCCTAAAAGGTATGTCACCCTTTGTTTTAAAGCCAAAGATAACGAACGTTTCGAAGAGACATATTCGTTTACAATGAAGCTCAAAAATATGTATGCTTAATAAATGCGGTATTGAGTTTACTTATACAGTAAACTTCGACTTAGGAAAATGTTTTAAGGAACATAATTTATTATTTATATATTATTATTACTAATATAATAATTATTGATTTGTTAATTTCAATTTCATCAATGTGTTTTTTCTATAATCGAAATTATTATTTTCCTAATTATTTATCTCAAAGCTGACAAAAGGGCATTCTCGGGCAGTAGGTCTGCAAAAGACAAAATAAATGAAACGTGCAAGGCAAGCCCGTTGTATAATCAGCTAAATTACATGTTCAGTGACCTACATAAAAAAAACTGGACTGTCAAAAATAAAGTACAAAATCTTTGAAACTATTCATGGGCGGCTTTACCTAGAATTGTTGTTTAGGGAGCTGTTGTTGTTGTTCATTCGAATGACAAATCAATGATAGCAGAAAGAGAGTAAAAATCTACTAAAAAAGTTTATAAGTAAGGCCGAAGTGTATAAATTATACTTAATATCAAAACTAAGCGCAACACGTGAATGAAGATAAAATAGCTAAATTATTTTTGCAAATATATAAACTGTGTTAGCCAAAGGAAGGCAAGCCGCTAATTTGTCATCAACTGTAGTGTTATTTTGTAGTCGTTTGTAAACAATAGAAAAAAAAAGTAAAGTAAGTAAGTACACAACAATAATAAAAACAAAAATACTTACTTCTCTCTTTTTTAAAATAGACATAAGCACTAATATAGCGTTTCGCTCTGCTGTTACAAGTTTCCTTGTTTTTTTCAGAACCTGTTAGCTTATAATTTAGTTCTAATAAATAAAGTTTAGAGTACATAAAACAATTTTAATTAATGTCAATAAAATAATTTAAATACAACTAGTATTTTACTAATACTTATATTAGCAACGTATACATTAAATAGAAATAATATTCAGAAACAGCATCAATTTGATAATAGATCGCAAAACAGTTGAAGACATACATAATTCTTAGGACAATAGCCGAGGTTAGGTTGCCGCTTACATGTCCTTTGTTTTGATAATGTTCGAGATACTGTGTTGGTGTAGAACATCTCATGAATATTAACTGATATTAATTGTTTTAGAGACGTTTAGTCGACGCTGGAAATATCCGTATAATATAGACACGACACCTGCTTGAGTCATTTTTGAATAGAACTTAAATAGAAATACATCACTAGTCCATTAACATATGGTCAATGTCATTTTCTATTTCATACTTTTTAAATAGTATTATTTAATATTATTTATTGTAGATAAAACCGGAGTATTAAATATGAATCATAATATAATTTAAATACAATTTTGTGGTACCGCATCTTGCACATCAAATTTTGTAAATTTTCTTTTAATTTAATTTTTTGGAGTGTAATAGTAAATAAATAAATTATTTGTCTTTTTATTTATGTCAAGTATTAAAGTAATTTAAGGAAATTAATCAAATACCTGCCTACGTTTATAATGACAGATCTAAGAAAAATTTAAATAGGTTTAAATAAAAGATACAAGAAATTATTTCGATACACTATGTTTTAAAATGATAAGATGTTATGTCTGTGCCTGTAATTACACTGGCTTACTCACCCTTTAAACCGGAACACAACATTACCAAGTAATGCTGTTTTGCGGTAGAATATCTAATGAGTGGGTGTATCAGTGAACTATGTTTAATGGGTCACTTACGTTATGATATTTAGGTTATATTTTTTGCATTATTTTTGTGTCTCGTGTTATATATACGAGCTCACGACGTAAACAGTGATAATGAGTCTCACACATTTTCTTTCGCGACGAATTTTATATGGAGAACGATCTTTTCCAACATGAATATAGTACTAAAATAATGATACTTAAAACAATTAATTACAATATCTATGGGTATTTGAAGTGTTGTGACCGCAGCCCGCTTTGATTCCAATACAAACACTTCATTTATTTTTCTACATCAAATTCAAATTAAGATCGTTTAAATATACTTAATATGTTTTAATGTTCCTAAATCAACTCGAACATACGTTTTTTAAATTAAATTGAGATATACTATAAATTGGATACGTTGTTCATCTATACTAATATAGGTAAAGAGGTTGTTTGTTTTATTTTATTTGAAACGCTCTTACCTCTGGAAGTACCAGATTTGAAGATTTTTTTTTTTGCATTTTTTAGCCCAATCATCGTGGAAGGTTATTTGCTATTTTATATCATGCTACGACCCAAGGGGTCGGAGCAGAAACGTTTAACGCGGAACAGCTTGAGATATTTCCTAGACAACTTTAATTATTAGAAAGTACTTACCCGCAGATCCATGAATGTCTACGTCTTGGTATCGAAACAAGGGTGAGAGCGAAAGGTGGCAGAGCTGTGGGCGGATTGTCCTGCTCGTCCTCTGCAGGCGCCCCGCTCACGCGCACCTCAGGCACGCGGAGCTGGTGACGACCACTCATCCCAAGGTTTCCTTATATCATTATCACTACTTTCTTCATTTAATGTTTTATTCACCGTGAGGTACACGGATATAATTGATTTTCACATACGCACACTGTTATAATAACGCTTTATTTATAATATTTTAAAGCACAAACCTACGAAATTATATAATATATTCGTTATATCACGTAGTGTACTCTACTGACGATTGCTAAATGGAATGTATAGTAAGCACGAGTTTAATCCGTGATGGATTAGATGGTAATGCAAAATTTAAAATGTTATCTTCGATATTTTCTTTCTTATTAAATAGTTACATTGTTTAATCATTATTTATAGTAAGAGAAAATTGTCGCGGCGCTCTTACAATACAAAAAAATGTCGAGACAAAATCTCGTCATTTTTTTGTATTTAAATTTTGTACTATGTGATCGTATCCACAATAAGTTCGAGGCAATGTAATACTAAATTTAAGTTTCCATATTAAATCGATACCGCCCGACTTACAATGCTACGAAGCCATCATTGCTTTACAAAATTTGGATTTAAAATTTTATGTATTCTATTTCTATGTTATGAAAATAATGAGATATTTAAATTTATCCTTTCATACTATGGTATAATTAGAGAGACTTCCAATAATTCTAATAATAATATAATAAGCAACAAGTTACATTAAACTTGTGATACATATTATTAGCAAGAAAACAAAAAGAAAGGAAAAATATTCGGTTAGATATATTTGAGCGAACATTGAGGCATCTGTTGGCTACATGCCTAATCCGTAGCAACGCTGCCTTCAGAGCTGGACATATTTTATGTCGACTCGTAGAATAGGCATTATTACATACAGGGTATACCTATTTTATTATTTTGTAGAAATAGCATTCTGATTAATTACGTTACTATGGAAACATTATAATTACGCTGTATTGTAATGAAATCGTTCATATATTATACATTTGTGCGCATATTAACTGCTTTATTCGTTTAGTGATAAAAGGCTTCAGACCCGCACGTGCTAGGTTTAAATCCATGGTCAGGCCAATAAAGGTTATTGCGTTATACTGTCAATAAATTCTGATTGTCAGACAAAAGTTAGGAAATTAACAGTGTTTTTCTGGTGCGTTGGAAAGCCAGCAGATAAAGCCGATGCTCGTGGGAGAATGGAGAGATCTCTCTCCAGTTATATCGGACAGCTCTCCCATCGTACTACGAGATCAAAAGTTCATTTTTTTTTTGGTGCAATTACTTGTGGACAAACAGGTTCACTCTTATTCAAAATATTCAATGCAAATAGCAACGCTTTGAGATTGGCCGCAGTGCCCGAAAATTTGCCAGTAAGGCCTTTTTAATTTTATTGCCCTTAATTAAGAACACAATTTTTTTTAATCATAATTGTGAAATTAATTTGAATAAAAGTAGAAATTGCCTACCTGGCCCTACCTAATGTGGGTAACATTAGTTAAATTCGTATGGATATCTATGATTTAATTTATTTATGTGTAGAAAACGTATATACCTAATACAAGTCGTAACACCGCATAGGAATATTGAATTCTCAGACTACTAAATTGCTATTACGATATAACTTTCGTGTTGAAATTTCTATTCAATAAGACGTATTCAAATTTTAACCTTCGAAAAGGTTATCATGCAATGTTAATACCTACCTGCCTATTTATTTGTTTCATAAAAATGGAAATATTGTGATGTTACTAGAGGCCAGAATATGCCAGACATGCAATTGTAAGGGAAATCAACCTGTTCATGCATTAAAATATTACAATTTGGCAATACAACACTGTTTATGCTAATGTATAGATTAAGAAATAATATCTACAAATTACACCACAGTCAATGAATTACCCAATGAATTGTATATAATTCTTCACTTTACAATACTTTTGACATCACAACATAATGCTATTGGTTTTATATATTAAACCTTGGAGTTTCAATGCCAACCGTACGAAAATACTTTCCTTAATCGTTAGTAAATGTCTTACGATGACCTTAACATTGTCACTCAAAGCTCGGCATAGATGGAGAGGCAATAAGGTTGGGTGCGATTATCGCATATCAGGAACTCGACCTTTGCGTGAGCGCCTGACGGACTCGCGCACGCACCATCTTACTGCATGCAATTTTAAGTTGACAGGCGCTTCCTTTACACGCTTTCAAACATTAGCTTAATTTAATTAGCCATTAATTAAAATATTTTACTAGGAACAAGATAATTTTTTAAAAAGAGAATAAGTATTTATCGTTTTCTATTTATAAATGAAAAAAAGACTATTACCTAGTCATTTTTTAATTTATAAATTATATAAACAACTGTAAAAAAAACTATACTGATCCATGTAAAGTTTCAAAATAGCTGCATTTATAATTAAAACTTAAGTAATATCTTATAGCCTAAAATATAATTAAATATTATATATTAATCCTTCACAGAATTTTACGACAACAATAATAGACATTGACAATGTTATTTAATATTCACAGCGCTATATGATTGTACATTAGCACGAAATCATATTCAGCATTTTGTATTTCGCAACTCAAATGAATCCGGATGCCATTAGTAAATTAAGAAATCACTGGCAGCATTTTTAATGAGTTGAACGATAACAATAAACAATAAAGTGACTTCATAAGCATTGATAGAATTCACACATACAACCGGCTGACGACTGTAATCGTAACAAATTTCGTAATATTACAATTCACTATTCAAATAAAAGTAATGTAATAAAAATAGGCTTAAACATAAAGTAGATAGAAATTGAATTTACCGTCAAAGCTTTTCATTATTGACGCCGAAGTGAAAAGGCATTTAATTAAAAACGTATATGCTGGATAATACCTACTATTCTATTTGACATTTTCCGCATTTCTATCGTATTCTAGATGATACATTTTTACGAGTTATGTACAGTCAAAAAGGAAAGCTTATTATTTGTTATATATAATATATATTATTTTGTTATATAAGAAGTACTCTAGATCATTTTAAAACTAACTGTAGACAGTAATTATGATTACTAACCTGTTGAATGTTGTATTTTATAATTATGTATACAATTGCGTCGTTAATGTATATGATCTCCGACTCAAATTTAAATCGCGCCTGGCATTGTTCTTACAATTACAGTTCACGTCATAATTGTACGTGCCATCTACTGTTTCAAATATAGTTACTATGAATTACATTGCTTATTTTTAATATTTTAAATGATTTAATTTCTTAAGCCATAAAGAGTATTTTTTAATTTTATATTCAATGCAAACTATATATATATATATATACATATATTTATAAAATAATATTATATATATATATATATATATATATATATATATATATATATATATATATATATGTATATATGTAATGTAAATAGTAAGTAAAAGCCTGTAAATATATAAGCTGCAGCTGGGCAATAGCTTATCTACTTGAGATCTGAGCACACTCTAGTGCTTGTTTGTGTATACATATGGCAGACTATCATTTCACTCTTGCTGGACCCCTCAAGGTGAATTCTCTTCAACTATGCACGAAGCAAAATATAAACAAAAATTTAAATTATAAAACTGTGATTGGAATTCTGTGATTTTAACCCGTGATCTTTGATTAAGATTGATTTTAGATATTGGAACAATTGCGTTTAATTAATAAAAGTATATCATTGTGTAATATAATAGTATATTGTAATCATAGTTTTGCGCGAAACATACATCAACATTTGATTTGATAAGATAGATAGGTAGATCATATCGAAACGTACATTTTAATTAATCAGATAACTACACTTACAAGATTAGATTGCAATTTATAATAGTAAGTTCGTCGTCGCAGAGATACTGCGTGGTTGGATTGATTTAATTAAACAAAATTCCCCACGGAAATGAAATGAAGATGGATGTTAGAAATTGATTCATTATTGTAACGCGGGAAATGTTATTATTGCTATGTTGAACGTGAAAATTAATTATATCAATCGAAAATCTGTAACGGAAAGCTATTAGGCAATATTGCATTTGTCGTATTTTAATGCAGTTGTTGGTTGTTGAAATTTTGTTGCATTCGAGTTCAGCAAAATTCATTAATGCGTTATTTACGTACATTATCCAGCGCTATTTTTACTCTCAGTGTCATCCTCGCATAATATATCTGTAGGCCTCGTAGAAGGTGTGGCTTTGTTCGACGTGTATCTTTATTTGAAGCCGATAAATTGTACCAAAATGCCTATATATATAATTATTTCAAATGAATAGGAATAAGGTACTAAATTTTAAATTCAACGTAAAACATTATATTAAGGAGTTTAATTAAATATGTTTTTCACAGGTTTAAATAAAAATTACTATTTAATAAACAAAGTATACAAATAAATAGTAAGAACATAATATATAATGTATATAAGAAATACTCACTTATTTTAACTTTATTTTTGTCTTAAAATAAATTAAAACTTTTTGAAATTCAGCTCCATACATATGTGAATATTAAGTTCAATAATAATTAACGTAATGTTATACCGATAAACTTTTTCAATTTCCAAAAAAAAGTATCATTTATAATTTTAAGGAAAAAAAAATTATTTTGTATGCTTATAATATGTTGCTTATTATTCGTGAAAAAACCATTTATGTTAACGTAGACGAAGAGAAAATTGTAGATCCGGATGCTTTCCAAGCGAAAGCTGCGGCAATAGCATCAGATACACTAAAAATGTTATATAAAAGATTTATATGTATTATATAATGTATATCTCCAAAATGTCTATTATCCGTGTCAACATCTATGTTAAATGTACATATAACTCACAATACCCATATTAGTACTACTTTTGTAATTTTATTTTTTAAAAATAACGATAATTTTAGTTTAATTTATTTGACAAACTCTATTAATAATTTTTAAAATAAATAAAAATTAAATGTTAAACATTTTAAATGTAAAAAATAGCTTTAATGAGTTTAAATTGGACT
Source organism: Nymphalis io (assembly GCF_905147045.1). Lineage (NCBI taxonomy): Eukaryota > Metazoa > Arthropoda > Insecta > Lepidoptera > Nymphalidae > Nymphalis > Nymphalis io. The sequence continues at coordinate 6,501,555 of NC_065892.1, read as the reverse complement.
TGGGAGTCCAATTTTAAATCCATATTGCAAGATATTTGAACAAAAGTATAAGAAAAAAGACACGAGAGACGAGTTTAAAATCAATTGTTAAGTTGTAAAGTACGAACAGTAGCCCGGTAGTATGTAATACATTTGCAAATAATAATGAATTGTGTTTAAATCTGGAAACACATGGAGTGGTTCTTCTCCTCGCGGATGACGGGATGATGCATAACCTGACTATTATTATATGTCATAAATCAAAACACACGCCAAATTCCTTAGATGTACTATACCAAAATGTAAATATTGTTCATAAATCAAATTAACTAGGAATAACGCAAACTGATTCAAAACTGCTTAAAGCTACCTACCATCTGGTTTCAATATTATTTTATTAATTTAGAATTGTAGTAAACATTTGTCAGTTATATAATACAAGTGAAAAATTAAAGTAAAATTATATTTAAAGAAATGTTATAGTGTGTAAGGTGTTTTATTTTGCATTTTAAATGAATAAAATAACGTTAATGCTGTAATAAATAATAATAATTGTGTTCCTGTACTGAGTTATTGCTACAGTGTAATATTTCACTTCATCATCATCATAAATATCTAAAAATATATAAAAAAGTGGGGAAGGCTCCCTTGATGTTGTTATTTTATTCAATATACTGCTGTCAAAAAAAATCTTGTGATAGTAAGTTTCGGAGCAAAAAGGTAACAATTACAAAAATAGAATGTACTTTACTTATTTATATACTATTTCCAATTATTTTTTTTTTTATAAATTAAATTAAAGCATAGATGAAATGCTTTAAATTATGTATTAACATAATTGATAAATCGATAATAATTTCCGAGAAACAAGGTTTCAATGAAAACTAAATACAAAGACTTACGCCAATCCTTATATTTTCTATTCATATCGAACATTATATGTCAGATGATATTTGGCCTTTTGTTTATCAACCGAAACGCATTGGAGAAACGTGGTGCAATAAGCTCTAATCCGTTCGTCCATGGATCCTAACACATTGAGACATTTACAGACAAGAAATATATTTATTAACGTAATATCATAAGTATTAATATAATATATAATAAGTAAGTTAATATATATATATTAATATATTACATTTCCATATAATTTTATTATATATATATATATATATATATATATATATATATATAAGGTTATTTCCATATAAAATTCTCAATCTCCGATATTGGTTTCATCTAACCATAAAAACCGTGAATGGCTGTAAGCCTGCTATTCCGACAATATTACTGAAATTCACTGAAATGGGTATAAGAAGTAACGATATCGGCCGTGCGAAAACTTAAAGGGAGATTATACTTTCGTGGCGAACGTTCTTATACGAGATTCGTATCGGAAAATGGGAGAGAGACAATGAGTATTTGTACAATATTCTTTATATTTTCGTATATGTACATATACTATATACTAAAGGAAATTTAGAAACAACCGATACATATCATTTAATAAATAGCATTTTAGCGAGAAATGTCATCTAGAAAAGTGTAAGTGTATTGTGTATTACTATTGAATATATAATATACTTCTACGCTATATTCATAACAAATAAAAAATACTCAAGAAGTGGTAAATTGTACAAATGTATATCATATGTAGATATTTTAGTATAAATATTAGCAATCCTGTATTTTAATTATTCTCGGTTCAAAAAATTTACTCATTTTAAAACTTTTAATTAATTATGTAAATCTGATGTCAAGGTAGACGCTACTAAAATAAATGTATATTGCTCAGAAAGTTAAGACGCTAGAATGAAGCAAAAAGCGAAAATAAATAAATTAAAAAACTTTTACTTCTGAGCTATTTGCATCTATCACACTGGACCGTTCTTTATTACTTATTACTGTTTCTTTAGAGTCTATAGCAAAGCAACAATAGAATGGAAATATTTTGAAACTAATGAGATTCTTAGTATAAGAACCGAACAGAAACCGAAGTATTTTGTTGAATTGAATACTGTAAACAGGTAAAATTTTTATACTGTACATTTTCAACAAACGACGTGGCTCTCAATGATCAAAATTGAGACGCAGTGGCAAGAAAACGTCAGTCTTAGACGACGTTTACAGGTTCGAATCCGGGCTAACAACGCTGAGTTTTCATGTATAATTTGTGTATAAAATTCAACTTAACCTGAAGGAAAATAAAATCAGAATCACGTGTATCGTATATCTTCTCAAAAAGAGGAAAGACGATGACTTTGCCCAGCAGTGGGGTGCTTATAATCTGGTAAGATTTTTTAGTCTTAATTATATTATTTCAAAAGATTTATTAAAAATGCAAACAAAAACAAATCCGTTACCGTTTTCTGTAATATTATATGAAGTAAATAAAAGAAAATGAATTGGACTATTTGCCAGAGCACACCTGATAGCCTAACAAGTTAAGATTAAATACTGGATTTTAACAGAGAAATGCAATCACACTATCACTTCTCTTTTACAATTCAAATAACCGCATACATACTCGTACTACGGAAATAGCTCACTATGTATGGAGCTCGTGAATAGTAATCAAATATTTTCGACAAAAATAGACTAGGGTTTTTTTTTATTTACAATTGTTACTTTATATCTGTCTAATTGTAGGTTATGTTTTTTTTATCTTTAAGTAATAAATGTATGCTGTTACATTTGTCACGAAGTTCCTGTCAAAGTGATACGTCATCGACAAATTTGACGAAATACATTTGCAGGATTTAACAAAAAAAAAAAAGAAAGCGTTAACGATCAAAATATAAAGAATTTCTGATCCGACCTTCGGCAAGTACATACATCTCTTGTACGTGACCTGTTTTTATCTTCGCAAATTGTATTTTCATTTTTTCTATCTTTTTTTGAAATTACATTGATCAAGAAAAAGATCATTCAAGTAAGCTTTTATAATCAATTTTTCGTCATTTTACAAGAATAAATTAATGTTAAAGCCTGCTTTTCGTGTTGATTCTACCAAGATAAACCGGAAAGAAACTCAGCAGTTACTATTTTCTATTAAATAAATTACGTATACATTAAATTATTATTATATTTTTTTTTTATAGAATAGGAAGGCGCACGAGCATATGGGCCATCATATGGGCCACCAAACGCCCTTAGACATTGACATTGTAAGAAATGTTAACCATCGCTTACATCGCCAATGCGCCACCAACCGTGGGAACCAAGATGTTATGTCCCTTGTGCCTGTAATTACTCTGGCTCACTCACCCTTCAAACCGGAACACAACAATACCAAGTACTGCTGTTTTGCGGTAGAATATCTACATGTATATAATGTATACAGGATAAAAAATTAACAGTATGTTTTTAAACGAATACTTATTCTCCAAGCTTTCTTATCGTGTGTTTTTAAACAAAATATTTAGATTCAGCAAAGCTAAAGTATATTAAGAAAATACCAAATTTTATTTATAACATCGTATATTGGTCTACTGTCTTTGATTTAAGGAAACCAACTGCTTTATCCGTATCATTACAGTATATAAATACTTATATCTGTGCTAAATGCATCCTTTATTGTTCTATGTACATACCTTTGCGTAATACTTTTCTGCAATGAGTTAATGTCACTGTCATGTTTCAAAACAGCAAAAGATAACGTTTTGCAAATACATGTTTGACATGCAATCATCTAGTAATGATTATCTCGACAACTAAGAATTATGTTACAATGACAATGAAAATAGTCGACTATTAATACAAATGACTGCTAATATTGCAATTACCATTAAAAGATTCTTTTATATGCGAGTCTAAAATATTCTCACAAATAATATTACATTTTAATACCTTACAGATTTATTTTTGTGTATGTATATTGTAAATGACGATTTATTATTTATTGCACACCGTATATAAAACATTATACTACAAAAAGAAAATAACATGATATTTTTGTTATCACATGAACTTGTATTACTAGTATAGTATAGGTATAGTATAGGTAGTATAGGTTTTAAACACGATTTTTTTTTTTTTAGATAAATATCGTAGGGATTGAACATATTCACCACTAAAAGTACTGTAAATATATTTTTATTAATGTTTGTATAATATATAACAGAGAAAAACAAAATACATAAATATTTAATATTACTTAATTTGCTAATAATCTATAAAAAAATGTGTCGGATTGTAACAAAAATATTTACTTAATATAACAGAAAATCTGAGTTTGTGTTGCAAACAAAAGGGTCCATTCATGTGGTTATAATCGTTCGCCCTCGTTAAAGATAAGCTAAAGATACACGGAGTTTTCAAATACCCTATTCAAACATAATGAATACATTATATGGAGCCAGTGTTCCTGTTGAATAATTGTTCTGATTAGCTGTTGGTTATTTGACAATTAAATAAGCTCATGTTTGTGATTCTGATTAACTTAAATATTCGCATCAAACTTTAGCCTTAAATCATAAACCTCTTCTTGGCTGCGCTGAAGTCGGGTAAGGACACTTCAACAGCGTTTATGTGAGACGATTTTAATCGATCACCTGCTGGTTTAAAAGCATTTCCAACGGTCTTAACTAACTTTAAATTAATTTGACAACAAAAATAGATTCAATAAGTTTTAATTTTTGTTAATTTTATATCTTATTATTTCATTCTTGCTTCAATATCCAATAATTTAAAGTTTTCTGTTAGTTATCAATGTTGGTAAACTAAAATTGAACCCGCTGTTAACAATTTGTAACTTCGACCGATATTTAACAATGAAATATGAGAGGAATCAGACATTGTAAATATCATATGGTTAGTTTCGTAATTGTTGAACTTTGCAAATGTATGTATTTACTGTCTTTGTCATCGTATGTTAAATAATATTTATCGTTATTCATATTTACTTAAACTGGAAAATAGACTGTTACAATAGCATAACATTTATAATAACAATAAAAATATAAGGTAGTTCAGTTGTTTGTACGTAGAATATTAAAGGGAAGATATTTAGTGGAATCATTGTTATCATGTTATAAGGCAGGCATAATTATCTATTATATATTTTTTCATGTTTGCGTCAGTCTGTACAAATATCGTCAAAATCTAAGCAGATAGAAGTCAATAAAAACCATAAAACATCAGAATATTTTCTACTCTGAAACTTCCAAATTTTGTAATATGAAGCTCCGAAAAGAACAGAAATTCGAGAAAGTTCCGCCTAATAATTTGTTTTATTATTCGGGTTGGCTGACCGTGATCTGCATGCTAAAACAAGTTTTTATTAGTTTAAAAACATATTACACACTTGTATAATACCCGAGGCTAAAATGTCGACGTCGCAATATATTCTAATAGTGTATTGTCATTAAGTGGTATCTAAATATATATATAATGTACATATTATAAAGCTAGCAAGTTTGTCTGGTGGTCACGCGTCAATTTCAAGAACTATTAGTTCAATATATTTTTTATATTTATTATATTATCTATAAGTAATGGTGTTGCTAATAAATAATTAAATATTAAATAAATATATATTTGGTATTTGAAAATCCGGGTGAAAACGCAGTTCACAGGTTATTAAATTGTATGAATCCCCAAAATTGTAACTATGAGTCCGTCATAAGCCCTACTTTAACTATTCCATAGGTCTACTTTGCGTCGAGTGATAGCTACCCGACCCTTAATAAATATTGAGAGAAGGAATTAAATAATAATTTAAGACAATTTTATATATTAACTAATTTAATTTTATATAAATTGCGATTTTTGACTCATCTATTTGTAGTTAATAAATATAATTTAAAGAACTATTGAAAATTCAGTTACACGACAGGACACACAATGTATTTCCCTTGAATATACTAACAGAGTCTGACTTACATAAATTCACATAAGAACTTTTAAGCCCAGTAAATATAATTGTAAATAATATTTTTGGAAATGACATAATAAAAAATGTGGTTAAAAACATTATAAAGGAATTTACTTTGCCACGTACATAGTTTTGCATTTAATCTAAGTAAATATATAATAATAATAATAGTGAAATATTATACATAAATTAATACACGTAAAATAATTTGATTATACTGGTCTAATTTATTCACCATTATGTAGTAAGCATAAAATAAGGAAAATGCCTGTTAGTTATCAGCCACTCCTGTGTCGTGCAAAAACTTATGACCATTACAAACAATAAAGGTTATTTTTCTAGGTTAATTTTATTTACTAGGTACTTCATATTGAAATACTATGCAATTACAAACTAAAAAAATATTTATAATTATAATTAAATAACAGCACACACCTAATCGAAACAAATATAACAATACTAAAAACTAAAATTTAAATTAAGATTTTGTTTATTTCATGAAAAAATATATTATTTATTTATTGTAATGGATATTTCTTACTTTTCGCATTTATGCTAATCATGCCAAAAGCCAATTATTTTTACAGTATTTGTTTGAAAAAAAATTACTCAACCGCTTTAATAAGTTAACGAATATGAAGAAAACAAATACGAACCATTTATTTTGGAATTTATTTTGGTCCAGCAGTGGGACTTTCAAACTGTTAATTTTTTGACTTTTATATTACGATGTAAATGAAACGCAACGTAATTTAATTCATGCCTTCAGTTATTTCGTTCAAGGTTGAGCTAAAGAAATTTGCCTATAAATTTAATTTCGGACCAGAACGTGAACATTATTTCTAATTTCATGTCATAGGAATACGAAGGCCAGCCAAAGACTTGCGTCAGTCATTAATGACCAGACACAAAGTAATAATCTATAATCTAATTAAGCTCATTGGCTATAATTTATGTAATAGAAAATGTTAAGCTGATGTGAATTAATGCTCGCTAATTAATGAATATCAGCAGAATCGATTTGACAGATTATATACAGTTAGCTCTTGCTAAATACGTCGAATATTGATTAGGTACATAACGTGAAATGCCCTTGATATAGTAATAACCAACTTGATAGGAAAAATGAAAGCATATATGTTAAGTTACATTTGAATAATAACAATTAAAAAGTAAGACTTGACTTACGTGACTGAGTTCAGCTGCACAATCAGATATAATATAATTCCATGAGGTAATTTAACCCAACTGCTCCAGAATAAATTACGTCAAGTGTACGCATATACAATACAATGTACCATACCAATATGGTACAATGTACCACAATTATATAAATAACATAGATTATTTGTACGTATTCTTGGCACGCTCGGTAACCTAAAAAGCAGCTTTTAAGATATGAGATTATTCTTGATAGATAGTGACATGAGGTGAATGAAGTGTCAAGGAAACTAATATGGCAGAGGTGAGCCGTCATATTGGACTAACGATGAACCAGAAAATGAACAAAACCTATTGAGTGACGTATTAAAGGGGAGGTAAATTAAAAATTTAAAAGAATCATTTCCAGAACATATTTATTTTATGCTATACTTACTTACCATCAGGTGGCCCATATGCTCGTCCGCCTTCCTATTCTATAAAAAAAAAAAAAAATACTTATTTATAACTCATATATAATATAATATAATAAGTTGGCAGTTGGATTTAATTATTTTTAAAAAATCTTCCACATTAGTCATCTAATAATATTGAGTTATATCATCTACCATAGCGATAACTTTTTGGCTGTATAAAAACATTTGCGGAAAAACTTCAAGTTAAAAAAAATTAAAGAAAAAACCTACTGCGAACGAAACTGAAAAAGGCACACAAGTTTCAAATTCTTAATGTACAAATGCAAGATGTAGTCGACGACATTATGCATTTCTTTTTTCTTTTGACAGAATCAGCTGGAATCTGAAGTGCAACCATAATGCCTCCGCAAGATACGTTTTCAACTTAGGTGTTTTTTTTGCTATAATAATTTTTTTTTTTTTATAGAATAGGAAGGTGGACGAGCGTATGGGCCACCTGATGGTAAGCGGTCACCAAACGCCCTTAGACATTGGCATTGTAAGAAATGTCAACCATCGCTTACATAGCCAATGCGCCACCAGCCTTGGGAACTAAGATGTTATGTCCCTTGTGCCTGTAATTACACTGGCTCACTCACCCTTCAAACCGGAACACAACAATATCAAGTATTGCTGTTTTGCGGTAGAATATCTGATGATAATTTACTTTTATTTCAAAATTCATGTCATTTTAGAAACTGTTATCGGAATATAAGCAGATACAAGACATCTGAATAAAAGACAAATGTATTTTAATTATGTCTAAATGACCTATCTATACTAATATTATAAATGCGAAAGTTGCTTTGTCAGTCTGTTACTGGCATGAATAATAATAATAATAATAATAATATCCTGGGACATTTTTCACACACGGCCATCTGATCCCAAATTAAGCTTGTACAAAGCTTGTGCTATGGAAATCAGACAACTGATATTTTCTTTTTTTTTTTTTTTTTATAGAAAAGGAAGGCGGACGAGCATATGGGCCACCTGATGGTAAGTGGTCACCAACGCTCTTAGACATTGGCATTGTAAGAAATGTCAACCATCGCTTACATATCCAATGCGCCACCAACCTTGGGAACTAAGATTTTATGTCCCTTGTGCCTGTAATTACACTGGCTCACTCACCCTTCAAACCGGAACACAACAATATCAAGTATTGCTGTTTTGCGGTAGAATATCTGATGAGTGGGTGGTACCTACCCAGACGAGCTTGCACAAAGCCAGCACAAAGTAAACTACATACTACATATACTACTTTTCTTTTTGTAAATACATACTTATATAGATAATTACACCCAGACTCAGGACAAAAGGGTGGGAATCGAACCCACAACCTTCGGCGTGAAAGGCAAGTGTTCTACCAACCACGCCAACCGGCTCGTCAATTAAATGAATTGCCACTGGTATTAATGGAATTTGATATATAGCAACTTGAACCCTAAGAAATGATATATATGCTACTTTTTTTAAAATTAATAACTGACCCCCTTTCAATAAATTCGGGCGAAGCGGCGGACGAAAACTAGTGTTTATATAAAGGTGTGTGTAATATCTTATTTTTCAATAACACTTAATAATCATACATTATATTGTACACCAAGACAAAACAGTTTCTGTCAGTCAAAGAAAATAAAATAACAGATTTCACAAGAGACAGCCGTATTACTTCATCATCATCATCTCAGCCGAAAGACGTCCACTGCTGGACAAAGGCCTCTCCCAAGGATTTCCATTTTGGCCGGTCTTGCGCTACCCGCATCCAACGGCTTCCTGCAACACTTCTTATGTCGTCGGTCCACCTTGTAGGGGGGCTGCCCACGCTGCGTCTTCCGTTTCGTGGTCGCCACTCGAGAACCTTTCTGCCCCAGCGGCCGTCAGTTCTGCGAGCGATGTGCCCCGCCCACTTTAATTTAGCAATTCTTCGGGCTATGTCGGTTACTTTGGTTCGCCTACGGATTTCATCATTACTGATTCGATCTCGAAGAGAAACTCCGAGCATAGCCCTCTCCATTGCTCTTTGAGTGACTTTGAGCCTTCTTATGAGGCCCATAATGAGCTATCACGTCTCGTATCACTTAAGAGCCAGGTAACTTAAAGCAGAGGAAAAGGTCTAATAATGGTTTATTTATATAAGTTTTACAAAATACGAAAAATATAGATATAATATGATTTATATACATGTCATATAACATTCGAATTATTCAGGCAACATCATGGCAGGCCACACAGATGGTCGAGTTCCTTAGTCATCCAAATGGAATAAAAACATTCTAACTATCATCACATAACATTCCTTTATAATAATTATTGATAAATGAATGAAGATTGATTCTAATGAGCGCCTTTACATTTATTTTGTATATGTTAGGTAGAATACGTCACAAAAAATCTAACAAATGTATATAATATTGAAAACCACAACGAAGTATATTAATTGCGATTGATAATTTATCAAGGAGTCGGTAAATTTATTTCAAAGAGACTTTTTAGTAAATATTTAATTTGATTATAAACTCCCAAAAACGAAACATTATGTTTACCAGACAATTATTTTGAGGTCAGAGAATTAAGCGGCTGTCGCAAGCTCATGTGAGATTCCCGAAACAAAGAAAGGTTTTATGACGTATGCTCTTTTATACCGACTATTGTTATAAAACGGGCCTCATACACAATAAAAAAAGTTTGTCTATTCAGTCTACAAATATTTATGTAGTTTTAAATTGGAATCTCAAATGCACACTCTGGAAATACTTCCTTTGTTACAAATAACAGACTTTAAAGAAGGTCACAACTATATTATGTAAAATAATTACTTTAATTTTTTAATAAGTTAGGTTCAATAAACAAAATTTATAAACATCTTAAAAAAACATTTAGATATAAAGAAAAGGTTTTAACGCTAAAAATTTAATGCCATGGGATACGTGTTTATAATTATTCTCATTTTTACTTTTAAAATACCCAAAAGTTCAATTAAAGTATCAACTTTAATCATCAGATTACGCTTTGAAAGATTTATTTACTTATTTTTAGATTTTATGATTTTATTAACCCTTACAATTATATTTCTAATGTAAAATAAAATTTATAATGTATTCTAAAGAAAATAAATTTATTCAATTTAGGAATTTGCGCGAAAACAATTTTGAATGTGCATCGCATCTCAACTGTCTCTAGTAGACACGGGCGCGGGCTCACGTTTCAAGGTGAATATAGAAATGTAGAAATCATCATGGGAAAATAAAAGCTAAACTTACATTTGGACTCAATCACAAATTATAATTTAATTTCATAGTTTCTTTAATACTTTATAATAAATTACTGTTTTAATTTTACCTTCTTTATGTTATTAAATTTTAATACCAAACTACGACATACCACTATTTGGAACAAAGCTAAAATAAAAGATAAATTTTATTTACTAATTGTAAAGCTTCATGTCAGAATTTTCTACTACAATATTATTGTTGTTTATAGTATTTTATCTTATATATATGTATATTTTGTATAGTGTTTTTTACCTAATATCTTAGTTCTATACGCAGACTCAACTACAAGTTAGAACTGCCCCGATTGAAACGTTTAATATTTTATTTAAGAGTACATTACGCGGCTAGTTTTAAATATATACGATAATTATATCTACGGCTATGAATTGTATTATAATAAATTTTGTATATTTATAATAACGCCACTCTTAGAAAATTAACTACACTATTATTTATGTATGGATGAGTTTAATATGAATATCTTGTAGTCATACCTACCTACACGTCAGTCCTGATAAATATTACAACTATTGAACAAAAATTATAAATGATAATATAACTTTGTGTGTCTGTTTGTTTTCTCATCACTACTAAACTATTAAATCACCTAGGATCTGTATAAGGATACGCAGTATCTCTAGAATCTATGGGAAAAATTAATATGACCCGGATATAGTCGCTAAGAACAGCTAGTAGTCTATAACATCATATTAAAACGAATTAGTACCTCTTAAGTAGAAGAAGCTTTATATACATCTTATATAACTTGGCTTCAGAGTTAAACGGATAATCTATAGTTGATGAAGTGCATATTATTCGATGAAGTAACCTTAACCTCGGACTTTTTTAGGTTTCATTAAACGTATTTACGTATAACTGACAGATAAATAACATTCAAGGTTTTATTTAAGTACTGGCGAATGATACGTTGTAATGCCGCTTAAAGTATTTTTAGAAATAAAAATACCTATTATGTTACCATCACGCAAGTGTCAACAACAACTGTATAAAGTTTCAAGTCAATCGTATAAATGGTATTGTACACGGACATACAAAGAAACATTAATTTTTATATACTCATATTTATTAACGCACACTCCATATCAGATTTTCGATGTCGTATGGTCTACGAGATATTTCTAAGAATCTAGCTTCAATTAATTTGTAAATACGTGACGTATCTATAATAAATAGACAGTTTTTCTTTTTTTATTGTTAAAAATGGTGGCAATAAAAGTGACATTTAATGTTAGACACATGCAAATTCATATACGTTTTTGTCGAATTTCCAAAAATGTTTATGATGAAATTACGATCACTGAGCGAAAATAATACATATAAATTGAGTTTATATATTATATGTTGTAAGAAAGTATTATCAATTACATTTAGTTACTGGTTTCCCAAAGTATAATTTACAACCGGTACTCAAATGTATTTTACTGCACTCGGTTTTATGATTTATTTCATGACCTTAACTTGTATCGCATGTTTATTGTAGTGTCTAGTCCAATGTTAATACATGAATTAAAGATGGAATTGCTCACATACGTGGTATTTTTATTGAATGTTAATATATTCAGCCATCGGAAAATTGTGGATTATTAAGAACGACGAGACCTTGATATGTTTGAAAATAGTTTCGAAATAGCTTTCAAAACTGAATCTTTGATTATATATTGGATAAAATTCTCGAGAGGCTAAGACACTATAATACGATCTACAACTTTCCTATACCATCTTCATGAAATAAATTTCTAATATGTTTTCATAATAATACGATTGTTATAATTGCATAATATAAATGAACAATTACTTAAGACATTGCTTGTAAATAAATATATAATTTGTTAAAATATAACGTGTAGTTCTCAACCGCGCAAAGTACAATTAATCTAAGAATAAAGCTAAAGCTGAGAAAATCTCGAACTGATACGCCATACTAAACTTTACTGATGAGCAAGTAATAAATGAGGTTGCTAAATGATCAAGCTTTAGAAAATAGAAGCTGAAATAAAATTTGTGTGAAATACGCTCAACCTAACTACGATACGAGCCTAACTTCACACACGAAAATTCACGTGCTTAAATTAAATTAAATTTAGTTATTTGCTAAACTGTAACTGGATACATTCGCATGTCTAGTTTGAGTTACTTTGATCCACGCATTTGTCAAAAACCATATCTGAACAAGGCGTTCGTGTTTGATTTCTGACCGGCTTACTTAGATAGTGGAATGCTATTTCTTATGTACAAATGCGAAACTATTTTTTTTATTAGTTGCACTCAATTGAATATAAATGTGAATGAAATTTTGTATGCACGAATAAGGTGCAACTGCCTTAACCCCACCCACTCATACGCGAGTTAAGCTGCGGGCGGCAATTAGTTGTTCTAAAACAATATTTACTGTTATTACAATTTATTTCATTAGAAAAAAATACATTTAAAAGATTATTACATTATTTTTAGCTACTTATTATATGTATGTACATATACTTTTATCATTTATTCCTGGTAATAATAAGCTTATAGGGGAGGATTACGGTATGCTATATAAGAAACGCCGTTAGTATGCTCGACGTCTACGTGACTATGACATTTTATTACGATCTTAACTTTGAAGTACTTTTATTTTCGAAGATGGCGGTATTAGAACTGATTGTCGGTCTCCATAACCGTATCTAAAGTATTTTAGGAAAGTTATATTTGACAATATGTATATAGTGTCTGAAAGGGAAATAAAAGAATACGTCTTTTTATACTTTCACTCGCAATTTGGACCCTGAATATTAAGGTTGCCCAGAATTAGCAAAGGGATTGCTTTTATCGTCCTCGGGTTTTACTATATTAAGGAATGTCAAGTAAAAGTAGTGAAACCAGTCTTTCATGTACACACTGTTTTGTAGGTTTTATTTTGTAACAGCCAATTAACATTGTTTTACCGTTTAAAGTGAAAAAAAAACTCATATTACTCATTGAGGTTTAAATAAAATATCATAACTATTGTATAATTCTAACAATGATATATCGTGATATACAATGTTTTATAATGTTCTTTTTAAAACTATTTTCAAACAAACATAGTTATAAGCAAAATATTTTATAGTTTATTTTGCTTTGTTTTATAGAAATACGCATGAACGCACCTAGAAAATAAGCGAATTTTAAATAATTTCACTTTTTGTTTTAAAATAACATTTCGATTTAATTTTCAACATTTGGAAATTAAATTAAATTGCTTTTTTAATTTTAAGCCACGTACTTACAACATTATTTGTAATGTCAAAATTTAATATAAAAGGTCCATTGTTCAAGAAGGGATCATTTTCGCTGACAAAACGGTAACGGTGTCATGTAAATTTATCTAAACCTTTATTTTGGTATTCATTTCAATTTATCTCATACGAAAAACAAAAAGGCAAATGCATCTCGTCTATTCTTAGTCTCTTCTTTACTAAATATATTCAATCTTAACCTAAATTTAATACACAAACGATTATAAAACATACATCTTTAAAATACAGGCAAAAAGACAAGTTCCCTATTTATACTTAGAACTTATACCAGACAAATGAAACTTAGAAAATATATACATTTTTTAAGCCGCGCAATTTAGAAGAATGTTCTTTTACACATTTTGTCATTTTTATACAATTTATACACATACATAAATATCAATCATTCAAAATATAGTATCCAACCTAAAGCAGGGATTATAATTGGCCTCGTATATCTTGCCTCACCCAGAGTGATTACTCAGATCTGCCACATGCCCGACTCACCCCTTGTTTGAGTAGTTATTCAACCTTTGGAAAAACGTCAATCAAAACCAACATTCATGACACGCCCGCGAAGAGATTGATTTTCTTTTAACATATTGTAAGTTTAACTCGCCATCAAAGAGATCAAAGAGAGAGTACAAACAAAAATGAACGAACGCGGGTTGATATGCCACATTATTAGCAGTTTTGAAAAAGTTTCCAGTTCAAATTTAAAAAACCTTTGAAATATATAGTATATGATTATCGATAGAAAAATTATAAGCTTTGCTCAGTAACAAGCAAATGAAAAGTAAAATGTACCAGATAGATATATTTCAAAATAGCTTATTAATCACATTAAATAAAAAATAGCTTATTGCACATTTTACACGCTGCCAATGAATATGTACTACTTACAAATTTTATTTTTAGGTGCTTCTAATCATTAATCAGCATGCTTTGCAATACCCTGTTTCATCTATATACATATTTTATAAACAAATATTCGATATAATTCGCAATCTCTTGCTTATTGTTTGTTGATGATACAATATCAAAAATCTTTAAGCTGCTATAACAATAACTTACTGTACTGTATTTCAACTCAATCGGATATCTGATTCTAATACAAACAATTACAAGCATTATGTATGACATAACGAGAACAGCAGATCCCTAAATTTTTTTGTATGGGAATTTCGTTTTGGAATCAGATGTCCGTATAGAAGGGAGTTCTTTTGATATATCCGTCACGGCTCCCTTAACAAGACAAGGCTAGTGCCCTCGGTGTTCCATTTTTATTATAGGACACAATTTCAAGAAGTTAAGCAAATAGTGTATATAATATATACATTTGAATAAAATACATATTTAAAGGAGAATCATTTCATTTTATTTTTAACATAACATCATCATCGATGTCAGCTCATATTATGGTATGAAGGAAATGGAGCAAAATTAAAATGAAACTTATTAAAACATTACCCCTTTGCACGCTTTGCACGGATACAATTAGAGTGTTGTGAGTTGTTACTGATGTTTTACAAAGAATGAAATATAAATAAATTTCATAAAATATAATTAGTTTATCGAGCATTTTAGCAGACTGGAATATAGCATCCTAATTTCAACCCTACTAAAAGGCATTACCCTGTTAAAGGCGACCAAGGTATTTTTATTAAGCCCCAATAAGCATTATCGTCAACACTAAGCGCTTTAATATCTCACAGGGCAGCTATCCCACAATTAAATGCGTTTCCAAGGGTATTAAGGATACACTAAAAGCATCAGGTAGAAACTTAATTGTGGCAAAATCAATCTTTAATAATATATATCTTTAATAATATGGCTTAAAAGAAATAATCGACGAAATGGAACGACGCATACAAAATTCAGCAACATCAGCTTCTAACAATGAGTGAGTAAATTCCGATCATTTAAATGATAGCATTTGTTTGAAGGTTCAAATTGAATTCCAAAAAATTCCAACGTATTGTATTTGTTTACTTAAGCATTAAAAAGTTTTATTCATTATCACTGACTTTGTTCTGTCGGATGCGGTGATTTAGTCGTTCGCCGTACAACACAAAATCGTTGTTACGCATTAGAATCAATCGGAAATTGCTGGTCGTCCCAGAATTTCAGCTGTTAAAAAAACCGCATGTGCTTACACTTGATAGAAGCGAAACTTTTTAAATATAACGTTATCTTTCTCTTTCTTTTTACGTTCGTATCTATCTTCTGGCTCGTGTAACGAAATCTGCATCAACGTCCTTAAAAGTTTACTCTCAAGATTATTATCGAATCTCTTCATAAACTGTAAAACAGTTTTGATTTTTTTTTAATTTGTAAATAAAAGATAAAACTATTAAACATATATAATAATTAATCTTCATCACATTTTTAAGTAAATTTACTTTGTTGCTAATAAGTGAAGTAATTATTTATTCTAAAAAGTAAATGAGATAATGTTAAGGATAAACACCTTTGTCTTAATATCAAGAATAGATAACCATATAAACCGTTCTCATCCGACTTTGATAATAAGGAGGTTAAGCATTAGGTCTTACCATTAAACAATGGTACAATAATAATCATTAAACGATTTTAAGTTAATTTTATTTATTATGATTGATTTCATGTGAATTATAAAAATAATTCGTCGCTATAGGTGGAAAACTAGAAAATTCATATTAATTATTTCTCTAAGCCGAACTGAGTAGGTATATTAAATATTTTTAAATTTTTAATTCAAGTGTATACATGGACTTATACGCATATATAATCTAGGC
Organism: Nymphalis io; assembly: GCF_905147045.1. NCBI lineage: Eukaryota > Metazoa > Arthropoda > Insecta > Lepidoptera > Nymphalidae > Nymphalis > Nymphalis io. Next base: position 6,484,752 of record NC_065892.1, on the reverse strand, counting down.
AAATTGTAGGTCTGTAGGATATTGTATATATACTATAAAAAAAATATATTAGAAAAATCGACTAAGTTACATACTTATATATTTGTTAACATTTCGTTCGAAACTCCTAATATTAAAAAATATTTGCAGAACATTGTATGACTACGTAATGGCAAGAATACAAGACTCTTTTATCCGTTTAATGAACCATTCAGCGGATCTCGGTCTACCAGTTTAGACTTTAAGGTAAAATTTATTCGCTCAGTGAGACGATTTAATACGTTCGAGCTACAAAACTCTTAACAACTAGCGAGGATCCTTTAAAGTTCTATTAATAAACTCTCTACTAGAGGGAAAGGAAATTACTTCTCATAATAGATTTTTTTAAACTGTACTATATATATTACTCGAATCTCTAAAGAACAACCATTTTAGACTTAAGCAACAAGACCATTAGATGGAGGTGGATAATTATCTCGTTCTTTTATCACATTCATTAGCAGTTCGCTTGCTCTCGACAAAAGCCTTTAGTTTACACTGTGTACACCAGAATTTCCATCTTCCTTTTTTACTCGAGTCAAGATTAAAACATTAATTACGATTTGCTAGAGAATTTATAGTAAGAATTATCAAGTTTTCTAAGTTTTTTTTAATAACTTCGGTAGAAGGATGGGCATTTGTGTTACCTAATGGTTAGTGGTCACCAGCACCCATAGACTTTTGCGCTGTAATAAATATTAACCATTCCTCACAATGTCACCAACCGTTGAAACTAAAGTGTAAAGTCCATTAATACACTGGCTCACTGACCCTTCAAACCGGAACACAACAATACTAAGAACTTGCACAAAGCCCCTACCACAGAGTATATATAAATTAAACAAAATCAAAATAGCTGTATTCGAACTAAGAGTATTATTATAAGTACTTTTAAGTCATCATACCCATTGAAAAACATAATAAAAAATGACAACTGTATACAATCAAATATGTCTTTGAATTAACGGGAAAGATTTTTTTACAACATCCAAAATATCTCCGCTACTGAAAATTTTCGAAGGTCCGCAATTAGCAAGTAGCAATGTGGATATGGAAAACTTCATCCGTAAAATCAATATGGATGCTGACATTTGGTCACAGAACATAAAGCCGGAACGGTCTGGAACGTATGTATGTCGTGCTCGACACCATCAAAGTATCCGGCTGGTTTACGGCTTGACGTATGTATGTCACATGGCCCGCCTTTTCCCGTAACTCACGTCTAAGCGTCAAGAAAACAAATAATTTTGATGCTTAACATCTTAAACTTTTGTCGCCATTTGGAAAAATCATTAATGGTTGGCAAAAGTTACCAATACCAAAAAATAATATTAATAACCTTAATATATTGTTACAATATTTTAAATTACCAAATCAGTACTAAAAGTCAATAAGTGTCAATACAAATGATATAGCAAAAAAATGTATACTCAATAAAGTATTACGTAAATTAATAGTGAATTAATTATTTCACAAAACAAAAAATCTTCTTTTTTTCATATAATGTACAATTTAATTTATTTAAAAACAGCATGCTAGTTCATAATGATACATTATCGTCATTATCATCTCTTTCTCGTCCACTGCTTTACGCCATTAGTAGCGTGTCATAACGATACACATATCGAAAATAGAAAGAAAAACCTTTTTGCAGTTTTTTTCACATTCATATCAATTATTTAATATTTTTCTATTATATTATGACTTTATAATATCAAGTTTATTGTTGTTGGTAAATAATAACATTTCTGAATTTTTATACACTCATTGTATACACAAACATCAGAAAGTGAAATCTTAAGTCTTGCGTTGTTTTAAAAATATTTCATTCAATAATTTATGTATTTAGCACTAAGGTAATGTACGGTAGATGATAATTCGGAATCTACATAACAATCTTACGTCATAATAGCTTATATCTGATGAAGATATTAATAATGGCATATTAGTAACATAAAGTATAATATAAATAATGTTTTAATTTTGTAAAAGTAACGAAGGCTGTAAATGTTGGCCTGTTAGATAGTATTTTCTTCCAGCGCCCTATATAGAGGGAAAAAAATTGAATTCTGGTTTAAGCTCACAATACTCGATTAATATTCACGTATTCTAACCACTGGGTCACCTCGGTTTTAAATTTTATACTAACGACTACTTGCAACGATTGAATAATTTTGAGTTATGTTTTTTTTATATATTAGGAAGGGCGACGGGTAAATGGGCCATCTGTTGGTAAGTGGTCACCACCACCTAAAGATTTGTGATATAAGAAACCATTAACCATTCCTTTACATCGTCAATGTGCCACCAACCTTAGTAACTAAAATGTTTTTTCCCTTGTGGCTGTAGTTACACTAGCTCACTCATCCTTGAAACTGGAACGCAACCATACTAAGTATTGCTGCTTAGCGGTAGAATAGCTGATGATTGGGTGGTGCTTACCTAGACGGACTTGAACAAAGCCCTACCACCTAATAAAACTGCATAAAAATTTAAACTGCATAAAACATAGGTAATAATTAAATTTTTAACAAAAAACGAACTTTCATTAGAACAACTTTAAAATTTCTAACGCAAACTTGCTGCTTTCAAATGTTGCCTAATTAATACATTTTGGGGGCCTTAGCACAATGCTGTTTTAGCCTTGGTATAACAAGTTAGCCTTAGATATTCCCATCTAATCTGAAATTGTAGATGTTATCGATAAAGTTTAGCACTATCGGAGTTGAGAAATCAGGTTGACATTGTGTTTCTTTTTTAATGCTAGCAACGAAACGAATAATTAAAATATAATTTTATTTCATTTTTTTTTATTGCTCAAACAATAAACAAACTAATTGTTAAAGAAAATGCGAATATTTTAACAATACAATTCAGCACTTTTAACTATTATTAATGAGTTCTGAATTAATCAAATAATCGACAGCATTTGTCACTAAATTATAGCAATTATTGAATCACAAATTTATAATGATATGTATTTTGGGATGATCATTGTAAAACAGTTTTATATGTCAGATGTGATTAGTTAATACAATATTTCAATTTCGGAATTTCAAATTACGAAATTCCAAGATCATTCGGAAAAAAATTTAAATAGCTTAATAATTTTCTAAGAAAAAGATGACAATTTAATAAGTTTTATATAATTGTGCCTGTAATTACTATATTGATATATAGTTTAAACGTTTTTATATAAAAAAAACTAAACATTTTAATGAAATGAAATTTCACTGAGACACAAAACTAAAGAAACCAATTCAACTTTGTCTTGAAATAGTACCGAGAAAAAAGAATCTACATAATTATAATGTTTTAATATAACGAATATTATTGTTTACTGTAATATATGTATATGACTAAACAACGACTGAAAATAACGCGACTTTTTTGTAATTTATATATTTCGCATTCATTTCTACGGGTGTTTTTTATAACATAGGTAGACGAGACGAGTTATATATTAGGTAGGGAGACGAGTATATGGGCCACCTGATATTAAGTGTTCACCAACGCCCATAGATATTTGCATTGTAAGAAATATTAATACTGGGAACTAAGATGTTGTGTCCTTTGTGCCTGTAATTACACTGGCTTACTCACCCTTCAAACCGGAATACAACAATGCCACGTATTGCTGTTTTGCGGTAGAATATCTGATGAGTGGGTGGTACCTACCAAGCTTGCAAAAAGCCCTACTACAAGTGTATTTAATAAGGGCATTGTAGCTTATCTAAATGCGATTATGATTTTCTTAATTTTTTCTGTACTATCTTATCGACGCTGAGTTAAGACGAAATAAATGTTGTTAATAATTCTCAAGCTAATTTTGTGAATTTATCACGGGAATATTGGTTAGCTTGAATTATGAAATTTGTCGTAAGCTAGTCTTTTTGTTAATTTTTAGATCGCCTTAGATCGCTTTAGATCGATGGTCGTCGAATATGATGACTTTACGAAACAATCGAATTAAAAGTTTCGTTAAATCAATATTATAAGTAACATTTGCTTGTAGGAATGGATATGCTTTTATGCGGAGGGAAAACCGAAGAATTCAAATTGTACCAATATTCTCAAGTAGCGTCATTTGGTATATGCTAATGTAATAGTCATTCATTTCCAACCCAGGCTTTACTGAACCAGAACAAATGGCTTGGCGAATTCGTAACGATGCTCAAGTCCAATTCTCACACTTTTCATACATAGCTTTGTTCTCGTTTATTTAATTTCTTTGTTTTATTAATATACTTTAACCGAAATGCTAGAATTATTCTAATATTAATAAATAAAATGGAATTATAGTTTGTTACTGGCTTTGTAATTTGATATAATGATTTTGTAGCTTAAATCGTGTATCTACGTTACAAAGCATTTTTTTTATAAAAACATAAAGATATTTAAATAATAAATTTAGCTCAGTTTTTAAACGGTTTTATTAACATTCAAAACTTATGAGAAGATCAATTTTAAAAATATTCTTTGACATTATCTTTCTAACTTTAAAAGTAGTTTTATCGAAAGAACGCATAATAAAAAAATCTAGGGTCGTACGATAAGGTCTATTTGGCTTGTGTAGGCAGGCTGGGTAAGGGCGGAGATAGCAGTTGACCCTATTACATATACTGATTGTTTTATAGTATTCGGTTTTATTACTGTATTTAAAAATATAAGCATACCCGACGACGGGACGGGTAAGCTAGTTCGACATAATATAATTGAAATAATTCGCAAGGATTTATGTATTTAAGCGAGAATTAAAAGGTTTTATTACAAAAGTAACTTGATACCAAGCTAAGGCTAAAATCGAGAATTTCTTGTTTAAATTGTTAAGATGTAAAAGAAAAAATTGCGTAGGTATCATTCATATGTACAAAATATATCACGCTACGGCGTATTCATGGAATGTTTAAGAATCTGCAAATAACTCTCGTTATACGATCATTCTTGATAGACAAGCATTTAAATGAAGTGCCATTTTTCATTAGAATCTTTGAAAGGTAAAATGTAACATGCTTTAAATTTTTTATCTGCATGAATCTGACTCGAGCAATGCTTTTATATTGTATTAATTAAAATTCCTCATAAATAGAAATCTTTATTCTTCTGCTAATCTTTGCTGGATTCTTGTTAATAAATACTACAATTGACATAAATGGTAATTAATAATATTCTAAGAGGTATAGTATAAAAAATATTCTATTGAAAATGATTCTTCTTATCTTCTTAACCGATCTTAACCGATGATCGTGGGTTCGAACCCGGGCAAGCACCACTGAATTTTCATGTGCTTAATTTGTGATTATAATTCATCTCGTGCTTTACGGTGAAGGAAAATATCGTGAGGAAACCTGCATGTGTCTAATTTCACTGAAATTCTGCCACATGTGTATTCCACCAACCCGCATTGGAGCAGCGTGGTGGAATAAGCTCCAAACTTTCTCCTCAAAAAGAGGAGAGGAGGCCTTTAGCCCAGCAGTGAGACATTCACAGGCTGTTACGGTTACGGTTACGGAACTTTTTTAAAGTCGGTTAAATAAACATTCGGTAATAATTATTTAGCATTGAGTATTTTTCTTAGTTAATAATTAAATTTTAATATAATATATTTTAATCCAATGATCTTTGAAAAAATATTTAGTTACAGTAAGGGGCGGGAATATTATTTATGAGGAAATATTTATTGTACAACCATAATAATAAAATGAAAATATAATTCAAAATTCCATTATTCTGTTAATATAATCAACTATAATAAATATCATAAAAATTGCAACATATAAGTAAAACTGCGTTAAACCAAAATTAAAAATAAATTAGTTTTGCATCATCAGTACAAATGCAATTCGATTAATATTTCGTTCATTTAAAAAAAAATTGCAATCGTTTATTTAAAAATCAAAAATGAATGTTAATAATATTGACATGTTATAAACGCGCTAGTGTGTCCACAATTATTTTGCATGGCTTCTTAATAAAAGATAGTCGAATTCCATAATTACTTTAATCCGACCGCTAAAACAAGATTAAACGACATTATACTGAGTAAACTTTGAAGGACATGTGGAAGTTTTATTTAATTAGTATTATTGTTTTTGCTATCAAATGATTTTTGTGAACTTTCTTCGAAAACGGAAATAAATACTCATTGTGTTAACCTTTATCAATAATAAAGGCTTCAGTGAGTTTCTTAATAATATTTGAGTTAAAGTAAACTAAAGTAAAACAATAAGTTATTGTTGAACATACAGAAAATATCGATAAGAAAATATTTCAAATTATGAGATCAAGATTTTTAATTTTTTTTTTATTTCATAGACATAATAATGAAATTTAAGAAAACGCTTTTTTTAATTTTGTACTTATCATAACATCTGGTATATTAACATAAAAAAGCAAATACATTTCTTATGTAAATTTTTATGCGAGTTCTTGAGGTATTTGAGCAGATAGAGATCACCTCGCTATGTGAAAACGTAAACATGTCGCTTAGGCAAAATCGTGACGGGAATTTCAAGATATTTAAGAGATGTCAAAGAATAACGTTTTGAATCAAATATATACAAAATATTATTATGTGAACATCAAAAAATATAGTAAATTTTATTATAAAAGTAGGGTAACAAAAATGGTATACCCCTAATTCTAAATGATCTTGTGCACGAAAAAGATACGTCGTATTTCATCCAAATAAATTTAGCAATGAAAACACGCAACACCACCTACTTACCTAGTACATATTATTGCGACGGCCCATTCAATTAAATGCACGAATATAGCCGATAGAATTGTCTTTTTAAAATTATATCATATGTTATTCAGTTCATTAAATACATAATAAATTTCTACAAAAAAATATATTTCTTTCATGATTCAAGTTAGTGTTTAACAAATTCTTTTTCACGTCTAATATCAATAAAATTATATCGTCATAATACGATCTTGAGATTATACATTAATTATTAACGCAAACAATGGTCTTGTTTACTTATAGCTATAATAACCTATGATATTATCAATACAGTCATGTTGTTGTCTCACAGTGGGCTCAGAATAAGTTAATATTATACTATGGAATAGTTATCATAACTGTCGTCATTAAAATATGGAAGAATCTTTGAGTTTTAACTATATATGATAACTACTTACTAGGTAAATATAAGTGAATTTATATTTTTTTTCTTTGTTTTCGTTTCTATTCTTACCATCAAGGTTATTTCGGCTCGTATCGTATCGTAAACAGAAACCGGATTGAAGACCTCACTATCAAATTGATAATATTCATTTGTGTCACTTCAATAATTAAACATACTAAACGAACCGAGTACTCGTTAACTTTAACAACAATTTCCTGCTTTAGTTGTAAAGTCACAAACTAAGTGCGTCGATCGCAAACAAGAAACTTCATACACACGCGTCTGTAATTGCCGGCAACGCGATTAACTATTATTACAAAGCGCACAAAAAATAAAACATCATATTTCAAGGTTTCAAATTTTAACTACACATTCCATTTATGCAATAGGCACTGATTCGAATAAACTCCACTAAATAAGATACCTTAATATAAGAGAAGTTATAAACAATACCGGCACCGAACGTGCTCTTAACCGGTACTAATTGCTACTCAGACGTTATCAGAAAATGTATGAAGGTAGGTGACATTTCGTAGGCATGTGCCTCCAACGATGTGCGGAGGGCGCGCCGCGGGAGGCAGCGCGCTCACTCGCGGTTAAGAGAGGACTGTGGGTGCGATCCGCTGCTATACAAGTAACGAGCGGGGCGTATAGCGGGCGTCAGAGCGGGTGCTCTCGACCACTCGAGCGGAGCGGGCATGAGACGATGACCATTACCACAGCTAATATCTAACTAAGTTTTGCTGCTAAGGGTCCGATCTGAGTCAACCCCTCTTGCAAATACTAGTAAATTAAATGTTTCTGGTTTCTGCCGATTGTTAGGCCGTTGTTTGGACGCTGTGACGTCATGACCTATTACCATTCAACCTTACTGTTACAATATTATTACCTTACCCACGGGGAATTAAGCAGAGGGGTGGCAGAAGCCACAACAAGTCGACGTATAGATAACGGGTTTGATATCGTGAAGCGTGTACCTACAATATGTTGATAAGGATGAAGTGCAATAAAAAGTGGTTTTAGTTATTTATATGTTATCTTGCCGTTTATTAGTGATTACAATAGCTATTTTATTCGCCATTTCTAAACAACGGAACTAATATAGAATATCGAAATATCTAGATATTGTACTATTTTTTTACTTAGTAGTTATAGAAATATATAATAAGTAATGAAATAGGCCAAATACTATGTTGTATGATGTAAGTAATGACCAATCTAAATATTTACAAAATAAATTAAAATCAGCATAAACCAAGTTTTTTTTTATTCGCGCATAAATCTCTTGTAAGCAATTGTTTTTATGTGAACAAAATGTAATGTTGTTACTTTTATTAATAATGGATATGAATATATTTAAATACAATAATTAATCTATATTTCAGTTTTAACATAATTAATATCAATGTAATTACAGGCAGAGGATATAACTATCGAATACTTTAATGGATAGTAACTATGTTGTATGTTTCTATGTGTATCGTTTTATATAATAGAGCTGATGATATAAGTGCAAACAGAATATAATAAATTATAACGTTTTTTATTCTGACTATGCTATACTGGACTAAATCTAGTAGGATACAAATTATTAGTTTATTGTTTTTTATCGTATTCATGTAATTGTATCCAGTTTTGAGATTTGAAAATTATTACTGTTAGATTAAAAATCAAATAAACATTTCAAAATAATTTATAACAATAAAAAATAAACTAACCATAAATATACCTTTAATAAGTTATAATTTAAATTTATTTAACATTAGAGTCAATATAAAAACTGCTTTGTTTCATATAAAACATTTGCATTTTAATAGATCGTATTTCCAGGATATATAAAGGCATTATTTTTATACATTTTTTTTTTTGAAAAATATTTTTTATAGCAATAAAGTCGAAGAGAAAATTTTTGTCTTATCTTCGCTTTTGTGGCAACTATAACACACCATACACAATTGTACCAAAACTTTAGAGGGCTAATAATAAACACATTTCTTGCACACACAAGAAGAAAAAACATGTTCGAATATTGCGTTTTTAAATACCAAATTGAAGTATATACAGTGAATACATAAGGTCGAATCGAATCGTGAGCAGTCCTTGAGGAAATCTTAACGGTTATTACAGTTTCCTGAGCAATATACAAATTTCTTATGTTTTCAAAACCTCAGTTAATGTTTTCTGATCAATAGGTAATCAATCTAATGTTCCGAGCGGTTTTATTGTAACTTCAAAGTAAATGGCTTATTTCAAACGCTTCACGAACGTGGCGTGAAATTGCAAATCTCATTACAACTCATCCGTAACGAAACCAATAGAGGCGTTACATATAACTTTATGAAGAATACATAGTAGAATACTATAATGTTTAATATGGATCTTAAAAATGTTCATAAGATTTCAACCGATCCTGCTGCTTGTATAATATATATATAATTATGTAAAATAAGCATACGTTTGACCATTGACGCGTCGATATTTTCAGGAGGTCAGTGAACTTTTAAGCGTCGTAGTAGAGCTTAGACTTTATAAGATATGCTCATATTATATACTACATAATTGATTGATTGAAAGATATTTAATCTGTAATTAATACAAGGGGAAAAATTCTAAGTAGCTAACAATGTAAATAGTATTTGTTTTAAAGGTAAACACTTGCAAAATATTTGTTTCATTTTAACAATTAATTATATGGACAAATGCGACATGATTTAATTGTTCATTCTTTATTGCACCTGTAATTAAATATAACTTATACTGAGAATAACAAAAAAATAAATTAAAATTAATACATGCCTATAAAATAAAGACGAGTGGTCTTTAATTGTACAAATATTAAATGAATATGACAATATTAATTGTTCTTCAGTTAATTGTCATATTATAATAATTATAACTATAATTATCATTATTAACTCACAAAAGACTATTGCTTGTTTAAACCTATATTAAGCCTATATATTGCCATGTCCTGGCAAAATTTAAGTCAATCATCAAATATTTTCATTTAATTAAATGTATTTAATAACAATTAATTAAATACATATATTTTGATATCTAATAACAATTTATAAATAAATTATTACATAATTTATATAATATATTATATGAACATGATTAGAGAAAAATAATATCCATTTACCAATTTACAAACAATTGATACACATATAATTCATTACCACTAGGAATAATGACAAGAATGCTAAAAAGATTAATCGTTTGTACACAAGTTTGAGCGAAAAATGAATCAGTTCAACCATTATCATAAATGCATTGAGATTCTTTCAAATTATTACTTCGATGCACTTACTGTAATGAACAAAAAGATGTAACTTTGACGAAGATAATTATTCGATAGATTTAGCATTTTCCACCACAGTTCCCAAACTTAACGACCTGACGAAAGATGGCACTAAAATCGACGAGACAAAAGAACAGTTTCCCAGTTTCTAGTAAATTATTAAGCAATTAATTAAAGATCCTTACCGTCATCGTTACTAATTCTGCAGATAATATACTATATTTACATTATAACAAATTATATAGTTGCTACATAAAATTGTATGAGATTAATAAAAATTAAAATAATTGTATGAAGTGTTATGAATCAGCGTGTACCTACTGCCGCAAGCACTGGTAGATATCAGTACAATAATTTACTGGGATGGTCCCAGATTATAGTTCTGTAACATGCGACAACTGAAATAAATCATTTATTTCATATTCCACGTATTCTATTCACTGAGTAACTCAAACTGTTACTAAAATTATTTATATTTATAATTATATATAAATAATAATTAGTCTTAACAATTAGCTTAAAATCAATTCATTACATTTCTTGTATTTCAGGTCGCGCGGAATTAGCTCGAAAACAGACTGATTGGGCGTTCTGAAGCAAACAAAATCTAAACTGGTTCAACAACTTTGCGCTATCATTAGCATTTAATTAGCGAATCTATTTACTTGAACAGAAAGGTAATGTCATGCTTCTTTATCTCCTCAAAGTACGAGCCATTGTATCACAATTTATTCTATATAATTATTATATGTAAATACTATTTGTCAACTATATGCAAATATTTAATAAGGATGTTTTATCAATATTCTTTTCTTTATTTAATACATAAATCATTAACCTTTTCAACTTATTCCATAAAATCTATCTAATTTGTTTCCTGAATATTAGTATACTGGTGGTAGGGCTTTAATGGTGGTAGGGCTTTGTGCAAGCTCGTCTGGATAGGTACCACCTACTCATCAGATATTCTACCGCAAAACAGCAATACTTGATATTATTGTGTTCCGGTTTGAAGGGTGAGTGAGCTAGTGTAATTACAGGCACAAGGGACATAAAATCTTAGATCCCAAGGTTGGTGGCGCATTGGTTATAAGCGATGGTTGACATTTCTTACAATGCCAATGTCTAAGGGCGTTTGGTGACCACTTACCATCAGGTGGCCCATATGCTCGTCCACCTTCCTATTCTAAAAAAAAAAATATTATAAAATATTTAAATAATCCTTTGCTAACTTACTTTGTAAAGCTTATAATACCCTCACTACCACCCAATATTTGGTAATATCCTTATTATCGAATATTCTTTTAATGTTAAAAAATAAATAATCCATCAAAAAAACGAATCGTATAATACATTCCACTTTAGTCAGCTACTTTGATTAATATCCAAACATAAACATTTCATTCGTGACGCTGATAAATTGTCAGATAAAATGAGTCGTAATCAGCAATTTACCAACATCAATATAATATAGAAACATTAAGGGTACTCATAACATAATCAAGCCTCTATTTTTAAATATAATACTTAAATAAAAATAAAGTTAAGGCGCACAATTTTTAACAATATACACATATATATATGTAGTTAATAAAACAAAAAGAAACAAGACATACAAATATAAACAATGCTTAAGAGATAACCCAACGGATGAGGCATGTTGGCCTCATTCGTTATGGATTTCCAAAAAAATGGTGCTTTGAATGAAAATTAGGAACTTTAGAAGTAAAATTAAAGCGGATATAAGAAGTTTGAAATAATTGTAGCGCATAAAATAGCAGAGCTATTAACAAATCGCTTGGAATATGAAAATCTAAGGTTTGTACTCCTACTTCGACAAGTATATTAAAAAATTATAAAAATAGACATTGAAAATATAAAGGTTTAAACTACAATTACAAATATACATACAACACTATTATGTATATCCACAACATAATCGATTATTTTGATCCAATGACAAACATTGTATAAACACGTCAAATAAAACAAGCTTGTAACACCCAATTTCCAACTTAGCTAAGTCAATACTTCCTTCTTGGGCAGTATATTCCATTGCTTAATAATTCCTGCATATAATTTTACATTTAACATTAATAATTTATACAGTTATTGTTTAAAAAATCTTTAATATGTGAGGTATAAAACTGCGAATATTAGTTTTTTATAGTCCATGTTTGGTGTTAACCTAGCACTACCTAAAGAATTCTGAAGTGACCGAAACATATGAAAATCTGAGGGTACAAGGTCAGGACTATATGATGGATACAGTACCCAACCAAGCTCTCTTAATATTTGCTGAGTGGCTAAAGTAGTGGTGGTCTGGCGTTATTATGAACAAAAATACCCTTTCTGTTGATCAATTCCGCCCATTTTTCTCTATTTCTTCCTTGAGTCTCATTAGCCATTGGCAGTAGAGATCCAAATCGTGTTTTTGATCGGCCGTAAAAGCTGATAATGAACGATGCCCTTCCAATCCTACCACAAACGGCATCACCTTAATGCGAGTTAATCCGGGTTTCGCTATAGTTTGTGGAGCTTGACTGTCCTTTAACCACTTTTTTTCGCACGTTCTTGTCGTAGGCTCGTAGATAATCCACTTTTCATCACCAGTGATTGATCTTTTCGAAACGGATCGTAATTTTGTATAGTATAAAATATAAGATAGTAAATTCAATAATATATAAGAGAAAGTTTATTTTTTTTTTAAGGTTAAAAGACGATCCTTTAAGGTTAAGAGAAATGAACATATTTAATTATGTATGAACTTCCAATTCTATCCTTATTCTAGGAGATCGCGGCACTCCATAATAACAAACCCAGTGATGTTTGTTTTTGACTTTCTAAAAGAACTCTTGTCTGTGTACTGAAAAGCCCATTAATACTTTTAAACGGCCCAGAACAAATTCAAACTAACCTAACTGTTTCAAGCTTAATGCCACCTGAACGAAGTCGTCGGTAAAACAGACAATATTAGTCTCTTAAACTTAATTATTAATTAATAAACTATGCATACTTACACATCACGTTTTTTCTTAAGACCAAAGACCGCTATCACTTACCTGAAAAAAAATACATCAGTTTTTATCTCGTTATATTTATTACATACAAGTCGGTAGGAACAACTTCGAGAAGGAAGCCGATCGAAGAATTCGCTTGGGATGGGCAGCATTTGGCAACCTTCGTCAAGTCCTCAAGTCGTCTATACCGCAATGTTTGAAGACGAAAGTCTTCAACCAATGCGTCTTACCTGCCATGACATACGGTGCCGAAACGTGGACACTAACTGCGGGACTAGTCCACAAATTCAAAGTCGCTCAGCGTGCTATGGAGCGAGCTATGCTCGGAGTATCTTTGAAGGATAAGATCAGAAATGAGATTATCCGGAAAAGAACCGGAGTCATCGACATAGCTTGCAAAATTAGCAGGCTGAAGTGGCAGTGGGCTGGTCACGTATGTCGTAGGACCGATGGCCGTTGGAGCAGACGAGTCCTAGAGTGGAGACCGCGAATCGGCAAGCGCAGCGTAGGGCGCCCTCCAGCCAGGTGGACCGACGACCTTAAGAAGGTGGCGGGCACCAACTGGATGCGGAAGGCGGAGGACAGGGAGCTTTGGCGCACCTTGGGAGAGGCCTATGTTCAGCAGTGGACAACGATTGGCTGTTGATTGATTTGATTGATATTTATTACATATATATTTTGCAAAATGATATGAATAGGGGATTTTTATTTAGGAAGATCAATATTGGTTTTTTTTGTAGAATAGGAAGGCGGACGAGCATATGGGCCTGTGACCTGATGGTAAGTGGTCACCTACGCCCTTAAGCATTGGCATTGTAAGTAATGTCAACCATCGCTTACATAGCCAATGCGGTACCAACCTTGGGAACTAAGATTTTATGTCCCTTGTGCCTGTAAGTACACTGGCTCACTCACCCTTCAAACCGGAATACAACAATATTAAGTACTGCTGTTTCGCGGTAGAATATCTGATGAGTGGGTGTTACCTACCTACTACCAGACGAGCTTGCTCAAAACCCTACCACCAATAAATATTATTTAATTGAATGTTGTCATGTATGTTATTTCTTTCCCGAAATTAAAAAACACATCCAATTGACAGTTCGACGTTATATTATAGGACTATTAAAGACATTTTAACGCTAAGATAATCGTACACTTTAATTTTTGCTTATTTTTTTAACATTTTTGTTCACTAATTTTACAAGTGAAAAGTCTTACATTACAAGGTTACACAAAGAGGCAAATTCATAGCTAGAGGAGATAATTTAAAAAGTCCCTGACTAGGCGGTACTTTTTTTAAATTGTGGCCTTATGTAAAGTGGAATTTTGGATATTCAGAGTTCTTAAATTGACATGGAGAACGTGATATGAACGAGATATGAATCCTACATAGGCTAAAATTATAGGCACCATTATGTGTACTTATTTTTTTAGTAAAGGTATTTTTATGTTGATGTGTGTGCTAATATTATATTGATACGTAAAGTGAACACACGAATGAAATAACGAGAACCAAATTTATAACTTTTAATAAAACACGATTAAAACTCAAGGTATTATGATGATTGTATTATGATGAAATTGTTTACATAACAAGCAAAGGAAGGGAATAGAGTAAATGCGTAAAGACGGCTATTATAAGGTTTCCTACTTAAACCTCAAAGACAAACTATACCAAGAAAAGGCGGTTCTAACAAGCTAGTCAGCTTAGGTTTGCTCGGCTCCTATTTTTCGCAAGCTCATTATTGCGAAGTAGTAAACGAAAAAAGGGCAATAACGAGAAGAATGTAAAACAAAGTATTAAAAACTTGGTGAGTTCGTTGTCGAAGCGCCGCGGGCTGCGCCGCCATATCGACCGCTCGTGACGTAACTTGCGGCCCGGAATCTGGACCTTTGCACAAAAACTTTAACCACTACATCCAAATCCAGACCCATAAAGGACATTATCAAAAACTATTGCTAATGTATATTCAAATAAAATGTAAACCACTAGAATGTTTCTTTAATAATTTTAATTGAATTAAGAGAATTATGATTATGAGATAACGTTCTGATATTATGTGGTTTCTAATAAGCATAATTGTATTTTGCGACCAAAAATACCTTTATATTTTTTACAATTATTACTTTTATGTTACTGTACATTTCTTCCACCCACATTCAATTAGCGAAGTAAACGACCCGATAAGAAAACGTAAAAAGTGAAATAACAGCCTCAACCTTACACGTTCTTAAATATAATTGGTTTTATAATAATTTCGAACAATCCACGGCAAATTGAATACATTTTATTACAAGAAACATATTTCACCTAAATAGCAAAACTAACATTTTAGAAGTAAATATTTTTATAATAATAATAAAAAGTTAGGTAAGCTATTGAATTACGAGCTCAATATCATCTTTTATACAAATTTGAGTCCTTTTTTGTTTATATTATATATGTTTACCATTTTCTTCTCAGGTTTCTGGCATGATATACCAAAGTACAATAAGAAGCGTGCGAAACGTATCGGACAATGCTGACAATAAAAAAATTAAAGAAGCTTTCAACGCATGCCGAGCATTATTAGCTAATGCTTTAGAAAAATCAAATGAAAATATTTGTATTGCCCAGAATTTGAAGCTTAAATCTTATATTAAAATAAATATTCAAAAAAGTTCTTGCTTTCTTAAATACATGCTTGTAGTTTTCTCTCTACCATAGTTCACTTTCAATGTAATAAATTATATAAAATTGACACTAAGTCCAATGACTACGCGTTAGCTAATATACCTCTGCATGTGACTGTTGTTGCGTTAGATAGTATTTTTATTGAAAAAGAAAGTTATAGTTATAATTAAGTTATAGACTATATATAACATTACAACTGGGCGGCGAAATAACGTTTAACGGTCAGTCCGTTAAACGTTATTTCGCCGCATCTAGTAAATAATATTAAAAGTCAGTCGTGTTGAGTTGGATTTGAATCATCGGTTAGAAACCATTTATATTCTAACCATTGTGTCAACTTGGCTCATGTTCATATATACATGAATAAAATTGATCTTTTGCAATGTAGAATAATTGTAATCGAGAAGACCACGGTCGTAATATAAACCCGTATCCGTGGTCTGTGGTCTGTGTCTTGAGAATACTTAAGTAAGTAATACTTTGTACATGTTCGCACAACACTTAATGAATAATTTTATTGCTTAGTAAACAAATCAGACGTAAATCTTTTTAAAACATAATATAATTTTAACGCATTTTTAATGGTAAATGTGTATATGGTTCACTGGTTTGCAAGTGGACCTTTATCATTAGAAAGTAACATCGTATTGTTAAATGCTTAGTGATCTGCTTCAACGACGATTAGAAACATATGACAGATTGACAGATGCGTGCGGGTTTCCTCTCGATTTGAAAATTCTAACATAGGCATTGTAAGCTTTATAAAATACTTTTTACACATTTAATGAACCCACCCGCCAACCATAGGACTGGACCCGCCAACCATTTATTCTGGAAGAAAGCAATACAAGGTATTGCAGAATGGATGGTACCCATCTAGTCGGACCCACATAAAGTTCTGCCACCAATAAAAAATAGTACCTATATATCGCTATCTAGCAAATTTAGTAAATAAATAAAAACAATACTTTTTATATGACTCGGCTTAAATTGATAAATAATTTACCATTTAAATACCGAAGTGGATAAAAAACGAAGGACGAGAAAATTATAATTCCACTCACGTTTACGGTGTGTTATTCATGAATAAATTACTTTATTTTTATTGTCTCATATATATTCGATCAAATTTATCGTAAGTCGTAAAAAGGTAGTTTAATAATAATTTAATTTGTTAGTATTCAATGGTGATTATTTAGTAAATAAAAAAATGTTAAATAATAGACAATTATATAGTAGTTTATCGCCTGCGGCGTTGCGTTATTGGCGTATTTAACACTGAGAAATATTTAAGTCTGTAATGGTAATGAAAACCAAGTATTTAGATTGTTAGAATATTATTATATTTCTATAGCAGTAATTTATAATTGCGATATGAAAACTTAAAAGCGTTTTCCTACTCTAGTGACTTCGTAATTAACGTTCATTGGAAAAATATTAATTTTGTTTGAACACAATATTAAATTGTAAAAAATATTTTAAATCGAAATTAATGTTAAATGTATCATTCATTCATTGTACCGATACACGTCGTATAATATTGTCGTTTTGGAGACAATATAATAGTATAGACTCACAAAAACACATAAACATCGAAGAGGGAGATTCATCCTTAAAAATACAGAATGAAACTCGCAGGGCCGCCAACCGAAGAGGCTTATTAAATAAAAATATAAACTCCTTAAAAAAATACTAGAGACAATAAGCCTTAAAAAAATTATAATAATTTAAGTAAATAACATATTATAAAACATAATTCTTTATTTAAATAAATAAAATAAACATTGAGCCAAGCAGAACAGAAAAATCGATACATTTGTAAACTTTTTCATTTTTATTGTTCAGGGACTACTACTCATATCCACCATATTTCTATTAATATTATCGTGATCGAAACCTATGCCACACGGGACACCCAGCGAACGCAAATTCGTCTGTCAAAATCTGATACGTACCTTAGGAGCTACACGGAAATAGATGTACGTCCTAACATACATAGATTGTTCGTTAGATTTTTCGTAAAAAGATTGCTCATATCGATTCTTTTTGCTTTGCCTTAGTTAACCAGATCTACTTAAAGATAGCACTATCCGAGTAAAACGAAACAAGAATATATTTAAATATATATTTAAAAAAAATCGAATTTATAAGTCATCCTTTGTAATTGATTAATTATATTGAACGTCAAACCCGTTTGCTTTTAATTCATCATTACGTGTTTTCAAGCATTAATTAAAACCACGTTCACTTAAGCCAATTTTAATCGCTCAACTTCTATATCGAAAACAATTTTAACCGTTTGAATGTCTGAATAAATACGTACAACCTTTGGATTTGTTTTGGTGCTATTTCAAATTATATTTTATTTTATTCGCTTTTGGATTTATCAATAAATCGGAAAACCAAACTGCGTGATTCAGGTACAATATATTATCTTCACATTAGTATCGAATTAAATACAATTCGGCCATTAGGTACTTATTTATTTGAATCGATACAAATAAATGAAATTGAAGTGTCTGTCGTTGATTTTAAAATAACTGCCTCTTTTAAAGTTAATATGGCTATTTGCGAGTTACCAAAACCTAAACAATCATTTTTGTCTGTCTGTCCGATAATCCGGACTAATCTTTGAAACGTCTAAAAATTACAAATTGAAAGAACTAAATTAGTATTTGAAGTATTTCAAGGTTCCATTTAGTTTTTATTTCATTGTTATCGGTTGAGTCTATCAAAAGTTATAAAAACGTACGTAATTTTGTTGTTATAATACATTTTTTTTTTTATAGAATAGCAAGGTGGACGAGCATATGGGCCACCTGATGGTAAGTGGTCACCAAACGTCCTTAGACATTGGCATTGTAAGAAATGTCAACCATCGCTTATAGCCAATGCGCCACCAACCTTGGGAACTAAGATTTTATGTCCCTTGTGCCTGTTATTACACTGGCTCACTCACCCTTCAAACCGGAACACAACAATATCAAGTATTGCTGTTTTGCGGTAGAATATCTGATGAGTGGGTGGTACCTACCCAGACGAGCTTGCACAAAGCCGTACCACCAGTAAAAATAAAATAAATAAATATACACTGCAATCATTAGTCCATAGATGCGGTATGCTAAATACGTCAATTTCTGAATACAGGTGTCCAGATTTTCCGGAGTGGAGGACCTGTTGCCATACATAATAGCATTCTGTCGTTGTTCAGTAGTCTTTTCGTCTGATTATTTTGAGTTTTTTCATTAATTTAAATATTCCATTAATAATATTAAATACGTTGAGGCTTTAGTTTGCAATTATCGACTCGGTCGTAATTTCTGTCTATTTTAGTCTATTAATATAAGTTAATATTTTTGTTTTGTATTTTATAGATTATTAAATTTTACTTTTAGGTTACCTATTCCTTATTTGTTTGTATTCAATTGTTTAGTATCAACCTTATTTATAGTTTAATTAGGTAAGAAGGGTTCTAATTTTTTTCTGTTACTTGCTGCCACCTTACCCATGGGCAGCTATATGTTTCATGTTCACGTGTAAGTGTTGCCAGTGATATTGTTGTCCTAGCAAATGGAAATACTACATCTAATATAGTATAAAGGAGGCATTACAAAAATTCCGTATTTATATTTAATTACTAGATTTTTTTTTTTTTATAGAATAGGAAGGCGGACGAGCATATGGGCCACCTGATGGTAAGTGGTCACCAACGCTCTTAGACATTAGCATTGTAAGAAATGTCAACCATCGCTTACATATCCAATGCGCCACCAACCTTGGGAACTAAGATTTTATGTCCCTTGTGCCTGTTATTACACTGGCTCACTCACCCTTCAAACCGGAACACAACAATATCAAGTATTGCTGTTTTGCGGTAGAATATCTGATGAGTGGGTGGTACCTACCCAGACGAGCTTGCACAAAGCCCTACCACCAGTAGCCCTACCACCAGTAATAATAATCGCAATAATATCATTAATATGAAAGGTTGTGTGTGTTGTGAATATTAATTATTTCGTCACGTTTTCACGTACGGCTAAAATTAACATAATTTGGCCTTTTTTTATTACGTTTAATTGGATTTTCGATTAAGGCGCGGTCGAAGCCGCGGGCTAAGCGTAAGTGCAAAAAAAGAAAATACATTATTGATTTGAATTAATAGACGATGAAAAAAGAGACTATTATTTACAAATAAACAAGTTTACATCAAATGCCATTCAAATAGTCGAATAGGGAGAAAACTCTTTTAAAACTTTTGTATTAAATAAGAGCACTGACTGCAAGGACTGCACTGCTGATAAATACTTAAATCGTTATGGATTGAACACAGAACACGTATAGACACTAGCGAAGTAAAAGCAACCGTGACTGCTGTCTGTTATAAAGCTACAGTCACATCTGAATAACGAAGTAAACCAATTACTTTAATGAAGGTACACATTCTTTCTGCGATATATATGGTGTATATATGGTCTTAACTTTACTCAAACTAATACGTAGCTGGCGTTTTTATTGTCCTGAACAATTTGAACATGATATATATTACATCAATCTTATAGATACTATATGTAATGAAATAAGTTAAATGAATAATAATTACAACTAGCTAACCGTCCCGGCTTCGCACTGTAAAATAAGTGTCTACATAAAACGGTTATATCGTAATATTATATAACTCTATTGATTTATGTGGCGCAAGCCAGAAAAGCTCTGTCAACCAATATATACAAAATACACCATATCACCATACATATATAGATAAAAAATATTAATAAAATATACAACTAAACCTTCCCCGTGAATTACTCCGCCCATTGGTGAAAACCGTATGAAAATCCGTTTGGCAGTTTTTGAATTTATCACGCTCAGACATACAGGCACTTTTTTATAATATGTAGTGATAGTGGTTATAAGAATAGTAGTCTAAAATAATCAAACAGTATTATTGCTTTATAAAGTGAAATAAAATTATTACTTCGTAATATAAATGTTACACTAACAGTCACAGTGCTTACAAAATTAATTTAATAGTTGAAACAAAAACCACCGATACTTGACCTATTTTCTTTTTAATTAAATTATATACCCACGCACATTACATAAGCAAATCGAGAGTATGGCGGCTTTAGGGATGGGCAAAACTGGTCGACAGAAGCCGCACACTTATAGGTTTTCTAATATAATAAAGAACACACGTTCGAGTATATGGTTTGCTTAATTTTAGGAAATTATGGTGTAATGTTGTGTGTATATTTTTACACTACTGCTTAAAAATTGAATGTAATGTTTTCAGTGTTTTTTTATTAATTTTACTGATTATTATATAAAAAGCAACAGACTGTATTAAAGTTAGTTTAGTGAGGATACTGCGTACACATATTTAAGAATATAATCATGTGTTAAATTGTGTACATATATATGTATATGTATGTTAATGTACGTTCAGATTGTATACCTTTATATATATGTATGTGTGTATGTGAGTATATTCCGCAATAATTTTTAAATCCTGAACAGATTTGTTTGTAGGAGGATTCTCCTCACATCATCTCAAATGATATTGGCTTTAAGTTCATTCATAAATTTATTTAGGGCAGTCGTGTTTTTTTATCTTTAAGGTAAAAAAATGTTTTATTTCAGTATCAAATGAACACGTGTATGCAAATCAGCTGAGGATTTTAATGTAAAAAGCGGTACGTGAAGCGCGCACTAAGAATTTTTCGAGAGCGGGAGACGGTCGCGTGCGGCTTCACGATTTAATTGCTTTGGCGCTCTTCCATGACCATTACAGCAAAAGGTGCTGCTGGAAAAGCCATCTGGAATTTAATTTAAGTAGAATGCTACAGCAGATATATAGATACGCTAGATCATTCAATATTATATAAAAACGTCACGGTTTGTTTGTTCCGGATTCGCGCTATAAATTTTAATCTGTTATACCCTTTTAATAAAAAAATGCAACAAAAACAAAAAATCTGTAAGATCGATATGTCGTGCTCTTCCACATTAAAGATGTAAACCTCTGCTTGAAAAAAATTAATATACAGACATTACAATACATTGCTTATGTGTATTGAAAGCATGTTGTTTTGAATTCAATCACAATCATTTATTTTCAAAAGCAGCTGATATTTATCCTCAATATATAAGAAACCCCTTAAGATTAGTACTGCCTTATAAACCACGAAGACAATTGTACTTTAAAAGTTATGGCATGTTTATTAAAATCTACAACAATTTACCTGACGATATTAAGAATATTAAAACTATCAGATTATTTAAGTATAAGCTCAATAATTTTTGTTAAAGCACGATTTTTATACCATAA
Source organism: Nymphalis io (assembly GCF_905147045.1). Classification (NCBI taxonomy): domain Eukaryota; kingdom Metazoa; phylum Arthropoda; class Insecta; order Lepidoptera; family Nymphalidae; genus Nymphalis; species Nymphalis io. Next base: position 6,462,275 of record NC_065892.1, on the reverse strand, counting down.
ATGTATATTTAGAATATAAAATGTGACATGTGTAATTGAAGTATAATAAATTAGTTCAAAGCCGAGATGGCCCTGTGGTAAGAACGCGTGAATCTTAACCGATGATCGTGGGTTCAAACCCGGGCAAGCACCACTGAATTTTCATGTGCTTAATTTGTGATTATAATTCATCTCGTGCTTTACGGTGAAGGAAAACATCATGAGGAAACCTGCATGTGTCTAATTTCACTGAAATTCTGCCACATGTGAATTCTACCAACCCGCATTGGAGCAGCGTGGTGGAATAAGCTCCAAACCTTCTCCTCAAAAAGAGGAGAGGAGGCCTTTAGCCCAGCAGTGGGACATTCACAGGCTGTTACGGATTACGGAAATTAGTTCAATAATAATTAAAGTTTAGATTTACAAGCGTATTATGTCAGGCAAAACACTTAGTATTTATCATTATTTCACGAGACATCTGTATCTTATTCCGATTCTTGTAAATAAAGATTATTAGTATATTATATTCACTTTTCATACAATGATGTCGTATGGTTTTACGAGGAGCGTATGTTGAATGAACTTTGAAGTAATAGTAAAAAAACGTCCGTCTTTATTGCTTATGTTGGTGACAGATGGGCTTGTGAATTTTTCGTTCAGAGAATCGAAATTGCTATTTAAGGGGTAAACGCTGCTAGCACTTTTGCCACTATTTCACGCAACCATGAATTTCACGGTAGGATTTTTTATTTTGAGCCTTATAAGTATATCACAAAATCAACCCTTAATATAAGTTTATTTGTTTGAAATTATGATTTTTATTATGTTAATATTGTATATAATATGTAGGCAAAGGCGAATGAGCCACCTAATGTAGTGGTCACCACAGCCAATATACATTTATATATATTGACTGTGGTATATTTATATATATTTTGTTTTATGTTATTCAATATTTAAACTTCTTCTTCGTCGTGACACTCTTGTCAGAGCGGTAGTGGTCGCCATGAAGTATTATGAATTATTCGGCGCAGATGTTATTCGCCTCACGAGCCTTCGCCATAAGTCCCTGTTAATGGTGTGCCTGGTGCATTCATGCAAAGGACCGCCAACAGTTTGTTGTTTGTTTTTATTTGGTCGGTCCATATTTAAACTAAATCAAGTTAATTAATATTATTAATAAATTTATTTCAATAAATTCCACGTATGCTACTTCTAGATTACAAGATAAAAAAAACGCACTAAATCTATGTTCTAAATATCATATTCACTCTCGTCTATAGCTTGGTACAGAAACGTTATTCCCTTAATCGTAAACGAGTTTGCATGTATGCATTTTAAAATCTGATGTAAGCTAAGAAGAGCTTATTTAGGATTTTAAGAAAATGTTAGCAATGAATATGCATTTCAGTGCTTTTATATTTTTAATTTGAAAGAAGATCTTTACATATATATATCTATATATGACTTATCGAGATTATTATGATAACGATATATGTAGATAATTTTTTAGCAATAAAGTCATAGTGACTGCTATGCTTTTTATTTACTCGTATAATTTTTTTATTATTTTTTCAATAGTATATATATATATTTTGGCTGTAAAAACTAATAGTTACGCGATATATTGGTTTTTACTGCTGAAATATACAATAATTATTTACAATACATAATTTATCTTGATATGACATGCAAACAACACGAGCGACATCGTGCAGCTCCCGCAAATATATATGTACTTCCAGCTTTTTTTAACTTAATATAAGTTAGTTCTGTTTTTATCAATTATGTAAGAGCTGGGTAACATTAAGTTGGACAAATTGTTTTGTATCTGCCAGATTGTCTGATTTTGTCGTGTCACATTATCTGGCCTACTTTTATTGACGGAGAGAGAGTTGGTTCCTCCTGACTGACAGTCTGGGTACGGGCCTAGGGGTTGCCCCCTTTACCCGGGCTGATCCTCACCGACAGGTTAACCTGTCGTGTCTTTTCATTTTGGTCCGAAGGGCCAGGGTCTCAATGACCCAGTGGCTAGTTTATTGACGGTGTAACACAAAACTATATACTAATAATATCCGACCCAAAGATTACATCATATCAAAACATCCGGTAAATGTTTCGTTGACGATAGTTTTATCGGATCCCATCAATGTGAATAGTGCTATTGATATAAATGCTGCAATATACATCCGAAAAATTTGACCGGGCGAAAAATATGTCGGTCCGAATTAATGTGAACCAACTCTTCCATACAGATTGTAACATTTGTATTGTAATTATTTTTAATTGTGATTGCATTAAGTAATTTAATTAAAACTTCAATCGCATGTAAATTTTGTGCTATACAGTTAATTGCAATTAAACGTTTTCCCTTAACAAAGAGGAAGTAATTATATAACTCCACATAACTTATAAGTTTTGAACATCATAAATGAGTGTTGCAGTACATTTTTAATACTTTATGAGTATCCTATTAAATAAGTATAAGCGTATAAATATCTTTACAACTTTTTTTTATTAACGCATCGATTCTCATCAATTTATATGAAACAATCATTATGACGCGAACTGCCTTTGTTATATAAAATATGTAATATATAATAACTAATAATAGTATTTTTTTTATTAACTACCTGCTCCACGAGGTTTCACCTAAGTTAGACATTAGTGCTATAACCCTGTAGGTCTTAGCGAAATAAAACAAAACACTTCTTTTTTTTTTTGCTGGAAAAACGCGTTAACGCGTTTCCCCCACTTGAAGTGGGGGGGTATGTGGGACTCGCCGGCGCCGAGTATGTGCCGGAATACCCACTAAAAAACCAGCGGTATCCACACCGCCTTTTCGAGGGGCGTCACGGGATCGCTTGCGCATACTATCGTGACGCCCCGACGGTTGGACCGTCTGCAGGCCTCCAAATCCTAGGGGGTTCTCAGGGTACAAAGACCTCCTAACCCCGGCAACACTTAGGGCGGGATGAGAAGATGCGCATAGCGCCGACGCCTTCTCCCCGGTCTTCTTCGGCGAAGCGAATCAGCGGAGGCCCTCTCCTCACGCTCCCGCTCCGCTGCCTCCTTCAGCGACATGACATTTTCGCAGAAGGAGACCGTCTCCAACCAGTACCTCTCGCTACCAAGCATGGCATTTATCACACTCGGCAGCGAGAGGTCTTCACCGACTAAGGCCGCCAGGGACAGGCGCTGAGGTCCCCAAGTGGCACACTTGGCAAACTTGGTAACTCCTTTCTTTGTCGCACTTCCAAAAAATGGAATTCCTTACCAGCTCACGTGTTCCCCTCCTCTTACAACCCGGGTTCCTTCAAACGAGGCGTGAAGAGGCATCTTGCGGGCCGGCAAGGCGAAGGCGGCTAGTGCAGAACGTTTTTCCCGTCTGTACTGGCCGTCGTCGCGTTTGGACTCTACTACCACTTACCATCAGGTGGAGTAGAGTCATTTGCCCTCCCGGCGAATATAAAAAAAAAAAACACTGCATCAGAGTGTGGCACGCTGTGTCCGAAGGCGCACCACACTCATGGCAGGAGGGTGTCACCTCCCGCCTCGCTATCCGGTGCAGGTACTTACCGAAACAACCGTGTCCGGTAAGTACCTGCGTCAGCCTGAATGTGAGTGTGCCGTGCTCCGTTCCACCCAGCGACTCAAGTGGGGGCGGACCGCCTCCACTGTCACTAGGCCTACCGAGGGGGACCTCAGGTCCTTCTCCCAACTACGAATCAAGGCTCGCTGAGTTAGGGCCCTGACTCGCTCAACCTCCGCCGACCCTGGACGGACGCCGCTTGACCTCGTTTCCACCCGGAACCGGTGCACTTCCGCAAGCACCTCTGCCTGGAGTTCCCAGGGCGGATCGCTCGCGAGAAGTGTCGCTGCCGTCCATGACACCGTACGGTACCCACGTATCGCTCTCACCGCTATGACTCTTTGCGCCTCCGCAGAAGAGCTCTGTTACGAGCGGTGAGAGCATTCACCCAAATGGATGCACCGTACAACGCCGCCTGAAAGGTCCGCCCCGTCGCCGTGATGAGGGTGTCATCCGCGTAGCACAACACCCTCATTCCGGGAAGGATGGGGGCCCTAAGGAGCCAATCGAATCCGACGTTCCACAGGATTGGGCCGAGTACCGACCCCTGTGGAACGCCGCAGCCTACCCAACGCTGGACAAGTCGCCCATCGCCCCCCTCCCAGAGGACCACTCGGTCCTGGAGGTATGCCCCCAACAGCCTTCTGAGGTAGGAAGGCACCCCATGGTATCGGAGTGACTCCCTTATAGTCTCGAAGGGAAGACTGTTAAAGGCGTTCGCTACGTCCAGCGATACCGCCAGGACTACGTCTCCTCGGGCCACCACCTCGGTGGTCCAGGCCTTTAGGGCGTCCAGGGCGTCAATGGTTGATCGACCCTCCCTGAACCCGTACTGAGCCTCTGAAAGACCCGGCCCCACCTCGTTGAGGTGCTGAATAAGACGGGCAGCGAGGATCTTCTCGAAGAGCTTGCCCGTCTCATTCAGCAGCACAATTGCCCTATATGCCGAAGGAAAATCGAGTGGACGCCCCTCCTTCACAACAGAATCAATTTTCCCTCCTTCCACAGCTTCGGAAACTGCCCACTGGAAAGACATTCATCACACAGTTCCCGAAGCCTCCTACCTAGATGTTCCTGGGCGTCACGCAGAACACGCCCTGGAACCCCGTCCGGACCCGGCGCTGTGGTTCTGGCCCTCAATCGATCGAGGGCCATCTCCATCTCTCGCTCCGTAACGTGTGGTGGAGCCGCACTGTTATCTGTTACAGAGCGAGGGGGCATACTTGGTGGGACGTGTTCGCCTGGTTGGGGAAATAATTCACCAACCAGTCGCAGGAGGAGATCCGGCGGCAACGTTTCCGTCGCAGGGGCGCCGTGTGTGCGGAACTTTCCTCGCACACCACGGTACGGGCGTCTCCACGGGTCCCCGTTCAGGCCCACCAGAAACTCTTCCCTTGCTCTCTCCTTAGCTTGACTTATCACCTGCTGCAGCTCCTTTTTCAGCTGGCGATAAGTGGCCCACAGCCGTCCCTCCAAATCCGCGTCGAGGCCGTTGTGCCTGCGACAGCGGACGTAAGCCCTCCGCGTCCGGTTACATGTCGCCCGAAGCTCCGCTATTTCGGGCGACCACCAGTATACCTGGCGGCGCGGTAGCCTGCGCCGGGTCCTCGGCATGGCCGCATCGCACACCTCCTTTAGAGCGCTGCGCATGCCGTCCGCCAGCTCGTCGACACTGGCACCCTCCCTCCTTTCTGCGGAACCCCACCGCTGCACGATAGTAGCTTCCTTGACCAGCTCACGATCCAGCTGGTCAAGGGACCACCTGGGGAGCGTGGTTGGCACCTTCAGAGGTTCCGCTAGACTGCAAGAGGTGGAGATCTCAAATCGGATGTATCTATGATCTGACAGTCTCCACCTCCTCTTCTACTCTCCAATTTCTCACTCTTCGCGCCGTGATAGGCGTAGCGAATGATAAGTCTACCACGGGCCCTCCCTGCTGCCTCACGCAGGTGTGCACCTGCCCTTTGTTAAGTAGGGACAGGCTGGAGAGTAGGGCCCACACCTGGACAGCCCTCCCTCGCGGGTTTGTGGCAGGATTTCCCCAGGCACATGATTTCGCGTTGAAGTCACCGAGAACCACTATCGGTTTCGGCGACTGCCTGGACACCGCAACTCTGACAGAACCGAGGTAGCTCTCGAACTCCGCCAGGCCGCGGTTGGGGGAGAAGTACGTTCCTACTACTACGTACTCTCCCCATCCCGCCACTACGTAGCCCGAGCCCCTTTCAATGAGTGAGAGGGAAGGACCCGTACCGCTCCGAGTGAGGACTGCCACGGTGCCGTCCAAGTCCCCTACCCAGTGAGATAAGGGAGGGACAAAATAGGGCTTGCAGGCCACAGCCAGGTCGATTTCCCACTCCGCCATGGACTGCAGTAGCAGGTCCTGAGCCCCGGCGCAGTGGTTGACGTTCGTCTGGAGGAAGCTGAGTTTGTCGCTCACGCTGACATGGGTGCTTCCTCTTCGGCCTGGCGCCGTCCGACGTTGGTGATGGTGTGAGTGCCTAATACCATCTTTCCTTTTGTGAAGGGAGGGTTACACTATCCCGAGCCCATCACGTGTCCAGAGGGTCTTCCAGCGTCCGCACATACTGCACAGTGCAGCTTTCCAGTGCAGGTCGAAGACTTGTGGCTCTCGGTACCACACCGGAAGCAAAGCCCACCTCGTTCCGCCTTGGATGGGCAGAGCATCTTTGTGTGTCCAACGCCCATGCATTTGTAACAGCGCAGAGGGCGCTTTTCCAGGAAGTACACTTTGGCTGAGCTCCACCCTACCAGAAGACGACCGGCGTCGGACAGATTCTTCGCCACCGCAATGGGACAGGTGACGCGGACCATACCCATATATCCGGGTCCCCGCTGCAACGCTCCACACTTGCCTGCGCATACGTAGGTGCAGTTTCCTGCATCGCATCCCGCCTTATGTCCGCGGCTAGCGGGGGACGGTGTATCTTCGCAGGAAGGAGGTGCTCCTCAATTCCCGCTAACTTGACGTTTATCATTACGCCGACTGACGAGACAATTGAGGCCCTGAATTCTTCCAAAGCCTTCAAATCTTGCAAGGGGCTAGTGCCCGACCCGTTCGCTGCTGCTACCGAGGTACGCATCTCGGTGAACTCGCGGCGATGCGCCTTAAGCTCGGTCTTTAGGTCGTCAATTTCCTTGCGGAGGCGACCATTATCCGCACGGAGCCTGCGGGTCTCCTCCGCTTCAGTCCTTGACGCCAGAGCATCGACGATACACTGAAGCGAAGCCGCCGAATCTTTTAGCTTCTTAATGAAGCCACTCTTCAAATTGGCCGACTTTTGGGCCACCTCCAAAGAGCGCTGCGTTGCGGCCAGCCTCCGCACGCAGCTCCTCGGCACCCAATTTTATGGGATCCTCTCTACGGACATCCGAGGATGAGGATTCGTCAGAGTCCAGCACGACTTCGGTTGCATTTTTACGGAAAGCCCGACTTCTTAAGGAGCGCTCGAACGCCTCCTCCCTGGTTTCGGCGGCTTTCGCCTTAAGCTCAGCTTAAGCCCGAGTTAGGGCAGTTCCGCGTCCCTTCGAAGTGGGCTTCCCGCGACGTGCACTATTACACTTCGCCGTAACTCGTCCCTCTGTCTCAGTATCAGAGCAAGAGTCGAAAATACCTAAGCCCACGCGTGGGCGCTTCCGACCAGCAAAGGCATCTGAGGACAACTCCGTGTCCATCGTTAATACAAAAAACAAAAAAAAACAACTCAAAACAACAATTTGTCTATAAAAGACTTATACCTAAAACAAAAATAAAAATAGGTCTACAAAGACCTATACCAAACAACGAAACCAATTCTTAAACAAAACAAAAGTCCATATTCAAGCCAAAATTCAATAATATGACGCGTAAAAAATCAGAAACCAATAAACAAAGCCAAAGTAGGTAATCGTGAAACATTCGGAAAGCGTAGATAAGAAGCGTATGCACACAACCTCACTCGACGACGGCCGAACCGTCAATCCTCAAAAAAAAACACTCTAGCTTTATAATATTAGTACAGAATACGAGAAAATAAAAATAATTAATTATTTTATCCCGTTACTCTCAAGAGTGATATAAAAAATACATACTTCTTTACTAAAATCTTTGCTCAATGGAAACACCGTTTTGTTTACATTACATGTCCTGTTTCGAAAGTGAACCCACCCATGGAGCCGTTGTAAATATTATTTCTAGAGCAGGGTAACAGTAATTTAAATACTTAACCAAAAAGTATATTTATGAAGTAGCTTAATGTACCTTAACTCCGCTTCAAAAACTATACCGTTTACGACGGTTCCCAAAGGATTTCATGTCAAATTATAATATGGTATATAATCTGTAATCCACATCTTTAATTAATTTTATGCTTATTTAAATATTGTTATATTGTTAAGATTTCGTTGTATTTTTTTTTTGCTTAAAACAGACAAAAAGAAACAATACGTCTAACCTCTTTATAAAAATAAATATTTTATTGTAAAAAAATTATATGTTATTTTTCACAGCTATCAATATAATCTTAAAATCATTCGAAATGTCGATCGCAATTTTATAAACCCTCATTGTCACGACCCCGCTTGGTACAACCGTATCGACCGCGTTTACGTAATGCTTGCACAAATCAGGGTGGGTCTCTGCCACCCAGCATTTGCTTTGCAATTTTTCGATAGCGATGAGTACAATTACATTGATACCTTTAATTATAAGTTAAGCTGCTTATGGTATTAAATAGATTTTGTTTTTTTAAGTTTTTAGAATGTATTATAGCGATAACTGTTGTAGGTACGGAACGCCCCGCTTATGTAATATCTCGTAACTGATGGTTATAGAAATAATTTAATTGAAGAATTTACATAAAAAAAGCGACATACCATTTGCTGACACGGCATACGAATTGATCTTACCCCAAGGTTCACATAAAAAAAACAATATAACGCAAAAAAGCACGTACATGAAATAATAATTTTATACAAAAATTAAATTAGACATGCAAATATTTCCAATATCTATTTTTATGTAAGGGGTGCTCTAACAATTGTATGTAATAAAACTACCTATAAAGAAGTTTTATTCACGCCCTCGCCTAACCGGTAAAGCAACGTACTCGTAGTTGGTTAAGCTCAGAACGTCTCTCATTAGCCTTTGCTGTGCGACGGCACCAAATAGCCTATTATTTTTCGAGAACTCTCGCGAACTAAGGATAATTGTGTTTTCAACCTTGAATATTAACCTCTTCTCGGTTATTTCATCTAGCAAATATTTTTAATGCCGCTTCTTTACAGTATATTTATTACACAACAGCGCACCATCTCGCAGAAAATGAGTTCAGAAAGTTTGCAATATTTATCGATAATTATTGATTGAATATTTAAACACAGATAGAGAATGTTGGATATAACAACAAATAGTGTTTTTCCGTAGAATTCAACATTAATTTAAGCAACAAAAGAGGTAATTTTTAAACACTTTTTAAATTTATTCTAGCCACTACAACACTTGATTATATATTAGGAATGCAATGAAATAATTTTAACCGAAATATATTTTAAAACTTAAAAAACTTGGAAATCTGAACTTAAGTATCAAGTGGCTCAAATCTAGCGAAACTATTCGCAATTGCAGTCACTCCCTCGAGTGACAAACAGGCAATGCATAAAAGGAAATAATATGTTCATTCTATTGATCTATGATTGCGGCCATTAGAGCAAATAACAATAATGCAATTGTTTCATATTAATGATACAAATGTCCAATATTCCTTGAAGTGTGAACTTTAATTGTTGCTTTGAAACCTTAAATAAATCTTAAATCGATAGAGCAGATACGAGTAGTAAACAGAGTGCAACCATTGTTTATGACATATGATGACGGAGTTGTCATTTTGATTACTGTTAACATTTCGATAAAGCAGGGATGGGATAAAATTATTCCATTTGAATTGTTCGTTTTGAATACTATAATTTAAAACTATTATTATATATATAAAACTTATTGAAATTTAAGATTTTTTTCAACCTATTTTTCATATTATCTATCTAAATATAGGGACATATTGGTGAAATATATAAATATATAAATATTTCACCAATATGTCCTCTATTTATCCTATTTATTTAATTTAGATAAATATTTTAGCAGAATTTAACGAACTATTGCTAAAAACTATCTCACTTGGATCAGGAATGCTTTAATTGGTGGGTTGGTTCACCGCAAATATACGAAATTTATGTTCTCGATTTATGGAAGCTTGACAAAAATCCCTAAAGCTAGCAATATTACCGATTTGAATCACATTTCAATGCTTTTTCTATCTAAAACGAACCGGTAGTATTGTATTCAATTTTTATTTTTTCGTGTTACAAATATTTTTACCTATTATTCAGAAGAATATGGAATAGTTCTTTTAACTATAATATAATTAATACAAATCGCTGTCAAAAGAAATTCCGTAGAATTCTAATCTTAACAACGCCGCAACGATTGATTTATGAAACAAAAAATTTAAAAAACAATATAATATATATATTTGAAGTATGGATGATATGCGACAGAAGATGTTTTTCGCGAAAAGAAAATATACGATAAATGTAGTTAGTCACAAAAGCTTTTTAATATTGTAAAAATAAAAATGTTTTGTAAAAATAATAAAAGGGCAGCTCCATTATCCAGTTCTAAGTGTTTATAACCAACCTATAGCATTACGAGTAAATATCAAAGAAATGAAGGACATTTCGTGTTTTTTTATCGATAAAATTTTATTCATTTATGTTTTTAAGAATATCAATTACCCCCTCATGAGTTAAGATCTCTAGGGTCTCTCTTTCTTCCTTTACAGGAACCTAAGGGTTTTCTTTTTATTTTCAACTCTTAGGATAATAGAATGTTTCATTAATTATTATTTACAGACTACCTTTCCCCCCTAGATTAACATATATGTTCTAAGCTATAACTGGTTCGGAAAAATAATCTCACACCTAATATTTTGAAAGAAACTTCGATTTTTATAGTAACCAAATTTAATTAAAATAATAAAGATTTATTGAGCTTGAAAACGAAATAAATACAAAACATTCGTATTACATTCAGAGTCCTGAACATCTGGGCACGCTACTTACATTTAAAAGAAGTGACGACATGCAGAAAAATACAGTTGAATAAAAGTTTCCCGTAAATTTACATCTGCATTTCAGCACAGGAAGTTTCTTTAAGCTTCTCTATCGTAGATACCTGTTTAGGTTTTCGATTTTCTATATAAATAAACGGAACGACAAGTTAAATGTAATTTGTATTTTACATTTGGAGTTTTCGAAAGCCTAAATAAAACACGGTTTTTTTAATGTTTTGTTAACAAACGATGATGATCTGGGCTTCGAAATTCAGCATAAAACAACAACTTAATAAGTGATCTGTTGGTACAGACATTGCTTACGTTACTACTTAATGTAATAATAATTGAATATAAAAATATATTTATAATCTACAATCTATATAAGACACTAAATCAAATAACTATAAAGAAAACTAAAAATATTTTTATACGAAATTGAAAATATAATAAAGAATTTTAGTTTTATTTCCATTCACCTGTAGCTTTATTCACTGTAAGAACTTTCAATTGTTTTTGGATGTCGTCCAGCTGCACAGCTGGTGACTGACTTTAGATTCATCAATTTCATATTCACAACCTGTTACTTTAATGCTATGAATACTTTTTTTTGCAATAGTAATGTAGAATGTTAAAATAAAGTTTTTTTAGTGGATAGTGGACTAGCAGCACCAGAGCAGACTAAGTGGTATTCTTTGGAACAAGACTACAACTTTAGCGCTTACATGCTTAATGATCTTACATATCTGTAATAGATCTATTTAGCTAGAACAAAGTCTTTCTTTTAAAAGTTTTTAAATGTCGAAAGAAGTTGTTTGTTTTACTTACTAAAGCAAAAAGTCGTTATATGCCAATATTTTTAAGGTTGGAAAACATAATGACATGACTTATGATGCCAAATACTTTGTATTATATCGGGCCCACCATCAGGGGCACCCGATTAGTATAGCCCTTTATTAAATTTAAAATAGGTTAGCAGACTGGCAAATATGTCATCTTATACAAGGTATTGATGTTTGACGATAAAAAAGAATGAGTCGGCGGTACCCACGCGGACTCGTATGAAGCCCGATCTTCAGGTAATAAATAATTTTATTCTACATATTTTTTTTTCAATACTATGAAAGTAAGATATAGTCTCCTTGTCGTAAGTATAAGTAGTAAGTGCATCATATCCATGTAGATTGTAACAACGAAGCAGTTTAACATTAATCATTCTCAAAGGTTCACTGATTCTGAAGCACATTCACTTTCGCATGTGACCGACTTGATCATTGAGCGGAAAGTAGAAAACGCAGTTCTGCGTGAATCAACTGCGTTGGTTATGGTTGTATAGTCCAAACGTTTTTTATTTCAAATTATCACTCATTGATAATTTTGATTTTAAGCATTATTTTTTTTAGGTTATTTTGTTTTTAATCGATACAAAATATATATTTATTATAACAGTGTCTATAAACAATATTATAAAATTTGTCGCAAAAACATATTAAAAAATATGGTGAAAGCGACACCTATTTGTAGCTTTCCACAACTATTAGAAAGCCAAGATCGACATTCCGTATAATAAGACTGTAAATTTCAGGATTTCGCACAGCGAGGTACCAGCTTAGTCTAATAGATGGCGCTGCATTTCAGCGTGTAAAATATATTTTTTATAAACTCTTCTAATATATTTAGCAATAATATAAATTAATAACTTAAAAAATAATGCTTAGCAACTAAACTTCAAACATTTTAAAGTATTTCAATACAATCCTAAAAATCTGTAAAAATAACATTATTATTCTACGGAAATCTAACACCAGTTATTGATTTTGGCTGTGGATACAATGTCCCTCTTTGTTCTGTACTCAAGCCATTCTTCCCTTCTTTTCTAAGTTCTTAGAGAAAATAAACGTCGGAAAGGCCCAGCCCTTGGGGCAGTTATGTTTAATAAATATATTTATCATAATGTTGAATAGTAGAATACATAGAATAACAATATTAAGCCTTTTTAAAACTGACTTTAAATTAAGTTTGTTTCTTAAATTATGAATAATACAAAATATATTTATGGACATAAAAATAACTTATTTACTCACTTCTTATATCTTTTCTAGCCTCATGCGACTAACATTTATGCAGTTGCCCTAACGTGACTTTGACCTAATTTAAAACTGCAGGCAAGTTTAATATAAAAGCCGGTACATATACAAATAAACGCAATATAAATTTACAAAAAAATATATTTACTGGGACTACTGTCCTGATGTAAATTCCATAAAATATATGAAATGATTCGATGCCAAAAAGTTATATTTTGATAAACATTTATGACTATCACGTAGGTGAATTAATTTTAGAATTCAGGAATTTTCATCCATAGCCACCTTAGTGACACTGGAGTGCGTCAGTAAGCTAAAAGATATTGATTGTCCTATTAATATTATTTTATTATATTTAGCACTAGTAAATGGCTGTATACGTACCGATTTCCTTTCATTCATGGCTTTTCATTTATTTTCTAAGAAAGTTATATGCTAAGACTCCCGCACCACCTAATGAACTAATTTAAACTATTTTAAGCACTATGCAGAAACCTTAACGTAAGTGCCAACTAGGTTTCAACTCGGTCGAATGAACGATGCGTTAACGTAGAATTATAAAAAAGCAATCATTTTTATGTACCTACATACAAGTTTAGCATTTGAAATTTTTATCGTCATTTTCCAAGATCGCCTAAATATTTTAATTTTATGTATATTTAAAGTTAAGTATATTGTTATGATTAGTATGAAATACAAGTGATTAAGGGGGTAAAATTGTAACATGTTTAAAAAAATACACTCTTCACCTTAAAAAATGCAGTAAATATTTGCTTTCAATAATACAGTAAGTATTTGCTTTTTGGACGAGCAGTTGTTAAGGAGCAATGCAAATTATTTTACAGGTCTAATTTTATACATCTAGTGAGGAAAAACTCAAAATTTTTTTACTGGCCCAAGCCGGAGCTTGAATCTAGGAGCTCGATCGAGGACTTTATGAGCCGGGTACAAGACCAACGAGGTAATCCATAGTATTCAATTAAATTTGGCGTCTTTTACATCTTATGAAAAGAACCGTCACTCTAATTAGTATAATTAATTTACAATACATATTATTCATTGTTCTTTTCAGTACATTATGAGAATTAGTATTATTGTATTGCTAAAACTCATTTTGTATTGTTTATATTTCAACTATTCGTTTAATTTTTTTGTATTTTTTTTAAATACCCACCTACCCACACAATTCTTATTAATGTTAAATATATATTTTAATGTTTGGCAAAAATAATAAATTAATATTATTTTTAAATATAAAATTCTTTGTAATTAGTTAAACGTATACGAATTTTACATTATTATAGCTTTAATAAAATATATATATATATTCGTATGCGAACGAAAAAATTTTTATATGAAGACTTGAGAACTTTCACAATTGCGGACACTCGAATAAAAATAAGTTTTTTCTAAATCTTACTCGTTTCTTAAATGAGGATTTAATAAAAAATATTTTGTTTATCTATTTAAACAGAAAAACGTTCAAACAACAATCTGTTTACGAATTTCTTATTAGTAAAAACCTAAATTAAATTTTTATAAATAAATTTACATTTTACAGAAACGAGAAGATAAATATCCTTAAGATTTTTCCATTTCCATTCGAAATTATATCAACACCGAGTAGATATATAAATTTTTGTTAATAGTAGAGTGAGTCATTTATTATTTATTAATATCATTATTTAAAATCAAATAAGCCACTCAAACGTGTGTTAGTTAATTTGATGGAATATATAAAACGAAATAGTTTCTTTTATGATACCACTATATTACAATTAAGCGCATAGAACACATGGCTCGAAGGTCTCAGGTTCAATTATATTTGTTTTGTATACAAAATTCATCTTTTACTCGACTGTAAAGAATTTTATTATAAGGAAACATTTATGTTGGTGTTTCGACCAAATTCTATCCCATTTATTCATAAATCTATAGTCAAACAAAACTGTGGTATATAAGCTTTAAACAAGTGGCTTAACAGGAGAACTTTGCCCAGCTTTGGGATATTAACGGGCTGTTAATTTTATACATTGATTCATTCGTTTCGTGAATTTTTATATAAAAAAAAAAAACTTAAAATAGGTAGGTAATGAAATGACTCCTAATACTTATATATTTTTTTGTCAAGAATTTGCCTTGCTGGAATAATCGCGAGGGCGAAATAAGATTTTCTCACCCCGTAAGTAATTTACTTCACTGAGTAAATACTTTACGTCAATAAACTTTTCCTATCCACTGCAAATATAATTGACTCGTTGGCGTTCGAAGATTTTTTTTTTCAATTTAAATGCAATTCTGAAAATCTAAGAGACAGTAGTGAGGTATCAGATGAATGGAGCGAAACCAAACAGGCTTTAACAGGGTCAGATAATGAAAGACTATAAAATGCTCTCAGGATAAAAAGGTGTTAACAGAAAAACATTGTTCTTCATCTTGAACAAAGCTTAATAAACTTTTCACACTAGAAAGTACACATGGGTATTATCTAGATTCTTCGAAGCCTTTGATATTAATATGTTTTGACAACTTTTGTTTTAACTATCTAAAGTTACATAAAATCTGAATTTAAATAGTAAAGAAACTATTTACAATTTAAATCTCAGCAGAATACAAATTTGAAGCTTTTGTTGTAATCAATTAAGAATAGAGAATTTAAGAATAGACAATTAAGAATTTATAAAAAAATATAAAAAAATACAATATTAATATATCAGTCAGTAACAGCCTGTGAATGTCCCACTGCTGGGCTAAGGTCTCCTCTCCCTTTTTGAGAAGGTTTGGAGTTTATTCCACCACGCTGCTCCAATGCGGGTTAGTGGAAATGTTAATATATAATGCAAAGAATATATAATACTTCTTCAAGTAATAATAATTAGTATGGGGTTATTTTTTTGTAGTTAGAAATAATTGCGGCCATTAATTTATTTAAAGGAATTAACAGTGCAACGAGAAAATTTAAACGACAATTTTCCCAACGCCGCTTAAAACTAAATTCATATTTACATTTAATAGTCTAAACAAAAATTTCCAGCAATAATTGAATAGCGAAACTATTGAAGTGAAAAACATGTTTCGAACACTTAAGACCAATACAAATATTTGTTTCAAGCGAGAATTGATTTTGCAGCCATTGAAGCGGCAACCATGCTGTATCACTATCCAAAGCAATTAAAATGTGTTATACTGACTTCTTTCATTGAATATAATATGTGACTTAACGATACATACAAACAAGACGAGATCTTTTCGTTTCAGTAATTAATTTTATTAAGATTTACAAAATTAACTAATTCCGCTACAATATAAATTTTAACAGCGAAACATAAATACCATTAAGAAGAATGACACTCAATAAGAGATATCATGATCTATTATACAATTCTACGTGATGATAGTTAATTTGAGAGATGGTTGAAGAGGTTACGTAACGAAAGTCTGATTCGAATTGTATAAAGGATCTCGTAAAGTATTAACTAAGCCAACGTTAAGCTTTGCATTAGTGGCCAAACATGGCTGAGGAAAGATAACAAATAGCAGACTCATTGTATATTTTTAAGATGTGTATGTTAGTATCTTCGAATGTAGAATATGTATATAAATAAAATTGAAGTGTCGGTCTGTGATTTCTAAGTAACTGCCTCTTTAAAAGTAAATCTATATTAAATTATAAAATAATAATATATTATAATATTATAAAAATCTATTTGTGAGATACCAAAACCAAAACAATATTTTTTTTATTTTTGTCAGTCTGTTTGTCCAGAATAATCTTTGAAATGGCTAAAAATTACAAATGATGTATTTCAAGGTTCTGCTTAGTCTTTATTTAATGAGAATCGATTACTCTCGGTTAATCGGTTATCAATAATAATAATAATATATTTGGCCTTTTTATCCCGTTTATTTTCGATTATGACGCGGGCGACGCCGCGGGTCAAGAGCTAGTAACATAATATAGCCTAAGATGTCACCGCATGATTTATACGTCTACCTATAATACAATCGAAATACAGTTATAATATATTAATAGAGAAATACTGTCTGACTTGGTTGCCTATCTAAACATGGCCATAAGTATATATATATATATATATTTTAAAAATCTTGTTCATTTGTTATGAAGATATAATATAATTAATTTGGAAGATTTTTTTTTTTTTTTATAGAATAGGAAGGCGGACGAGCATATGGGCCACCTGATGGTAAGTGGTCACCAACGCTCTTAGACATTAGCATTGTAAGAAATGTCAACCATCGCTTACATATCCAATGCGCCACCAACCTTGGGAACTAAGATTTTATGTCCCTTGTGCCTGTAATTACACTGGCTCACTCACCCTTCAAACCGGAACACAACAATACCAAGTATTGCTGTTTTGCGGTAGAATATCTGATGAGTGGGTGGTACCTACCCAGACGAGCTTGCACAAAGCCCTACCACCAGTAAAATATAATATAAGTAAATAATATGCTCTCGTCAGCCAGTTTTAATCAGCGTATTTTAATTAAACAATTGCTAGTTAGTTTTTCTCTGTGCGATATTATAAGGTTGTATATATAAAATAACTTTTCGCAAACTCTTAAAAGATATCTCAATCATTATCAGTAGTAAGTAATACCTAACACTTATGACATGTTAAATTTGGGTTCACAGTAAATATTATACTTAACAATTTTACTTAAAATAAAACTTTTTTCAATTGAGTGATAAGTATTTGTATAAACTTGGCAAACAATAATGGTTGAAGAGAACTTTTAAAATACGAATTTACAGTTTTAAGCTACAACGTAGCAACACTTGGTGTTGTTACTACAAGCGGTTAGAGTTTGTTAAGTGGGCATGGTAGCCTGAATACAAAACTATAAAACTACCTTTAGGAATAGCCTTTAGGAATAAAAATAATCATAAAAAATTTGCAGCCTACTAAACTAAAACTGCTCAATAGTTTCAATAGAAAGGATCAATTTCAGGTAAACCGTGTTCAAACAGCAAGCCAGACTAAAAGTTAATAATCATTAATAACAAACAGATTTATATTTTAAAATTCTGATACATTAATTCCCATTAATTACAAAGAAGTTATAATGTTATCTGGGCACATGGATAAAGTCATTGATCACTACTTTATTACTACTTTCTATGTATTTTGTATTGTAATATGTGTATTTTTTTTGATTAAATGATTACTGTGAATGTATAAACAAATTATTTACTTCATTTTTTTTCAAGAGTAACAATCGAGTTCGTGATAAATATTAATAGAAAAAACCTATAAGGTTTGGAGAGTAGTAAAAACAAAAAAGTTGATTTGTATTAAAAGACCAACTGACAAAAGACTACTGCAACAGACAGCCGCAAACAAACATCGAACCAATGCTTTAAAATGCAAATGATTTGTGCAAACAAATTCTGTAAAAAACTAAACAACCAAACCTCGTTCGAAAAAACCTTGTTTACATAAAATAATTACATATTTAGTCAAAGAATAAATTAAAGATTTTTTTATTTTAATTACATTAGAAAACTGTGATTTATGTAACTAGTTCAAGTTATTTATTATTATACTTATTTTTATTGTGATTAAAAAAAGTTCTCGTAAATAGCAAATCGAGTAACGAAAAAGGTCTTTATGAAATCATCTCTATCTTTAAGCTTTTAAGACACAGTCCATCTCTCATTTGCATATTTTTACAGTTATATGAATATAATGCACATTAATATCTTCACACAGTTATTAACGTTCCTCTTAATATAAAGTTACAGCCACAAAATGCTTAACCGGGGCAAATGCATCTGATAAAAATAAGGTTTTAATACAATCATTTAACCAAGCTGCTGCTGCTGCTGCTACATGTGTTACACTAATCTGGGCCCCTCCCTCCCGACTTCAACGGAGTCCTAAGCCGAGGTCCGGCCTTACAGGAGGCACCCTTAGGACGTCCGTCTCTCTTGAGCCATGCGTGGCTCCCAACATCCGGCTGAGTTCAACTCGCCCATCCCGCCCGGTGATGCTGTAGAGGCCAGTAAGGCCAACAGTACTACACAAACCGAAAAAAAAAACTAATCTGGTGTACAAAACATGTAGTATTTCATCCGGGACATGTTTTTCTCGCGATGTTTTCCTTTACCACCAAGCATGAGATGATTTACAAAAGCACGTGAAAATTCATTTCTGGATGCCTGGACTTAAACCAGTGATCTTCAATTACAATCCCAGAGTTATATCCGCTGGGCCATCTGTTACTAAAATATTATGTAAAAGCTTTATGTACCTTAGATGCTACTATCATTAAAATGCATACGAGAGTTTTGGTTACCCTAATTTGAATTTTAAATTAACAACGAAACGAAAATATACTTCTTAGTAAACAAAATAACAGTGAACGCAGCTTAATTACAGCGGTCGGCGTATAAAATCTAATAATATTTTATTATTTAACGACGTCCATCAAGACTAATGAAGGGTAAATTCATTTAGTTAGTGACGACGTCGTCGTTTAATAGAAACAGGTTTTGCTGTCAAAAATTTTAATCCAGCCATCTATAAGCCTTGATGACATTAACTTTTATTTACAAGATCGTAACTTTTCATCATCATAAAATATAACCCTATTAGGTTCAGAACACATGTTTACTAGATAACCTCGCATTCATTAAATGAAACCGGGGGAGTCAGAAGCGATTTTTAATTTTGTCATGACATTGGAACAAGATAAATGATTTAATTTATAACAACTCATCCGTGTTCTTAGAATTTTTGCCTATTTGTTAAAAAAATTTAAAGTCTACAAACTGAAGAGAAATCGTCAGACGTGAAATGATATGATACGGTAAACTACACCCGTGATTTTCATCTAATAGCTTTTAGTTTTTCATATATATATTTATAGGACACATTAGGGTTTTACAATAAATATATTCTTATATTCTGTGATTCTTTAAGCTCTATCAAACATTTATGTTTGTATTTAAATTACATCAATCAAATTCAATATTGCCCCAAATATATTATTAAAGCTACCTTTTCTGAATTATTAATAAATTTATTAAAAAAAGTAATTTATATTAAAGAATCGAATATAATATAATACAAATCGAATAAAGAAAGAGTTAAATAACGAATTCTCAATAATATTTGTAATAAATTATTGGATATTAAAGAAAAACTATCTTGATCTGCCAGTCGAAAAAATAAATATCCTGACTAAGCTTTTATCAAATTTAATACTTGTTTAAATAAACTACTTATTTATTAATATTACATTTTTTTTATGAAGCAAGTGTGGTGATTTGGCAATTGTTCTTATAGAAATACTTTCATCAGAAATTATCAACCAAATTATATATCGCACATACTAAAAATCAAACATTATAAAATATAACACAAATCAACGTAGATAAAAAAGTTTTTACCGATCCATCCAATTATCCACTGTTCGGGCCATAGGGACTATCTACCCAAATAGTCGATTCTAAATCACATAATAAACATAATTTAATTCTGATTAATCACTCTTTTAACTACGTCACCGGTCAGAGGGGTGATTACTGAGATTCAAGGTCAAGCCACTTGCCAAAAGTTGGAAGTCCCTTTAAGGAGCTTAGAGCTTAGAATAAGCACTTCCTAAGGGTATGCCCGTCCCTCACCTTAGGACGTCATCATCGTTAAGTCGAAGTAAATATCACTTTGCTATTTAATTGAAGCCGAGATGGCCCAGTGGTAAGAACGCGTAAATCTTAACAGATGATCGTGGGTTCCAACCCGTGCAAGCACCACGGAATTTTCATGTGCTTAATTTGTCATTATAATTCATCTCGTGCTTGACGGTGAACGAAAACATCGTGGGGAAACCTGCATGTGTCTAATTTCACTGAAATTCTGCCACATGTGTATTCCACCAACGAGCATTGGAGCAGCGTGATGGAATAAGCTCCAAACCATCTTCTCAAAAAGGGAGAGGAGGCCTTAGCCCAGCAGTGGGACATTCACAGGCTGTTACTGTATTTAATTACTGTCTTCATCTTATATCCATAGCACAAAAACTAGAAGCATCAATTAAAATTATAACGTAAATAAATGTATTATAATATTATAAGAACACTTAATAAGTCTTATGTCTAAGTACTTATGTATAGCTTAAATTGCTTATAAATTTTAACTTTATTAGATTAAGTCTTCCTGAAACCTTAAAACATAAATAAAATAAACATAAGCTATGTTTATTTTATTTTTTATGAAATACATATTAAAATATAACGTAAATTACTGTCCGTTTATTCTATTTAAAAGTGTTTCAACTGAAATATTTTAATGTTTAAGGGATACGAATGCGTCTGTATTCACATAATGTAATTGTAATAAGTGTTTATTCACATTAATTAAAATATTCTCAGTAAAAACCTTAGGAAACCAATGTTATAATTAAATAAAATTTAATTTTTTCTATATTATTTTATAATTGTTATTAAAAAAACAACGGAGTTCCATCTATATTTAATTTCATAGCACTTATTTTATTCAACGTTCAACGTTTTTTAAATCGTCGAATTGGTTTTTAATTAGTTTAATAGATAATAATAATTAATTGCAAGCCTATACAATTCAATAAAAAAATACTAAAGTAGTTGCAGAATAACGCTTGTACTGTATCGTAAGGTTTTGTAACATATCATATAATGTCGTTGCATATTTACAAAATCAGTACAAACATGATAAACTATAGTTTATTAATTTAAACGGACAAAAATGTTTGTATCGTAAACTGATTGAAATAAAACAAACAACGAAGTGTGATGTAACTTGAATATCCAAGACATACATTAATTCTAATTTACATGGTAATAATCACTACATATAATAAAACAAATTCCCCCGCCGCGTTTGTCTGTCTGAACGTGATAGATTCAAGCACTAATAAATGGATTTCATTTCACATGGTTGTCACCAATGGACGGTATGGAAAGACAGACTATATAATTAAAACTAAATTTTATATATTCTATAAATAATTTATCACACATCTAACAGACTTTTTAAATATATTTATTATATAAACAACGTGATTTTTACAGTTTATTTATTTTGGAAAGCAGGCCAGCAAATAGGTCACCCGATAGTAAGATTGTTCACAAATAACATACGAGTATGCTCTGTTCAGTGTAAACCAATAGCTATCTTTCCCAATACAAAGAAAACACGTTTTAACTAACGTTTCCAGCGTCGCGCGGATGTATACGAAATGACACAGATAATGTTGAGCAATTTTCTTTCGAACCGTTTGAGTGAAGCAATTCCGTCATGTATTATTTTCAAATAAATTTACCGATTTATACAGCGCACGACATGTAAGCTCTCATTTGGTACGATTTTTCCGGCCTAATCAACAAATAAAATGCTGGCTAATTTGCAAAAAATATTCATAAATAACAGAACCTTGAGAATGAACCCAACTATTGGTGAATGCTTAATTAAAAATAAAGTATAGGGTAGTAAAGGCAGACGAAGATATATCTTCATACTTTATTATTATATTAATTTAGTCATACTATAAAGTTATCACTGTTATCAGATCATATAAATAATATAATTAAAAAGTGATAATTTTCGTCGTTAGTTAGGTTTCATGCAAAAACTACTAATCCGATTGCCAGTCGAACTTTCACTTTAATGCTTTTTTTTAATGTAGCTTAAGAAATAACCGCAGCTAAAGGAAAATTAATAATGTGGATGCGTTCTAAAATAATGTTGTCAAAATTATAACAGATTTATAAAATACATTTGTGGAACGTTTGTACATCAACAATATTAACCTACTCATACCTGGTCTATATATAATATAGACCAGATATAATATAGATAAGTCACGGTCATAAAATAAAAAAATACAAATTTTTTGTTTAATACATTAATATGCCATATCATATTATTTATGAGCTAAATCAAGAAAATAATTATTTAATCCAGTCTGTAAATCAAAATTGTATATTCCACTTGTTATGTATTGTTGTTATTATAGTTTTAGATGTAGACGGATGGATACACCGTTATTTTTTATTGTATTAGATTGACAGACTGGCAAGCGTTCACCCGCCTGACGGTAAGTGGTCTCCAGCGCCTTAAGAAATTACTCCTGCAAGTAATATTAACCGTTTTTCAACACCAATGTGCTACTATTCTTGGGAACTGCGATTTTATGTCCCCTGTACCTGTTGTTACATTGACTCACTCACCCTTCAAACCGTAACACAAGTATACTAAATATTACTGCTTGGTGGTAGAATATATGATTAATGGGTGGTGTGGGTACCAGAGGAACATTAATATCAGCTCATTATTTAACTAAATATCATCAGTAAAATGTTAACTTTAACAGTGTAAGGTCCTGAAGGGTAGCCAGTAATTAATATAAATAATTAAACTAAAGATCCCTTTTCGCCTCCTCCAACAAGTCATGACCTTATCTATTTATTTTATTACTTCTTAAAGGAGGAACGGTCAAGGGCACGTAAGCATACGAATGTGTGTTCCATCCTATGCGAGAAGATATTGACCGCACTCTAAAACTTAATTATATAATAGAACAGAAAAATTTATATTTAAATAAAACGAAATCGTATACAATATATACTAGATATATCTTCAAGAAAAGCCTAACAAAATAAAAACAAATGTTTCTCTAACTCAGATGAACAATCACTTAAATACCTTCTGTCGTTATTATACCAAATCAATTCTATGGAAGTGCATACAACATAGTTCCATTAACCGCATTGTAGTTATCCTAAGTACCACTCGAGTGCAAATCAACATATTGTATAATATCATCTACCACAGACTCAACATTACGTCACATCGTTTTTCATAGTCATCTGTCCAATACACAGAAGATCAGAAAGATATTTCAAAATACAACGTCTAATAGTTTAATTTTCATCACTTTGACATCAATTATGTTTTATATTGAACAATAATTATGTATGTTCGTTTTTAGGTAAGATGTAAAGTCCTATTCATCACGGGCTCAACCTAATACCAAAACAACTAACTTTTGAATAAAATACAGAACTAAAACTAAAGATAAATAGTTTCAGATAATTAGTGTCTAACCAACCCTAACATGCCAGTATTTATCGCCTGTATACACATATTCCTAAATGTTTTATTTAGGAATATACTTATACACCCTTATCAAAATATTATTCATAATTAATAAATTTGTGAATGTTTCTAGGTGGTAGGTCTTTATGCAAGCCCGTCTGAGAAGGTACCACCCACACATCAGATATTTTACCGCCAAACAGCAATACTTAGTATTGTTGCGTTCCGGTTTGAAGGAATAGTGAACCAGTGTAACTACAGGCACAAGGGACATAAAATCTTAGTCCCCAATGTTGGTGGCGCATTGGCGATGTAAGGAATGGTTAAAACTTCTTACAACGCCAATGTCTATGGGCAGTGGTGACCACTTAACACCAGGTGGCCCACGTTCACCTACCTATAACATAAAAGAAAACGTATAATAATAATCATGTAAGTTGATAATTACATTTATAATTCTCGTTCAATATAATCTATACGAATATTATGAAGCTGAATAATATGTTCTTTGTATAGACTATGTAATGTCACGCTACGACACAAAGGAGGGTGAGTGACGTGTAAGGTGGATGAAACCGCGCAGAGCAGCAAGTCTTTTATATTATGGTAAAATTATATGATTGTTATCAAATTAAACATTAAGGTTGAGAAATCAATACATAAAACTTATACACCTTCAAGGATACCCAAATGACTTACAATACATGAATTTGAACTTAACAGTTTCTAAAAAGGTTCAAGAAGATATTGAAGTCTATATAAGAGAAAGTTCGGTCTTAAGCTTAACAAGTTTTATTATATACGCAAATTATATATTATTATTCTCCGGCTAAATTTCAAAAGAAAAAGACTACATAACTACCTAAGTACATAAGCATTTTCACGTTAAATTTATAATTTTGAGTCAATGTATACGCTCCTGCAATAAATTTTCAGATAAAAGCTCACAGTAACTACACAATATGCAATGCCCGCAACATTGTTTCCGCAAACGTTAAATTTAATATATATACATTGTCAACTATATACTTAAAGTATCTATCTAATTTTTAGCTTAAATATTAAAAGTTATAACGACGACATGTTTAAAAGTTCAATGTACCTGACCTTATAATTGTATAATAAAATAATGCGTTACTAATATATATATACAAATATAAAATAATGTAGTAGACTATTTAATCTTTTTGAAGTACAAAATAGGAGAACTTTCTAACAAGACGATACAAAGATGTTACTTGAATTTATTGATTTGCTCTTACATAAACTTCAGAAATAACATCAACAAAACTTTATTCATGAAGACAAATTTACTCACGATCTCGTAAACGGGTTCTTATTACATACTTTAGTAATAATTATATACATGGGTTCAGCGTCATTTAAATACAATAAACAAAATTATCATACCTTTGTTTCCAAATGTATCAAACTTCAATAAAATGTTTCAATATATATATTCAAATTTGTGTTAAATAGTTTATTCAATATAGAAATATAATAAACTTACACATTAAACCTACCAAGGGTTAATATAATAATTAGCTTCCGACTGCGACTTTGGTCGCGTATGAGGGAAAATAGGTGTTAGGTTGGCACACGTGGTAAGTCAGGTTAAAAACTTTCTCTATTCAAAATTTCATCCAAAACCTTCCAGTCATTTGAAATTCATTAACAAACATCCAAACATACAAACTTACAAACATACAAACATCTATAATATAAGGCGTAAAAACAAATCAATATAGATGTCACAATCATACACAGATAAATCAGCATGGAGACGTTTTTACTGTTGTAGTATTATATTGTATATACGTACATTGACTAAAACCGAAATAAACCAGTTTGCGCTAGCTACCAAGTTAGAAGTGTAATTTTTTCTCAAAGTAAATTATTTCCAATTAGTTCAGAAAAAAACATATGGGGAAAAGAGAAAATTAGTCGCAAAAAATATCACAATGAATAATAATGACATGAGCTGCGGAAAAATGTTATGCCATAACTATAGAGAAATGAAGTAATTTTTGCTTATATATTTATTATATTGAAGAGGAAAAGTAATATCAGGATAGAAACGAGGCCTTACGTAAAATATAAAAACAAATTATCATTAAGATACATGATTTATGGGATGAAAGCGAGGATGAGAAATGGACTAAGAAATGTCCGAAGTAAAAGAAATTTATGATTAAAAATTACGTTTAATCTGTATACTATGAAGTACTTATAAAAATATATGTCAATTGTATTTGTCAATTTATTTATCTATATAAATGCAAAATACGTCTTCAAACTAATTTCACTGTAATATCCGTTCCTAACACACATAATACATAGAACGTCGGTAGACGATATCCGTTAAATGTCATAAAACACGGTATAGCTAAGTTTTAAACACATCGTAATATCCAAAAACGAATTGCAATCATTCACGAGAATAACATGTACACGAGTATTCGTATTGCGTAACGAGAGACATCCATCTTTATGTACTAAAACATTGTTTTATTCCCGACTCACTGCTATTAGATTAAACACAACTTACACATAAACAATATACTCGTACTAGTGAAGTTTTTCCACACATTGACATGAAATAATAAAAAAAAAACGATTGATGAAATGTAAACAACAATAGTTGTTTTTTTTTTTGAATCAGGGAATTTCTAAAATACGAAGTGTTTGTTTACACAACATATATTTATGGCACGATGTAGTAAAATTTCTTATTTTCACACTAATTATTCTGCTAAATGTTACAAGTACGAACATAATCTTCAAATTTATAGCTGTAAATGGTCTCCAGTCACTGACCGGGATGACTGAGGGATAAAATTTATTCATGAACGTTAAATAGACTTTACAAAGCTGAGAATATTTCGTTTGGATAAAGGAGCTACAATTTAATTGCAATTTGAACAAAAAGTAGTTCAGTGTACACTTGTAAAGTAGCACTTTGCCTTGAATATTAGTAAATACTAAAAATAATATTAAATAACAAAATGATATTGATGAAAATAAAGATCAATAAATTGTGTTGAGCCAAGATGGCCAAATGATTCAAGCCCGGGCAAGCAACATTAAATTTTCATATATTTAACATGTGTATATAATTCATCTCGTTCTTGGCGGCTACAAACTGCGACTTACTTTCTTCATATGTTATGTAATACTCTTATGGTTCATACTGTAGCACTTTTTCTATTTGTAATATGATATTCCTTTATAGTCCACTTAAAATGTCTTTATATTTTCTCATCTTTTCATTTTCACAAAACCATTACTTATATGATCTTTCAATGTGTCGAAAAATATATATATTTACAAATTAACTGACATAACCTTTTAACCAACTTCTGGAAAGTTCTAAATATTCAACGCGTATGCTTTTTATATGTAGGTTCTGTATCTATCTGTTTTTCGAAACGGTTGAAACGGTTCAGTTGGTTCGAAACGGCTTGACTGATTTAAATGATTTAATCTATAAGTAAGCCGTTGGTACTCGAGGTGGTTGGTCTATTTTTATTTTGTTTACATATGTTGGACTCTTAACAGTATTTGTCTTATTTTTAATTAAAGTAAAAACAGGCTTATGTTGTTAAAACTACGCTATATTAAAAGAAATTAAAAAAAGTCACATTTGAAGTTCAGTAGTTTTGTAAGTATATATTCTAATGCTTACATTACCACTGTGTTACTGACGTTCGCCCAATTTTCCACAGCTTTAGTTTTAAGTATTCATCTTTATTTAAATTCATGATATACTTAATGTTAAAGTTTTCTGAAAAGAATGAATATCGCGTAAATTTTACAATTCAAAATAGTAATGTCTTCTATATATTATAGGATGTTTCAAAATCGTATAAGTAAAAAGAGATGAGGCAATACAATACGGTACGATACGATAACAGCCGATCCATTTACACAGTACAGTTTTAGTATTGGCACCGAATTTAGACATGATTGTCGTATATGTGTATATTATAGTAGTACTAGTATTTTGTAATATTAATAGATAGTGACAATGATTATAATTTACGTAATCATACGCAGATTGGGTAATATGAATTCGAGTTGACAAAAATATAATTAAGCTTTTGCGCTGTGACATTATTAAAATTATGTGATATAAAAAAATGTAAAATCAGGATCAATATCTTTATTGTGAAGCTTTCTGTCTGTCTGTGCTAATATGTGTACCACATGTCTCAAGTTTTCTTGCATGCGTTTATTCATATATGTCAAAAAAAATAGTGATTCGAATTAAAAAAAAACTTTTTTCTAATCACAGAAAACACAAATCAAATGAATAATGTGACTTTTCTATAAAAGATATAAGCTGTTACGGACAATTTTGTAGATATTTTATGTGTTTTGTTACATATAAATCTTACATACAAAGTTTGTGTATATATTGTTTTAATTTGACAAGGTTTGTTTAGATTCTTAGTTATACAATTTTCTCTTTGTCTAAGTTGACATAATATATTAAATTGCTAAGAAATGTGCAATATAATCATACTAAAAAGGCTGGAAATAATTATCGTAATGGTTTCATAATATTGGATCAGTAATTTTTAAATGAATGAAGAATAAATAAATAAAAAGTGCGAAATATAATGTGATAGTAGTTCTTTGTAAAACTCACTAGTTGGTATGCCATAGCACTTCATGCTGATTGAATTTATAAACGGAATAATGCTGCTGTTGAACGCTCAAGCCACATGTATTAAAATCGACGTTTAAGCTAATTATTGCAAATATATAAAAAAAAAAATTAAAAAATATATAACTGACTTCAAAAATGTTCCTGCACATTCACTTAAAAATAATATTTCAATATTTACAATACTATTTCTAAGATTTGGTACCAGCAGAGCGATGCAAAGCAGATTTGCAAATGTATGATATTTTTGTATATCATATTATTCCTATGGCTCGTATTGGGAAATTGTTTATATTATATACATATAACTACGCTCTTCTGAACGCGCTGCTTAAACGAAACAGCCGTAAAATAAATTGAGATAGCCATTAAAAAAATTATTAAAAACAACTTCACTACATTGCCAATATAAAAGAATAATAAAACGAATAGTTGATGTTTCTTTGATGTCTTATTTTTTTTATTTCTGTAATTACATTTCAATAATAAAAAACGCGCTAAATAAGTGCTTTTAATTTTATATCACACGTCATATTGACGTTCAAAATATTCATCGAATATATCTAATATAATGAAAACCATTCGAACAAGTCAATAATATTTTACGTAAACGTTTAATTCACTAACAAAATATAACTGTTTCTCATTTAATTGGGAACATCCCATTAATTTAGCACATTGTACGTGGATAGCTCTTAACTAAATATTTCCAAGTAGAGTTGGCTTACGTTGTTTAATAAATTATTTAATCAAGTTACAAAGTGATATTGTTCCTTCTTGTTATGTGAATAGAGGAGGAATACAGTTTGTAGATATTATAATTACATTGAAAAAATCTGAAATAATAAATGTACCCTACTTGATCTGAATAGAATTTTAATTTGTACTAATATTCACTACCCGTTCATTTTATCTTGTTTAGAATTACTCAATTTAGCTTAATTTTTTTTAGGTATATATAATCAAAACTTATCAATGCACAGGTTGAACGATCAATCAATCAATCAACAGCCAATCGTTGTCCACTGCTGAACATAGGCCTCTCCCAAGGTGCGCCAAAGCTCCCTGCCCTCCGTCTTCCGCATCCAGTTGGTGCCCGCCACCTTCTTAAGGTCGTCGGTCCACCTGGCTGGAGGGGGCCCTACGCTGCGCTTGCCGATTCACGGTCTCCACTCTAGGACTCGTCTGCTCCAACGGCCATCGGTCCTACGACATACGTGACCAGCCCACTGCCACTTCAGCCTGCTAATTTTGCAAGCTATGTCGGTGACTCCGATTCTTTTCCAGATAATCTCATTTTTGATCTTATCCTTCAAAGATACTCCGAGCATAGCTCGCTCCATAGTACGCTGAGCGACTTTGAATTTGTGTTAGTGTCCACGTTTCGACACCGTATGTCATGGCAGGTAAGACGCATTGGTTGAAGACTTTCGTCTTCAAACATTGCGGTATAGACGACTTGAGGACTTGACGAAGGTTGCCAAATGCTGCCCATCCCGAGCGAATTCTTCGATCGGCTTCCTTCTGTATTATCTGTCCTAGGTAGGTATATTCACTAACACCTTCGAGAGGTTTCCCCTCGACGTATATCGGTCCCGGCACGACATGCCTATTGAACATGACCTTGGTCTTGTCCAAGTTTATACCGAGACCGACACACCGGGAAGACTCGCCTAGGCTACGCAGCATTTCGGTGAGTTGTTCCAGCGACACTGCTATGATGACGATATCGTCGGCAAATCGAAGGTGTGAGATGTACTCGCCGTTTACATGGACTCCATACCCAGTCCAATCCAGCGTCTTGAAAACGTCTTCCAACGCGTTGGTGAACAGTTTCGGGGATATTACATCGCCCTGTCTCACCCCTCTGCGCAGTTGGATCGCCTTCGTCTTACAGTTCTGGATGTGGACAGTCATTGTAGCGGCGTTGTACAGACATCTCAGTACCTCGATATATCTCCAATCGATATGACATCTCTGCAATGAGTCGAGCACTGCCCAGGTTTCGATGGAGTCGAAGGCTTTCTCGTAGTTCACAAATGCCATACACAGCAGCTGATTGTACTCTTCGGTCTTCTGCACAATCTGCCGAACAGTATGGATGTGGTCCACGGTGCTGTAGCCTGATCGAAAGCCGACTTGCTCTGGGGGCTGGAACTCGTCAAGTCGTCTGGCGAGACGGTTCGTGACGACTCTTGAGATCAGCTTATACACGTGACTCAGGAGGGAGATTGGTCTGTAGTTTTTCAAGAGGGTTTTATCACCTTTCTTGAAAAACAGTACCACCTCACTCCCGCTCCACGTTTCCGGGGTCTTGCCATGTTGGATGACGGAATTAAAGAGGCTTGCTAGCTCTTTCAGGACCGGAGTCCCGCCTGCCTTAAGCAACTCTGTTGTGATTCCGTCATCCCCCGGAGCTTTGTTGTTTTTAAGCTGTTCTAGAGCCGCCCTAATCTCGCCTTGGTCAACGACCGGGAGCTCCTCGGAGTAATGGCGCGTAAGAGGGGCGCGCTGGTCATCAATACTGATTCCCACGGGTTTATCCGATCTTGAAGAGAACAACTGCCCATAAAACCTCTCTACTTCTCCGACAATCTCAGGCCTAGAGGTAACGACCCCACCATTTTCAGTTTTAAGTTTTGTCAGACGCGGCCTCCCAAACTTGCGAGCGAACACTTTCGATCCCCGAAATTTGATGATTTTGATGATTTTGCTCAATCGCAGCCTTGATGGCACGGGTATTGGAGCGTCGGAGATCACGTCGCGTCAGCGTTTTTATTATTCGATTTAAGGCCTTATCTGACAAAAACGATGGTAGTTCTCGTCGTTTTCTCATGAGCTCGAGTGACTCAGCAGAGAGTTTTGGTGCGTTGTCCCTTCTCTGTGACGGAAAACACTTGCGGGATGTGTTTTGCAGTATTTTGACCAGCGTGTCGGTTCTCTCATCAATGCTGCTTATGGTTTCCAACGCGGTGAATTGATTTTGAAGTTCCATTTGGAACTTTTCGGAGCCTTGAGCAGCTTGGAGCATGGTAGGTCGGAGAGTAGACCTCATCATTCTCGATCTTTCGGCTTTGAAGTCGATATATAGAGTGCCTCGAACCAAGCGGTGATCACTTCCGGTATTAAACCTTTTTTTTTTTATAGAATAGGAAGGCGGACGAGCATATGGGCCACCTGATGGTAAGTGGTCACCAACGCTCTTAGACATTAGCATTGTAAGAAATGTCAACCATCGCTTACATATCCAATGCGCCACCAACCTTGGGAACTAAGATTTTATGTCCCTTGTGCCTGTAATTACACTGGCTCACTCACCCTTCAAACCGGAACACAACAATATCAAGTATTGCTGTTTTGCGGTAGAATATCTGATGAGTGGGTGGTACCTACCCAGACGAGCTTGCACAAAGCCCCACCACCAGTTGATCACTGTAACATCTCTAAATATGTGCCTTTTATTCGAAATAATAAAGTCTATCTCGTTCCTTGTCACGTTATCGGGGCTTCGCCAGGTCCACCTCCTCTGAGGCTTCTTTTGAAAGAAAGAATTCATCAAAAAGAGCCCCGGCGCTTCGAGAAAGCTACCAGCATTTGCCTCCTGTGATTTCTGCAGCCCAGGCTGTAAGGTCCGACTTTCGATTCACCGCTATCTTGTACTCCCACTTTAGCATTAAAGTCGCCCATAACAACGTGATGGTCCAGCCTCATCGACCGTCCATTGTACGTTGCCATGTGAAATCGTCTTATATGGTAGCCTGCCGTGAACCGGTGATTCTTAGCACCCCCTGCCCTGGCGATACCACGACCGCTACCTTGGTCGGGCCTAGCGGGCTTGCCGGTAACTGGGAGCCTTTTTTTGGGCGCATCTGCCATTTAGGAGGGTTTGCCCATACTCGCCGCGCTGGACAGGGGTGTTGGCGAGCGCAGTAGGGGGGTGAGATATTTATGGGGGGGGGACGCTGCTGCCCATCCCCCCTTTTCCCCGTCCCTCAGTCGCCTCTTACGACACCCACGGGATGAGATTGGGGGAGTACTATTCTAAGCCGGTACTCCACGGCGATATGAAATATAAATAAATAATATATAGAAATACAATAAAGTTTCAAATCAAAATATACTTTATACAAGTAGGCTCTTGTGAGCACTTTTGAATCTATTTACGAGATTAAATTAAATTTTAAGCTATCACCGGTTCTATAATAATGTAAAGTCTATACCAAGAAGAACCGGATTAAAAACTCAACAGTTTCTCTTTAACAACAATAAAGTTACATAGTTAATGAATTAGATAATTAAATACAATTGAATTTTATCCAACAAAGTGTAATTTTCTTAAGCAAATCGACACAAATAAATATTGCCATATATATCTTTAAAGTTAGTATGTTTAAAGTAAGGTAATATGTATATAAATACATAAATATACTACCTTATATTTATATATATTTCTTTTGATGTCATGATAAGTGATAGAACAAACAATACATAAGTCCTAGACTATGTCAATAAGAATAATTACATCTGTTTTATGAAGTAAATAGTTAATTATAGTTCAAAGAATTGACTATTAATTTCTTCCAGTATTCATTTTATTTATATACTTCTTGCACAACATATAAATAATATAAGAGTAATAGGAAAAAATCAAACAAGAAATGGTGCGCAAAGGCAATATTATCGCTTCTAGCGATCTCTCACAGACAACCTTTGGTGTAAGAAGTTTTGTAAGGGAACAGATAAGTGCATTTACATATAAAAAGGAGATACTAAATATGTTATGAGAACAATTAGAATATAACAATAAACTACACATATCTACATAAATATATGTAATCCTTACTACATATGAAAGTAATTACAATAATGAGCTTACATTATTACGATCAATAGTAGAGCCCTATCAAGAATCTATCAAGAATAGGTCACAAAATTATTTATTTAACTATTAAAATTACTTTATTACGTGACAGGGTAATTATCCATATTTCAATGTAATGTAGCTTCGATGTATTTGGGTCATAAGCATAATTTTCATCGTCAATACATTAAAAAGCAAGGCCATTTTTGTAAATAAAACATTAAAATAATAGTTTTATAGGACATTATTTCGTAAACAAATGTTTATATTAGTATTTTTTTGTTTTATTGTATCGTATTTATTAACACGCTAATCACGAGAAAAGTTTTTATGTAAAAATTTATTTGAAATATGACTAATATTTAACACGCGAATTGAGTTAAATATCTCTTTGAACAATCGATCCTTTTAAAGATTACACATTTTTATTACAGAAATTTTCAGATTTAACACGCATTTTATTATTATATTATAAATCATTAATATTTATGTTTTAATAATAGATCATAATTGAATATTTCGATACAAAAGAATGTATTGGCTTATAATATTTTTATTTTTGTACATTTTTATACCTATGTCTAATCATTAAGGATTTATTTTGACATCCTAGCTTATGTGAAACACGAGGCGCTGTAATCAGTCTGGTCTGTCAACTGTCAAGGTAAAATAAGTGTCTTAACGCGAACAAATGAAGACTTTTTTTGTTTCACAGTAGTTCGGTAAAGTAAGCCTAATAGATAATTTTGATAGTGGCAGTGGCAAGCAATTCGGTGCAGTTTCGTTACTGTTGGAAGGGTGAATTAGCCAGTGTAACTACAGGTACAATGTACTTAGATTCCATAAAAAATACTTTTTAGAAATTATACAAAATATGTCATTATAAATAACTAATCTATGAATAACGATTATATAAATAACGATTTTGTCACTGTAATGTTATTGGTATATATGGGTACTCAACGAATCATACTAAAAAAACACTAAGATATTACCTATAGCCAATGATTAATCTACTGATCCATTATCAGATGGCTTAAATGGTACCAAATTATATAATTATATTTCCAACCGTTTCTTATAGGAACGCTTTTATTTACTCATCGTAGACAATTCTACTTTTCGTAAGTAAAACAAATTGTTTCTTGAATATAGTAAACTGGTCAATCATTTTTAATTGACATTAATTTTTTGCAGACTTTAAGTGATAAATCGCATTGAAAAAAAATCAGAAGATCATTATATTATAGCGCGTCGAACGATATAAGTTAAGAAGTAGATAAACATCATTTGTTCTCAAGATATAAGAGGCGAAGCAAACATCCACGAACATAAGTACATCCGTAATACATTACACACACATTTGTACATCCTTTTAAATAAACAGAATTAAACTCAGATGACCTCAAAACGTGTACTTGTATAAATATGACCCATTATAATAACTTCAAACGGAACGATAAAAATGAAAATTAAGAAACATAAATAATTACATTTATATATAAATTGCAACGAAACCCTGACGTTGATTTACTTGCATAAACTGCGAGAAAATCAACTTCTTTTTAATAATCTGTGCTTATAGTTTTTAAATATCCATCGTCATTGAGAGCCCAGATTTAATGATAAAACTAATTAATTCTAATTTTGAAAATAATTACAAACAAAAAAAGACAAGTTTATTTATTTTATTCGGTGCCAATGAGATAAGAAATAAGAGAGACATTTAAATAACATACGTTTTATTATTCTCCTTATATAGAGATTAAGTTCTCAGACAAACCTGACAATAGTGCTTAGATAACATATGGTTTCAAATATATCTTATAAATTACAGTGTTAATTTAAACCGCAAAACTAAGGCTGGTATAATTAACTGCAGTTATGTGTTATAGCAATCAGTTAAAACAGATTCTATTTAATCAAACTACATAGAATATACGGTATCTTTAATTTATAAAGATACTCAAGGCTTACAGATAATTTCTCATGTTTTTATGTTAACTTGATTCAAATAATTTCTTATATATTTTGTAATTGTGTTTCATTATAATCTGGTATATTTGTATGTATATTATAAATATTCTATTATAGGCCCAGTGTGGTAAGAAAGCGTGAATGTTAACCGATGATCGTGGGTTCAAACCCGGGTTAGTACCACTGAATTTTCATGTGCTTAATTTGTGATTATAATTCATCTCGTGCTTTACGGTGAAGGAAAACATCGTGAGGAAATCTACATGTATCTAATTTCACTGAAATTCTGCCACATGTGTGCACCATCAACCCGCACTGGAGCAACGTGGTGGAATAAGCTCCAAACCTTCTCCTAAAAAAAGGGAGAGGAGGCCTTTAGCCCAGCAGTGAGACATTCACAGGCTGTTACTGTTATAAATATTATTACTGGCCACTATAATATTTAACAACAGAAAGAACTTTAAAAAAAAATGTCATGGCTGGTACCAATATAACAAAGATGTTACATTTCTCCGGTATGAAGTTTTTGTACTCTTTGGCTATGAGTGGATGTCTTACATACAATAAGATGTGTGTATACAAAATGTTACGATAGTTTTAAGCGTTAAGCTTCATATTCCCGTCAGCTCATTGCTTTATGTAGCTTATCCCGTTGTTGTAAACATAATAAAATTGCGACGAAGCTCTTTAACTACGTGACTACATGACTCGATGGGCAATATCGATTTATAATATGTATGAATATTATTTATAGATGATTGAAATGTGAGGCGTGACCTCCTAAAATATAGTTATGTATTAAGATAATATGTATGTAAGAATATACCTCTTTAACAACGATCTATGTAAAGAACAATTTTATTAAATTTTGTAGGAAATAATATTTTTTGTAAGCGCGATGATATTATCGTCAAATTAACTTGTCACCAATTCTATTATAATGCACTGCGAATATTTTGTGGTGACTCATTATAATTAAATTGACTTTGACCCATCCCTGCTGGGGCTAAGTCTCGTGACCTTCACGACTACAGCTGTTGACTTACTACTGGAATTAGTAGAATTACCAGTACCAATCACCATCTATTCTATCTATTTATGATGAAATTATGTTTAAGAAAAAAGCTTTTTTTGTTTAAACATACATAGCACATTTCATTACAATCAAACATTTTAATATATTATAACCATAAAAATTCTTACACGTATTCCAATAATAACCATATATGTATTTATGTCATTTTCTTTAATGGCTGGCAGCGTTCGTTACTTTTATGAAGTTATGTGTTACATATAAATTCGTAAGTTATACTATGTAACACATTTTGCACACAAATGTTTCGTAACAGTTGTTTCGAACTTTAATACTGAAATTTATTTGAGTGTGATTAAGCTGCGTAATCTGGCTCTTTATGAAATCAACAATTTCCTCTCCCTTATTTATTATTAATTTCTGAAAATTATATTCATCGTTTAACTTATACGATAACCGTATAATTTGCACAAGTAAACTAACGCTGAAGACAGGGAAAGCCTTTAGATAATTTAATTATTAGGAAGCTGAAGCTTATTGAATAGTTACTTAAAACAAAATTATAATAAAAAATTTATAGAAGAGAAATTTTATTCCCATTGTGTCATTGATAAAAATTGTATAAGTATTCAGATTGATAAAATCGTTGGTAACTAATCTCTCAACCTTTGTTGTCCCATAGGAATTGGCGTAGGGATGCTATATACTCTTTGCACCGCTTGGCTGCCCCTATTTACCCTTTCTATACAAGCTCTTAGCGTATAAACCTAAGGATATAAATCCATAAACGAAAGTAAGACGCAACTAAATCATTTAAGACTAGTGTACTAAAATTAAAGTTTTAAAAAAGAATATTTTTATGTATTATAGATTTAATATATAATATAATATAATGTCTAAATAACTTTATTTAAGACACAAAGTTAATTAGACATTATTAATATAAACATTACATAAATTGCTTGTTTTACTTCTTAACACCCTTTTCTTTGAGGGGTTATGTTTTGAAAGTATGTCTTTAATTAATAATTCCTTTTGAACAACAACGTTATTCTACTTTTTTTTTTGTAGACAGGCAGACTGGTAAAAAATCGTGGATGATCGTCATTGGTCAATGGCAGTAGAATCCAGCCCTGCCACTAAGTGGATATTTAATTATATTCTACTTTTTATTTACATTTTTGTTAAAAAATTAAACTACGTATTTAGAACGGTTATACAAAAAATTGTTTTTTTTAAGCTCTTATATTGCTAGAAATAACATCACGATAAAACCCTCTTGAACCTAAGTTAACGATTTATTGTATCTATGGTCAGCTAATCGGCTTAGCAAGCTGAATCTACCTTAAATTCTAATTTAAAAAGTTAAATGAAAAAGTGCTATGATTTTTTTTAATATTACAATATTTTTAATATGCATATCATATTATTCTCTTTATCGTTATTAAGTTTTTGGGTAGAATTACTATTATTTGACGAGCCGGTTGGCGGGGTTAGTAGATACTAGCCTTTTCACGACGAAGGTTGTGGGTTCGATTCCCACCCAGGACAGACATTTGTGTGCATGAACATGTCTGTTTATCCTGAGTCTGGGTTTAATTTTCTATATAAGTATGTATTTACAAAAGAAAAGTAGTATATGTAGTATATCAGTTGTCTGGTTTCCATAGCACAAGCTTTGTTTGGGATCAGATCAGAAAAAAAAAAAAAAGATGGATTATTATTATTATTTATATTAAACCATAATAATAATATCAACGAAGCTTTATCACTAAAACGTTAATGAGGGGTAACTGTGACAGTGAATTACAAGCTAATAATACCGGATATTTATAAATTTTGGAAGAACGTGGCAATAAATTTATTTAAGAGCGGATAAAGGCTATAAAATTAAAAACATTAAAACGTCAATAATGTTATAAGCACGAAAGCTCACTAAATCAATGGCTGACGTAACATGCCTCATTGACTACATAGACTTTGATTTCATAGCAAAAATAAATATCAAAACTACTACTACTAACATTATAAATTTTTAACGAGAATTCTTAGGCCTGACTGTTTATCAAATATTTTATTGGTTTGGCATCGTTATTTAAAACAAAAACAAATAGGTTGGTGTTTTTTGAGTAGTTGCTAGATATTTTTATAAATTACATTTAGGCTTTCATATGCTCATAAACAGCTTGTTATATCTGTTTTTATATTAATAGGCAATCTTGATTTACATTTTCGTATTAATATATAATTGGTCAATGTTTTATATTATACTTAAGTAATTTATATATAATGATAAGAACCTGGGAGATTGTACTATAGTAAAGTGAAAGCTCTTTACAAACTTGTGAATTATCGAAATAAGTTAAAGCAAATAATAGAAAATTATTAATTTATTAATTCTTATTTTGTTAAGCTCCAAAGTAAGTTATGTACTCACAAGCTTTTTAAATCAAATTATGTATAGTAATAAATTCGAGGGGGCCGGTGCATAAAAATCAATTAAATATATTTTTATTGTAAAATCAATTAAATATATTTTTTATTGTCAAAGTTAAAAATAAATATTATTATATCTTTGATTACATTTAATGATGTTATACGTCCGTACATATTTGATTATTTGTTTTAAGTAAGTGTGGTAGAAGTATATATTAAACTACCCACCTACTAAGATCATATCATCATAAGAAAGTCAGCTTTAAGACATAATATTTAATTAATAATGGATGTTTTATTTGCATTAGTGTGTGTATGTGGTCTACGGTACTGAAGCCTTTTCGAAACACAGGCTGGGTTTCGAAAAGGCTTCAGTACCATAGTTGGAAGTCTTCGACTTTTCGGGCAAGACGATTCGTGATTACCCTCGAAAACAATTTGTAAACATGGCTTAAAAGTGAAATGGGGCGGTAGTTTTTCAGAAGAGCTTTATCACCCTTCTTGAAAAACAGTACCACCACACTTCTGCTCCATGTCTTTGGTGTTATACCATCGTGGAGGACGGAATTAAAGATGTTTGCCAGCTCTCTCAGAACTGGTGTGCCTCCTGCTTTGAGAAGCTCTGAGGTAATTCCGTCATCTCCTGGAGCCTTGTTGTTTCCAAGTTGCCCGAGAGCAATCCTAATCTCACCCAAATCGATGTCGCGAAGATCGTCTGATAGGTGGCGTGTTAGTCTGGCTCGTGGGTCATCCGCACTGTGGGACTCAGGTGGAGGTACTCGTGATGAGTATAAATCGCCATAGTACTTTTCGACTTCAGCTAGAATCTCTGGTTTTGAGGTGACGGTTGTGCCTTGTACGGTTCTGAGTTTTGTCAGGTGACAACAGGAGGTATGTGACTTTGCAAGAATCTTTGAGCCCCTATTGAGTGCTATAGCATCTTCAATATTCCGGGTATTCGCTCGTCTTGTGTCACGCCTTATAGTTTTTTAACCTTCCTGTTAAGTGCCTGACACTCAGATGGCGTCATGTTCTGCTGTTCTCGTCTCCTCGTCATCTCGTTCAGAGTTTCACCTGAGAACTTCGACTTACGTCCATTGCTCTTTTGTCGAAAGTAATTTTGGCCTACCTCGCGGATGACACGCACCATACCATTGGTGGCGTCGTCAATGCCCTGCCTGCTTTCCAACATGGCAAATCGGTTCTGTAGTTCCAGCTGGAAGCTTTCGCAACCAGCTTCGACCTGAGGCAGAGTTGGTCTAAGAGTCGACTTCATTAACCGCGATCGTTCTATTTTAGTGTTAATATTCAGCCTCTTACCAGGCGGTGATCACTTCCAGTGTTTACCCTGTTGATCACGGAGACGTCCCTGAATATTTGGCGCTTATTGAATAAAATGAAGTCGATCTCATTCATCGCTATGTTATCAGGGCTTCGCCAGGTCCACTTCCTTTGGGGCTTTTTCTGGAAAAATGAATTCATCAGAAATAATCCCTGAGCCTCGAGGAAGTTTACCAGCATTTGCGCCCGATGATTTCTGCGCCCATAGCCGAATTTTCCTACCCTCGATTCACTATCTTCTTGTACTCCCACTTTGGCATTGAAGTCACCCATAACAATTGTGTAGAAGGTGTTGGTACGAGACATAGCTTTCACTATGTCTTCATACATGGCTTCGACCTCTTCGTCAGTGCATGTAGACGTTGGGGCATACACTTGTATAACCTTCAAGGCATACCTCTCGGTTATCTTTAAGACAAGGTATGCCACCCTCGCCGACACACTGCCAACCTCCACGACATTGCTTCTGAGTGACTTGTGGATCAAAAAGCCGACGCCACCTTGGGATGGTTGGTGTCCTTCTCGGAAGTAGAGTAAGTGACCGGCATCTAGTGTCATCGTGTCCTCGCCCTGTCTTCGGATTTCTGATAGACCTACTATATCCCCGTTAATACGACTTAACTCTACTTCCAATTCTGTCAGATGTTCGTCCAGCCGCAGAGAGCGTCCATTATACGTGTCCAGAAACAGTCGCCGTTTGTGGTACCCTGCCGTAGCCCGGGGATTCTTAGAACCCCCCATCGCACCGTTACCATGGCTGGTACCGTGGCCAGGAATAGTGCGATTACCGAGAATTTTTGTCGTCGCTCATAGAGGGAGGGAGGGACATCTTTCACTAATAGCGCTGCTGCCCGCTATCAGGATTTGCATTTTCGGATTCCAGCATTTGTGTGGTTATACCGCCACGAATTCAGTCGTCAGAGCCTCGTTCGTTGATTAGCAGGATGTACCACGAGCAGTTGAGGTTGACGTTAGAGAGCCTAGGTTGTTGTCGGCTCCCCTTATATCCCATCCATCCCATGGATGTTATAATATTGAACATACCGTTTAAACATACGTAATATAAAAATAGATGAATATATAGTAAATGTCGTGATTCAAACGCTAATGTTTCAGCCGATAGGACTTATGTATGTGTAATTGCTTTCTGTCACGTTGTTCCGACTTACGATACCTCGATTCACTTATACAGAGCGATTGTGAAATAGGTAAAGAGGAAAAAGGTAAAATCTCGGTGTAAATAAAGCCATAATATTAGCGACCTTTACAACAAACCACTTAAACTAAAAGGAATATTTTTTCCCTTTAACCCCGATATCGTGTATATAGTGTCGGGCTACTGAGGTTACAAATGAAAGACTGCATTTAACTGAGATGAAAATATTGAGATTAACGAAAAAGAGGAGAATACTGATGATATACCGGATAGGGAAAGAGAGAAAATAAAGTAAGCGACTGATAACATTCGTAAAGATATTATATTATATAGTGACACTACTTGTTATAGTATTTTTTTCCAACTTTTACACCCATAATATTTAATGATACGCTTTTTCATCTGATTGCACTGCTTTTTTTTAAAAAACCGCTTTTACTTTTTTTTGTCTACTACTGCTATGTGAAGTCTATTACAATTTATAGTTTTGGCAGTGATCATAGGTTTTTTTTTCAAATGTATGTAGAAATGATTATATAACTCCTATATAGGATTTTTTATAGCTAGTATTTATAGTATCTAACTTATAATGATAAGCTAGACTTTAGTGAAATATTGCTGCTACTTAATCATGCCTGTGCAAATAATAATCAGTTTGGATGATTCAATTGCAAGCACCAGTTATATGTTGAATTAATTCTGAATTGCTGAGGCAAATTTACATAAATCATTTGGTAAGTTGGGTATGCGAATAATGTTTCTGACAGTTGCGGGTCGTGGTTACCTATTACTTGATCCTGTATTGATTTTATGAAAGCCTCTGTCTCGAAGCTTTCTCTACCCCGTAGCCAATTGTTCAACGCATCCATGTTGACATGTACTTGGCTGTTCAATTCAAATCCAAGTTTTAATCAATGTATAAAAAAAATCTTACAACAATATAATTGTTAGAATACATGTACAAATAAAATTAGTAGAACTTTATCAGGCCTATTGCAAATGTCAGGGACTTGGATTATACATTTATGAAAAGGCCTTACTAAATGTTTGCTTCGCTTTTATTCCCTATCTATATATTATTATTTGTTATAATAATCGATGTTTCATTATATAGTGTCATTAGTCTACTGAAACTATT
Source organism: Nymphalis io (assembly GCF_905147045.1). Lineage (NCBI taxonomy): Eukaryota > Metazoa > Arthropoda > Insecta > Lepidoptera > Nymphalidae > Nymphalis > Nymphalis io. Next base: position 6,419,795 of record NC_065892.1, on the reverse strand, counting down.
TTATATTATTTTGTAAGCTCAAATAACGAACACAAAGAAAAATAAAATCTTCTATAATTTTATTACAGAACAGAATACCTAAATCCTAAGTAAATTGAGCGAGTTAAATTCCGAACAAAAATGCGAACTTCAAACAATGCATCATTTGAAGTTCTTCAAGAAAATCTGTACGTCTATGGAGAAATTTACGTCTTTCTTCCAAATCCAACGGCTCTGACATTATTAAACTTAAAAAGATCTCATGTTTGCTAAAGTAAAGAGAGATGCGAATTAAGCTTATTGGTGATAGGGCTTTGTGGAAGCTCGTCTGGGTAGATACCTGTTCATCTATCATTCTACCGCAAAACAGCAGTATTTGGTATTGTTGTGTTCCGGTTTGAAGGGTGAGTGTGCCAGTGTAAATACAGGCACATGGGACATAACATCCTAGTTCCCAAGGTTGGTGACGCATTAACGTTGTAAACTATGGTTAACATTTCTTACAATGCCAGTGTCTATAGGCGGTGACAACCACTTACCATCAGGTGGTCCATATGCTCGTCCGCCTACCTACACTATAAAAAAAACTTATATAATAGTAACATCAATATTAGTCTACTGAAACTATTTTGTATTATTTTGTAATCTCAAATAACGAACACAAAGAAAAATAAAATCTTCTATAATTCTATTACAGAACAGAACTACACCATATGACTTTTGTAGTTGCGTTGAAATTTACAACACGGCATTTTCAAATTCGTGTTCTTTCCATAGGAATAAAGATATCTCAAATTTAATTTTTGTTGCAAGACCTCCTAATTTTCTTTTAATGAATTCATTAATATTTTAACATTCGAAAAAAACACATTCACTGATAAAATACTTTCTAAAAATTCCGTCTCACATTAAAAAAATGCACTTGTTGAAACTCAATATGTGAAAGCACGAACGGAGTCGCCGTTGCAATTGTGCTTTATACACGAATAGATTAAACATTTACAGAATCGTATCTAGGGTATATTACAATGACCTATATATCGATTTATTTTCTATTAATGAATACATTTCTTGTTACAAAAACTCAATTTCAGTGGCAATTTTTTACTAAACCCATTGAAACTTTTTATGGAGTTTATTATATCTTATTTTATATATTTGTAACGCTAGAAAACATTTTTACAGGTTATATTTGATGTAAAATATTTATTGGCGCGCCGCGGGGGTAAGACCGACTCGTATGCCGCGACGGCCAAAGGCATAACGCTCTCTTGTGCCGTCCGCTATTATAGTTCATAATATTTCGTTGCTACAAAGGAATACAATAATAAACAATATTATTTATTTTCTTATTTAAATATAAATATTTGATTAATTAAAAATTATTTCAATAACCACAAATTTCGTTGATTCATTTTTTTTTTCACACTTTTTTAGTAAAAACAGAATTTTAGTCAACAGTGAGATTAGATTAGACTATTTTTGGCAACTTACATTTGAATAACTTGTGTTCAATAGAAAATTGATTATTCACAATAATATTAAAGCTAATAAAAACGCCCATAGTGTTAATAACAAATAAAACTCAAACATACAGAATTGAAGACTTCTGGCACGAAGCAATCTTTGTATGCACTTGATTTTGTTTGAGACTTTATCATTGACCGACTTTTTAACGATAGAATACATAGCGTATAAGTTGCTAAAATAGTATTCTTCTGGTTTAGTGCCTCGTAAATCTGCCTCGAAGGGATACGAAGAGACGGCTATTAGCTCGTCTATTACACATTAATTCCTATACCCCAAGCCATAGTACCAACTCTAACTTAGTATCTCAATTAGCTAGTATTTACCGCGAACACTGGTCATTATGAACACCCATACCGGTCATTACTGTTGTTTCTCCTGCATTAAGTGTAACGTCTTTTGTAGTTCTTAAAAGAACAATTACGTGAAGAAATAAAAGTACTTACTGAAAAGACTGTTTGTAATTGAATAAGTTGAATTTCGCAAACTCAAATTTAATTAAATATTTCTTTATATTTTTTAGAAAAAGGAAAACCACATATACTTTTTAAATGTACCATTCGAATCAAAATCAATACACGAATTTAAGCGTCGTTCGAACGAATGTAACGTACGAAAATGAATGTTTCAGCCTTCACATTTCGAATTGACGGATAAATATGATGACTCGTCGTTCCCGTTTAATTTGCACAAATCAATGCATTTAGTTTGCTAGATATAGTAGTAAAGAACATTAGGAGCATTATTATTACACTTATATTTAGTTTTTAGCAGTTTCATTCATCATCTAAATTTTTGATTTTAGTTTCAATCACTAGAAATTTTAATAATTTATATAATAATAAGTAAATGTTGATAAGCCAAGACAAAAAAATATTTGTCTAAATTCGATATCAATATAACTTTTACATATATATTTCACATACGCTTAGATACTTATAATTTATTAATTTCATCATATATTTAAAGTAAGATTGTCACTATATATTTATACGTAATTATAATTATCAAAATTACCTTTTATTATAGTCAAACAATAATAACAAATGACACACCAAATAGATATAATAATCGGTTAAACGAATCGATCGACCAAGCTCGATTTATACATAACTGCCTATTGTTTTCACCATAACGTAAAACGTAGATAAACATTCATTTCACTATACTGAAAAAAAACAACAGAATTACATGCAAACAAATATTAAAACATTTACCCAAGCTGCGTGTAACCATAGTTTGTATTTCACATGAATGTACTAAAAGCGTTGCAATAAAGCAAGTTACGTAAATATTAATGTGGATAACCGTGCCGCAGCTGACCGTACTCTTATGTTTACCGTCTGAGCCTCTCCATAAATCCAAATTTATTCAAAACGATTTCTATTTCTAAATCCATCATTCGTTCCCAAACATCAATCTGTTGTGGTTTTAATTCTGTATGAGTGCATTAAAACATAAATAAACGAAACATCGTTGAACTGGCGTACTCTTCATTGTATCCATTATGTGTATAAATGACGTATAATAGTAGAATATATTCCTTGGCTTGAAACACTGAATACGCGAGGAAATACACAGCATTAGGCGCTACGTACTGTTATTATATGCTACTTAGTCTCTCACTAGTGAAACGCTAATTATTGATATACTGTGATAGTAATACGATAATACGCGTATCCTTCGAATGTTAATATGATTACAGTCACTACATTGGTTTTTCTTCTATAACGTTTTGGCGAAAGACGGAAATAAAGTTTGAAATGAATATGAAATTCCTCTGCCGTATTCTGAGAGAACATTCCGCTGGTCGGAGGTTATCTTTAAATGCTTTTATTCAATTATTATAAATAGAACAAATTCTCATGAAAGTTTAATACAATAAAAAAAATGAAACTAATTACCTGACCTACATTCTTTTACGACATGGACCCCGCTTAGTTTAAGGACGCACTGTCGCATATGACTTTCTGACATTTCACGATCCTGTTTGCCGACGAATTTCGCGTTTGTTACAGAACAGCTGTGCTAGCATATTAGTTTTTAATAACAACTATAGTAATTGTATTCGTAAACATATAACAGTGAATAATTTTAAGATAATTTACATACATTAGCAATACAGCGAGCTAAGTTAACAAAGAACACACATGTCGCACTCAGTGCCGTATATGTACGTCATAAGCCCAATGATTTCCGGCTGAGAAGAATAGAGGCACCTCATCTCAACCCGTGGGTATCGTAAAGCCGAGCGATTTTAGCGATTTTTATTGTCTGTAGCTGATCTATCAATACCATCAGCACGTAGTGCCTCAATATCCCTTGCCTCGTTCTCCTACTAAAACTGAAATTGTAAATTAAGTGATGCTTCCCCGGATTTGAACCTCGATAAAAATCCACTTGTTGTTTCCACTTAACCATCTCTTATATTTTCATTTAGTACCTTTGTTGATAATGTTGTTTCGGTTTGTTTGTTGTAAAGGTTTGTTTAAAATTTTTTTGATCGATTCGAATGAAAATGCATAACTCTATATAAATATAAGTTTACGTCAATGTTTGAGTATATTTTTTATAATTATATATTATATAACGGGACGTGCTTCTAGTGAAATTAAAAATGCGACATATAAATTGACGGCCATTTTTATTAACACGTGCGAACTAAGCAACGGCAAAACATTGCGGTGCACGGCAGTGGCGCCGTGCTGTTACACGGTGGCCGTGCCGCGCCGTAGACATGAGTCCACGCCCATAGTTAACGTTGACAAAATATATTGGATATAAAAACTTCGTTTAAAAGATTTATTGGTATAATATAAAGTTATACTCTTTAAAGCAAATTTAGCTTAAGGTTGATGTTTTGAAAACATGACTATTTCTTAAAAATAGCGTCTAGCTATTCCTTACAGCTCCATCTACGCCAAATTTATTTTTATCATAGGTAGATCCCATATTTTTTTATAGTATCGGTAGGTGGACTAGCATATGGACCACCTGATGGTAAGTCACCAACGCCCATAGACATTGGCATTTTAAGAAATGTTAATCATCGCTTACATTGGCAATGCGCCACCAACCTTGGGAACTAAGATGTCATGTCCCTTGTACCTGTACTTACACTGACTCACTCACCCTTCAAACCGGAACACAATAATACCATATACTACTGTTTTGCGGTAGACTATCTGATAAGTGGGTGGTACCTACCCAGACGAGCTTGCACAAAGGCCTACCACCAGTAAAAATTATGATGTTTATACTTATTGTAATTCAAGATAAGGTAAAGCTAATAAATGTCCTTCTAATTAGCAAAAACCTTCTGACTCCTTAGAGGGAAGATTTGGGATATAATCCACTTCGCTCATCCATAGGGGATTGGGGACGTGTAGAAAAAATTCATCCGTTACAAACTGGTTTCTTCAGGATGTTTGCATTCACCGCTAAGAGATCACCGCCACTCGAAAACGCAGTTGTGCTTACCGGGCTGGAAACACTCGGCCTTCGTTTCAGATTTACGTATTCTATTTAGCAGCCATTTCGGTTTATACATAATTATCTCTAATTCAGGATTATTTAATCAAAGTCAGGATGGCTAGTAAATTAAACAAGTGATTATAATAAATATTTCTTTCTGTAGGAGGCAATAAATTCTAAACAATTACATTATGTTATTGTATCTCGAAGTGTTTATGCTTTAAAATGTATTTCTTGAAATGAAAACTATAACAATAATAACAAATGGAAAATTTGTAAAAAATATCTATATAAATAAAATTATTATTTTCTTCGTCGGTATTATATTCAACTTCTTCATTTATTTATATTAAAAGTCAGTTAGCCTTTTAATCAGCTTCAAAGGCGCTATATAGTATATTTCACCTTTTGATTAATTAAAAAAAAAAAGGTGGTAGATATAAAGAAAATAACCTTTTGTGTCGTATTTATTTCATAATATTAAAGGCCCCGTCGGTAACTATAATGGATTTGGTCCATGTACTTTCAATCCGATGATCCTTCGAAATCAATCATCTCAGTCGACGTCGATTAATCATCGCAGGTATGTTGTGAATGGATTACACATACACATTTGTACAAAGCCTTTGCCGAATAATGCTCACGTTACGTACGAAGTGTTACAATAAATCCATACTGGTCCATGTGTGCGTCTAATACAAAAATGTATAAGGTATATTCCACAACCATTTTTGCGGAGACTTTTCAGAGATTTTTCATTTCGAGTATATTGAGTCAATTGAATTTATAAATATGAATGTTTGAGCGCTACGGTTTTCCGTTGTTAAAAATTTTTAATTTACGTTGTAAGCGCTCTTAATCGTTGGTGCTAGAAATGCCGAAAAACGTGTAAATTTAACGAAAAGCGCAGATAGAATGCGAGGTCACGTTTCTAGTTAGTGTGAGAACTAATGTCGAACATTGCTTAAAAATATAAGGCAAATTCAAAACTCGTTAAATGAATTATAATTACATCACCATCTAATGAATAAATATGTATGCCTTTAATACTTTGAAATAATATACACATCTATCATACAATGAGTCGTGATAGCTCAGTGACTAGAGCACGTGAATCTTAACTCTAATATTGGATTCAAACCCGGGTAAGCACTTCGATTTTTCATGTGCTAACTTTGTATCTATAATTCAGGAATAGTATGGTTGAATAAGCTCGAAATCTTCTCAAAAGGAGTTAAGGCTTTTGACCAGGAATAGGATTAGGATATCTACTGGCTGTTATGTAGTTATAGAAACATCCGTAAAATAATTTTAAGTCTAGATATATTCAATTCATTCTATAAAAATCCATCACAGTTTTAGTCTATCTACTGCTATTTCTATTTGACTTATATATAGAAGGTAAGCTTGTTGACTTATATAAACGCAAACGGCCTTTACTCTCCCCTTATTGGACGAAATGCTTACCTAACTTAATAAAATAAAGTACGACCTGCCTAAAAATCGATTTCTTTCATTGGAAGTTTTGTTATAAAAACTTTAAAAGAAAACGTCTTAAGCTTGTCTCTATTTTATTTGTTTTTGTTGTTAACACAACATTCAAGGTTAGTCATTTGTTTTTCAATTTCGTGTATAAATACGCTACAAGAACAAATGATTATTATACCATAAAATAAACTACAATACTATACTAGTGTATATAATATTATTTTTTAGGGATCATAGTTATCTTACTTACGTATAAAAAGTGTAATTACACATATAAAAAGAAACTATTTTATTATGTTTTCATTTAAAATTATTTAACAAATGTACATTTATAATACCATTTGTAAATAAAAAAATAACTAATTATTAATAATAAAAATGACTCATTGAGATCTTCAATATTATCTTATATTCGTTTTATGTTTATTATTGGCTTAGTAGTTTTTTTTAGTTACGCATTACAACAATTCATATGTTAGTATATATATATACAAATACATATGTATAATTCAGGGTCCATTTATACTAACATCAGAGACGAGTATCATTCTTTCATCACATTGCGATCGCTGTGGTCACTAAAAATAGATTTCGAGGTCGCTAGTAATACGGGGCTGGTAAATCCACAAGATTCTTTATCATCCCTAACAGTGTTATTTCAAAATAAATTGAAATGAACAGCCTTTTCCTAATATTTTTATTTGTTATTACAGTTAAATTTAACGACTATATAATTAAGCCTAATGTAAATATCTATATCTAAAGTGAAATCAGCTAGCGGAGATTTTTTTTCGGATTTAATCTCATTTATATTAATTTGTTGTTTTAAAAATATTGCAACGGTATTTGTAATTTATATTTCGGCAATGTGTATTTCTTAACAGTCAAAGCTGTACAAAAAAATGAAATACTGTTATGTACAAATATTTCCTTTACAAAAAAAAGTAATAGGATTATTGGTTTTAAGTAAATTTTGTAGAACTTAGTAATAAATCGCGATGCTGAGCGATACTTCTGCTTTTGCAACATTGAAAAAAACTGAGATAAGACCTAAGAACTCTAAAGGATATCGGTATATTATATTGTGCAAGAACGATTCGATACTGGTACTGAAAATGGCAAAATTTTGAAAAACATTTACATACATCAATCAATCAATCAATCAATCAATCAATCAACAGCCAATCGTTGTCCACTGCTGAACATAGGCCTCTCCCAAGGTACCCGCCACCTTCTTAAGGTCGTCGGTCCACCTGGCTGGAGGGCGCCCTACGCTGCGCTTGCCGATTCGCGGTCTCCACTCTAGGACTCGTCTGCTCCAACGGCCATCGGTCCTACGACATACGTGACCAGCCCACTGCCACTTCAGCCTGCTAATTTTGCAAGCTATGTCGGTGACTCCGGTTCTTTTCCGGATAATCTCATTTCTGATCTTATCCTTCAAAGATACTCCGAGCATAGCTCGCTCCATAGCACGCTGAGCGACTTTGAATTTGTGGACTAGTCCCGCAGTTAGTGTCCACGTTTCGGCACCGTATGTCATGGCAGGTAAGAAGTATTGGTTGAAGACTTTCGTCTTCAAACATTGCGGTATAGACGACTTGAGGACTTGACGAAGGTTGCCAAATGCTGCAAATCCCAAGCGAATTCTTCGATCGGCTTCCTTCTCGAAGTTGTTCCTACCGACTTGTATTATCTGTCCTAGGTATATATATTCACTAACACCTTCGAGAGGTTTCCCCTCGACGTATATCGGTCCCGGCACGACATGCCTATTGAACATGACCTTGGTCTTGTCCAAGTTTATACCGAGACCGACACACCGGGAAGACTCGCCTAGGCTACGCAGCATTTCGATGAGTTGTTCCAGCGACACTGCTATGATGACGATATCGTCGGCAAATCGAAGGTGTGAGATGTACTCGCCGTTTACATGGACTCCATACCCAGTCCAATCCAGCGTCTTGAAAACGTCTTCCAACGCGTTGGTGAACAGTTTCGGGGATATTACATCGCCCTGTCTCACCCCTCTGCGCAGTTGGATCGCCTTCGTCTTACAGTCCTGGATGTGGACAGTCATTGTAGCGGCGTTGTACAGACATCTCAGTACCTCGATATATCTCCAATCGATATGACATCTCTGCAATGAGTCGAGCACTGCCCAGGTTTCGATGGAGTCGAAGGCTTTCTCGTAGTCCACAAATGCCATACACAGCGGCTGATTGTACTCTTCGGTCTTCTGCACAATCTGCCGAACAGTATGGATGTGGTCCACGGTGCTGTAGCCTGATCGAAAGCCGGCTTGCTCTGGGGGCTGGAACTCGTCAAGTCGTCTGGCGAGACGGTTCGTGACGACTCTTGAGAACAGCTTATACACGTGACTCAGGAGGGAGATTGGTCTGTAGTTTTTCAAGAGGGTTTTATCACCTTTCTTGAAAAACAGTACCACCTCACTCCCGCTCCACGTTTCCGGGGTCTTGCCATGTTGGATGACGGAATTAAAGAGGCTTGCTAGCTCTTTCAGGACCGGAGTCCCGCCTGCCTTAAGCAACTCGGTTGTGATTCCGTCATCTCCCGGAGCTTTGTTGTTTTTAAGCTGTTCTAGAGCCGCCCTAATCTCGCCTTGGTCAACGACCGGGAGCTCCTCGGAGTAATGGCGCGTAAGAGGGGCGCGCTGGTCATCAATACTGATTCCCACGGGTTTATCCGATCTTGAAGAGAACAACTGCCCATAAAACCTCTCTACTTCTCCGACAATCTCAGGCCTAGAGGTAACGACCCCACCATTTTCAGTTTTAAGTTTTGTCAGACGCGGCCTCCCAAACTTGCGAGCGAACACTTTCGATCCCCGAAATTTGATGATTTTGATGATTTTGCTCAATCGCAGCCTTGATGGCACGGGTATTGGAGCGTCGGAGATCACGTCGCGTCAGCGTTTTTATTATTCGATTTAAGGCCTTATCTGACAAAAACGATGGTAGTTCTCGTCGTTTTCTCATGAGCTCGAGTGACTCAGCAGAGAGTTTTGGTGCGTTGTCCCTTCTCTGTGGCGGAAAACACTTGCGGGATGTGTTTTGCAGTATTTTGACCAGCGTGTCGGTTCTCTCATCAATGCTGCTTATGGTTTCCAACGCGGTGAATTGATTTTGAAGTTCCATTTGGAACTTTTCGGAACCTTGAGCAGCTTGGAGCTTGGTAGGTCGGAGAGTAGACCTCATCATTCTCGATCTTTCGGCTTTTAAGTTGATATTTAGAGTGCCTCAAACCAACCGGTGATCACTTCCGGTATTAAACCTGTTGATCACTGAAACATCTCTAAATATGTGCCTTTTATTCGAAATGATAAAGTCTATCTCGTTCCTTGTCACGTTATCGGGGCTTCGCCAGATCCACCTCCTCTGAGGCTTCTTTTGAAAGAAAGAATTCATCAAAAAAAGCCCCTGCGCTTCGAGAAAGTTTACCAGCATTTGCCCCCTGTGATTTCTGCAGCCCAAGCCGTAAGGTCCCACTTTCGATTCACCGCTATCCTGTACTCCCACTTTAGCATTAAAGTCTCCCATAATAACATTGTAGTGGGCCTTCGAGGTGTCGTTGAGGGCCTTTGCGATGTCCTCGTACATCGCTTCGACCACATCATCAGAGTATGTCGAAGTTGGCGCATATACCTGTACGACCTTCAGGGAGTACCTGTCGGAAAGTTTTAGGACAAGGTACGCTACCCAGTTCGACACACTACTGATTTCCACAATGCTGCTAATGAGATCCTTTTTGACTAGAAAACCGACACCACCCTGGGAGAGGTTATCACCTTCGCGGAAGTAGAGTAAGTTACCGGACTCTAGAGTTATCGTGTCCTCCCCCTGTCTTCGGACTTCAGATAACCCCAGTATATGCCAGTTTATATGACTTAACTCTACTTCTAATTCGGCGAGGTGATGGTCCAGCCTCTCGAGCGTCCATTATACGTTGCCATGTGCAGTCGTTTTATACGGTAGCCTGCCGTGAACCGGTGATTCTTAGCACCCCCTGCCCTGCCGATACCGCTACCTTGGTCGGGCGTAACTGGGGGCCTTTTTTTGGGCGCATCTGCCATTAAGGGCCCCTCCCTTAATATAATACTTGCCCATACTCGCCGCGCTGGGCAGGCGTGTTGGCGAGCGCAGTAGAGGGGTAAGATGTTTATGGGAGGGGGGACGCTGCTGCCCATCCCCCCTTTTCCCCTTCCCTCAGTCGCCTCTTACGACACCCACGGGATGAGATTGGGAGAGTACTATTCTAAGCCGGTACTCCACGGCAAACATACATCGCATACATCGCATAGATAATATATATTTATGATCAAAACTATAGACCATCATGATTTACATTTTATTTTATTTATTTATAATCAAAAAGTGCTTGTAAACATGTGTTAACAATAAATTAAATATGATTTTGTAAGTAAATTCACGGTTCATGAATTATTATATAATTAGTATGCCTCGTTGGTCTAGTGGCTAGATGTAAAGCCGCAGACCCGGAGGTCCTGAGTTTAAATCCCAAGTCGAGCCAATAAAAAATATGGGGTTTTTCTGTTCAAAAGTTCAGTTTAGTAGCAGCTCGGAGTCTGGAAGTTGGAAGTGTGTACACTACCGTGCCTCAAAAAGCACGTAAAGCCGTTGATCCTGTGCATGAACTCTTTCCGGTCGTATCGGATTGCCGTCCCATCAGATTATTAGAATTAAGGAATAGAGAGTGCGCTTGTGTTAGCGCACACACTCGTGCAATATAATATGTCCTGCGCAGATGGCTAATCTCTCTTAAGATTGGCTGATATTATTATTCAGTATAAATGAAATAATTTAATTTACAAAATATACTAATAAACAATTGTACCAAAGAACCTGGTATGTATCAATTGTATCGTAATTTACACTATAACCATTTCATTATTATTATTTACTTTTTCTTATAATAATATAATTCGTATAATATCGATAATACGTTAGTTTATTAAGTTTGAAACAACAAACCATATTTTTGGTATATATAGGTAGGTATAGGCGTTTAAAAAAAAAGAAATGAATACAATTTTATATTTGTTGACTAGTCTAGAGATAAGTCTAAAGATGAGTACAATAAAAGCCGAACTCGTTAAACTTAATTATTATTCTGCGGAAATTTTAATGGCCCGCATTTTATCTCGGCACAATTACATTTTATGAATTATTGTCATTTGAGAACTTCAAAGGAATTCATAGCAGGTGTCTCAAATCAATACGAGCTTAAAGACAAAAAGTACCTTAGCGGGGTACGATAGCTAAGATTTATAAGTTAATTTATATTTTCAGTTTGTCCTGTTTTAGATTTATATCGTAATTTTGTTATTTTGGTAACGTGAAATAATAATAAATCAAATAAACACTAAAATAATTAAGTCAAATAATATTAAAGAAATAATCAGATAGTTAAAAACAACTTATGAGCTCTACAATATATTTCAAGAATAAAAATAAATTTAAATTTATTTTTGCTTTTTATAACAATCGAGCATAATAGGTGTTATCCATATAATATAAATAAAGGTCGCGCTTTAAAAAACGATAAAATATCTCTGTTATCCTCATGTTTATGTTTGCAATTAATCTCATGTTCACGATTAAGGAAAATGTCGTTACAAATTATTTGTTCTTAAAAACATCTAAGACCTACATCTGTCTCCACCAATTTTCAAGCGATTATAAGATGTTTAAGTGCGATATTAAACGACATACTTTTCTGTTATAGAACAATTAAAACACTATAAATTAAATATCCAAATAAATATTTATTTCATCGCATTTATTAGAATCGTTTAGATTACCCATTACACAATTAAACATTCTCGTTTTAATGACTGATCAACTTTATGAGCCTTGCATCTACATTTGGTCATAAAATCTCTTTTAAAAGCATTTTATGTAAACCTACCTCTACAGTACTTTAAAAGAAATACGTCAAATATTGTTTATTTTTATTATATTTATTACATAAGTTATAAAATTTTCATATTCATTGCGTTTATTTGAAACGACCACAACATTCACTAACACCACAGCAGTAAGCTGTCAATTTTGGTGCGACTTCGATCCGTGGCTAATGACCGCATATTAAACTTACCTCAACCCTAATTAACCGCAGACACTTTAGTAATACAAACAAGACACACTTTGCAAGGAACTTGATCCCATATAAATTACCCCTGTGGTAAATGTCAAAACTATAAACTCACCGGACATTTGCTAGCGTGTGTCGGCGACTTTTGAGATATCTTCCGTGGTACTTCTGGAGCTCGCCGATGCTTCCTTGTTCAGCCTGCATTCTGCCTTGTGCTGCTGCGGACACGTCGTCACCGACTTGCCCGGCTGGCGACGACGTGCCTACGGCTCGTGTACGTACTTTATTAGACTTTCTCGCAGCCGCCGAAATGCATATCTTTACTGACGAAGGGCTACCGAAACTCCGCTTCTTCCCAGAACTCCTCGATGAACTATACACGGTATCGGTACTACTCTTTGTACTTTTATAAGAGGGGGTAAGTGTTGTGTCAGCTGCGTCTTCTAGGGGCCAGTCAGAATCGTCCTCCTCTTCGATACCCGGCAATGGCGATTGTTGACCAAGTGGACGGGGAGAGCTAATTACGGTTTCTGGAACGACTGCAAACAAGCAATAAGATTACCAATGAAAATGTATATAGTATACGTTTTTATTATATTTTATGTAAGATATAAATGTGATAGAAATATTTTTAACGACTTATTTCATTAACGTATATAAATTTTCTTCAATTTCCATAGTAATAATAATATTCATCAAGTTATAAATATCTTATTAAATGTAAGTATTTAAATTAAGTCTGTCGTCGTCGTTTTATGTCTGTATTAGGATATAGCTTTGACCAAAAACACCTTCCTGAGATTGCGTGTGATCAGAATTTCCAACTAAGTGGAAAATCCTACAATGTCTGTAATAGTTAAAAAAACAAATTAGATCATAGATCAGCCCAGACTATCGGCAAATAGTTACCGAATGTAGCGACCTGTATTTTTTACTACCTTTTTCTATGCATTGTATTGTGTCATTATAGAAATATGAAAGGCAGTGACATATTTACAAACATAAGTCCGACCTCAATCGTCTGGAAGAGATGACTGTAAGTGATAATTGCTTATTTTTAGTTTACGTGTTCTTTTGTACTTTTTATAGTTTTTGTAATAAAGACTAAATAAAAAGTAATAATAAGTCCATACATACATAAATACACTCACGCACAAATCGTCACACATATACACACAAGTACATAACTACTTCAGTGACATCAGTGAATCCGGATCAAAACAACAATTTCCGATTAGGAAGTTAAAAACAATGAGGAAAACAAACAACTTATGAGTTTATTGTTAAAAAACTCAAAAATATATTATAAACGTCTAAATAACGAAATAAAGTTACAGATAATAATGCAACTTTCCAACTTAGGAACAGTTTCATCCGTTCCGCGTTAGCAGATCTTGAAACTAATCTCATCGCGTACCTCCGAGCTCTTTAGAGTCTCTAAGCGACTCCCAAGCTTTTATATAACATCTAATCATTGCCTGCAATTTCAAATATATATTTCATTTGTAGTTTTATGTCATATAATATTTTTAATAGTCTTACAGTTCCACTCAAAACAATTAGTATTTATAAAAACAAAATAAGTTCCTAGATTGTGTGCTATATCTAATGAACTAAATATTTGTAAGCTTTTATTAAGTTCACCCATTAGTGTATTACTCAGTTTTAAGCTAATATGACTCAACTCATTGAGATTTGTTTAAAATTGTCGCCTAATAAGAGCTCGGTTTTAATTGGTTTCTTATTTATTTCTTTTTAACATTCCAGTGTCAAATGAAACTTGTCAACATATATAAAATTAAACAAACAGTAGTTTATTTTTAAATCAAACGTCTCTAAATATCAATACAAGTAATGAAGATATTAAGCATGTATATTAAATAGTATTTTAATATTTTATATGCCAAAATCTTGTTAAATAAATTGTTAAATTCTATATTTAAGATAAAAAAATTAATTACAGCACCTAAATGAAAAATACTTTTAAACCTATAATGTCAAGATTCTATTACTTGTATATAAGAATAAATTATTCTATTTAAAAAAATCATAATAAAGAACCGTGTCGTTTATAAAAATACCGTACAAATATAAAACAGGAGATACGATGAGCATTTTTTTTAATACGCTTATAATAAAATTATGACATAATAAATGAAATAATAAATGATATAATGAATATTAGATTAAAATAAAGTACGATAATAACGTAGCTCAGATTCTGGTTCAAAAGAAATAGCCTCTAAGCGAAGAGATAGTTAAGCTGGAATTGTAATTAGTATAGTGTATCGGTATGGTACGTTCTATTCAGAGAACCTAATCGCTCTAGAAATGAGAATGGAATACAGATGACGTATGTAACTGTGAGCCACACTTTTAAAAGTAGTCATATTATAGAACCAAATGGAAATACTTTTAAGCCTGCAATGTCAAGTCAAGTTTCATTTATATTCATATGTATTATTGTATGTATGTATGTGTATTTGTATTGATTGATAAATATATAATATTTTTAGCTTGAAGCCTTGAAGCCTGAAGAACTTAAATTTTTAACAAAGTTCGTTTAATAAAGTATAGTTTAAATAATAGAACATAACATGAAAATACGTGTCAGTAATAAATTAAGTTCTTATATTAAGACGTAATGGTTATAGCTGGTATTATGCTATTATTTAATTAATGTAATTATCAGTTGTACGATTTAGACATAAAACTGTTAAGTTATTCGTTATCCATCAACTTCAACGAATAGTATCAAATTCAACGAATAGTAATTTCATTTATATTATTAAATTCCTAATATTTTAATAACATCAAAATACATATATCTTTGAAAGTGGAAGTGGAGTATGTTTCAGTTTACTTGCTTATAAAGTATAATAATTTATATTAATATACGAAGTAATTATCATAGATAGGTTTTCTGTAAAAAGCCCTGATGAAATTCTCTTTCTGTCTGGGCGTTTCCGTTTCCGGAAGGGTTTACTTTATATATTATATTTATATAAGTTTATGAGAGGCATCTAAATAAAAGGCATTGGTAGGTAATTCATATGAATGGATAGTTCACAGATATCAAATTGACATAATTTATACAATTGTCAACTTAGTCGGGGAATCTCGGGTCCGGATGCTTCTCTAATAATACAGGTAAGCTTATTATAGATGGTAATACTTTGTGTTTATTCAATAAATATATTTAAATTTGTATATTTACATTGTAATTTTATCATGTCAAGGCCTAACAAAATGTATGTCATGTTATACTTTTGTGAATAAAAGATTTTAAGCAGTGAAGACTTAAATTTATAGCATTACTTAAGATTTTTTGGTAGTTAATTATTTATTAATGGTTATACTATAAACACAACTGTCTCGTTGGTCTAGTGGATAGATCTAAGGCCGCAGACCCGGAAGGTCCTGGTTTAAATTCCCAAGTCGGGCCAATAAAATGTTATTGGGGTTTTCTCAGAAAATTCTCAATGGCAGCCCGGAGTATGGAAGTTGGAAGTGTGTACACTCCCGTGCCTCGGAAAGCACATAAAGCCGTTGGTCATGCGCCTGAACTCTTTCCGGTCGTGTTCAGATTATGAGAGCTAGGGAACAGAGAGTGCACCTGTGTTTGCGCACACGCTTGTGCGCTATAATATCTTCTGCGCAATTGGGTTATCTCTGTTGCGATTGGTCGACGTGGCCGAAATCGGTTTGGAGGACCTAACTATGAACACGTGTAAAATTATTGAATATGGCATCTAAGCTAAAATGTGCGCGCGTATGGGAACGCTTGCTTTCCTTAGCCTGGGAAAAATATTCAATTTAATATTACATATTATGTTTTCGTTTTTATATATATCTACACTATAAATAACTTAAGACAATTTTATTCATAGTGATCTTATTTAGGCTACAATAGATTTTTTTATACGTTTAAATATGAAAGAGGGAATGTTTGTGTTATAATATGTAATAAAGCAGACATAGCTCAGTGGAAAGAAAACGGTTATTACAACCGAAGACCACGGGCATAAATCGATGCAAGCACTACCTGTAAAAAAATCGGTATTTTGTCCAAAACATAATCAGTCTTTTCTAAGAAAAATCACTTGAAAATACTTTCGACGACGACCATTTTGTAAGCGTGCCATCTATGTATACGTCTATCTCAGTAGAAGGACAATTTGTGTCGGTCCTGTTCCACATGTCACGATGACAAAAATAACTAACCTAACCCACGTAAAGATATAGATAAAAGGTCCACAAGTACTTTCAAGCAACCGTGCAGCCGGTTAAAAGTAGTTTTGAATTAAGTTCTGATCGTAACAAATATTTTAAATCGAATTACGAAGATTACGTTAAAGTTAACATATATCAATTAAAACATATTTGAAAATAAATCAATTTTATATTACTTCTAAATAAAAATATAATGACAGTTTTAATTTATAAACGTCAAGAGATTTTAATATTAATATATAAATAAAACAATTAAATACCTTGTATAATTTAACAATAGAAAACGATAAAAATAACTTGAAATTATTTTTATTAACCTGATATCAATATTGGGTACCAGTTTAATAAAACCGGCTTAAGGTTAACCGGCTCAAAAATTAATTAAAATGTGTAATATTAAATGAATGATAAGTAAGAGTAGTTAATTCGATAGGTATTGCAATCCAAATTAAGACTACACCTTAATACTTTACTAACACTTGCTATTAAGTTACCCTAACATAGCAACTATTGGAAACTTCGATTAATTGAGTGCAAGAAAACGGAGATGGCTTATGGATGGATAAATTGATGCATATAAACCGAAAATCACAGATTTATTCCATATTTAAAAATATTTAACCTTATTTTTTATTGAATAGGAAGGCGGACGAGGAGCATATGGGCCACCTGATGGTAAGTGGTCACCAACGGGCGTTAGGCATTAGACATATAGACATTGGCATTGTTAGAAATGTTATCGCTTACATCACCAATGCGCCACCAACCTTGGGAACTAAGATGTTAAGTCCCTTGTGGCTGTAATTAGACTGGCTCACTCACCCTTCAAACCGGAATACAACAATACCAAGTACACATGTTTGTGCACAGTGATGAACTAAAACATCGTCAAGTTACCTGCATGAAATAAAATTCTCCCACTTGTGTTTCTACAGAGGATTCAATCATTCAACAGAAGATGCGGCCGTGCCCGACAGTGAAACACTTAAAGGCTCATTTAATTACTTTACTATAAGTTGACATTAACAAGATAAGTAAAATTCTTAATAAATATTGATCTTTCAAAAACAAAATATTTACTTAATGTATATGTTTTTATTCTATAGTCAACGTTAAATTAAAACCAATAGCGACAGAATTAGTAGGAAATTACAAAACATAGAAGACAATACAATTTTGAATCCTCAGTGAAAATAATTGAATATAGAGAATGAATACCCGCTGAAGTAGCGAAATAAAGTATTGATTAAAATTTATAGTTAATACGATTGTAGGTAACAAGAATAGAAAATGAATTACTTTTAACAATCACTTCACGTTGGAGTAACCAATCTCGTGACGAATGCTCGTATATAATATTTCAAATTTCGAATAAATTGGAAAACTGATAGAAATCCGAAGAAAAAAGCTAATTATTTTTATTTATGAAATGAAAATTCTTGGACGGCAATTGAATAAATAATCAATTAATTTTTTGCTTTTCTTTCGGCGGTTCTTCTCAGGTCTAAGGTGTTTCTTTCCTTAATGCTTCTTACATAGAATTAAAAATGTTGACTTTTTAATTTTTGACAAAAATTGAAAGTAGAATTCTAAGAATGAAAGAGAAGAAAAATATTACGTAGAAAAAGAGAGAAAGAGAGCTATATATATTTTAAGATGTTTCACTCCGTGCTGTATTACATTTTTTATAAATAATTGCGATCAACAGCCAAGCAATAAAAGCACTGATAACTTTTACATTTTAAAACTAATTTAATCTAAACTAAATAAAACAAACGTTAAAAATTTTAAGGTACAATAATAGATTAAACAAGGACTAATAATAAATGCAATTCTTAAAAATTACATTTTATAAAAATACCTTTCAATTCTTAAAAAAACATTTATATAAGTATGATAGATAAAACTAGAAAAAAATTACCAGACCTAAAGTTTTACCCGAGACATTGAAACAAAATTTTCAATATGATCTTTGTTTCAGGTCGATGACTTTTACTAAATTAAATCATGGAAGTCATTAACTTAACATAAACGTATAGAAATAACGAAAAAACGACTTCATTTAAGAAATTAAGACGTAAGTGCTAATAATAGTAATTAATATTGCATACTATATATGATGATAAGCTGCTTCAAAACAATGTGACAAGACTTAATCCTAGCACTAAAGTGTCCTATGTACATATTTCTGTTTGAACAATGATACGTCTGTTTTCAATTCGTACGAGTAGTATATTTTAAAATTAAGATACTAAAATTACATACTAAAGCTCCATCACATTTTTTCATAAAAAGTCATTGACCGATAAGCTATAAACTTAAAAATATTTAGAAGTTTATCTTAAAGTAAAATTAATAAATTACATATACGATATTTTGTTAATTATTTTTCAGATCATATTTCTTGTTTAACATCTTCGAGTTGTAATTTGATGATAATTAAACCGTGAGATTGAATGTGTTTATAATATTTGAGGTATAATTAAGGTGTAAGTGAAGATAAAATTAATAAAATGATATTTATATATTATTAATATACAATATTTGTTTCCTTGTATAATATTTAACTATATCGTTATATAATAAAATTATAACCGTGTTTATAATTTTCGATAAGATTAATCACTATAAAGTTTGTACTGAATAAAATTAAAAAAATATTTTAATTATCTATTTGTTCACATAAATAATTATATAAAGACTACTTTAATCCCACGGTTTAATACATGAATAAGCGACATTTTCTTAGAGCCAAAGACAACGTGATAAAAAAATTGCAAATCATCTATACGCATGAATATTATTTCAAAACAATATTTTACCATATCCTTAACTCATAGCGTAGATCAGCTTAGTCTATCCGAGTCAACTAGGGTCACGTAGGACATTAGTTGTCATAAGCTGGCGACTGACCTAATACATTATTATTGTAAAGCAATGGGGGTCTAATAATCGTTACAAGTAAAACGCTCACACGTACTTCTTTAATTTACTTTACTTGGTGGTAGGGCTTTATGTAAGTCCGTCTGAGTAGGCATCATCCATTCATCACATACTGTACCGCTAAACAGCAATACTTAATAGTGTTGTGTTTCTGTTAAAAGAGTGAGTGAGTCAGTGTAACGACAGGAACAAGGGACATAACATCAGCACGTCCAACTACTTTTATTATTTAAAAAAAATAGTAAAATGCTCACACGTGTTCATACTTCATTCGTAGTGAAGATGTCACGTGATATTATAGACATAACAAAGTAATTCAAATCGATAGGGGCCATTGATTGCAAGGAAATGACTACCTGTTACTTGTAACGTATCACGAAAAATAAAAAGTAGAAAAGGTTTGGTCGAAAAACGTACAATCGGACTTTGATCTCGGTGAATGGTTCGGCTCGGTTACTAACTATACGAATGCTAACACGTTACTCTACGTTTAAATGAGACGCCAGCTTTAAGACAACGTGAAGCAAGCACGTTAAGCCTCATTTCAATTAGCTTTCTAATCTTACTTTCGAGAAATTGTGGCAAAGGCTCTATTTTGAATTGAATAAAAGTGATAGATATTATGGTAGCATAAATCTTTGATTCGTGTGTACATACTATATGATATATAAATGAATGAACTAAATTTAATTAAATTATAAATACGTCAACTTACTCCTGCTTAAATATCGGTATATTTTAGACATTTATTTAGAAATACTCTCAATATTGAAATAATGACTTTGGTTTTGATTTTACGTTCTTTAAAATCATATATATAGCATATACAAATCTTACTTAACTTGACTGATTTCGATCACGGAGGTCGTTCTCAACGGTGACTATGCAATTTGCTCATGAATTATTATAGTGTTCAAGTGTGAGAGTGCTCCTCTCTATTTCGTCACTCTAATCCAATGGGGTGCTGATCCATTATGTCTGGAGAGAGATCAGGCGCAGAATCAACGACTATACGTATTATTGAAGGCTGAATTTTGTTCTGTCAACTTTCAAACTACGGGCTAGCACAGATAATTTCATGACAAGAAAACTCAATAACTTTTTATTGAGTTTCAATCTTCACATGGATAAATAACTTACATACATATTATTTATATGAAGAATAATAAGAATGTCATAACAATATACTATGAATATTTTATTTATGTATATAGTTAAAGAGTTTTCATGTTAAGTATTAATTTCATTTTGGTTGATACCAAGTCTTAAAATACAAGTTAGAAAGGGCCAGAGAATTAATATATAAAACAGCAATTAGAATTTAGAAAAACCACACCTTCATTTATTTTAAGTTGACGTTGACGGGCCGGTTGGCGTGGTTGGTAGATACTTGCCTTTCACGCCGAAGGTTTTGGGTTTGAGTCCTACCCAGGACAGACATTTGTGTGCATGAATATGTCTGTTTTTTCCTGAGTCTGAGTGTAGTTATCTTTATAAGTATTTACAAAAAAAGTAGTATATGTGGTATATCAGTTGTCTGGTTTCCATAGTACAAGCTCTGCTTAGTTTGGGATCTGATGGCCTTTGTGAATAATGTCTCCGGTTATTATCTATTATTTATTTATTTATTTATTTTAAGTGCAAGTTAATGCGAATATTTTGTTCAAATAACATGTTTATTAAAATACCAATAACCAATGGCAAATATCCAATATATTTAAGGTCGTAACTGTAAACAATATAAGAGCGAGTCGTTCTCTCATTTCGATTTATAAGAAATAAGTCATAGTAAATGCGTCTCAGATATTAATTATTTCGGGGTGGAATCGTGTGCAATATTAGAAGTTATTGAAATTGGCGCATTGAATCAACTAAGATTATTGATTGACGATACCAGATTAATTAAATACACAGCTGCTATATCTCATATCAGTTTTCCTATTTGTAAAGCAACATCAATAAATAAAATTAAAGTGTCCGTCTGTGATTTCAAAACATTTGCTTTTTTAAGTTAATATACATGGCTATTTGCAAGTTACCAAAACAACAATAATTTCATTAGTTTCAGTTGTTTATATATCGAAATCAGTTGAGTGTGTACATATATCAATATATAAATTATATATAGAAATATATTAACTGGCTTAAATGTAAACGAGAACAGTATGTAAATAAAAAGGTGAAAATATTGATATGATGAACAATTCAAATAGATTAAGCTGCTATAAATAATTGCAAAGTCATCTACTAAATGATAGGAGAATTACCATGTGAATTTAAACCAAACATGCGGACCGCAGCCAGCATCGACATGGATCGATTCGACAAGAGTTAATATTTGAATATGCCGCTCCCAACACCATACATCACTTGGTGGTCACATTACAAAACCGTTACTATTTCCTTTTAATCTATATTACTTCTATACATTGTATATATATATTCCAATTTCGATTTTTTTTACCTTGAAATAATTCGTTTTTTAATTCACATTTAAATCTCTTAAAAAAAAAAGCAAATAAATGTAAATGTTCTCTCGGGGGGGAAGAATTTGAGCTTCTTTCACCACACTGCTCCAATGTGGATTGGCTAATTCACATGATTTTTGCCCGGCTCATACCTTCTCATGCACGGTGTTATTTTTTACCATCGGGAGGTAAATAATAAACACGAATTATGTACTTGAAAACTCAGCAGCACATGCCCAGGTTTGAACTCGCTTAAATTGGACATGATCTAACCACTGGGCCATCTTGGCTCCTGAACATTTTTTATTTCAACATTACAGCATTATGCACTTTAAAATCATTAAATTAAATAAACGTCTAAAAGATTTACTTGGCCAGAAACTATTAAAGCTTGTTGAGGTATTCAAGCTGTCGAAACTTTATCAATAAACATCGAACTTACCAATTACGTATACGAGAACGAAAAATAGAATCGTATTTATTAATTAAATATGTTTGAAATCGTTTTTTAAACTAATAAAAATATGTTTTTATTTCTTTACGTTTATGTTAATGTATAAAATACAGTTCTGTAATAGTTTTTATTCAAATTCTCATTCTTTATATTTGTTTTCCTGGATTCTTAACTTTGAAGATGAAAAATATTTTAATGTTTCATTAAGAAAATATAACAGTGTTGTCGCTTACAAACTTTGTAGGTATTAAGACTTTATGTATTATTTACTGACTTTAACTTAACTTCAGTTCTTTGTATATTTGATACAAATCTTGCTACTAAATTTTAAATCATTTTCACCCAAAGGATTAACAGGAAACAAATACTATCGGTGCTGGTATCTATACATTCCAGCATATAAAAATATATTGTAAAATTTTCACACGTTATTTCCTTTACCAAACAAATCTTCGATATATTCGAGTTTATTTTTGGTGCGCTAGCACGTTTTTATTTCCAGGTAGCATCACAATCAAAATATCAGGATTTCGATTTAAATTGCGTTTTGTCGCAATGTTTTTGCGACTGATTCCTTTTGTTAATTCTATTATACCAGATGTTCTGTGCCAGCTGTCTTGCTTGCAGGAGTGTAAATTTGTTCAACATGACCGTTTACATATAAGCTTGTTTTTAAAAGGTATTTTCTTACATCCGTTATGAGTATGCAGGATACAGACGTACATATTATTATCAATAACCACTTCTAATTGGTCAGACCTATTTTGCTTATTGTACCGTCACAGATTACTATATAATGATCTCTCATCACATTGACCTTGCACGATAAATTATGATATAAATCGAGAAAAAATGAGTTTACGAATGTTCTATTCGTATAAATGTATTAACGAGTACGATGTACGAGTATACAGGCATATAGTACTTAAAAACTAGAGCCAAAAGATGAAACCAGTCGGAACGAGCTTTATCGTCGATAATTCGAGCTGATCTTCATTGAATTCAATTAAATAGAAGAAGCTGGGGCGCTCCCACTATAAGGAAGTGTACGATAGAGCATTCTACTAATTAATTAAAATGATTGAAACTTCTATCTTAGCTGCTTGAATAATTTTACGAAGATTTATTCGAAATTATAAATTATATTCATATTACGTTCGTTTTCTGCAAGTAGCGGGACATTTATCATATCACATAAATTGAACTCTTGTCCTGGCAATTGAGATGAGTTGGGTGTCCATTAAATAGGTTCGCGTTAATACTAAAGGATGGGGCTATTGAATTATACACATCACTTTAAAATAACTTCAACGATAAATTTAAAACTATTACGGAATATGAAACCAAAATTAAATGTACGTGTTTTATTACATAACCTAAATAAAAGGTTTAAAAAAAGGTATTTGTGAAAATAAAAATATAGAGAATACGTAACCATTGTATTGCAACTGGAAAGTAAATATTACTGTTTTAATAGAGTATGGTGCTATTATATCTTTGTTTATTCAACTACGAAATAATATAATATTATTATAAATTTAAATGTTATTTTTAAGATTTGTGCATACAATTACAATTGATATGTTAAACAACATGTGAATTAAACCGTCTCCATGGCAAAATAATAAACCATACAATTTATTTTTTAGATTAAAAAATTGATCAACAATATTATTCTATTAGAGTTTGTTTCAACTTAGGCGGACATCTTTTTTTATTTCAATACAGCAAACGAGAAATTAGCCTGATGTTAAGTAGTCACCTTCATCCATACACAATGGAACTGTAAGAAATATTTAAAATTACTTTTTATCGTCAATTTCCCCACTAACCTGTTCCAAACTGATCCTGAAGTATAATGTCTATTGTGCCTATATTTTTCTATACTCACTCACTCACCATTCAAACTAAAACACAGTAATCCATAGTATTTGTTTTTGTCGGTAAAGTACCTGGGAAACTAGCCAGATAGGTCAGAACAAAGTACTACCTGCGCGATAGAGCACTTCTTCTCATTTCCTACCCGCCGACTAGGTTAGCCAACCTGCAATTATATCATTGCTAGACACACTTTTGAACTACTAAAGTACGAGTATATGTCAATGAAACTTAATTGAATCAAACCAAATTTACAGTGGCAACGATTCTGTTATACCCAATCACAATCAACACACATTTTGTATACATTACAGGACAAAACGAATAATATCCATTCCGTTTGTTCCTTATAACAGACGGTTTTTTATACAATAGGTAGGATGGTCGGATGGGCTACCTAATGGTCACCACCGGCTAGATAAATTTGCGTTGTATGAAATATTAACCACTCCTTTTTTATAGAATAGGAAAGCGCACGAGCATATAGGCGACCTGATGGTAAGTGGTCACCAACGCCCATAGACATTGGCATTGTAAGAAATGTTAACCATCGCTTACATCGCCAACGCGCCACTAACGGTACGAAGTAAGATGTCACTCATGCCTGTAGTTCACTGGCTCACTCACCCTTCAAACCGGAACACAACATTACTGAGTATTACTGTTTTGCGGTAGAATTAAGAATATCTGTTGAGTGGGTACCCAGAAGAGCTTACACCAAAGCCCTGCTACCACGTTAATAATCAATAGTTTAATAAGGGATAGCGTCTAAAAGTGCTGTCAATTTACTTTAGTTCAAAAGATTATGTATGTATACTAAATCTATGTAATCGACATCAAATATATGGAATTATTTATTTTTATGAAAAGGTCTGATTATAAACGTTTTATGTAATACTTGCTATCCTTCTCGACTTTGCAAGGGCATCATCCGGTCAAATAAGATTTCAGCAAAAGATATTAAAAAAAGAGAAATAAACAAATATTACAAAGTTTTTTTTAAACAGTCTTCTTATTATTTCACGTTTTTATTCAAATACTTGTGAAATATTTAAAAGCCATCTTGTACCAAATTGAAAATTGTAAATTTTATACTGTTTCATATTTACAAAAAAAGTAATACTCGTTTTAAGGTATTACTAATACACCTAATAAAATGTACCTCTTGTGTTACGAATGGAGACGACAATAGCCCCAGAGGTCAGGATCGAACCTGCGGCTTTTACGTCACAAAGCGGCCCGTAAACCATTGTGATATCTGTAAGAGATTAACATAACATGCTGTCGCAGAATTCTCTAAGATTTAAGGTATATATATTGCGTACACATTTTTCAAATATCTGCTATAGTTTTGGCAACGTTCGCGTGTAAGCTATAATCTATCATAGTGTGAAAGTTTCATAACAATCGGATTTGCAGTGTTTGAGTGAATACAGAAACAATAAACTAACATTCAAAAATCTAAATCTTCATAATCTCACATATCTCATTAAATGTAGCAAAATAAAAAAAATACCTTTACCACAATTACTCATACAAAGGATATTTAACGTAATTACTGCAG
The DNA here is from genome assembly GCF_905147045.1 of Nymphalis io. Classification (NCBI taxonomy): domain Eukaryota; kingdom Metazoa; phylum Arthropoda; class Insecta; order Lepidoptera; family Nymphalidae; genus Nymphalis; species Nymphalis io. The sequence continues at coordinate 6,393,652 of NC_065892.1, read as the reverse complement.
CCCATCATACATTTACAATTTTAATTTAAGCTAATCAAACAATTTTACGGTTGACACAATTATTCAATTACCGAGTGCGGTTAGAACACTAATGGAAGGCCGCTTTCATATTAGTCTATTGTTGAAAACTTTTGAAGATAATTATATAATATGTACATACTGCATAAAAATTAAAAATAACGTAACACAATCGTTTACTTGACTTTGACTTGAAGTCGATTAAAACTTTCTAAATTCGAAAATGTTTGTAAAAATTCATAAATATCTATTATATTCCAAGACAGCGGATGTTAATACTAGCAATGTTTTTGTCAAAATGAAAAAATGAGATAATGTAATGAAATTTTACTTAGTTTAACGAATATCATGTAACAGATATAGATTGTGTTACATTACGAACCATGTGTCTCCTCCTGAGCGATTTCGGTCATAGCGGCCAGAGTCAAGATAGACTTGCCAACATACGACAAAGCAAGACATAGTATAGTGCACAAGTGTGTGCGCAAAACACAGGTGCACTCTCTATTCTCTCGCTCTTAAAATAATTAACCATATTATAAATTATGATATATTATATTATCCATACCATACCATATTATATTATCAAATATGCAGTAGCAGAATGTAAATATCCTACTGCTTATCAAATGGTAACGTTTGCTAAGCAGTAGGAGTAGACAAGAGTAATCTTGACTCTTGTTCGGTTTTAAGCTCAAACAGCCACGCTGCACCAATGCGGCAAGTGGAGTAAGATTAAAAAAGTTGATGTGTTCTTAAAATATTTCAAATAATATTATAATTTATTTTTTCTGTAGAGTACATCGATATGAGATGAGCCATGACTCAATAAGCCTTTGCTTGACCTTATAACGTATGCCTCTAAACCAATTTTATTGTTCAATTCTTCTGAAGATATTAAGATAACTTTCAGGTTAATATAAACAAACAATATCACTTTATAAATGTAAAATCTAGATTTTCGACTATTATAAATTGAAATCAAGATATTTTTCTTTATACATGTATTACAATAGCTTATATGTATAAATTTCATCATAGTAGTCACCGTTATTAAGAGTGATACTGTTGAACAATTAATTCGTTTAAATTGTTAAGCTATGTAATTGTTGATAAAATACGAGGCAAATGAAATTCAGTGATATACATACGTGTATATATACAAAGATACAAAACATACATACATACATAAATATACATATATATCTAAAAAGATAAAATTTTGAAAACACATACTCGTACTCGTACATCGCATGTTTAGTTTACTTTATAAAACTAATTGATATTTAACGCCTATCAGTCCCAGCGATCCTTTTACAAAACGACCGTCAGAGCGTCACTAATTGATGTAACGAGGCTTTTTTATTTTATACGCAAACCCCTGTTTTAGAAACACGATATGTTTCTAGTCTGTAACGAATGACCTTGTCATTACAATGTAATGGCTTATTTGTATGATTGAATGAATGACAACAATTTTTTACTTTTATACTCTTTAAATGAAAATTTAGTTTCATTTCTTTATATTTGAGTACAATATAATAAACAAAATATTTTATTGAAAATAATAGTTTGTTTTCCTTTTAAAAGCTACTTCGTGTCAACCAGTTATATACTTGTTAATATAATATTTGATATGTTTCAAAATTGGAGAAGTTATTCGATATAGTGCGACATCTCACCGCATCGTAGACATTGCTCTAACCTTGCGGTACTTCAATCTTAGAACATGTAATACGAAGTGCAGGCTATCTAAACAACTGACTTTGCACCTCCTACCGTAAAGGCAGTCATCTATCAAATCGAGCCAAGACCGATCGCTTTACGCTTCTCAAGACAAAGGCTCAAGATTTATCGTTCCATTATACCAACTACTATCACCCTTCGATACATTGCTGCATATATAAATTTAGTTGATCCGTATTTACTTAAATAATTCTGAAAATCATTGTGCTCGTTTCTTGGGTGTAAATTATAATATTAACTTAATAATAATTTATCTTTAAAATCTTGATTACTCTTAAATAAACTAATCCGTTTGATAATGTTAGTCTATTCCCGTAATCCTGTTCTTGAACCAACACCGATTTAACTAGAGAAATCAATGACAGTTAAATAAGGACGTGCAAATACTGTTAATGTTCCACCGATATCGCTTCTTTATACACAGAGAAAACTATAGGAATTTATAATTATATTAATTTAAATACAGTATTCCCAAATACAGTGTACAGTTATTTTTCCTGCCAGCCTTCAGTTGTTTTAATAACAGTTTTTCTTACGCCTAAACAAGTATTATTCATTAATTATTATCAATGTAATAAGAAGTTTAAAGGCGATTGGTATATTTGGTTACGTAGTGATATCATACACACCCTACTGAATATTTATATTATAATTTGCTGCTTACAAAAATATAATTAAATGAGATTTAAGAAATTGAAGTCAATTTATATACGATAAGAGAACATTATAGATAATAACAATAATATAGTCAAAAACTCTGTTTTATTTGATGTATGGATCTGATTTTAGTTAAGTTAAAAAATATAACTTACCAAGTTCTTGGTGGGAGAGCTGTGGGCTACCCTCTCTCAGGGCATAGTCGGCGTCGTCGGGCGCCGCCGCGCGCGCCCCGCACCAGGGCACGCAGCAACGGAACACCCCCCCTCCGACCACCTTGGTGCCGTGCACGCCCGACAAGCCAAGGCGTACGCGCCGCCCGCCACACTAGCACTACACTCACGCACACAAACACCGACACACAACTTAAAAATCACCATTCGTGTTTTACATCGCTTTCAACTTCGATATGATAAATAATCCCATCACTAGTTATAATTCTGGCACGAGTAAATTTTTAAAAAATTTAACATCAGTCTTAAAAGTTAGCAAAGATAATTATACTGATATGAAAGTTGATTGAGAAATCGGGAAAGGGAAAATGATTATCAAAGATTTATTCAACTTATCACTTTTCGTTATCACGCATTATAACATTCATAAAATAGTGTTAAGTAAAAGTTTAAGTTAATTTTACCGACTTGTCCGCTATTTCTGCAACAATTACTTGGAATCATTCTAATTTATATATTTTTTAAACTGAATCAAATATAAATATATATATACATATATATTTACACTTCTTTCTTTTTTACAAGTTTAATTTAATTAAATTTTGAATAAATAGTAAAATATCTTGAAAAATTAACATACATATAAAGTAGTTTTTAGATTTCAATTGGATTAATGATATTAAAATCATAAATTATTAACTTTTTTAATATGATTATTAATTAATCCTAATGTCAATTATAATTATTGCGCATTAATTTATTAAGCTTATTACCACTGCACATAGAGATTATCTGTGACAATAATAGGAACGAAAGTGTAGGTATTTCCCGTCTGTACTGGCCGTCGTCGCGTTTGGACTCTACTACCACTTACCATCAGGTGGAGTAGAGTTATTTGCCCTCCCGGCGAATATAAAAAAAGGGTATAATTAATGTATGGAATACTTATTGATCGATGCAAGATAAATGAAATATATATAATTTTATTTGACAAAAATGATTACTACTAAATATCTTTACCGTTATTCTCGGTAGAACCTACAATCCAAACCGTTGGTAGTTTTATATTAAATTATATCCGGATTTATTTTTATTGGTCTTAATAATTCTCAAGAATTATTAATAGAGCATGTTTTAATTTTGACGATAACTAATTAAATTAATTAACAGCGCAATAGCTTGAACGTCTTTCACATAACTATATAGATCAAAGTGCATTATGATTGTGACGAAAAGATGATCTACAAGTATTTGTTGGCAGTCTTCCAATTAGACTCATAGTTATTCCACACAGAATTATTAATGTCAAGAATAGGCACTCGCCCTCCAGTGACATCGAAATAGAAAAATACATGTGATATCTGTCTTATACAAGTTTATATTCGTATTTTAGTAAGTGAACACTTTATATAATTATAGAATGCTAATTTCTCACAAATTTTCAAATCCTTCTCCACTATTTCTTTAATACGGATTTTAATTCATTCGAATTTATTCTTGTTTTTAATTGAATTGGACGTTTAAACACATATTATAAAATTATACTGTATTACTTATGGACATTTAATTTTTTTTTTATCTGTGGTCACTTTAGCGTCGATATTGCTTATTTCAATTTGCTACTTTTTTAATGTAGTGGTTAAGAAAATTTATTTACGTATAAATTTATACATATTATAACTTTTATTTCGTATTTTCACATTTCATGTTATTTTGGATTCAACGACCTATTACAATGCTTATAATAAAGAATAAAAGTGTCTATTTTCTCGTTACTTTTTAAATAGATTTCGCTAGTTTTAAAGTTATAGTTTCAGTCGAGTTTAATTTATAACTACTTCCGGAACATCTAACAACGGATGTTAACAGGAGCCGTTGACACATTTATTCAAGAACTTTTAAGAATCAAAAGGATTTAGCGAAATTATTTTAAGAGAGATAACTTTCCATGTGATAAATATTCTATTGGAACTTATTTAAGTCATCACTGTAAGCAATTCTTATTAAAACTGTTTCGATACAGTTATTGGCATTGTAAATGTAAAAGCACTTAACAATAGTGCCAAGCAGACTTACATTTACAAGACAACGTCCATTATAAAATCAATAAAAGGTTACTTGTATGTAAGGGTTATGTATTATATTTAAATAATAAAATTAGTCTTATATAGCAGTCTTATATATAGTTTTTAATTTACTCATACATAACTCATTTTTAAAAAAGGCAATTGTAATTTAGACTGACATCACGAATACCGATTGAATAAAATACAATTATTATCTTCAGGACAAAAACCAGGATAAATAAAAAAAATGTTCGTAGTTTTAAGAGAACTTGCCCAATAAGAGTATCACAGACATATAATGATTTTATAATTCTGTTCGCGTTAACAGTTCATCATATAAATATTATTTCTGTCTTGTTTACTAGAGACGTACATTACCACGTAGATCTGGTTTTCATATATCTTTAACGGAAAATTTATTTATACATAGTATTCAACAGTGGCACAGATATATCTTTGTACGTATTTTTTTAATAATAATTTTGAATTAATATTTATTTGAAAAATTATTCGAATATTTATTAAATTACAGCAAACTCTATAACTTTTTCAATAAAGAAAATCAACTAAAAAAATATTTATGTAACAAACAAAATTCGAATATCATTAAATTCGACCTTCGACATGTTATATACAATGGGTGATAGAAATATTCAATAATTCCATTTTATTCATATTGCGAGAGCCATGTAAGGAGGAGCTATGATCGAGACGTATATCAATTACTCCTCATTGAGCGGTCGGTGCTTCAATTGCCAGTCGTTTTTGTGACCATCATCGCTAACTACCTAATGATAAAGACGTGCTCTCAATACTACCTATGACGTCAGCGTATCCATTACAATCAAAACTACTACGAACCAGAATATTCCATTTAAAATAACTTTAAAAAAATGTAACTCACGAATGTAAATGTACTAATTGACCTTTAACGCAAAGCACTCAAAACTATTGAGCTGTTTTATTTACAACTTTAATCTTGATAATAATGTATAGTGATATATCAACTATTACAAAACATTAGCCTTAGCGAAGATAAATCCATCTAAACAGATAAAAATCCAACGTTTTACAGTTACCTTCAATCGCAGAGTCTAAGATCAATATATGATTTTGATGATTTTTATATTTAAGGTAACAAATATATATATACGCATAGTTTGTAAATATATATTCATAAAAACTTTGCTTTACCCGACTTAATGTCGAAAAAATAATCAGTATTTCGAAGTAAATATTATTATTAATTCTCGTTTTCATTATTATTATTACCAAACGCAATGTATTCTTTTTTTTAAAAATAACTACATTGTTTAGGAACTAGTTATGCTATTTACGTTGCTCTAACAATAATTGTTAAAATAAACTGTTAATACGTCAACAGTGACCGTTCATGGTTAATTGTGAACTCTTATGTTTAAACCACGAACCGGAATATACAACGTAAAGACTACGGTGATAGTGTTTTAATTTTGTAATTAATTATTTAATATTTACATTAGTGTTTATTTAATTTCTGTCTATAATCGATTTATGACTACAAGTTATATAAAATTTTGGTGTTTACAAACATTCAACAAGTTGCCGATAAGTGAAGTATCCGGCAAAGCATATCCTCTTTTGCTTATTTATTTAGAACTATTCTCGGTATATAAATTTATTATTATTATTTTTTTCAATTAAATTTTACACATTCGTCACACCTTTACCTCGTGATGAGCCGAGTGCTAATGAATGTTTTACCGCATGATTATCAGATTAAACTGTTATCTTATGTATCGTAACGTTGATCGCGTTATGCAAAATAATTTATAATACTTTTATAAACTTAAACAAACTTAACCCATAAGTGAAACGATAGCACAGTAACGTTATAACCACTTACTAACAGAATGCTTGTAGTGTTAACATTATAGAAATTTACATACTTTGAAAATATAAAATTAAAGGGCTCTTAAAACATAAAACAATGCCCCTGTGGCACACTGCACTATATAGTTAAAGCGGAACGCGATAGAACGAATAAAGGGAGCGTGACCAGTCACGGAGCCCTACGCATATGGTAGAGCCGATATATTAGGTTAAAGCCGAGCGAACGGCAACACAGGTAACTGACAGTCAGCAGTGCATTTCACGTTTCCCACATGATACACGAAAAGCAGGCCGGTAGGCGGCGCGGCGGAGCGACCCCGAGCGTCGCGACGGCCGGCAGACCGCGACTGGAGCCGTGAAGCGTCGCTGCGCGTCGCAGCCTAGGGCCCCGAGCGAGCAGGACGAACATACCGCTTTACGGCGTACTCCACCTACGATTCTAGCCCTTGAATCCTCTATCTTAATTCCTATTTACCTTGTCGGCATCGAGTCTCTTATGTTATAATGCGTCCGCTAAAGGGTTTTCACCCCGCAAACCGTTCGTTTCATGAGCAGAGTTACGTAGATGCAAGAGATAGAGATGCTGTGTGGCCTTTCCTATAGGCCGTTTTGATGTTATATCACTATTGAACGTGCCTTTGACTTCTTGTTTTGGCCATGAACGAGTTTTAACTGTGGACTCGTTTCGACTACAACGTCATTTTGTTCTGTCAGACATGTGACTAATAAATACAAGTATTATCTAGTTACATAATATTTTTAATGGAACTATATATTTCAAATTGTAACTTATAAATAACTATAGTATCATATACATCTTATATTGTTACGTTTTATATTAAGAGACATTGATACATCTACGATAGCGTCACGACCACACGTCTAAAGTCAAACTGTAGATCGTGGCACTTCATCGTATCGTCAATTCGCACGCCAAATCGATCACTATTTATATCCAAGAACGCGTAACCGGGCATCTGTTCCAATACAAATTTTTAGAGTTACACAATTCCTCTATAAAACAAATTATTAAATACATAAAGCCAAAGAAAAATTAAGTAGTCATTACAATATATTCCCTTTTCAATTATCTTTATAATTCCATTAAATATTTACAAAAATGTATTAAACTAATAATAAATTTATAAATTCTTGTCATATATTTGGCTTTTTCTTAGATTTTACCCAAACCAATTCGTAGAAGCTTAGATAAAACTTGCACGTTCTCGTTGATTCTTAGTGAGCGCTCATTTGACAGTTCTTCATTCCATTTTGAAAATAGAATTGTGGCAGGTAAGCATTGTTTAAGTAATGATTAGAAAATTGTTATATATATAAATATTTATGTCAAGAATATTTTAAAGAAGGATTAATAAAGAAAATTCTTTATTAATAAAACTAAGAAACAGCTGAAAAAAGTAAACATTTTATAAGCGTTTTTATATATCCAACATAATTTTGTAGTATATATTGGAAACTAATAACCACAAATTGACATTTGTTATGAACATGATATGAAAAAACATTTATTAGTGATACTTTGGCTGATTATACACTAGTTTCCACCCACAAAATCGCTCACGTGTGATTGTGGTACCCTATGTCATTTTCAGTATCCCTCACAACGGTTATGTAAAATTCTAAGATGACTACTACGGTTATGTATTATGTATGAAAATTTTAGAAACAACCTTACTTTGCATTTATAAAAATAGTTAAGATTTTTCCAATAATTAGATTATTGACGTATTTAGATACGAATGTAGGTACCACCCACTCATAAGATATTCTACTGCAAAACAGCAGTACTTCATATTTTTGTGTTCCAATTTGAAGGATGAGTGAGCCATTGTAATTACAAGCACAAGCGACATAACATCTGAGTTCCCGAGGTTGGTGGTGCATTGGCGATGTAAGGGAAGGTTAACATTTCTTACAATGCCAATGTCTATAGGCGTTAGTGACCACTTACCATCAAGTGGCCCTATGCTAGTCTGCCTATTCAAAAAAAAATGTATCTCTATTTAATATTTTTATTAATTTCTTCAGGCGTATTCGTGTATTCGTTTAGACTTTGAATTTCAACCAGATTGGAACTGGGCACAAATACAATTAACACAGTGTTCTTCAGTCATTGCAAGTTTTTGGTTGAATTTTAAAAATGAATATGGTAACCTTCTCCTCAAATAGGGAGAGGAGGCCTTAGCCCAGCAGTGGGACCGTTACAGGCTGTTTCTATTTATTCTTAATTCCAACGGACAGTACTTCTACGTGAATAATTGTTACAATACTCTGTTTATTAGTAAATATATTTCTCTTAAATGGGATTTCTTAGATTTTACCCAAACCAATTCGTAGAAGCTTAGATAAAACTTGCACGTTCTCGTTGATTCTTAGTGAGCGCTCATTTGACAGTTCTTCATTCCATTTTGAAAATAGAATTGTGGCAGGTAAGCATTGTTTAAGTAATGATTAGAAAATTGTTATATATATAAATATTTATGTCAAGAATATTTTAAAGAAGGATTAATAAAGAAAATTCTTTATTAATAAAACTAAGAAACAGCTGAAAAAAGTAAACATTTTATAAGCGTTTTTATATATCCAACATAATTTTGTAGTATATATTGGAAACTAATAACCACAAATTGACATTTGTTATGAACATGATATGAAAAAACATTTATTAGTGATACTTTGGCTGATTATACACTAGTTTCCACCCACAAAATCGCTCACGTGTGATTGTGGTACCCTATGTCATTTTCAGTATCCCTCACAACGGTTATGTAAAATTCTAAGATGACTACTACGGTTATGTATTATGTATGAAAATTTTAGAAACAACCTTACTTTGCATTTATAAAAATAGTTAAGATTTTTCCAATAATTAGATTATTGACGTATTTAGATACGAATGTAGGTACCACCCACTCATAAGATATTCTACTGCAAAACAGCAGTACTTCATATTTTTGTGTTCCAATTTGAAGGATGAGTGAGCCATTGTAATTACAAGCACAAGCGACATAACATCTGAGTTCCCGAGGTTGGTGGTGCATTGGCGATGTAAGGGAAGGTTAACATTTCTTACAATGCCAATGTCTATAGGCGTTAGTGACCACTTACCATCAAGTGGCCCTATGCTAGTCTGCCTATTCAAAAAAAAATGTATCTCTATTTAATATTTTTATTAATTTCTTCAGGCGTATTCGTGTATTCGTTTAGACTTTGAATTTCAACCAGATTGGAACTGGGCACAAATACAATTAACACAGTGTTCTTCAGTCATTGCAAGTTTTTGGTTGAATTTTAAAAATGAATATGGTAACCTTCTCCTCAAATAGGGAGAGGAGGCCTTAGCCCAGCAGTGGGACCGTTACAGGCTGTTTCTATTTATTCTTAATTCCAACGGACAGTACTTCTACGTGAATAATTGTTACAATACTCTGTTTATTAGTAAATATATTTCTCTTAAATGGGATTTGACTTCTTTAAATTAAAAATATTCAACTCAATACATAAGAGCAAATAACTCTTATGTATTCAGTTGAATATCTTTAATTTATTGCCATCAATTCATATAAATATCGAATTCAAAATTCAATTGAAATTATTAACACGCTGGCAACATTTTGACTATCAATTTTTTAACGTTTTATATTAGTTTTGCTTATATATTATTTTATCAAAACTACACTTAGGAATTTTAATAACTGATTTCGCTAATCTTAATTTGAAATTGTCATTCTGCAAGATTAATTAAATGTAAAGCTACCTATATAAATAAATAGCATGTTCATTGAAAATAACTGTCAAAATTTTAACTATTTTTTTTAATCATATAAAACTAAATTTCTAAATTCGACATGAAAAATGAATACTTAGCCATGTATGTGGTGTATTTGATACAGAACCATATGAATGTGTAGCCTACACAGTCGTGTTTATCTGTTGACGATCATGCGATTTCCGAATTAGACGCTCTAAAAATACAATATTAATTGAAGAAGACTTCGCCAGAGGACATACTAACTACTTTGTAGTGGTAATACACTCTTCGTTTCAATTCATTATTCATTGTAAAAACTGATCAGTTCAATTAACAAAATCTAAGCAAATTCAAAATAAAATATACCATGAATATTCCATATTAACTTAAGTAAAAAATTTGTGAATAAATTAAAAAAAAAAAATTAAAATAATTATTAGCATCGTTGTTGTTGTCATACATGCGTCACACACAATAGATTAGACTTAAAGATTAAAACAATGATGAGCCCAACATTCGGAGATAGGATAACAATAGTGCGGCGTAAACATCAAATCCAATATCAAAGACTGCAATAGTCTATTGCTTTGAAATGTCTATTGTTAAGATACCTTGGATACATTAGATCTTAGATATACAACAAGAATATTTGTTGTGACGTGTTTATAATATTGACAATTTTAATAAAGTAAAATAAGTATGAGAAATAACACATTAAACATAATTGTATACTGTATTGAGTAATATACAAGACACATCTCTACATTTTTTTATCCTCATCGCGTATACTCATGGGTCATGGCATAAATATTTGAAGAGCAATCAAATTACTTTGCTTTGATAACATAATGTCCTAATAGATTTTCCGAATGTGATTTACAAGCAAACCCATAAATTATCTTATTAAAACAGTATATTATAGAATAGTACTTTAGTATGTTAGCTAATAAAATAAATCTTAAAGATTAGCTTTGGATTCATGCCTTTCTTTCCTTGCCTTGCCTACTTTACAATGCCTTAAAGACTTACTGAGAGATTGAATAACGTGTTTAATAATAATAATAATAATATCCTGGGATATTATTCACACACGGCCATCTGATCCCAAGCTAAGCAGAGCTTGTACTATGGAAAATAGACAACTACATATACTACTTTTCTTGTGTAAATACATATTTATATAGATAATTAATTAGTTTACTCAATATTCAGTCTTTGTATTTATTATAAACCATACACTGAAAACTACAAAAATGATATCAACTGACAATATTGAGGAATTCTTGTTTATGTTTCTCGGAAACGGCCTTAACGATTTGGATCAAATTTTATATATAGACAAGGTTTTGCTTTTTAAGTGTTTTCCTAAAAAATACTTTTTATATATAATTAATATGATTTTCTTTTCAGCTTTTAAAGTACGTAAGAAAAAAGAATCAAATTTCACACAATCGCGAAATCGAAACATACACACAAACACACACATATCGAAATCTCGGTTATCACATTGAAATTAAATTTCTATATTTATACAGAGGACAATTTAACGCGGATGTAACATTCGTTGTTCGTAATTCAAACAGGCAAATATGATATAAATATTATTAAAGTATATAAGTAACTATTGAGTTTGCTGCCAGTTTTAGCCAAATCTAAATTCCGAACAGACGACAGCTTTGATTTTAATTAATCATTGTAAATGACGATAACAAAAAGCTTATAAAAACCTATTTGAGTAAAGTTTATTTTGACTGATTGTAATTTTTTGTGAACGCACGCAATGTACATTTGCCTTGCATAATACTTTACTTTTTTGATTTATGTACCAATAAAAGTACTTTTTAGCTCAATTAATTGTAATCGACAACGACCATAAATAAAAGGCCTTGCAACAAACACAAAACTCAAACTAGTCCACACAGAGGCGTGAAATTTGGAGGAGTTCGTCGTTTTCCAATACACTAAAATTTATTTTGTGAAATTACGATTTAAGGACATTAAAAGACCAAAATCCCTCTTTAAAGTGTATTATAAATTATTATAATCGTTTGGTCATATAACTTTTATCATCCCATCGCCTGCGTAGCCCCGTCATTGTTAGTAGCCGATAATTAAATTGCATTTTAATATTTACAAACCGCGGTTTTAAATACAAAATAAGAGATGTGGTCTGATTTCTTCGCCATACTAAAATAAATACAATAAAAACCAAAATTTAACGCTTTTGAACTTAATGTTTAGTCGAAAATAATTTAATATACTCCTTAAATATAATTTTGTTCTTTTGTATAATTTTGAACTCTTTGATATTAAAATAGAATATGTTTTGTGTTGTAAAATATTTACGGCTAATTATGACTTTAATTACTTTAACAAATTAGCCGTGGTACTCTTTTTCAAAGAAAGATTGCTGGTGTGACAAGTGTGAAACGCTAGTTTTTATCAGACAACATAAAAGCGACAGCTCTAACAAATTGACTTTTTCAATTTCAGCGCCATGCTACAGTGAAACTATCGGCACACATTTCAAAGCACTTTACTGTTTAGACGATAATATGCCTTCGTATCTACCGAATGAATACTTTCATCATTTATAATTAATAGACTATATGTAAAAATGAGTTTCTAACATTGATTTCATATTTTGAGCACAATAATATATTTTAAATACATAGTTTCGTTCCTCAAATAATGTATTGTTTATGTTAAATAAGTTATTTGAAAAGTATGACTTACCAATATAATATGATCATATTTAATTATAACAGACCAATTTCTTTTTTATTGTTATTAAATAATAATCGTATTAGTTACTAGTTTCGTTGTAGGATAATTATAGGAGTTTTGGAATGATATATAGAATATATTAATTATAACAAATGTCTTGTCAGAATATAATTATTTGAGCAAAATACGCAAAATTTCTAAGCGGCTTAACCTGACAGTCTGGACGCGGAGTAATATATCACGTCATCAATATATCATCTTAAAGACGATTGGTAATTAATTATTTAAAAGCTGTCAGTCCTGTTTATTTGAAATTTCATGCTGAGAGAAACTCAAACATTGTTTATTTTGGCATTCGTGTGCGCTAAATAACTGTCACACCTGTGCATCCCGGCACATAATTTAAATAATAGCAGAGAACGTTTTATATTATGACAGTTTATTCTCGCGTAGCAGCAATTTTATTATTAAACGTTTTACATCGCATTCGAACTGAGTGAAATATTTCGAATACTTCGTATGCTTTTGATCATTCAATTTGACATGGTTGAATACAGATTGTAAATTTCGTAAAAAAAAGGTTTTACTAAAATGTTTTAATGCAAAAGTTCTATTTGTTGTTGGGTTAGCTTTTTTTAAAAAATATTCTAAGCTGAAAACGTTTAATAATATTCATTTAATTTACTTTTTTAAGCTAGCATCACTCTTTTGTGGTTCGGACTTTATGGCCAATTTTTTTTTAAATACTTTAATAAATAATTTATTATTCATAATAGGCGTGAAATTCGTGGAACAACCCGTTTTGCTGTTCACTTTTAAGTTTGAAGACATATCATACTATTTTTATGTGTAATTATAAATTGATTATTTAAAATAGATTTCAATAAAATAAGTATCTGGTACACTCGTTAAAAATATATTTTATAGATTTAATACAATTTTACTAAACAAATAAATTAGATGTTAATATATAATAATTATAATCATAAAACTAAGTCAATACTGACGATAATTAAATTCTAATTTTTATTATATATTTTGAAATCATACATGCGGTATATAGATCTTGGCATTCTAAGTGATATTATCTATTTTTAACATGCCGTAAGCCATGAGAACTAATATGTATTTTCCTCCCAATCGGAACACAGTTATACTAAGTATTAATTTTTGTTGGTAGAATAACTAATGAGTGGATGAAACCAAACGACCTCGCGCAAACCTCTACCATCTTTAAACATATTTTTAATATCTATGCCTGCATGTGACTTATCGTATTTCCCCACACCCGCATTGTTAATTCAATTTAGCTTATAATACAAAAATGGTTTTGAAGTATAAGCCTAATGTGAATACATATACATACAGAAATGTCATATAAATTTTATAGAGAAATGCGTGTATGCTCATTTTCATTTTCTGACGTTTATATTTTAAAGTCACGTAAGAGAAAATTTAAATACATTCGGATTATGATTGTCTGAACATATATAATTACATGTCATTAATTAATATTTAATGAAATATATAAATAGTATAATTATGTGTAAAATTACTTACCAATCAGAACATGTTTTCTTATCCAATATGTTTAACTTTAACTTCGTCTAATGCAATGAGCTGTTAATTATCTTGTATAAGTATCTAGTAAAATATAAAACGTATAATATAGAAAATGCGACTTAGTAAAAGTTTTGATTACGTGAAATGGGCAAAGTTTGTAAGTACATAGTTTTCATGGACACTTTCTTTTGGTAGAAAAAGTAGTTTGGATATATTTTCGTTAATAGATCATTGTTTATATTTGATACAGATATGTTTCAATACTTTCGCCTCGAACACTTTTTTTATTTCCAAAATATCTGTTATAATTCTATGCTGATGCTACATTCTTTTTTTATTTTAATGCAAAATTATTTTCGACTTGGGTTTGACAATCCTTAGATTTACCTGTAACAAAAAAAAAAACGTTAGATAAAAACAAAAAGAGATAAATATAATACGTAACGAATACGTAAGGCCAAGTGTATGTCTTTTAATATTATATTTAATTAAATTTAATAAGAAAGATATGGGTAAATCTAATGATATAAATACTAAAATTAATAGTAATAAAAACTATGAATAATCAAAAACATCAGTTTTTTAATTTTCTTTTTTAATCAATAGCGACAAATTTTACAAATAAAAAGTAAATTACTGTGGGCTCCAGAGTTCCAAAGGGCTTTAAACGCACACAATACACAATTAATTGCAAGACACGGATTTTTTTAAATCACAAACATTAATAACATCTCGACATATCACCCGGAGATACGACACGTACTTTATAATATACCCTACATTGTTTATTGGATTCAATTTAGCAGACCTTTAACAGCAGCAGAGTTCTAAATAAATCATTTATCGAGCAGACGTTCGTACACAACGTTAAATGTATGTTAGATTTATAGAACGTTGATGACATATTCATAATTTTATACTTATGGAAATGTTGATAACGATTTGCAATTTAAATCGACATGCATACAATTGCTACAAAAGTGGCCAGACATACTTTTATTAACACAATTCTGTACTCTAAATTATTAAAAAACTACCGCGCTACACCCGAATGTCAATATATAGTGGAAGAAGTTTCATGTAGCCTATATGTTATCTTCATTTTGAATTTCACTCAAATCCGTTCAACAATTTTTGCTTGAAAGAGTAACAAAGATCCACCCATCTATCCTAACAAACATTCTCGTTTATAATATTAGTAGAAATTTAAAATGAATTATATTTCAATTAAACTGTATGAGGGAATTATGTATAAACTTACAAAAGTTTTTTGAATTATACATACGTTCCATTTTATTTTATTAGAAACCAATAATCTATATATAATATATTTAAGACCATCGGTATTAGCAGTAATTCATGAATTGTAAACTTAGTAACTATAAAATCATATCACTATTGCAATAATAAATATTTAAATACACTATCACTTGACTTACAAATTCAAGTAAATAATAATGAAGACTTAAAGATTAGCCATCTGCCCAGTAGATCAGGCGCTGAGATCAAAACGATGGTGATCATGCTACGAGGCATAGAAGTATAACACTGCCAACTTTTTAATTTTGGTGTACTACTGAGCAGTTCTAGACAGAAAAATCTAATACCTGTCCCAACTCAAACTCGAGATCTTGGAATCTATAAAACTTATGCGTCCGCCACAAAACCGAAGAGACTTTTCATATCAATAGTTCTAATAAAAGTTTAAAATTGTTAAATATACATTTTCGCCCTATAGTATATACCTTTAACTTATTAATATTTAGGCATGCGTAAGTAAATATCAAGGTATTTTCAGCTTTAGCCATGAACAATATTGGACAATCCCGATTTCCACTTGTTTGAATCCTCTTTCAACTTAAA
Organism: Nymphalis io; assembly: GCF_905147045.1. Lineage (NCBI taxonomy): Eukaryota > Metazoa > Arthropoda > Insecta > Lepidoptera > Nymphalidae > Nymphalis > Nymphalis io. The sequence continues at coordinate 6,377,195 of NC_065892.1, read as the reverse complement.
AGCCGTTAGTATAAATAAATTCAAATGATTATTCGCCCACCTTTACACGTTATATTTGTGGGTTCCAAAAAAATATCCTTATGATCAATGAAGCATTCTAATTACGATTTTTTGATTTGTGTTATTCATTCTCGTTTTTTTTCGTGTCGAGCCGATTGGCGTCGTTGGTAGATACTTGTCTTTCACGCCGAAGGTTATGGGTTCGATTCCCACCCAACACAGACATTTGTTTACGTAAACATGTCTGTTTGTCCTGAGTCTGGATGTAATTATCTATATAAGTATGTATTTACAAAAGAAAAGTAGTATATGTAGTATATCAGTGGTCTTACTTCCATAGCACTAGCTCTGCTTAATTTGAGATCAGATGGCCGTGTGTGAATAATATCACAGGATATTTTTTATTATTATTATCATTATTTTACCAGACACATAGACACTGACACCATAAAAATGTAAACCAGTACTAGCAGCGATAATGTTCTACTAATGAAATCTAAGATGAGTTTATTTAACTAATACGTATCCCGAGAAAATTCATTGATTTCTACAAAACCCAGTTAATATGTTTTTAAATTGTTTTTTTACGTTAGTATCGCTTAATATCGTCCTGTTTCAGACGGCCCTGAGGAGGATGGCAACCGGGATGGCCTCGCGCTGTCGTGCGCACTAGCGAGGAGTGCAGGGGGGGGGCGAGATTCGCCAACTGATGAGAGCTCCACCGAGCCACGAGCGGAGCAAAGCACGGGAGAGGCCGCGGATGAGTTATATCAACACGATCACGCAGCCTCTCCGATCCGTGACGAGGACGGCCATCGCAGTGGTTTTAGTGGGTAAGAATCCCACATAACCCAATTCCACCCTCATAGGACCCGGGTACCTTTCTGAAGGTTTCCACTGCGAGAAAAAAAATAAAACTAAGAAAGTATCGCTTAATAAATTTAAGTGATAATGGCGGATCTCTTTGAAGCTCGAGTTTCAAGGGCTGTAACTTTAATTGAAAATTGTTACACTCACAATAAAATGGCGCAAACATTGTGACAAAGTTTTTATTTTTTGCAATGTTAAATAATATCGGCAGACTGAAGACTTTACTATACGCTAAGGGCAAAGTCGCAAAAAAGTAAAAAAGGCAAGAGACAAATTTAAGATGATTGCTGTAGTAAAAAAACGTACTTCGACTTTAATCGAGTAAAGAACAAGCTGCAGGAAATTCGACAAGTGACAGTTAGCACTAAACTCATAGAAAGACTAAATTGGATAAGAGCATTCGCACTCGTCTCTCACAGGTTCAGTTCCTACTAGTTATCGAGTAGCTCCATTCAATTCTGCTCGCTCAATCGAAACTGAAAAATAATGTATGCCTAACGTGGACTATACAGTACTCTTCAGTGACTAATTCCACTTTTGTTTTAAATTAGAGGATGGAAATGAATATATTGACACGAATAAAAACATGATATAGCCAGTGTAATGAATTTGAATGAGAGTCTTATTGTATATCATGGAGCTAATAGAATATACGTCCTGGACTGCGAACGGTCAATTATATACTGAAAAAAAAAATCTTTTCATGCAAATTTAAGGTAATTCCACACAGACGCGATAGTTTTGAATAGAGAATTTAAAACAAAAGTTCTGCAGGAGTCAGCACGTTGGGCTTTAACTTTTAACCATTAGAGCTTGTTTGAGACTATCTAAGAAGACAAGTTAAACATAAAATACTGGCTAACATAAGAAACCACAAACGTGTATTTGTATAAAAATGGATTCTCATCCGCTGAAGTTTTATTCGCGATTAAGATAATATATAAATGCGGATGCAATTTTGACAGTAAGAGGAAGTAACACTAAATTATGGAAAGAAGGTAAAATTTTAATATTCAAAAACATTTCAATTTACTCCATGAAAGGACAACGTTTATAACTATCCTTATAAATACGGCATTCGGTATTTTTTATTTCTATTTCTATCATTAAATCTTAATTCTGTTACAAAAATGTTACGAAACTAACTAAAAACATAACATTTGCTGTTCGAAATTTAATAAATTGAGTTTCTAAATCAACGATAAATAAAAAATTATATACAATTAAGATGTTATAACAAAATATTTAAAAAAAACTTTATTGATTTTTCTAGTTAAACACAAATCAACAAATAGAAAGACAGAAACGACAGTATATACATGAGAAACCCTAAAAATATGTGCATTACAGTAGTACAGTAACAGCCTGTGAATGTCCCACTGCTGGGCTAAGGCCTCCTTTCCCTTTTGAGGAGAAGGTTTGGAGCTTATTTCAAAACGCTGCTCCAATGCGGGTCGGTTGAATACACATGTGGCATAATTTCAATGAAATTAGACACATGCAGTTTACATATCGACAAGAAAATAAATATACCGTTATAAACCCGTGACAAGCGAATGAATCTGCATTAATTGCGGAATATGGATAGATTCTGACTAAATAAATGTATAATATTTATTCAGTCCGTACTTTCTCAATCTATGATATGACTATTTCTCAAATATAGCTTTGTGCAAGCTCGTCTGGGTAGGTACCACCCACTCATCAGATATTCTACCGCAAAACAGCAGTACTTGATATTGTTGTGTTCCGGTTTGAAGGGTGAGTGAGTCCGTGTAATTACAGGCACAAGGGACATAAATCTTAGTTCCCAAGGTTGGTGGCGCATTGGCTATAAGTGATGGTTGACATTTCTTACAATGCCAATGTCTAAGGGCGTTTGGTGACCACTTACCATCAGGTGGCCCATATGCTCGTCCACCTTCCTATTCTATAAAAAAAATATATATATGACAACCTAAAATACAAAGCCACCACTATGTTGAGTTTCAATAGATAAGTTAAGTTTAAAAGTTTTACCTAACTCGCCTCGCGTCGAGATTCGCCCTTGTTTTGTGTATGTTTTTAATGTCTTCGCTGATTGTAAGATTGTATTTACTGGTGGTAGGGCTTTGTGCAAGCTCGTCTGGGTAGGTACCACCCACTCATCAAATATTCTGCCGCAAAACAGCAGTACTTGATATTGTTGTGCGCCAATGCGCCGAAAACTTTGGGAACTAAGATTTTATGTCCCTTGTGCCTGTAATTACACTGGCTCGCTCACCCTTCAAACCGGAATTCAACAATACCACCACCTATAGCAGCGCTGAGCGCTTTCTAACGACTGTACCACGGGGAGTGCTCTGAGGAATTATTCTCTCTAATTCCTGCGTCTCCCTTCATTCATAAGTCTACGCGGTTCTCGGTGTCACCGCCTAACATCAATTCCATCGCGCACAATGAAATTAGGCAATTCCTTTCTTTGTCGCACTTATAAAAAATGGAATTCTTTACCAGATCACGTGTTCCCCTCCTCTTACTACGCGGGTTCCTTCAAACGATCAGAATCACTTACCATCAGGTGGAGTAGAGTCATTTGCCTCCCCGGCAAATATAAAAAAAAATCTTCAGAGCAAAGATCGTATTCAAAAACCAATTATGACATTCCTATGTGAAACTTCTAACTCGTCGGTCGGGATGTAAATAATTCGTTTTTTACCAGAAGTATATATAGTAACAGCCTGTGAATGTGAATTAATATTTTCTATTACGAATGTAAACAATGTTATATTTATTTCATTTATTTTTTAAATATATTTTCGCTAAAGATTCTTTAAATATTATATATACACTGTTGCATTGATTAAATGATTTTATCCAAATATATACATACAATGGTCTAAGCATGTAATGAGCTAAAAAATATTTTAGAGGAATTAAGAATTGTAGATGGAAAATTTATATTGTACTTATTTGTTTAGGTATAACATATGTAAGTATATTGGATCACATAAAAGTGATTGGATTGATCGGAAGGTGGAAACTTAATGGAATAATGGATCGAAGGATTAGCTAATCTAACAGAATTTATAGCAGTAGTTGAAGGTATATACTCGGCCCTCCGTGAATTGTTGAGGTGAGGTATATAGTAATTCACATTAAAGCCTTATATATCTACAAATAAAAATTAGAAATAGCTTATATACAAATCATAGGCCAGATATTATTATATTTGAAAATAATTTTATTCATTCGTTTGTTTTAAAAATACATTATTAATTATTAGACTCTCACAAAATTATAATTATGATTTTGTGATATTATTTATGATTAGCAGCATTATATTTTTAATTACTATAATTACAAGCTACTGATGATACATGTCTCTCTTTCTTACAAGCACTTTTGCGTCATGTCAATTTACAAGAATTGATTTAACGTAACTATGGTTTCAGAACTAATCGAGAAACATAGTAATTATTCTTTTTTATCAAACATATATATGTATAAATAATATATAATTATATTTATGTATTAGTATGAAAAAAACGATTAATAACGCTTTTATGTATGCACAGCCAAAACTACTGAGAAAGCTGTAATTTGGAACATAGGTTTCTTTTATAACTTAAGCATTCGCCAATAAAATTCGAATTCGCCTTGGTAACTAAGATGTTATATCTCTTGTGCCTGTAATTACACTGGCTCTCTCACTCTTCAAACCGGAACACAATAATATCAAGTACTGCTGTTTTGCGCTAAAATATCTGATGTGTGGGTGGTACCTACCCAGACGAGCTTGCATAAGGCCCACTACCACCAGTAAAGGCCCTACCACTAGTTAAAATATATTCATATATTTTTATTTTATTTTCTATAATATTATATTTTTAGACCTCACTGCTTATTATATTATATTCAATGTAAATCATAATTTTAACAATGTGATTTTTTACAGTTTTAAGTCGGGTCAGGTTACCAGTAAATAATATATCATGATTTAGAACTGTAATTATTTCTTCCTGCAGTGCAAATGTGCAGTTCATAATCCATTATATAACTGAATCTATATTTTGTTTTTTAATAGTCAAGAAGAATATAAAACATAAAAAAGATCTTGAATGCTATAATGTTAGAAAGGTTACCTCAACAAAATGATCACTGGCGCTGTTTTATTCTAAAAATGGAAGCGGAGCAGCGGGTCGATAGTTTTTAATAAACGAACCCTAAAGTGTGTCAAACGAATATTTTAGTGACCTTATCCAATTTATGTTAACCAGCAACAAAATAATTTTGACTAGCTGTCCTCTAATTATTAAAATTGTTTAACAATAATGCATAATAAAAATATCATGTATATAAGTATAATATTTTTACTATTATTAAAATAAGTCGCGGTGGCTCAGTGGATAGAATATTCTTAACTAAAAACGCTGGTTCAAATGCAAGCAAGCACCACTGAGTTTTGAGTGCTATACTAATTTGTGACTACACTTAATTTACCTCGTGCTCGACAGAAAAGGAAAACATCTTAAGGAAACCTGCATGTTTTGGATAAAATTCTGACATGTCGACAAACGCAATCGAACTGCGTGGTGGTATAAGCTCCAAGCCCTCTCTTCAATAGGAGTAACTGTTACTTCGCTTTATGTTGTAATGAATGATTTAGGTCACCTATTTGCTTAAGAATTGAAATGTATCAACAAATTACTTATTCAACATAATTATGTTGGACATTAAATGAACATGAAATGAAATAAAGGGAAACAGGCAAACGAAATCAGAAACGCGTCAAGCGTTAATTTGATCCAGCTATTTCGAAATTTAATGGTATTCCACTTTCCGCAGATTACAAATTAAAAATATAAACAGCTATCACTGAAATAGTATATATCATAATGATATATATGATAGTGAAATATATATTTTTATAATAATTCAAAATAAACTTAACAATATTTCTATACATAGCTTATTAAAGAAACTTACAAAAATATGCGTAATGACTACATTTATTTGTAAAAGTACATTATGTTAAATAAATTTAAATCAATTATGAATAATATATGTCATAATTTAAATCCCACAGAATTAAGAAAATAAATGTATTATAAAAAAATATTGCGACTAAGTTACTGTAATATTATGTAGTTATAAATTGAATTTTTATACTTATATTTATGCTTATAGAGGTTTTGAAATAAGGTCAAGATCGGCAGCTACCTTTATTTAATTTTAATAAGAACTTTTAAATATATATCTAGCATTGCCAAAATATATTTAATAAAAGCAGTGGCAGATTTTAATAACAGCTGTTATGCCAAACCGCTATAAAACCTGACCAAAAACTGTATCTTGTTACGACGTTTGTTTTACGACGTACATGAACCTTTATCACGAAAAATAATCAAAAATTGAAATTTAGAATATTATTTTATAATTTAGAATATATGACTTGGTCAAAGTGAAATCATCTCATGTCGTATATACGTTTTGACACGTATATACGACTTACCGAGGAGACCAGGACTCAGGACCCAGGATATAAAAAAGCCGAGATGGCCCAGTGGTAAGAACGCGTGAATCTTAACCGATGATCGTGGGTTCAAACCCGGGCAAGCACCACTGAATTTTCATGTGCTTAATTTGTGATTATAATTCATCTCGTGCTTTACGGTGAAGGACAACATCGTGAGGAAACCTGCATGTGTCTAATTTCACTGAAGTTCTGCCACATGTGAATTCTACCAACCCGCATTGGAGCAGCGTGGTGGAATAAGCTCCAAACCTTCTCCTCAAAAAGGAGAGGAGGCCTTTAGCCCAGCAGTGGGACATTCACAGGCTGTTACGGTTATGGTTAGAATATATAGACTTCATTAAGTTATAAAAAATTGTATTAGAAGCAGACAATTTTTTACATTACTGGTCTCTATTTAATGAAATCAAAAACACCAAAAGATATTTAATCAAGATAATGAGAATTTTAAATAACATCCAGTTCCATAACTTTTGAACGTATGTTCATTAAGTCTTATAATAATACTTAAGGTACTATTAAAATAAAATGCAATATAATAAAATAAAACTTAATTCTTATTGCTTATGATAATGTAGTATTCAATATATTTGTACATAACTAAATATTTTATGCGAAAAGTAAAAAAATAAAATAAAAAAAACTGCATAACAAATTAGACAACACAACGCAGACAAATTGATACTGGTTTTCTTAAAAGAAATCTGTTTTCTAATCAAGATGATAAAGCTAGGGAGCGCTAAAAAGTGGCTCATCCATCTTAATTATTCATGGCAGAGATATTGATCCCGCGCCATCTCTACCCGACATCTGTGAGTCGCACGAACTCATACGACCTTATACTTGTCTAGAACATAATAGTAACGGTCACTAAGAATTGGAACTCGTTGTTTATACTAAATAATGTTCAAAGTTTTAGACTCTATATTTAAACGATAGGAATAACGCAGACTACAGCTTCCGGCACATAAAATCCGAGGCATGACTCAAACTGTAAACGTGATCTTTGAACTTTTCTATTTAAATATTACGTATACTTCCCTTCACGGCTTTGCAAGTATAGAATAACCCACACAAAAATTAAATCGTAATACATATTCTATTGGTTTATTTAATTTTTACAGTATTGAAATTATTTACCTATAAAACTTTTTTAAATCTTTACTTTGACAATCTGTAAGGTACCTCAATAATCTCATAAAATTTTGAGTACGCGCGTCAACATTTGTTGTTGGTTAAAGGTTGCAAAAGTCGTTCTTCGGTACATTGTTGTCTTTGCTTTAAAAGACTTTATAACAAAAGTTGAAGTGTCAAAAAATCTTTAAAAATGTGGTCACAGAAACTATTGTGATATACAAATAGCCGATTTCATTATAGAGCTCAAAGAGTAGCCACTCTTAATAAATTAATAATATGGATTAGATTCCATGAGAATGTTTAAAAAAACAGATGTATTAATTATTTAAAAAAAAAAGAATAACTGTAGAGAATGATTTTGTAAAGGTGAAATAACCAACGTTCTAAAATGTTTTACGTTCAACAGGGTGACGGTAAAAGAAAGGAAGGCAAAAGGAAACATATTAAGGATGTTAAGAAACTTACGACACATAGTAGTTATGCACGACAGGAATTTCTTAAGCACGTATTCCTTCTTAGAAAATATATTAAGAACGAACAATATTTTGTTATTTTTTTTTATATAATTTATAAGCTTATACTTTATAAACCGTATACTTTACTCAAAAATGCTGAATGAGAAGGTTTGGAGGTTATTTTGCCAATATAGTTTTAAAAACCGTAAAACCTAAAGTAACAGCTCTAAATGCCCCACTGCTGGCCTAAGGTCTTCTCTCATTTTTGAAATTGGTTGTAATTTGGAGCTTATTACACAACGCTGCTCCAGTGTGGGACGATAGATACACATGTTTTCTGACAAAATTTCCCTTCAACGTCGAGCATGACATTAATTGTAAACATAAATTATGGATAAATTCAGGTATGCTTGACCAAATCTGAACCCGCAATCTCGGGCTAAAATCATGTGGTTTAACCAATAGGTCACCTCAACTCAACTTATTGAATACATAATTTCACAATTCCAAATTAAACAAAAAACCATTTTCAATTCAGAAATAACCAAACTTACGATAAATATCACCACGAACTCCCAAAACAAGAAAAAGTTCATGGAATATCCAAATGAACGTTTCGTTGAAGAATTCCGCAAGAGAACGTGTTGGTATGTGAACAAAAAAACGTTGTCTTAGGTACAAACAACTTATATTACTCTTGGCACAGTATAGAAGTATATATATACTTCTATATAGGAATAACAATCAAAACTGCTTAGTGAGATATATGTACTTGTATGTACCGATATTACTACTGTCTTATTTAGAAATGTCAGTTCTATAGAAAGTATTTAACATTAGAATAACGCCAAGCTGCTTATTTTGTGAAAATACAATTTTAATTGGTGGAAGAGCTTTGTGCACGCCCGTCTGGATAGGTATCACCCACTCATTAGATATTCTACCGCCAAACTTAGTGTTGTTTTGTTTCATTTTGAAGGGTGAGTGAGCCATTATAATAGTTATAAGGGACATCACATCTTAGTTCCCAAGGTTGATGGCACATAGGCAACGTGCGATGGTTAATTTTTCTCGTCGATGTGTGTCGATGTCTATAGGCGGTAGTGTCCATTTACCATTAGGTGGCCCATTTGCATATCCGCCTAACTATTTTATTAAAAAAAAACTAAATATGAACACAAGGAGTCAAGTTTTGAAATTCGTGTCTAAGAATGGCTCACCAACGATATCGATATCGATTGTAAGTCTTCAATAGACTGTCCTATGTAGCCGTAATATGTACGTTTTCTCATAGAATTCGTACTCACAACTCTTTTACTTTTTACAATATATAATTGAGCATGACTTTGTAAGGCTTTCAAGAGTAACTTTTTGGAGCGAATACTTAATAAACGTTTCTGAATGTTCGTACTTTCAGTTTACGCAACTGATTTAAGTGACATAATGGAATTAAACCAAATTATTTAGATTTTTTTTAATGTATTCCAGTAATACACATTTCCATCTTAAAGTATAAACATTCTTTATAATTTTGTCTGGTCCATGTGATCAATATAAAATCAATATTTGTTTATTTATTGAGGTAACGAATACTACACAATCACACAAAATTCATAAAATGGTGTCAAAAACTAGTAAGCTAAAATGTCAAGCCTACGCTTTACTTTCTGGGTTCAATGGCTGACGGGTAAATGGCTTTATTTCAAGTGACTAGTACACAACAAGTATATAACGGAACCCGATCGTCGTTTAAGCCTGACACTCTCTATATGTATAGCTTATAAGCCAACATATATGTAGATATACCTAACCTATTGGTAACTTATTAGTAGGTATGTAGATATCTACCTAATAGGTTGCCAATACAACTTTAGTAGTTTAGTTTTATAGTGACATGTTTTAACTTTTGAACTGTATACGCTTCATGACATTGATTTAAAAATTATAACTAATATTTATATGTGTTTTCTAATAAATTGCCGATTGTTATTTGATTCATTTTTTATTGAACAGATAACCTCTCAATAGTTGTCTTATTTAATTTAAAAAAAAACTCATTTAGGATGTAACCGCAAGAAATTCAGAGCTTAATCAATTATTTCACTGAAATCTATTCATACAAATAAAAAATGTATAACGTCGATAGTCAAATAGATTCATCATTCCTTACTTAATAATGAATTAAAATCTTCAATGTAAAATAAAAAAATAACACAGTAAATATCGATCGTGTTTCATTCAGACGATACGAATGAAAATGCAAGAAAAAACGAAAACAAGACGAAATAACCCTAGACGACATTTATATTTATTATTCTTTATCTTTTTATAATAACGATAAATTTGACAAAAATAATGTTCTAAAACAATATTCGAAATCTTACCTTATTACAGAATTATATTCATATATTAATATTTCTCCGTATGGAAAGTAGACAATGTTATAATTTAGTAAATTTGCAGCTGTATATTTTGGTCATATTATTTACGTTTAATAATAAATTATTGTTATTTGTAAGTATAATCACGGAAAGGACGATTTTGGTTAATAACTGATTAATAACCTCGTGGTGGACCGGTCAAAAATCGAGATTGTTTTTTGCTGGTACGACCTTTGCCTTATGACGAGAATCTGTTGAAAAATAAGACAGAGAAAAAACCAAAGTATCTGTCTCAAGAGGTTTCGCCATGGCAATGTCCACTGAAAATAACCCGTCATTATTTTTGCAAATGGTTAAAACCATTGTAAAACATACATTGTTTTTGAACACTTCATATTCATAAAACGATATAGATTGCCATCACTTTTAATATGAACATGATTGGGTAAAGAAGTGTTACATGTTTTTTATTCCGGGTAAAATTCGTGGTATTAATTAAGAATGCGCTACTTATTCCGACATCTACGTGACATATTGTATTTTTCTACAAAAACCGACAGCTTAATGAATTTTTCAAGAAAGGGGTAATTCACTCGGACAGACCGAAACAAATTACTGCTCGTTCAATATAAATATATGTTTTGAGTTGTATCGATCCCGACACAAAAGCTAGCTTTGAAAAATGTAGATGATAGATAGTTACAAAAAGAAATGAATATATATAAATACTTCACCACAATCATACTTGATTATAAATGCTGATATAGTATTAGATAAAACGCACTTGCCTAGATTATGGCTGTTTACTGAAAGATACCCAGATTGTAATGCTCAGGAAAGACAGACGCCGGAAGAACATTCCACATTTTCGCTGTGCGCCATGAGAAATGAGGAAGCAAAACGCTTCGTGCGAATGGATGTAATGTCGATGTGTAGGGATATATATATATTTCAGTATAAAGTTAATTATACTAATATTTTATTTTTATAATCGTTATTTACATATTCTCGCATTTATGTAACGGTATATTAAAGCAGTCACTAAATGTTCCACAGTTGAGCAAACACTTCTCTCCTCTTAAAAAAAAAAAGCTTATTCTGCTCCGATATTTAAATACGGGACACATGCAAGTTTTCTACCACCGAGCACAAGATGAATTAGAAGCATATAATTAATCATATGAAACTCAGTAGTAATCGACTATGTTTGAACCTGCAATCTTCGATTAAGATTTACCTGTTCTAGAACATATTATACACCGTATACAAAATAAAACTATACCTTAAATCATTACGATACATACAATGAAACTTCCTATTTTTTAATAAATAAATTGCAATTTACAACTGCAATAGCTTGCTTTGTTTACTTTAAACGAAAGTAGTATTTTATTATTGGATTGTACATTAATTCAAGCGAGTATAATAATACTCCACGCTTATAAAATATAGAAATAAATACGAACCTCTATACACAGTGTAGTTTTAATTATCTAAATTGCTGAACATTATTAATTATATACCTGGTGTATAGAAAGTCGGAAAACTTAAATGTTCGAACTTTATCAAAAGCTTACCTCAGAGAGCACTTCAATCTTATATTTATATTTCAGCCACCAAAGCGTAATTTTCTAAATGCTGAAACTTACCTCGGCCTGTGTTTAACGACACCCGTCAAAATATTTGCCGCCATCTTTGATAAATTTATTCGTAAACTCGTCTTTTATTTTTAGTCAACAATTACATTAAATGTTGAATGAGTAATATCGATTCCGTAATTAAGGAATTATAAATATACCGCACGTTTACATGCGTTTTTTATTTCCTTCAAATTGTGACATAACTACGTTTCATTAAATTTTTCGGCTTTGGTTTGAAAACATTCCATGACAAAATAAACAATAAATCATAAAAACGATTCCTGTATTATTGTAGTTATACCATAAGTTTGTTAAGTACCTAACGATACCCAATGTAGATGTTGATATAACAGCCTATACGTAAACCAAAGCTGGACAGAGAACACATGTTCTTTAGATCCATATTATCTCTTTGTAGTGACATATCTGGTTTGAGTTTCATAAATATATGTATAAGGGTAATATTCTATCAGTCTATTTTACATGAAAAGCATATAGGTTGAGTAAAAATATAAAAAGGTACACTCACTTTCTAAAATATTCGTTATTTAAAAAAATGTTGTATTTAAAGGTTTTTACAATAAATTGACGAAATTATCTTATTTATATTTTTATTAACCACTTCACACCACACCTCTATTTTAATCTTACTTGATTTATTTAGAAAGGTTTTTATTTATAACATAATAATGTTACTATGGCATTTTTATATATTTTATAAAAAGTCCTAATAAAAATAATACATCTTTCGGTTGGACTTCATTATAAAATTTTAAACAAAAACCGACTAACCGCGTAAAAAAGACGGCCGCAGTTGTAACTCTATTAGAAACAATATTTGGTTTCAATTGCATTTGGTTTTTGCATGTTGCTTAAGAGTTAAAAAGAAAGACATAGATTGAATTCTATACTTAGTATTATAACTTTATTCGTATTACTTAATGTTGAATATTTACATATCGTTCATTAAACACTATTAGACGAAATCTCAACTATAAATTGTATAAACTCTGTTTTAATAAAATAGTAAATCTCCCGCTGCTGGGCAACCATCTTTCATCCTATTAAGGAGACCAATTTAGAACTTAATTCGCTTCTTCTACATTTTTTTTTTTTTTTTTTATATGCCCCGGGATGGCAAATGACTCCACTCCACCTGATGGTAAGTGGTAGTAGAGTCCAAACGCGACGACGGCCAGTACAGTCGGGAAGAATGTTCTGTACTAGCCGTCCCCGCCATGCCGGCCCGCAAGATGCCTCTTCACGCCTCGTTTGAAGGAACCCGGGTTGTAAGAGGAGGGGAACACGTGAGCTGGTAAGGAATTCCATTCTTTGGTAGTGCGGCAAAGAAAGGAGTTGCCAAATTTCTTTGTGCGCGATGGAATTGATGTCACAGTTAGGCGGTGACATCGAGAACCAGCTCGCGTGGACTTAAGAAGGAAGGGGGAAGCAGGAATTGAAGCAGGATTGCGATTTAATAGAAATAAATAAATTAAAATGTACTATTTAGAAGACAGTTCGCAGGTTCCCCTACGATGGTTTTCTGTCATTGCTTGCCACATAATTAATATAAATACTACTTTGAGGGGGAGGAAGCTTGTGCTTTCCTATATCCCTGATAACATGTATACAAAATTTCATAATGATCGGTTGAATAGTTAAGACGTGAAAGCGTGATGAATAAACAAACTCACTTTCGCTTTTATTATATTAGTTACGACTAACAAGCGATTGAAAAACACATTAATACTTGCCTGCCTGAATTTGAACCTATGATCCGTGTAACATGTCTCTCCAAATGAAAATCTCATATTCAAATTCAATTTTTATTATTATATCAGGAGAAAAGAGATATAAATGTCATATATATCACGAAATAAGTATAGATAATTTGACCTTATCAATTTTTCATCGCAACCTTGAAACCATACACAAGGTTCCACTCCGCTCTTTATATTTTATTTAAGCCGTGCCACGGTTATAAATACTATTGTTATGCACAAACGACTTTCGACCAATATTAATTTCCTTTTGTTTTGATTAGTAACATATACGAGTATGTATGACCAGTGGTTACGCTGCTACATATTTCACGTAAAACACTCAAAAACATACTCTCTCAGACATACATAGAATATAATATACGTAACATATGTGTCATTTAACATTAATTTTGAAAATATTAAAAACTTAAAGCCACTCAGAACCCATATTTCTGAAGCAGGGTGCCAAATTCATTAAAATTTACATTTGGGAACCGAGCCTTTGGTGATTGATAGAATATATGGATTGTGGGACTAAAGTTCGAAGCTTGAAATTCGGGCTACTGCCACTGAGTCTTTATATTGGACTGTGTGTATGTATAATGCTTTACGTGATAAAAGATAGTTTGCTTTTAATTCATACCCTTTAATTTTTTTTATTTAATTGAAAATTTATGATAAAAAATATATATTGCGTAGGATTTACTTAAATACGTGTTAATGAGCGTCGACGTCTCTTATAATGTATATAAGAAGATTCACGAAACCTACAGAATCCTCTCATATGATCGGAGACAAATTTTTGAATTACGTAACTATTTAATCTCAAAAATTTTATTCATTGCTTTAAGATCTTAACTAAAACAGATCAAAGAAAATATTTAATCAAACACTAGACTACTACGTAGATTACTACATAAAAGTATTAATCTATATAATGTTAATGTTCAGTACAGTACAGTAACAGCCTGTTAATGTCCCACTGCTGGGCTAAGGCCTCCTCTCCCTTTTTGAGGAGAAGGTTTGGAGCTTATTCCACCACGCTGCTCCAATGCGGGTTGGTAGAATACACATGTGGCAGAATTTCAATGAAATTAGACACATGCAGGTTTCCTCACGATGTTTTCCTTCACCGTTAAGCACGAGATGAATTATAAACACAAATTAAGCACATGAAAATTCAGTGGTGCTTGCCCGGGTTTGAACCCACGATCATCGGTTAAGATTCACGCGTTCTTACCACTAGGCCATCTCGTCCATGTTAATGTTCGCTTTGACGAAATTAGTATTTTTGTACATATCAAAAATAATACTAACGAAGTCGAAACTGACGCGGTGTTTTAGGTAAAAAAGCTTACTTGAAATTAAAACTATGAGTCAATTGCTGCGAACTCTTTTCCGAATAAAAAAATCCAAATAAAATTATTAATATGTATTTTTATTAATTAAGCTTATCTAAATATATTTGTTTGTAAATATATAATAAAGAATACACGTCATAAAAATATAATTCGTTGTAAGTACAAGCAATTAAAATGATATCGATGATAGAGAGTAACTTAAGATTTAGCAAAAGTACATTAATTTTAATCCAAAAGATCATTTTGTGAAAGTTTTTTTTTTATTAATATGACACAATATTATCGAAGCTGCAGTATGGCGAGCATAGTATATAGGGTAGGTAGCGTGGCGCTGCGCCGCGGCGCCGCCCGTATCGACCGCCGCCTGTTGAATGCCGACAACACCCTACGCCCTGTTACCCCAAGACCTTCCCCATTCCACATTTCACGTGCTTAAAATAGGAGCGTGCAATGTCGATATTCGAAACATTAGTTCAATTTTAAGCGCTGCCTTAGCCTCTCGATCGTCCAACATAATCTCCTTAAATTACCTTTAACTGCGAAATCGGAGTTACATAAATAAAATCAGGTATGAAATAAACGCCAAATTGAAAATGAAACGTATTTCACCACGTGTGGGCCTGTTCAACGACGATTTTCTGTATTAAGGTAGTTTTTTCTATTAGGCAGAATAAATTTAATTTCGTAAAATAAATAGCTATTAACATTTTAGACATATCAACATTCTTCAAAACGATACGATTTCCTTTAAAACTTGTCGTATGACACACAGAACTAAATTAAAAAATATGTTTTTTTATTTCAATAAAGTTTTGTATTAAAAAGAACAAAATACTTTTAATTTATTTTCAATCTTCCTGTATGTCGCTTTAACCATAGTGTAAATATATCATATGGCTGCTGCGTGAGCGGCGCCAGCGCGTGGATCACTGTGTGCGTAGTACTTTATTACAAATTTTCTCTCGCGCTCGCGCCGTGGTTGTAAGCGATCTTTAGTATATCCATGGAACTTCCACATTGACAATTCCACATTTTTCCACCTATGTGCCCATTTTAAGACTGGAAACAAAAAGTAATTTTTTTATATTAATTAGATATACTGATGGTTCTTGCATGAAACCTTAAGAGTTCTTCTTTTTCTCAAAGTGCCGCTCTATTATTGAAGGTCGGTAATCATCTTTTTAAACTTGGCACTATCAAAGGCAAGCCAAGTCATTTTTATAAGACACCCCTACAGGGTCCTTTCTCCTTATGACTTTCACTTTTGTTTCAAGGAACAACACCAACTTTTTTTAATAGGTAAAATAATGTCAAATAGTGTAAAATATTTCTTTCTAAACGCTTTTATGAAAGCCCTTACGAAATAAACAAATACCAATTTATGTATAATTTATAATACTGAAATATAATTCATGTGTCGTAGTCACATTTACTTAAACTTTGAATGGCTATAATTTTTAACAATACTTTATTCAAGACATTTCTTGGAGAAGTGATCATAATTTGTGAAACTTTTAACGGCTTAAAGACTTGTCTGAAATTGACAACCATTTTTACGAACTTTTATTCAATGAATATAAAAAATTAAAATGTATTACTCAAAGACATTTCAAAGACCGTAACATAAAAATATATCTTAAAAAAGTTATTTATTATTCCTCTATTGAAAAGAATACAATTAAATCATGATTAGGGCATACACCTCTACAAAAACTTGATTTAATTTTATTATTGGCGACAAAATTGACTATAATAATCTCTTTTTTATTGTTATAAGCTTAAAAATGTTCTTATTAAACGCACGCCCGTTACTCGCTCACAAAACAAATTAAATAAACATACATTACGAACAGAGAATGATCGAGTAAGTCATTCGAGTGCTCGTTAATTTAAAGTAATTTTGTTTTTACATTCGTAAGTAACGAACACGACAAACATAATAAGGAAATTGACTTTGTAGTATCATAAACAGTAACATCGGACGTCCCGTAGCAAAATGGGTCGATGATATATTCATCGTCTCGGGTCGTACATAAATGCTAGTATGTATAAGATTATGGTGATTGATACACAACTTATTACTTCTTTTACAGCAGGAAGACAAACCACAATTTGCCCAAATTAGCCAACGCGATATCAATGAAGAAGGAGCAAAGATAAAAGCAACCTTAACCTTGAACTATTTTGAACTTGACATGACATCATTGGTATTTTAAATAATCGTCATCTAAATTTATATATTCATTATACATTCGTGAAGAAAATAGCTTTTTGAATGTTAGCGGAGTTGTAATCGAAACTTTGGAAAAAATAAATAAACTGGATATAAGTAGTTAAGTGGAATAGTGTTGTATTATAAACAAATATATATATGTATTATCAAGAATAGTTTGTAGTGCGTAATATAGCATACATTAGTTAATCGCATGGAATAATATAAATCTAAGGTTTGCTCTCTACGCCTTCTGCTGCGTCTAACCTTCGCTTATAAACAACGGCACTACAAAAATTACCGTCTTACGCCACCAAATGTCGGCACTGAAATACTATGCCAACACGCTTGTCCTAACACCCTGGCTCACTCATCTTTTACCGTGGAATACAGAAGTATTGATGAATACCGATAGAATAACTGATGAGTAAGTGGTACCTACATCTAAAGGGCTTATACTTAGCAATCGGTGGAGTCCTTCTGCTAAGGATAATTAAAACTTTCATAGTATGTATTTATGTCATCGTAAATTCAGTTAAGTTAGTTATCTAAAAATAAATAACCTATATAAAAATAATAAAGATGAATGAATTAATATACGTATTTGGTTAAAATATTTAGGATATTCATTTCAAATGTTAATAAATATTCAAGGGCATTAAAAGCTATTTCAAATTAACTTTTAATGTGAAACTCTCTACATTTAGTATTATAATGACTACATAGACTGAAAATAAACATCTAAATGGCTTAGGTCACAATTTATACAATAGAATTGCAAATTTGTTACTCCATTCCTGAATATAAGTAATTAACAAAGAAACAAAGTGGTTTGAGCCCGAACTTCAATTAAAAATAAAAATAATTAACTTGAAAGTCAAAGCTCAGTTTATATTTATAAAATATTATAGGCTCACTTCCCAACTAACAAGATTACCCTCTCCATTCCCTGAGTCTAGGTCCGCCGAGCCACGAGTGGAGGAAGGCAAAGGAGATGGCACGACAGCGGATAGTTATAAAATAAAAAGGTCGTAACAAACAAAAATAATAGGCACGTTGGTCTCATTATTCGCTTCTCTCTCCCTTTTACAATTTATTGGGATCGGCGCAATATATAAACTATTCGCAAAAAGAAAAACGCTAAGTTTTACGCTGCCCTTCTGATGCCAACCATCCTTGGTTTTGGCTTTTCCTGATGGTTTGGTAGAAGCGCTTACGTGGTTGATTGGAAATCTTAATTAAAAATCATTTAGTTATTTCTTACGATACCTACGGGATGAGATGATTTACGGGTCTATTCTACTCTACTGAACCCAGGCGGTTATTTACATCGGTGTTCATGAAACCATGAAATTAAGTCATGAAAACAAGTAACCATGTTATTACAAAGTATTATTTTTGTAATTTGAAACCCGAAAAAAATCAGATTATAATGTTACTTAAATACACAAAAACACAAATAATGCCCTCTAAGCCAGAATGCGTGAACTTAGAAGATAAAGAGTGAATTCTCTGAATTCTCGAATAAGCGCTAAAACTTAGATAATTACGATGATGCTGTGAATAATTAAGCAATTATCCAAGATCGTCAGTAGTTATTGTGGTTATTATTATTCTTAGTCGCAATTTATGCAATGTAACCATAATTTTATATTTAAAGCTCCGTTCAAAGTATAAAAGGCATGCAAGATCTTGTTGAAATATCTGTCCATATATGTGTAGAAATAAAATGATTATAAGCTTAAAAATTAACTAGAAATTAAATATTACATTTATATTATACTGATTTAATGACAGATGTATATTAAAAGAACATACATTTAATGAAAGTAATTACTTTTAGAAATCAAATAAATTTACTTCCTTTTTATAACTATTGACTTCTTGATAGTGATTAATAAGAGCCCAGGTATACCTACGGGTAAGGTTCTTCAATTAAATAGAAAGTCACTTTTGACTAGATCGTAAATAATGATCTGCCAACTTAAAGATTGAATACTATCTGCTTGATAAACGCCCGCGTTATTTCCATTACTAAATATTTTAATTAGACTGATGGCTCTTCCAAACTAAGACTAGATTTTGTGAAAAATTAAATTTAAATGCTAGGATAGGACAAAATATCAATGAAACCACTCTAATAAAATAATAAATATATATATTATTATTTATTATGTATTTAATTGTTTTGTATTTAAAAAAAAAAAACTTAAAACGCCATCTATTGGTAAGCCGTAGATTTAAATTAGACAGGAAAATGAAAACGCTTGAATGTCATTACAGCTGTAAATGAGTGCTGCCATCTAGTATTATTTTTCCAAAGTACATGGATGGTTAGGATAGTTTTTATAATGTTCGTACACACAACGTAAGATGGCGCTAAATAGAACACATGTCTTTTATATTGCATTCATTAAAAACTGAAACTATAATAATAATTATAAGCAAACGATAACAATAAAATAGCATTAAGGCTTTTATGTGATAGTAAGTAAAAAAATATACATGGAAAAGCTTTCTAATCAATCATAAAAAGATACGAAATAAGGTATGAACCACAATAATATTATACTCATCAATCTTATACTCAATCTTCAATATACATATAACCTTTATAGCGTTAAATCTAGAATTCCCTGTTTCTAAGAAATATATTTATTTATAGCATCTAAAAAATCTTGCTTGGTTAATATCAGATGTTATCGGGCTGTCGACGTTTCTCCGTAGATAATGACGCGACATTAAGAGACTCACTCACTCACATTATGGATGTTTACACTGATTGCCATCAAACAAAAATATCTCACCATCCTTTTTTATATCCTCAAAAAAATAAAAAAACGTAAACAATAGATTGTAGAAACATACAAAATTCTACTTTAAATTATTTAACGACCGCATTATTTATAAAATATTCTATTATTAGAATTATAAATTACTAAGGAACACGAAGAAGCAATAAACATTTACTTGCGAAACTATAAAACTTTTTCACATAGTATTAAACTAACAGAAAGTCTATTTTTTGGAAATAAAATGCGAGTTTTTATACTGGTAGGGCTTTGTGCAAGCTCGTCTGGGTAGGTACCACCCAATGATTGGACATTCTATCGCAAAATAGCAGTACTTGTTATTGTTGTGTTCCAGTGTGAAGGATGAGTGAGCCAGTGTAATTACAAGCACAAGGAACATAACAACTTAGTTCCCAAGGTAAGTGGCGCGTTGGCGATGTAAGCGATATAAGCGATGTAAGTATTGCTGTAATACAAATAGTTATATTTAAAAATTTAGAGGCTGGTTTTAACTTACTTTTACACAAGCTAAATGTTAATTTAACGAGAGCCCTTCGAAAGCTAGAACTTCGAGCTTCTCAATTATGTTTCAGAAAATTAGTGAAAACATTTTATAATAATTGCAGCTTACGGATTAACCTACTTTGCTGTTTCCTCTTAATTAAAGAAAATAAGCAAATTTATTTAATTAAAATTGTAATTTATGCTATTTATATTTTATTTTATAAACAGTACGATAACTTCTGGAACTTTGTACTAAACTCTTTGGAAAGGATACTAAAGACTAAACGCTTTTAAATGAGGGATTTTAAACGATTATTTGTGCACATAATTATGTAAATTTATATCGTACGTGTTTTTTACGAGTAGGCGGTAAGGTAGGTAAGCAAAATATTATGACCGTGTGTTAAGTTAAAATTATCGATAAGTTAAAATGCATAATAAATTAGTGTCTAAATTAAGAAATAATCAACAAATCTTTATATAATGGTGAATCTCGGGAAATATTGGATTTTACTGTTCTCCGTCTGTAACAGCCTGTGAATGTCCCACCGCTGGGCTAAAGACCTCCCCTCTCCTCTTTTTGTGGAGAAGGTTTGGAGCTTATTCCACCACGCTTCTCCAATGCGGGTTGGTGGAATACACATGTGGCAGAATTTCAGTGAAATCAGACACATGCATTTGTGATTATGAGGAAACCCCTCATAATCACAAATTAAGCACATGAAAATTAAGTGGTGCTTACCCGGGTTTGAACCCACGATCATCGGTTAAGATTCACGCGTTCTTACCACTGGGCCATCTTGGCTTCTGTTCTACGAGCTATAAACTTAACCGTACGCTTAGAATTCTTGTTAAGTTAAATGCGTTCTACCGATTGTTTAGTCCAAACTTTTTCTTTCCTTGTGGTTAGAACAATATAGTTATAAGGTTGAACATACTTTAATCAATAAATACTGATAAAATGGAGTTTAAGTAAACGTGTATTTAAAATGTAACTTATCTTAAATCGTATAAAATTATTCATAAGTGAAAACTTTTACAAACATTGCAAACAAAGCTTGATTTAAAAATCTTTAGAGTATAGAAATAAATATCCAAGCCTACTGCAATATTTATTATTATTCTATTATATTATTATTCTATATGTAAACTAAATTATGTCAATATCGATGCAAACTCTTATTAAAAGCTTTTATTTATATTAAATTAAATTGTATAATGTCACAAAATGATGAATTTTATTTACTTTAAAGTTTATTTTATTCTTTTTAGAGTAAATAACTTGTTTTTCTTCTATTAATTTACGTATATAAAATTACATTTTAAAATTAATCCGTACAAAGTAACTTACCAGACATGAGCAATACATTATTATATGATGAGAAAAATATTTTTATTCATACGTAATAACTGAATACATCGTACGAGTTTTCCTAATTTAATTTAAAAAATAATGATCATTTTACCAGAGTACCCACCAAAAAATATACACGACACAATTTACAAATAACCCATTATCAATGTATATCATTCATTTGTATTTTATACAAATATTGTTGCCTTTAATTCATAAGTAACAGCACAGCAAGGACATAAGACTAAGCTAATAAAACCTATGTACATACGAACTTAATATATAAATATTATAATAAACATATTTTTAGTGAAACCACATATTTTGAAATAAATAGTAGCATTCCATCAATCTTCAATTCCATCAGATTCCGTAAACAATACCGCTTAATCAATCAGGAAATGACTACGGTAATAAACAAGCAGAAAGCGTATAATGGGGCTTCATATTTGGTTCCTTCTAAAACCTACTTGCCCTGATTTTTCGAGGTTTAAATTATAAATTTCATATATATAAAATTACTAAAATGATTAAAAAGTTATATATTTATGAACATACCTAAACTTTTTACAAAAATTAATGAATTCGTGCCAAGCTATCTCTGCCCTTAACAAGTCAGCATACCTGGTACTAAATTGGTAATTTATCTTACATTCACTCTATGCCTTTTTTGTTATACGTCCTTCCATTCATACAATTTGTAAAAAGTTTTAACTAAGAAAATTTGGAGTTTTTTAAACCCTTTTATTCGATTATACATAACATATGCACATACATAAGGTAACATAAGTATATTTTATAATTAATACGATTGTCTTAATAGATGTTTCAAAACGGGCTTTTCAGAGGTACTGAGTGGTTCATATTCCACATTTTTCTAGAAACTTATCGACATTTTTCTTTTCTTTTCTCTAGCCAGAGTATAATCCAAGGTAATGGCAAGTAAAAGATAAAAAATATGTACACATATTTTATGATATTGAAACGACATAAATTCTTGTTACTTATAAAAGATGACACGTGGTATTATTTATGATCTTGCATAAGTTAATAATAAATATTGTCATATTTCTGACAAACTTACATTTTTGGGTTGCTCTTATAAATTGGATTTGATTTATTCACGCGCTTTGCTCATCATTAACATTTTGGAAACATTTTATAAAGGCCAATATTAGAACACAATTGACTTCTAATACTAATATCTTAAGAAACAGTTTTAACCTTTTAAAATTGTTTAGTGAGTTACGCTCAACTGAATATACAATATGTTTATATCTTAATTCCAAATCGTTACTTCTACCTACTATATACTACTATTACAATTAAAAAAAAAGGAAGCCAAAGGTATATTTTAAATTAATTTAAGTTAATATTTATATTTTAATAAAATATGTTTTTCTTTCATCGAACAATAAATATAGCTAGAAGACTGCCAGCATTGCTAACACGAACGCTATTGATCCAATAATAAAACGCGATGTTAAATTCTAATTTACAACACCAAATGGTTACAGCTGAATAAATCAGGAACTAGTATCGAAACATTTAATGGTGATTTAACTGAATATATATATATAATGTAGTTATGTAAGGTAATATATACTATAAATAGAGAATATAATTATAGAATTATATTTGAATTTTAAATTGTCCCTTACGTATTTTGACTTTTAAAAATAATTTAAGCCAATTTTGACTATTATTTTATAAATTATATACAAATAAATATTTTACGATTTTCAGAAAAAATAACTTAATATTGCATTATTATATATATTGCATTATTTTTTTAAAAAGGGCCTTATGTTTATATTAATTATTGCCTTGACGTATTATTAATGTAAATCACGACATGGTATGCATGTCTGCATGCGTTTAAAATAAAATGCGTTTTTGCGGTCTAATTGTCGGACACGTAAATAACTTTTAGCCGGTACACATTGTGTTGCATTTTAAAATTTTAATCACTTCAATTAAAGAGAAATTATTAAATTAAATCTAAAATTAAATTAAAACTTCAATATAACTCCAAAATTAGGAATTTGTTTACACAATGAAATATTATGTAGTACTAAGTACTAAGTACGAAAGAAAACGACATTCAGTTATTTAATAAGCCATAACTGACCTAGTTATATAGTTATTATTCATATACGAATATATAAAACTAAGCTAATATAAGCTGTGTAATGACAACCTCATTACACAGCTTATATATTTACGAAATTTACGATGCGTTTTTATTCTTCAGAGATATGAATAACTTGAGACATATATATTCAAAAATTAAGATTTAAGCTAATCAGACTAGAATTACTATGGGATTATATTTTTATTAATCTTTATAAAAAATTGTTAAAAAAATAAGTAATAGTTAACATACTAATAACTAACAACATACATAATATGATGTTGGCATTTCAAATTTAATGAACGTTATCTATTTCTGGATAACAGCTTATCATATACCTTTTATTCTCACAGTCACGATATTTGCACAGTAAAAATAATTACAACACAAAATGTTTAAAGCAGCTACATCGTTACGGTCAAAATTACTTATGTTTAAATATAATGTTATTCTAATAACTAATATTTTCGGTTACATGTATTTAAACGGAAAATATTAGTTATTAGAATATTATTACATAAGTTATTTATTCTGAAAGCGTGAATGTACATAACGTAAGCCGAGATGGCCCTGTGGTAAGAACGCGTGAATCTTAACCGATGATCGTGGGTTCAAACCCGGGCAAGCACCACTGAATTTTCATGTGCTTAATTTGTGATTATAATTCATCTCGTGCTTTACGGTGAAGGAAAACATCGTGAGGAAACCTACATGTGTCTAATTTCACTGAAATTCTGCCACATGTGAATTCTACCAACACGCATTGGAGCAGCGTGGTGGAATAAGCTCCAAACCTTCTCCTCAAAAAGAGGAGAGGAGGCCTTTAGCCCAGCAGTGGAACATTCACAGGCTGTTACGGATTACGGACATAACGTATCAGAGTATAAGGACCACAACATCATATACTACTAGTTTCCCAGATAACAAGTTAACAGAAATGAAAGTAACCTAGCCTATGTCACTAGTCAAAAGTAGTTTTGACCGTCACAAGCAATTTTATCAAAACAGAGTTCTGACTGCAACAAATCTTCACATATAATAAACCTTTAATGAGCACATGTCCGTAAACAAGATATTGTTTTAAATTTTGACGTCAATAATCATCAATATAATTATATAACACATTTATCGTTATAGATATATTGATTTGTATTACATAATGTCACCTTTTAAGTCGTATTAAACAACGATAGCAAAAATTTTCTCGGAAATGGTTCATATAATGTCCAAATTTACATCTTATATATACATAAACTGAGTGGATTCTTAATGAATATAATGTACATCGTAATTAGTATTTATACGGCTCGTCGGTTGCGGTCTATAAGCGTGTGAGCCCGTGGTTCTTTTACTACAAGATAAACGAGGAAATCCGCACGCGTTTGCCACATAAAATAAATTAAACAACTTTAGTACTGCTGTTCTAAATACTTCGGAATATAGTATAAATAAACTTTTATTTTCAAGAGAATTTAGTATATATACTTATTTTTAAATGTAATGTATTATGATATGACTTACTTTTTTTATTCTTTTTATATTCTTATTTTTCTGACCTACTCAACCGAAATCATAAAATTTTGTATATATGTTATCGGGGGTACAGAAAAGACACTACCTTATACCTGTCCCCTCAAACGCGGGCAAAGCCGTAGCAGTAAATAATTATAAATAAATAATGACAATAATATTTGTATAAAACGACTAGAAAACAAAGACCAACTTTTTAAATTAATAAAGAAGAATTTTATAAAGCTAAGTCCAAATAGACAAGATGTTAAAAGAGGTACTAAAAGAAATGTTGTGAGCACAGGAAGCTTGCGAAGCTTATAAGGTATAACAGAGATAAAACCAATTAATTTTAAAATAAAACTGAAGTTTAAAATAAAGTAACATTATGTATAAATATGTAGATATGTTTCAAGGAAACAGGAATGTCTATAAGCGTGTGAGCCCGTGGTTCTTTTACTACAAGATAAACGGGGAAATCCGCACGCGTTTGCCCCATAAAATAAATTAAACAACTTTAGTACTGCTGTTCTAAATACTCCGGAAAATATAGTATAAATAAACTTTTATTTTCAAGAGAATTTAGTATATATACTTATTTTTAAATGTAATGTATTATGATATGACTTTCTTTTTTTATTCTTTTTATATTCTTATTTTTCTGAACTACTCAACTGAAATCATAAAATTTTGTATATATGTTATCGGGGGTACAGAAAAGACCCTACCTTATACCTTACCTTATACCTTATACCTGTCCCCTCAAACGCGGGCAAAGCCGTAGCAGTAAATAATTATAACTAAATAATAACAATAATATTTGTATAAAACGACTAGAAAACAAAGACCAACTTTTTAAATTAATAAAGAAGAATTTTATAAAGCTAAGTCCAAATAGACAAGATGTTAAAAGAGGTACTAAAAGAAATGTTGTGAGCACAGGAAGCTTGCGAAGCTTATAAGGTATAACAGAGATAAAACCAATTAATTTTAAAATAAAACTGAAGTTTAAAATAAAGTAACATTATGTATAAATATGTAGATATGTTTCAAGGAAAAATATTGCACTTTTGATGACTTATTGTTATTGAATCAATAACTCGATTGTACAGTGCATGGGGGATATCATGGACGCGCAGCGGCCGAGCGAGCAGAAGTTGAGGAGAGACGGAGGAATCTTGTTGTTGAGCTCAACGGGACGTTACAACTCATTGCCCAATGGGGTTCTGATAATCTTGTTGAGTCCAACGCCAAGAAAACACAGGTGTGAGTTTTCACAGCGAAAAAGTCACCATTTTTCCCTGTTCCTTCCCTCTGTGGCACTACGCTGATGATTATATCGAGGCTGTTATCAAAACAGCCTCACGAAAACTCGGGGTTCTGAACAAAGTACGGCGTTTTTTCACGCCACAGCAACTGCTCCTGTTATACAAAACGCAGGTGCGGTCTTGCGTTGAATATTGCTCGCATCTTTGGGATGGCTCCGCTAAGTACCTTCTTGAGGCCTTGGATCGGTTGCAACGACGTGCGATTCGCATTATCGACGACGCAAAGGTCACTAACACCCGCGAGCCTTTGCAATTATGTCGAGAAATAGCAGCGCTAAGCGCTTTCTATAATGAATCACGGCGAGTCCTCTGAGGAATTATTCTCCCTTATTCCCGCTTCCCCTTTACTTCACAAGTCTACGCGTGCTGGCTCTCGATGCCACCGCCTTACTGTGACATCAATTCCATCACGCACGAAGAAATTTGACAACTCTTTTCTTTGTCGCACCACTAAAAAATTGAATTTTTTACCAGTACTCGTGTTCCCCTCCTCTTAAAACCTGGGTTCCTTCAAACGAGGCGTGAAAAGACATCTTGCGGGCTGGCAAGGCGGGGGCGGCTAGTGCAGAATATTCTCGACTTTACTAGCCGTCGTCGCGTTTGGACTCCACTACCACTTACCATCAGGTGGAGTGGAGTCATTTGCTTTCCCGGAATATATAAAAAATCTGACTCGTGTCACCAACAGCAGTCATAATTATTTAGCATTTTCAGATACTTTATTACGTTTTATAACAACTGTATTCGCTATTTAAAATAGATGTGCAGGCTAATGTAAGTTATGCGGTCATGAGGCGACGTAAGTTTATTATGTATATTCTTTTTTTTTCACAAAAATATTTATTTTAAAAGTTTGTTTATATAGACAAATTGTTCTATATTTATTATATGATTACAAGGCATAAAGTTAGTATTTGATGACTTAAATGCATTGTATATAAACTTAATTGTATACAGTTGATATATGTACTTTGATTTATTAAAAAGGGTAACCACTGAGTTTCTTTCCGTTTCTTCTCAGCAGAATCGATATCTAATCGAATCGATTATAGATTTACATACATATAGTGAAAATGTAAGTGATCGCTGTCTTATATATGAGCAAACTTTATCAACGCAATAGAGCCTAAAAGAATCATTGTTAATTTTTTCTGTTTATCTGTTTGTGTGTGCGTTTGTGCAGCTAATCTTAGAAACGGCTTAACTGATTTGGGTACGGTGCAAACTTCACTTAAAATTTAGTATTTGTTTTATTTCAATCGGTTAATAAATAAAAAAGTTATGTACATTTAACGAAACAGGTTAAACATTTTTTTCGATAAAAATGCTATAAAATAACTGTTCAGTTGAATTGACTGAACCTAACAGTAACAGCCTGTTAATGTCCCACTGCTGGGCTAAGGCCTCCTCTCCCTTTTGAGGAGAAGGTTTGGAGCTTATTCCACCACGCTGCTCCAATGCGGGTTGGTAGAATACACATGTGGCAGGATTTCAATGAAATTAGACACACGCAGGTTTCCTTACGATGTTTTCCTTCACCGTCAAGCACAAGATGTATTATAAACACAAATTAAGCACATGAAAATTCAGTGGTGCTTGCCCGGGTTTGAACCCACGATCATCGGTTAAGATTCACGCGTTCGAACCACTGGGTCATCTCGGCTTTTTTACAGAAACTAAACTATCTATAAATGGTAGTCTGTAAAATCATAATGATTGAAAGTTTATAGGAACAAAACAAAGTTAAAAATAGACTTAGATCAGAGATTTTGATTTTTCCAATGTTGAGTTCAGATCTATTTGACCAATCATATGAGTTCATATAGTATAGTTCAGGTTTCAGGTAATGATGGACACCTCTGTTTGTATCCGTTTGTAATGTATTTTGTTAGGTTAAGGTGGGTTTTTTTTAATAAGCTACACTTATTAAAAAAAACTGTACATATTACGGACAAAAAATTAACAATTTATGTAATACATATTACCTTATGTTTTTCGATACTTATATATTCAACTAGCTATTGGCCGCGGCTTCGCTCGCGCGTAAGTTTGGTGGTTATATGGAAGTCTGAGATTATAAAGTAAGAAGCATGAAATGTCATTCTGGTTAGAAAAAAGTATATTAGGGCTTTTTTTCTTCATCAGTGAAATATTATAGTGACCTAAGTGAATTGAAACAAAAATTATTTTATACATGTCATTCAATCTACGATGCAATCATATGATGTAGCTTAGATGCACCCTTCATCCACGTCATTGTTAATGCTGTAAAGACCAAGTGCAGAAACTTTTTCTTTATTTCAAAATATTATTCATATTTTTATTATTTTTAACATATTCCAAATGGTAGTTCAGTAGGTTTTTTGAAAATACTCATACTTAAGTATTTGTTTTCGGTTTATAAATAAATTTGTAAGTTAAAGTTTATAGGTTAGGTACGTATTTCGTTTCGTCGCCGCATATATTATTCTCTATGTTTTGTTAAATTTATACTTAGTCGGATAGTTGATTATAAGTATTTATTTTTAAATATACAAATTTACCTTTTAGTTTTAAAAGGACACATTTTCCTATAAGAGGGTCGCTTGCAGTCATAATAAATTAAGCACAGGAAAATACATTCATTTATTTCGGAATAGATGTAAGGCTGTTTCTCTCATGACCAATTGTATCTTGCCCTATCTAGATCCGGGTGCGGTTAAAACGAAATAAAACTAAAAATGTTGGATATACTGAAATATTATAAGTCTGCTCTTAGTGATTTCTTTAAGTTAATCGCGGGTAAAACCGCGGGCACAGCTAGTGATTAATATGCTTATATCGACTTGAGCAAAGTATATTTCTATTTTGAAATGTATTATTTAATTTTAATTACAGCCGATGTTAAAGCATATTTATGGTTAATTAATAATTGTTCTGACACATATAGTGAGTGAGCGAGTAAATAAGCTCCGAACCTTCTCTTCAAGATTAAAGGAGGTCTTTGCCTACTAGAGGGACGTATACAGAATGCTACTTTATTTTACTCTACGTATGAATAAATTATACATTGATTTTTTTTAAATAACCCCGTATATTACTTATTTTACGACAATCTCGTTTATTTAAGTTTAATACTTACATATATGTGCTTTACGGTGAAGGAAAACATCGTGAGGAAACCTGCATGTGTCTAATATTACTGAAATTCAGCCACATGTGTATTCCACCAATCCGCATTGGAGCAGCGCGGTGGAATAAGCTCCAAACCTTCTCCTCAAAAAGGGAGAGGAGGCTTTAGTCCAGCAGTGGGATATTCACAGGCTGCTACCAATACCAATACTTAAATATATGTTTTGTATATTTACTTTTTAAAATCAAAGCCATATAGAATTGGTCCATTATATTCATAAAAAATAACTTATTTTTTTAAATAAGTTATTTATTTCTGATAGCTTAGAAAAAAATAATCAAATAAATGTATACGAACCTAATCACATTTAAAATTTAACAAGAAGTAATTTAAACGTGACTTGTGACAGGCCCGAATGGATCGTGCCAAGCATTCATATATTATTTTCCCAAACAAAGGGTTTGAAGCATGAGTAAGCCAGTGTGATAGGAAAATAACATACTTGCTTCTATGATTAAAAACAATGAAATATATACAATAGTTATTACTTATGATGTTAATTAAATAATCTTTCATAATAATAGGCTTTGTACCTATATATATTATGTAGACAAGCCCATTTTTATGTTTGTTGTCAGAGGAGACCACTTACCATCAGACCGAATCACTTGTGTGCCGTGCCTCCTGTGTATAATTCATTAAGTAAAAAACATAATTTAGTAAATATTACGTAATAAATAACAATAATACTGTGACCGCCATATATACACATTAGTTCAATTATCACCAACTAAATTCATACCTACGGTGTAAATAGATTTAGTTTAATTAAATTAAATTATTATTATTATTAAATAATTAATAATTAGTTTAAATGAATTATTTACAAAACTATTAAATTTACTTTAAAGCCTTAATATATACAAAAAAAATTTAAGAAAAGCTACTATACAAATCGTGGCCGCGTGGAATGGTGGCTAGAATGCTAACAGCATTTCTCCTTTGAATCGCAATTTCGATCCTGTCACTAGTACAGGTGACAGGATCATTATAAATGCGAAAATAAGTTTCTTTGTTACGCTTTTTCGTCTTAAATATTCAACCGATCATCATGATATTTTGGATACAACGTGTATAAATTTTTTTTATGTAAAAAGGAGCAAACAAGCAGGAGGCTCACCTGATGGAAAGTGACTACCACCGCCCATGGACAACTCCAACACCTGAGGGCTTGGAGGTGCATTGCCGACCTTTAAGGAATAAGTTGTCTTTTCTTGAAGGCTTCATGTCATCGGTTCGGAAAAGTTGCCACCGAACGCTGGTTTCACAGAGTCGTTGTCCGAGGCAGAAAATGCCTTAAGCATTGCGCTGTTATGGATTTTAAGACATCGTCATGTCATCGTGATGGTTAATTTCGAATTTAGGTGCGATGTCCAGTTGTGAAAAAAGGTGACTTTTTAGCGGTCAACACACAAACTTGAGTCTTATTGGGGTTGAATTGGACCAAGTTTAGTCGGCCCCAATCTGAAGCTTTGGTTAATATAGACTTGACTTCAGTCTCAAGTTTGTTTCAACACTCGTCAATATGTTCCCGAAAAATATTAGCACAGCCGGTGTTACACCATGTCATTGATATGCAGAAGAAACAGACTAGGTGATAGCACACAGCCTTGTAAAACAGCAGAATTGACGAACTTTAAGTCAGAGCATTGACAACGACCTTGATGCTCCGATCCGAAAAGCTAGTTATCCAGTTGCAAAGCCCATAGGAAGTAAGCTTCAAAAAAAGCGCTTCAAAACAGATCAAAGGCTTTCACTATGTCCAGACTAACTGCTAATACTGCCTTGGACTCAACTGCGTCAGCATATGTGTGTGTCAGGTAAAGTAGAAGATCACCAGCTGAGCGACCCCGACGTACTGACGATCGCTACTGAGCTGGTGCTTCTCTAGGTATCACAGAAACTGGCAGTTTATAAACAATACGGAAATAAGCACATGAGCCTATTGAGGTAGAGCATATAACAAATTATATTTAAGTCCACTTGAGTGGCATCTACGTGATTTATGCAATTGATGCAATATTTATATTATTGTTAGTATTCCACAATGGTTGGAATTAAAACATATTATTACTATAACGGCGCTCCACGTCAGTGGATATAAACGTAAAGCGTTATGCTTGCATTAGGCCGCCAGTGATTTATCTGTATTATTACAACCTAGGGGTCGTCACTTTAGCTTCGGCTTTTCTACAGTTTTGATTGTTCGAACTTTTGACTTTGTTCCTTGTTTTTATTATTATTGTTGTTGTAATTATTGTTGTTTAGCTACGGCTACCTTATAAACACCGCAGCTACGACTGTGCTTCTTACTAGACTACGGTCTAGCTTATTGATAAGATTTATAGTCTTTTATATACCTCAGCTACGGTTGTGATACCTACTTTAGACTTTTAGACTTTAGTTCAATTTTATATATTATTAACTAATTAAAAACATAAGTAATAACTAATTGTAGGCGCACTATAAAATTGTATGTCCCATGATCGAGGAAGGTTCACCGATGTGCGGTCGGAGCCTATAGCTGATGGCGGTTGTGGTGCCAATTCAGCGTCCTCTCCCTTTTATATTTTTCTAAATCAGTTAAATATTTAAAGATGGGAAGGAGCGACATCCTTCAACTACTCGTAAAAGGTGTTAATGGAAATGGGACCGGGATCTCATTACTGCAATTGTTTCAGTCAATTAATTTAATTTTGCATTTATTAACCAAATACATAAAAAATATATAATAAAAACGTATTAAAAGATAAACATAGTTTTATTTGACTCTTGTATAGTTTGTTGAGCATGTGATCTCTGACGCTCTAAAAGAACACGGTTATTACGAAAACAACATTATTAAGAACCTAACTAACTAGATGAAATCACGAGCCAATGTACTATTTAAATAATAAAAATATGAATATTTAATTCTTTTATAATTAAGGTAGGCAGGGATTATTTACATTGTACATTAACCTCATCAAATAAACATGATCGAAATATATGTTAATTTTCAAATAAACTTTTACACATTAACGTACATAAAATTATCTTAATGTTATTGATAAAGGGTAATCGAAATTAACTTTTATAATTTAATCACATTTTCACATAAACACAAATTTGAAACCAGCTTTAACGATATTTACCCGCTTTTAATAAATTATCATTATAAATCTACAATATGAAATTTAACTATAATTGACAGTTAATTAAATTAATTATTAAGTTTAGGTGAAAGGATAGATATCGGATTAAAGTAATCAATCAAGTTATTAATTTACCATATTATAAATTAATTATACACGTTTAAAACATTTGCAGAAATATCGTAAAATCGAAGTTAATATATTCTTTTTTTGATTAAGCCCTTACAAGTACATTTGAATCTTCGTATTTTACGCTATTATGATATGCAAAAAGCTACAATCTGGAACTGGTTGGGAGAAATAGGTAAAAAAATACAACCAAGGTGAAAACAAATGAGTAAGTAGATACATTTTTATTGACTTTTTAATATTTTATATGTATAATTCAGCTTCTAATTTATCAAATAGCTATGTCAAAAGGGCTTTTGAATTATGTAATCTATTATATAGTCGTATACAGTATCGGGAAAGATATATTTACTTTATCGATTAAAAAACTTCGTTGTATAGGTTATATTTTTATTTTTCGTGTTTACAAAATGCTCCAGTTGATAATTTTTATATCTATAGAAATAAAACTACTTTTTTAAAAATATCCCAAAGAGCGTCTGATGATGAGTATTTAAAGTTGCTATAACGTAAAATGTGCTAATTCCCGACCTTCTATTATAATAATTATATATAAATGTCGCGCTGTCTGGAATATACTTTTCTGAACTTACCAAATCCTGAATACAGAACAGATACCACTGATTAATTCTATACTTTACGTCAGCGGGACGCAAACATGCAGTAGGCTCACCTGATGGAAAGTGACTACCACCGCCCATGGACACCTACAATACCGTAGGGCTTGCACTGGTGGTAGGGCTTTGTGCAAGCTCGTCTGGGTAGGTACCACCTACTCATCAGATATTCTACCGCAAAACAGCAGTATTTAGTATTGTTGTGTTTCAGTTTGAATGGTGTGTGAGCCAGTGTAATTACAGGCACAAGGGACATAAAATCTTAGTTCCTAAGGTTGGTGGTGCATTTGCTATATGAGCGAAGGTTGACATTTCTTATAATGCCAATGTCTAAGGGCGTTGGTCTTACTTACCACCAGGTGGCCCATATGCTCCTCCGCCTTCCTATTCTATAAAAAAAAGTTGCGTATGTCATAAAGGTTCAGAAAAGTCACTGGCAATAAAATACAAAAAATATTAAATCACATAAGATAATTTTATTAAATCGGAAATATTATATAATAAATACTAATCTTAACAATATAATTTATATTTATAATAACATATAATATCATATTAATTTCAAAGATCCAAAGCAATGACAAAATTAATAAATAAGATATCTAGTCAAAAAATATTATCAAGAGTCCGAAATGCCATTAGGGATATGAAATACATCTTAATATATGTGAAGAATGGGCAAAAATAAGTCCTACATAAATAAAATACGAGTAATATTTAATACATATTACAGCAGCCTATAATAGCTATTATGTTTTTATAATATTTATCTACAACTACTAATTTATAATATTTTTTCAGAGGCCCAAATGTTGGAACTTTGCCACTTTTAAGGATCCCAGTGTTCTTAAGGATGTTTTGTGTATGTCCTTGTTATATCCTTTTCTGGAACATTCGAGACAATCTTAATCGTACTAACATTTTTGTTCGAACTATTTTTAAAACTAAACGTCACGAATAGAGGAACAGATTTTATATTTTATTAAAAAATTAAAGAAAAACGCGATCAATAATCATATGAATGCTTTATTTTACGCTTGAAAAATCGAGATGGATAACTAGTAAATAAATATATTCTATGATGAATCATAAAACCAAAACTATTATTCTTGACAGTCTTATAGAAAATCCACAGAAGCAATAAAGTTTTACTACGTTTATTCATGTTCTCTGACAGTTACCACGAGATCTAAGACAAAGCAATCATTTGCAATATCATAATAAAAGAGCGAAGTTTCTGTCTTTATATTTCAGAATCAAATTATCAACTGAATTCATTTGTTTGCTGGATTGCGAAGGGGGGTACTTTGGAGAGTACTGTCATGAAAATGACAACAAGATAAAGATAGATGTATATTACAACATAATTAGTAATGCCATTACAAACGTTTTTATAAAATATGTCAACGTTTTAAAATTTCTGAAAAATCTTTTGATGAAAAAATTAGATATTAAAAACCGATAACGGAGCACAGCAATTAAAAATACGAACACCTACTTTCCTGATGAGACTTAACTAAGCTTTGTTAGGAGAGTCGAGGCGAAGATAAATTGAGTTTTAATTAAATCACGTAAATATAAGTTGGTTTTTCATAAGTAATAAATATGTAAAATAGATTGTGCGTAATAAAATCTGCGCGTTTTAATTTATTATGTTTGTTTTAACTTTCAAACTCATATTTTAACAATTAAATGTAAAAATACATAAGCTACTTCATTAAGCTTATATTAAGAAACACGTAATCTTAATTATAAAGTAGTATTAGTCGGAGATATGTATTATATACTCAAGTAAGTTTGTGATACAAACATTAAATGTAAATAACAATTTATGTACAAAAACTAAAGGAATGCATACAAACCAAAACTAAAGTTAGGAGTTATAATTAATGTTTATAAGATGCTTATTACTCTAAAGTGAATATTTAAATTTAAAAAAAAACTAAATTGATGACGAACTGAATATTACTCATTCTTTATATTCACGTTATTAATAACTACACTACATACACTACTTCTTATTCTTATTATTAATAAGTACTACGTGACGTTAATTGAACGAAGTTAAAATTACATAGCATTATAATTAATATAATTTATCTATTTAAGCCTCACTATTACGCCTACAAACATCATACTTTTTTTGGTTTCCGTAAAAATATTATTATAGATAAATAAAGAGTAAATGAGTTTGTCACGACAAACCAACTTACATACAAATGAAAATGGATACAAATTGTTTTTGTAAATATTGTTACTAATAAATTATAAGCGTTTAAGTAGGAGTAAAAAAAAACCTTTATGTCAATATATGTATAAGTATTAGATAACTTTTTTAAATCCTCCTCCTCGGCTGACGTAGATATACTTAAATATGTATTCCGAGCAAGGGGAAAATTACAAAATGTCATTTGCGTATTCTGTTATCTTTTAAAAGCAATCGATTATCTTCCGAATGAAAAATTAATAAATGAAAACTTCAAGATTATTGTGCTAAACTGAAAACTCTCGACCTCATATCTTCATATTTGAGTCAAAGAAATTAAAAAGTAAATAAAGTGAATTCTATATATTTTTTTTTATATTATAAGAAGGTGGACGGGCAAATGGGCCACTTGATATGAAGTGGTCACCACCGATCATAGACATGGGCGATGTAAGAAATATTAATCATTCCTTACATCGCTTTTGGGTCACCAACCTTGGGAACGAAGATGCTATGTTCCTAGTGCCTGTAGTTACACTGGCTCACTCATCCATCAAACCGGAACGCAACAATACTAGGTAATACTCCTTAGCGGAAGAATATCTGATGAGTGAATGGTACCTATCCAGATGGTCTAGCACAAAGCCCTACCAATATAGGGTCCAAAATATATGGTCTTTGCTAAATGTGAGTGTTCAAAAAGAATCGGTTTCAATATTTTATGTGGGATATGAATAATCTCCTGTTTCGCGAGTATGGAGAATGGTATTTGTGATATTGTATTGTTTGCTGATAATACAACCATACTTTTTTAAGTTGAACTAATGAATCGCCAAATAAACAAAATGTGTGTTAACATTAATTATTGTAAAAGATAAAAAATATTTGACACTAACTACTTCAAAATAAATTACCACTGTATTTTTAGTTCATGTTTTGATTTTTCTAAACTTACAACTTCATATTTATCTTCTAAAATTCACTTTAGCACGGTTGAAAAAAAAACGGGCATTTTTAAAAGCAAAACAAACTTTATTAACATTCATTAAAATATTTGAAGAGCCCTTATGAGTTTTTAAATATAATATATATTTAAACCTAAGTTTACAAAGATAAGTTACAAACGAAAGGGTGATGATTACAGAATTAACTATAAGTAAAACTTTGCTTATCAATAATAAACAGTAATTCAAAGTTACAAGAAAAACTTTAGATCGAGTAGTAGTAGAACTTTAGTCGATAAGCCTATAATTTTAATATATTTCGTGTAGAAATAGTTTTATTTTTATTTTAGCAAGTGCTTCACGCGATATTTCAATTATATTAATATAAACTACTTAATGTTAATGTGATTGTAATTAATCGTTTCAAACAACCAATTAATTATAATTTAATTATAAATATAACGAAATTATTATAATGAATCCACAAATTTAAATAATGAACTAACAAAAATCAATATATAAACAATGTATAAAGTGATAGCGCGTCGCGATATCTAACGAATACTGCTTGTAATCACTAACGCGACGACGCGCGTGACCTCATTGACCCGCGTTCGCACTCGAAACAACTGATAATAAGCTTAGTTTTTACTAAACCAGGTTTAATAAAATAATTATTACATAAAAAGCTAGAGAAATTTGGCGAAAATAAGAAGAGTAAAATAGTAATACACATTTAGGAGATATACGAGACATCATTTTACGATATGTGCCAATTGATACATCGATCTTCAATCCAGGTCTCTATAACGACATTAAATCACAGATATGTCATTTTTCACACACGTAGTTTTTTTAAACTATTTATTTTCACACAAGAGTGAAACTAATTTCATATTATACTAGTAATTAAAATGAAATAGTGTGTAATTTTTATTTAAATGAGCAAAAAATAAGCTACATTTATCAAACCTTTTTTATAAGGAGATTTTATCACAAGAAAAAGTGCCGACACGAAACCTTTTCTTTTCATCATGATTTT
The DNA here is from genome assembly GCF_905147045.1 of Nymphalis io. Lineage (NCBI taxonomy): Eukaryota > Metazoa > Arthropoda > Insecta > Lepidoptera > Nymphalidae > Nymphalis > Nymphalis io. Next base: position 6,338,996 of record NC_065892.1, on the reverse strand, counting down.
ATTAGTTTCTAAAACAATCCAATTTCAAATTGTGAATTTTACTTTGACACGGTAACATGGGCAAGGGGTATTATTTCATTACCCGGAACCTAAAAGTGAATTAGTCGTTTTCTAGACTTCGTTCACTCTGAGTAATTTAATTACCTTTTCCGCATTGATTGAACTTTTTTTTTATAAAATCACTATTATTGGAGAAATGAAGTAAAATAAAATATTAAGTAAAGTAAAATAAAAACGACATTAAATTGGCAAAATGTAGGTGCTAGGGTTTTCTAGGTGGTAGGGCTTTGTGCAAGCCCGTCTGGATAGGTACCACCCACTTATCAGATATTCTATCAGTAAACAGCAATATTTAGTGTTGTTGCGTTCCGGTTTGAAGGATGACTGAGCCAGTGTAAAAACAGGGACAAGGGGCATAACATTCTCGTTCCCAAGGTGTCGCATTGGCATTGTAAAAAAGTGGTTAATATTTCTTACATCGCCAAAGTCCATGGGCAGTGGTGACCACTTAACATCAGGTGGCCCATTTGCCCGTCTAACTACCTATATAACATAAAAAAATGTTGCATTGATTGTTAGAATAATAAATATGAACATCAATATAAATGCTAAGTTATTATTGGCACGCCTTAAAACAAATCTAGATTATATTTTCGATCTTAAGTCTAAATATTTTAGATAAGATGTATTGTTAACAAAATTACCGCCGTAAGTAATAGTAAGGACAGCGTGAAAGGCGGCATTCCTTTAGTTTAATAGGTAGGCCGCACTCTCCGTTTACTATTTACAAGGACGTTTACGCCGACAATCGTTGGCAACGTTGCAATTTTGATACTTGTAGTTTCATGTTTATCAATTATTAAATTATAATTTCTATTCGATAACTGTTTTTCATTCAAAAGCATTAATATAATTTATTTAACTGACTACAAAATCTAGGAAGTTATATGATAGAATCGTATGTTTTTTTATGTACATTCAACGATAAATAAGACTAACGTTTTTGGTTGGTTAAACTACATCAATATTTAAAGGGATTTTTGGTCGAAATCAGTTCAGCAATTCTTTCTTCTTATATAGTAATGTAGCTCACATTAACGTTCACTTCGCCACCTTCTACATATCTTTAATTCATAGCATTTGTCACGGAGTATTCATTCTAATAAAAATAAATTAAATAGTGATTTAAATTTTTTTTTGCAAATATAGGCCCAGGCGTATTATTATTGTTTTATAAGCTATTTACTAGGTTCTAAATAACAAAAGGAATGCTTTTAAAGTAAATAATTACTCTACTTACTTACTTAAAGCAGCATACAGTTGCCTAAAAAATTAACTCAAGTAATAAGCTAACTTAAATTGCTATAAATATACCTTAGAAGATATCTACTATAGCAGTTTGGCAGCTTTATCACGAACTCACTAATATTAGTTAATTAGTAGGATTTTTTTTTCTCTAAAACCTGAATACGTCGTTCTAAAACCTCCTATTAAAAATATTATTTATAAATTACTCTATTTGTATAAGCTTGCTTTATTACTCTATTTTTGTAATTTTACACACGTGCATAGTCCTGATGACAATCTATTAAATTGCATTTATTTTGGTACATAGATTGAATAAAATCTAGTTTACAAAAAAGTTATTTTGACTAGATATCAGTGTCATTTAAGACAAGTACTGAAAAATTTGCTACTTAATAGTTAAAAGAAGTTGCAAGTTATTTGCAATATATAAGTTATTTAGTATACCATTTAGTATCGATCTCAAAAGTTTTTAAAGTGAAACTATTGCGTGACCTATTTTTACAGAAATAGTTTTCTATGAGATTTAATTGTTAGATTGAAGTAAAGCAATAATTTTTAACATTTTCATTTTAGGAAATTTAAACAGAAAAAACTCAATAAAAATGTACAAATTGCTTGGATTTTTTAGAACATTCGATTAAAACTAACATTGTTGAACAAAATAAAACCTCAATTTTTCTACCTACCGTATACCGTAGTTAAATTGAATATTACTCAATTCATTTTGTTAAAACTACCCGCGTCATCAATATCTGATGAGTGGGTACTCCCCTGATGAGTGGACCTACTCAACCGAGCCTGCACAAAGGCCTACCACCTAGTATATATAATAGTAATGTTCTTCACATATCATCATCCCAGTTTCGATTGCGCTAGCATAATTGAGCTACTTTAGTGCCATCCTGTAGCAGATAAGAGCAAATAAATATCCCATTTAGTCTTCTTATGGTTTGGTGCTTACTTACTTCTTAAAGCTTAGTTTTTTCGCGGAAGAAGTCAAATTACGATTTCTCAGCATAGTGCTCGCAATAAATCGCACGTATTCCTTTGGCGTCATTACCTTGCCCTTACAGTTTCATATTGTCTTCTTCGATATGCCGGTACCGTTTATCATTGTAAAAAATAAGACTTGAAAATTCATAATATTTAGGTTACTAGAATAAGTCTTTTTGGCGAAAAATATCTAGAATTTTTGAGAAAAGTCAGTCGAGCTTATTTAATACTAGTAAGTATAAATATATTACCCAGTCTTTTTAACCAAATAAAAGAAACATTTAAACAAAAATTATGAGACTTAACAAATATTACGCAGGCTTACGACGAAGACTATGGACGAAAGAAATGTTGTATTGTTGTAACTTTACTTATACTCTTCCATTAGTCGAGTAATTTAAGCATTTAACCTAAACGGTATTAAGGGAAGGCTTTTATTTTAACTTAGAAAACACCGACTTTTTTCAGTAGTCTGAGATGTTTAATCTTTATAAGAATTAAATTTTACGCTTACCTGCGGTATGACTGTGGTGCGACAGGCCAACTGCGTCTCGAACGTAGCACAAGGCCCACGCGGGGCATGGAGCCCTGAGTATTGCCCATCTGAGGTGCGGAAGTTCGCTTGCGACTCCAACCTCGACGTCCACTGTTAGCACCCCATAAATGCGCCGTACCAGGTTCTGCGAATAACATTAAGTGATTACATTTTAAACTTACGTTATTTATTTATTATCCATTTTAAATAATATATTTAGCTTCGGCAGAGCTGAACAATATAATAAATGAAATAGCTTACTCACTCATGAAGTAGTTTATAAATTAAATAGAAAACAATAATTTAAAGTCACTTAATATGCCCCAAATTTAGAAACCTATTTCCTAAGCGAATAACTACAAATATTAACCAAGTCGAAGTCAGATTATACTCAACTGTAAGTACGTCACCAATAGACAGAACCAAAAAAGCAATTAAACAGATAAACAAATATAATTTTTAGCACGTGTACCATTTTCGTTCCTGTTTTTATGATAATTCTTTCCCACATCGTTATGGAACAAACATTCATGGTAAAAACTTGAAATGGGGTTGTTAGGTAACTTTTATTCTACGAGAGAAAAAGGTCGTTTATTTTTTCTTCTGTTTGCTTAAAAAATTTATACTAGTCACTTTGTGAGTCAATAATTGAATCCTATTTTTATAATTTTAATAATTATTTTCCAGTAAGAGCGGTGACGACAAAATGGATAGCACACGTGGATTTCAACAACACCTGAATTTTTATGAGCTTAATTTGTATTTATAAATCATATCATGCACGGCGGTGAAGGAAATTAACACGTGGAAATCTCCATATGACGTATAAAAATCTTCCTCATTAATAGTCTTCTAAAATGTTTTCTTTTTAAGTTAAATATTATAAACACACTATAATAAATTAAAATAAAAAAAATAAACATAACAAAATGTTTTAAGCTGATGACGATTTATTTATATAAAAAAAAAAATCATACATTTCTTGTTACCAGGACGCTTTTAAAGGAGACGCCATTTTTAAGTAACAAAGATTAAATTTAAATAAAATATATATTTAATTGTATATAATAAATGTTAATTTATTTATTTATGTTTGGTTAAGTTAATATTAAATAGATAGTATGTATTTAAAAATATATGTTCAATACATGTAACTATAATTGAACTTAATTATTTAGCCAAAAACGTTATCTTAAAATTATTTTATAAATATATTTACATCAAATTTATTTATTAGCTTACGCAAAGACTAATAGTTCTTTGTGTACACATATTTATAACTTACGCAAACTAAAACACGTATAGTATTATAGAAAAATATAAAATTTTATATATTTTTACAATTTTAAAATAACCACTCCACGCAAAAAAGAACGATAAATTTCAAAAGATGTCAATGAAAACACGACCTGTTCTCAACCTTTTGATCTCTGTTGTCGCAGGCCTTTATCGCCTTTTTATATGTAAATTACCTTAGGGCCTTGATATAAAGCAGAATCACAATTACATTTAACAAATTTAGCGCAATAGACTAGATGACATGTAATATGTTCCTTCAACATGTTAGTTATTAAGCTTTTAAATAATACTTAAGATAAAGAGTGACTTGAATGATTAAGAGTAAATTTATAAATCGATTTATGACGATATGTCATAATAAATTGTTTATTTTATTCAAAAATTTAAGTTGTCATTAAAAAAAATCAAAAAACCTTAACGAGAAAAAGAAGTTGGAGAATATTTTGTCTTAACTTATGGAAATCTCTTGAATAATTTCAAAAGAAATAACTTATTTAAAAATAATAAATTTATCGATAAACACTTACGCATGTAATGAGATTGCTGTGGACCCTGCTCAGAGCAGGCACGTCGGCCTCGGGCGCCTAATAGCACCTCGCGGCGAGGGCGCTCGGTCACATCGCACTCATTCGACTCTACGCAACCGCCGCCCTCATCTCGACCCTCTTCCACCACACAAGCGGACATCCCTACGTTTACTTTACGTTTATATTCAATTAATAGTCAAGCACGTAAATTACAATGTAACACTTTATTAGTGCGTAAATTTCACTGTTCAAAATAAAGATATTGTAATGTTCGTCTCTGCGTTTATATAAACCTGTAACAAAAAAATATTAGTAAACGATACCGTACCGATAACGATAAAATATTTATTAGAATACATATACATACAATATAAGGCCTAAAATATTACTAAATTTTTATTGTAACTATAGACTTTAAATACGCATTATAGTAAAATATTCAGTTCGAGAGCTTATTAAAATAAATTGAATTTAATTTTATAATAACCGAATATTACATACATTTTATAACGAGTCATTTCATGGTCCAGTGATTCATGTATTATTTAATTTTAATTATTTATAAATAATATTGGGTTCGCTAAGCTTACTAGTAAATGCCTGTTATTTCTGCTAAAGTTTATGCCCTATGTTGTTGCACATTAAGATTAAACTAAGCATTATTCTTCGGCAATACATTTTCTTAATAGATAAGCTATTTTTAAAAAGCATTTAAATGAAACTATAATTTATTCCAAGAACTATACATATTTTTTTTAATTTAAAGATAATTGAAAAAGGTTAAGTTATTTTATAAAGGAAATCGGATAAACTTTATAAAAGAAAGACTTTATATAGCTACGAAGTTATTGTTGGCTGAAAACGTACTAGTTAAATATTTTCACACCTTGGACGAAGTATCGATTAGTATAACAGAGTACCCAAACTCCATTACTTTAATAAAATAATCCCGCGGGACACAAAACTCCACATCAAACATGTCAATCAGAATAAACTAAAACGATTTTCATAGGCTGTGAAACATCCCAACGTACGTTCTCGTAATATTTATAACCGATATAAAAGAAGGTTATCAATTTACTAATTTATTTTTGTGTATATGTTTACGCGATATCTTCATCGTTTATGTACGACTTTCATATTTCCTTTTTTATTGAATTGGTTATAATTTGGCGTAGACTTCCACACCTGAAAGTGGAATAAAGGTGAAACCTAGGAACCTAGTCACTTGTGGATATTTCACGTAATGTCGTTACCATACATTCTATATAATTAAGAAATTCGTCACTTGTTTCTCTAAGTGATTATTTATGGAAAATGGAATAAAATGGAACCACCGACTTTCACATCGATATACATTTTCAAAGGAAAACGATTGCTCAATGGTACAAAGGTACCATTGAGCAATCGCGTGTGATATTTTAAACTGATAGCAATCTTTTCAACACCAGTGTAATAATATAAACTATTTTTTCTGAAGAAACGGTAACGATATTAGGAAATATATTAATATTGGAAATATAAACGATTTTAACTTTTAAAAAAATTACTCAAATGTCGTATAATTTTATGATCGGAAAATTTTATTTTTTCAGTTTTTCAAAGAACAACGGATGACTTTTGCATACAGATAGGTTTTTGAATCGGACAATGACTTTTCCTGGAAAATGCTCGTGCGTACAGCACGGATAAAGCAATAATTTTTACAAAGATGTAAATTTTGTTTGTTTCTTACCCCTTTTTTCACTTATTACTTCAAATTATGACAGCTTATGCTTTCAAGGTGTTTATGGCTAAAATGAGGTGGTAAAATTATATTAGACAAACTAAAACTTTGTATCTACACGTTATATAACAATAAATAAAATATTATGTATAAAATATTAGTATAATTCAGTATAGTATTTTCAGATACATCGGTGAATTAAAAAATAACAATTGTTTAATTTAAGTAACTCAATTTGTTTGAAATACTTTTAATGCTTTATTTATTTATTTATTTATTTATTTATTGACACTTTATTGCACCCAAACTTAAAACTAAAAATTACAATTTTTAAACAAAAAAGTTGCATGAGGTGCAACAGGCGGCCTTATCGCTAAGCAGCGATCTCTTCCAGGCAACCTTTGGGCAGAGGATCATAATATTTATAAATGGGAAGGGTACAAGCCAGTTTATCTATATACTACATACACTACTACATACATAATACATACATACATATATATACTACACTACTATTATATATAATATAAATATACATATATATATATACTATAATAAATACATATATAAATAAATACATAATATATATATAATAAAAATAGGAGATATAACAAAACAAAAAATTAACAACGACAACGACTGCTTAGTATTAATAATGCGACAGGTAAAAGTCCTTAATCATACTTTTAAAAACGGCCAATGACTGTGCGCGCCTTGTAGCTAAGGATAATGAGTTCCAAAGTCGAGAAGCTTCAACTGTGAAGGACTTAGAATAGTAGGAAGAAGAGTGAGAAGGAATGGAGAGAATTAAATTTTCATTCGAGCGAAGAGCGCGCTTATGAGTCTCCCTTAGGAGATTGAAACGCTCTTTAAGATAGAAGGGTGTCGCTGGATTAAAAAGAATAGAATAGAGAAGAGATAAAATGTGAGAATTCCTGCGAAGGCGAATAGGGAGCCACTTGAGTTTTTGGCGATATTCGGAAACATGATCATATTTCCGCAAACCAAATATGAACCGTATACATAGGTTTTGTAATCGCTCAAGTTTGTTTAATTGCTCCTCACTTAAGTTAGTGTAACAAGTGTCAGCATAGTCAAGAATCGGTAGAAGGAGAGATTGTGCTAGCGTAACTTTAGTTGGAATGGGTAGAAAGTTTTTCAATCTTCTCAGTGAGCCAATGGAAAAGAATATTTTTTTACTAACCTCATTTATTTGAGGTGTCCAAGAAAGGTGCCTATCAAAGATAACGCCGAGATTTTTTGCTGTTTCACAGATTGGTATGCAGATGCCATCAAAAAGGACGGGTGGTAATTGTTTTCACTCAATCCGTGAAATAAGTCTCGGGCTACCAATGATAATCACCTTTGTTTTAGTGGGATTAACTCTCAGACCATAAGATTTACTCCATTGACTTATGTGCATCAAATCTTCGTTTATTAAATCAATGGTGTCCGAGAACCCGCTAAATTGAGTTTGTGAATATATTTGGAGATCATCTGCGTACAAGTGGTAGAGAGAAGAAATGTGATTAGTGATAGAGGAAATGAATATAGAAAATAATAAAGGAGACAACACGCCACCTTGCGGGACGCCAGCGCTTAGCATACACCAGTCTGAGTTACGACCATTAGTGTATACGCGCTGCCGACGCCCTCGCAAGTAACACTGAAACCAATCAGTCACCTTAGGAGATATGTTAAGAGAACGTAGTATAGCTAGTAAAATGTCAAAATCTACAGTGCTAAATGCATTACTGAAATCCAGCAGTGCTAACACTGTAATCAGTTGGTTGTCCATACCAAGTCTGATGTCGTCCGTTATTTGAACGAGGGCAGTAGCCGTACTATGACCACAACGGAAACCGGTTTGGAAAGGATTCATAAGGTTATTTTTGGATAGAAAGGGAGTCATTTGTTGATATATAAGACGCTCAAATACTTTTGACAAGAAAGGAAGGATCGATATTGGACGAAATTCGGAGTAACTATTCGGATTGGACTTTTTAGGTACAGGGATTATTTGAGCATCTTTCCAGATCGTAGGAAATGTACAGGATTCTATCGACAAGTTGTAGATAGATGTGATGATAGGAGCTACAATAATGGGAATAATCATTTTACGGCTAATGCAATCCGAACCCACGGCATCAGAGTTGATGTCTAAAATGTTCTTCTTAACATCACATACAGTAAACTGACTAAAAGAGAAAGAAGGAATATTGGGAGTAGAAGACGCTGAAATATTTCTAATGGTGCTTGTTTTCGTCGCACCATCTATGGTATCAGAAGACGAGAAATGCTTGTTAAGATGATTTATATCCAGATTATTTAAATTTAGTTCTTGGCGTGCTTTCCCAATTCCAAGTGTTTCAAGAAATTTCCACACTTTAGAAGGATCATTGTCGGTTAAGGACCGATGAATATGGCGTCGTTGTTGATCTCTACATTGCATGTTGCAGCGATTCCGAATATTTCTATATTTCTCGCGGTTTTTGTCTGTAGGGTTCAACTTATATTTTGCTTTGGCTAAGTTCTTACGATGTTGTAGTCTTTTGAATTCATCGGTAAGCCAGGGAGCAGGCCGATGTTTTAGGCGTACAGGACGAATGGGAGCATGAGTGTCATATAATTGTGTCAATAAGGAATTAAAAATTGCAACCCGTTCATCAACTGTATCCGCAGCCAACACTACTGACCAGTCGATTTTGGATGCATTTTCATGCAGGCGACTGATATCCACACCACCAAAGTTACGCAGCATAAGGCTTGGCTTTAGGTGGTTTAAATACTTATACATATATAAAAAAAATTCCGTACAACTATTGCTTACTTTGTAATTTGAACCCAATTTGCTAAATATATGACTTGTTTGAAAGAACACCCATGGAATACCGTTGAGTATGTGACAAGATACATTGACACTTGGTAGACGGACTCGTTATGGCGTGGTCGTTTGCCACGATACTGATCGTATTGTTGTACAATTAAAAAATAGTTTTTAGGAATACAATCTATAGTGAGAACTAGTCACATGGCTAAAGTAAAATGATATCTACAAACAACAAAAATAAAGCAATGTTTGCATACGTTTATTTACAATTCACGCGGGATTGTTTGCTTGTGATTTTTTGATATTTTACCGCAACTGTATTTTCTACTTTAGTGAAAATAAATTCGAGAGGAGCGCTTCGTTTACTTTTATTTGTATTCTCAAAAAACTGTAACAACTTTGTTCATATTTTATTTATTGAATTTTGCGTCCATTTCTTTTAAAATCAGCTATTATTAATAATGAATTATTTATATCTATATAATTTCATGAATAAATTAATATCTTTCAAATATCTTGAAACTATACTGGTTTACATAATTTTCAAATCCAGGCGTGGATTCCTCGCCAACGATGTTCAACTAACAATTTTGTTTAATGATGATCTAACCTTGGGAACTAAGATGTTATGTCCCTTGTGCCTGTGCACAAGGGACATAACATCTTAGTTCCCAAGGTTGATGGCGCATTGATGATGTAAGCATGGGCGTTGGTGAGCACTTACCATCAGGTGTCCCATATGCTCGTCCGCCTTCCTATTCTTTAAAAAAATAGCTTAATAGACTGCTGCATAGTACTCTTGTATTTATTCTTATATTATAGTACACCTTTCTTTATTCACTAGTAATAATATTATACACTTTTGGCAAAGATTTTACTTCCGTTAAGGAAAAGGTTTCCAAGCTTAATATACCAAGCCGCGCCTCTACGGTTAAACTAATATACTTGTAAGTGGCTCATAAATTTCCCTCACATGCAAATTTTTAACACTATTTCCTTTCAACGCAAAGCGAAAGATTGTAAAAACAAATTAACCTCTTGGGATTTTAATGATTCTTTCCTGAATTTAAATTAAGCGCTACAGTCACTTTATACAAACATTGAACAGGCCGAGCAGTTCAAGAATGACAAAAGTTCAATATATAGAAATTAACTACTCATACTTATACTTACTAGATTAAACGTAAAATCTTTATTTTAATTAAAGCAGACCGTATGAACTTCTAAGACAATACAATTTAACATACAATATAACCTATGTCCAACATTAGAAAAATAAACTAACCTAGGTCTATTTAATCGTAGGATTTATTTTAGGTAAATGTTATTATTATCTATATTTGCAGTCATATCTGAGCTAAGAGAACTAATTATCATTATCTGATTTTAAGTAATAGAGCCGGAATAGATGGAGATATAAAAGCCGAGATGGCCTAGTGGTAAGAACGCGTGAATCTTAACCGATGATCGTGGGTTCAAACCTGGGCAAGCACCACTGAATTTTCATGTGCTTAATTTGTGTTTATAATTCATCTCGTGCTTAACGGTGAAGGAAAACATCGTGAGGAAACCTGCATGTGTCTAATTTCATTGAAATTCTGCCACATGTGAATTCTACCAACCCGCATTGGAGCAGCGTGGTGGAATAAGCTCCAAACCTTCTCCTCAAATGGGAGAGGAGGCCTTAGCTCAGCAGTGGGACATTAACAGGCTGTTACTGTACTGTACTGTAGATGGAGATATTATACACGGTCAAGACTGGTAATTAATAACATTACTCAGATTTGAATACGCTCTAAGTATTCCTAATATCATAAAAATATATTTAAATGACGACAATGTTCACATAAATGCTGTTTATTTAAGATTCAATATATTTAATTTGCTTCTGATAAAATAATAAGCTTCATTTCCAATAACGTATAAAAATTACAACCGTACCTAAACATTATACAATAATAGTATATACTACTTTTATTAACTATCCGACATGTACAGTACAGACATGAAATATAATATATGTTTGAGTGCGCATATTTTTAAGATATAAATTATATATATTGTATTAAAGTAAATACAATATGTTTTCTTGTTCAAATTAATAATAATAATAATGTCCTGGGACATTATTCACACACGGCCATCTGATCCCAAACTAAGCAGAGCTTGTACTATGGAAACCAGACAACTGATATACTACATATACTACTTTTCTTTTGTAAATGCATAATTATATAGATAACTACACCCAGACTCAGGACAAACAGACATGTTCATGCACACAAATGTCTGTCCTGAGTGGGAATCGAACCCACAACCTTCGGCGTGAAAGACAAGTATCTACCAACCACGCCAACCGGCCCGTCAAATTATTTTCTTATAACACGTATTTTTTTTAATATAAATCGTAGAAACCATTAGAATTTGTTTTAAAATAAGAAAAAAAAATTTCAAACAGCATACTGATTAAAATAAACACAATATTAACACTGTTCATTTGGTAGTAGGGTTTTGTGCAGCTTATCCATACATAAAATATTCCATCGCCAAACATCAATATATTATTGTTTTATTCTGGTTTGAATAGTGAGTTTGCCCATTTTAATTTCCAAGGTCGATAGCGTATCGACGATGTAAGGGATGATTAATTTTTCCTACACTACCAATGTGCGATGGTGACATCAGATGGCTCATTTATCAGTTTGCTTACCTTTTTTAAATAAAAAAAATGTTTTTGCGTATAAAAACCACCGTTTAACATGCGATTTTAACTAGTAGTTTTATTCATATTATAAGATGTATTTGAATAAACGCGTGACACGGATGAAAGGCGACGCATTCAGCTGAGATGTTATTGTTGAAATGGATGTGAAGAGTGACAAGAACAGATAGAATACGAAATGAGTACGTAAGAGGAAGATAGAAAGAACGAGGAACCTTCGATACAGCAAGGAAACCGATTATTTTATGGTGGGGTATGGACATGTAATACGGCGACATGAATGTCATATTACAAGAAGAAATGTTTTGTATGAATGAAGAAGCCTGTAAGGAAAGTTTGACGAAACAAAAAGAAGCGATATAAAAGGTGCTTGGGTTATTTATTTATTCATTTACGCAGGTTATGGAAAGGTAGACCAATACAGATAATGCCCCAATGCATTATATTCTATCCAACGCATAATATAAGCAACAGATAATATATGATGCGTTTTATCCGTTCAGGAGCTACATAGACACAGACAGACGCAAAGATACAAGCGTTAAAATTATAACACTTATCATTTGCATTGATAGTTAAGAACATAAAACATCGAAAAAAACAAAAAAATATATCAAAAATATATAAAATATCGACAACGAAGTATATAATTATGATTATCCGATTGAATATCAAAGTGGCAGACGCGGTCCTGCTTTGTCGTTACGTGTTTTGTGACACTATCAACATTATTAATAATGCCATAAGATAACCAGATAAGCCAAAAAATTAACTCGCCAGCTCCCAAGTCAAGAGTGTATTAGCGAGTGAAAGCGGCGGCGCAGGGAGGGCATGACGGCATAAGAGTGTGTCATGCCATTTGCTGTCACGGCAAAAGGTCGAGTTGGTCTATCCAATCATAACTGTACACGTTTCACACCAGAAAAACATGGATAAAGATGCGGTAAGACGTATTAGCCCACCAACACGCTCACATCTATAAATTGATTGTATTTTTTATAACTAACGTCTACTTAGCTCGTATTTATCTAACTTTACCCGTGTGAAGTCGGGTCTGAAATACAAAACTATTTATATACCACATCCCAAATTGAGGTAATTTGTCTTTTGTAGTAGCAAAGTGAAAATCCTTTGTATGGCCAAGGTCAGAGATTCACTGACGTAGCTCCCAACTCTGGGACTCTTTATCACTATTGTCTAGATAAGTAATTTTGGTTATAACATATATTATTACTGGTGGTAGAGCTTTGTGCAAGATCGTCTGGGTAGGTACCACCCACTCATCAGATATTCTACCGCAAAACAGCAGTACTTGGTCAATACCAAGTCACCCTTCAAACCGGAACACAACAATTTGTGTTCCGGTTTGAAGGGTGAGTGAGCCAGTGTAATAATTACAGACACAAGGGACATAACATCTTAATTCCCAAGGTTGGTGGCGCATTGGTGATGTAAGCGATGGTTAACATTTCTTACAATGCCAATGTCTATGGGCGTTGGTGACCACTTACCATCAGGTGGCCCATATGCTTGTCCGCCTTCCAATTCTATAAAAAAAAATATTATTTTCACTTTTATTGTAATACAAAATTGAAATTTATAATATTAATCCTCCAGACCGATTTCGGCCACGGCGGCCAATCTCAAGAGAGATTAGCCAACTGCTCGGGATATATTATAATGAGTGCGCAAACACAGATTTACTCTCTATTGCCTAACTCTCATAATCCGATAGGACGGCAATCCAAACAGACGTCCAACTCTCAGACTACGGGCTGCAATTGAGAATTATCGACACAAAAACTAACTTTTTATTGACCCGACCTGGGATTTGAAACCAGTACCCAGACCAACAAGGCAGTCGAGGCAGTGAAATATATACCGTAGTCTGAAATTATTAGTTTATTTAAACGAACTAGTAAGTAAATTAACATAGAGGCTTTTTATTTCTTAATGAGGATAACAAGTATTGTTATCCTCATTAAGAAATAAAAAGATTTTAGAAAATTAAAAGGCAACGTATATAACAACGATAAAATACAAAATTAAATACTTATTATATTTTGTGAAAATGTGCATTTTCACTTTATGAATAATTTAGTTTCCCATAGGAATTTAAACATTTTTATATTAAAATTTTCATTTATATGTTAAAAACTGTAATTTAAATGTAAAAAGTGTATACTTGTATTTCTTTTTATATCTTTTCCACGTAGATAATACTCTAGAAAAATAAATAATTTTAATTTGCTAATGTGCGCTCCAAAATCAACCTCAAAAATCAGAATTCGTTTATACATATGTTACAGTTTATATTTCTGTTATAACTGTTTTTTCTAGTATAATGTAGATTCCTGAAAAATGCTGTAACCGACGGCCAAACAGACAAGATAAATATTTTGTTTTTCCTTACTTTGTCTTTTTATTTTTAGTTTTACACAATGTCTTCGAATCATATTGTAACTATAATATCTTTTAATGAAACTGTATAAAAAAACGGATTATTATCTAAAGATGCCGATTAACAATTTAATGAGCTCGGTTACTTTATAACATAGAAGAAAAAGAAGGTACAGTTATGACTTCAGCGCATACATTTATAATCACAAATATTTAAGGGTAACCCGCAGAGCAAAGTCAGAAAAATATAAGCAAAGTCTTCTACAGTATATTTTTAAAATTACCTCAATTTAAGGGCAACATACCGTTCCGTAACTGAGAAAAGTATGAATTACCAAAAAGATGACGATAACAAAGTTTGTCTTGTAAGATGCCGTTTGCTAAAGCAGCGCGCCTGTACATACTGAAAATTAAAGAAAAAAATTAAATGACCAACCTTTTTCGATTGAACTATCGCTACGTAATGTAGAATTTTAATTTATTTTATTTGTATGTATAGTTCATATGTAATTTTACATAAATTACATTATGAGTTATTATTATTAAAATTATTTATTCTTTTTATGATAATTTCCGATTTTTTTAACTTTCATTTTGAAAGCTTTCGTTTGATAAAATTTTTGAGATAGGCTAGTAAAGAATTGTGCAATAAAGTGTATGAATAAATAAAAATACACGGCGATTAGAGAAAATATTTATTACGTCATCTTAGAATTATTTCAATAATTATGGGTAGGAGTAGTACTTCTTCCATGGATAAAACATATTTTTTATGGATAACGCTTTATATCCAATAATTAAATTTAATACAATGGATATTACAAAAAGGTAGCTTAATTTCATAGTGCTCTAAATTCTAAAGTGGTGCAAAACTTATTTTTCAATTTGAAAGAATGTTACGGAAAAAGGTTATATGCTACTACACGTAAAAGCGTGGACACCTTGAAAGCCTCGCTTAGGTAGAAACAGGATATTGAAGAGCTACGGACATTTTGGTCCAGTATTTGGTTAAACCCGAAGCCACACGAATCATCAAAAAAATGCTAAACTCATTTTTATTATCATCCTTAAAATGTTCATGAAAGGAAAATAACGTCAATATATAATTTATTTGATAGTTTGTTTCTATTAGTTATTACGTACTTTAGTAATAATAAAAATACTTGTGACGTTTCTTGAAATATATACATATATATTTCTTTATGTTCCCCGTTATAAACATATTTCTACTATTCTCTTGCTCATCACTGTTTCTCCTAACTGTAATCTAAAAATATGAGCTACTCGTATAAAGAGGATTTATGAATATCAACTCTCAAGACGTGACAAGTGAGTTTTATATCTATCTATAATTTAACTTTCAGAATTACAGTTAGAATTGAATGTCTTGATCCACGAGACTTACTCACCTAGGAGTTAATATCTTCGAAACGAGAATACTAAGTTATAACTTACGCCGGCGAAGCGGACGGATAACAACTACATAATTTTAAGCACTCAAAACTAAATGCATTGTAGTGATTTTGTAAGTCACAGATTTTAAGGAAATTCGTTTTGTATTTGGAGTGCGCTTTTATTAATAACTAGGTTACACTAACTAAGTTAACTAGGTTAACTACATGCAGCGAAGTCATAAAAATTTTCAGAATAAATTAATTAATAAATAATTAATAAACAATCTTACTGCAAATACACGACAATTCCATATACATACTAAAAAAGTATAAACAATAAAAACACTTTCGCGTCCGACTAGCACGAAAAATTTAACATATATGAAATTTATTTGAACTTACGTTACTTACAATGTATTCTTTAATTTAAATTATTTATAATTTAATTGGACTATAATAATATATCGGTAAAATCTTACAAAATATTAGATTGTACTAATAATTGATACGATTAAGCCATAAAAACGTGGATACATGTGTGGAATGATAGTTAAACGTAGGAATAAATTTATGAATGTAATAGAATGTAATAGAATAAGTAAGTTAAACGTCAGGTACAAAAGCAATCATCTTTTGTCCATCTTTCGACTTTAGAGAGTAAAAATTACATTCTCATATTTGTGTAAAATTAAATCTGTTTTTTTTTTCAACTTATGTATCAATGGTTATCTAACGATACGTTACGATACTAAGTAATTAAATATATGTACCTGTACCATTACTCACAACAACACAGCGACATGACTGCATACTTCAATAAAGGCTCCGAGGCTTGCGCCTGACAGTCTGCCTATCAATTAATATAAATTAGCTGATGACCCAACAAACTAATAATATACAATACAGGCGAAATAATCTGTAATTGAAATAGTCCGACGTAGCGTTTCGAACTTATATAATAAATACCTGACTTATATAAATTTAAGAAAATGAGAACAAAAGAAAAACAATCAACAAACAGGTAAAAATAATTACCAAATTATTATCATGAGAATGACATTCTAATTTTAAAAAGTACATATATTATAACCTATTAAATATTTAATGAGTTGATTACATTCCATCGTTATGACATATCAACAGTTTACTATGCTTTCGTTATGTGACCTCCGTGACCTATAATAATATCGACCGAAGATTTTAACGATTTCTATTGATACTGACTGTTAACTATTTTTACGAATAAATTTGACTTAGAAATATACACCAAAATCAAAATATTATTTATTCAAGGCTTTTAAAAGCATTTTATATTGTAAGAAGTCTATTTTGTTAAAATAGTCTTCTTCCTCAACATACTCACTCGTAAGTAACGTACTTCGTAGTTTTTATCTAATTAATATATTTCTTTGTACATAAGGATAACACATAAGTTTAGTATATTATGTTTCAGTGGTCATATTTACTAATATACCAATGCTTAAAATATATTAACCAAAAAACGTGATAAGGTTTAAGTCATATACAAGTTGGGCTTTAAAAAATAAAGGCTAATTTAAAAGCTAACACATAAGCCTTTTTCAAATTATTTATTATTTGAATTTTGAATCATTTGCAAATTATTTATAGTTTTTTATTTAAGGTTAGTTATATTATCACTAGAGAGCTATAAAGCCAGAGAGGAAAATAGTTCTAATTACTTTTTAACTAAATAGGATAAGACTATGGACGAAGACGAGCAAATGGTCCACAATTCACGGCACTACGGTGGTCTCTTCGTCTCATAGACATTACCATTACAAGTGGCATTAACCATTCCTTACATTGCTAATGTTCTGCCAAGCGTCACTAAGTTGTTATATTCCTTTTTGTCTGTAATTTTACCGGCTCACTCGTCCTTTACATCGAAAGCAGTATGCTTGAATGTTAACTAGTTTGTGGGTCTAAAAATTTCTGATTTGAATTTTATCAATATTAAAATGCAATGAAAAACATGTAGTTCAGCAAGTAAAGATATACGAGGTTATATGTTTTGATTGTATCATTTTATATCTTTAAATTTTATGCCACCCTAATAAATAACTGTGCATTTATAAAATATGTCGTTTTTAAAGCGATTGCTAAACACTAGAAACACGGTCGTCTGTTCTAAAGGTAGACAAGTAAATGCTTGTGTTATAAGTAAATTGTCTACATATTTAATTTGTAAACAAATGTATAAATACATATAACATGTGGAAATTAATCGCTCAATCTCTTTATATACGTTACTAAATCATTCATCCGATTTAGTTTTCCACTTAAACTGTTTTATACTTATTGTTATCATTTTCCTCAAGAATATTTCATGGTACCGTCATCGCACAATATTTTCAAAATACCAGGCATTAAATATAATGCTATAAGAAACATTAATATATGTTTGTGCTACTCTCGTGAAAAACGTTATTAATTTAATAATATAATTCGATTCTCTGATGTATATAAATCACTTTGGAATCACATCTAAGCATCTAAGCTATACCTTCCTCGTATTGTAACGAGTCGTGACCACATTCCAAAGAGGAAATGAAATCGACCGCGAACGTACAATATTCAGGATTGAAAACGGCCTCTTATTTCAACCCTAAAATGACAACTTATAAGTACTTTCAAAGCGTAGTATAAATAATTTATCAAAAAGTTTTGTATCACTTTTATATAACAGTATTCTAAACTTGTATATGAAATAAATTCAATATTAAAATATTACGCCTTTACATTTAATTTATTTGTATAAAAAAAACCTAAGTAATAATTAAATGTTGGAAAATAGGAATTGTTACATCTTAAGTTTAAATTTTCATTATTTGACGATCAGAATACTAAGTACTTTTTAAACTATATTCAACATTTATATTTTAAATCTATTACATCGACCTTACATAATTGTATAAATCTCGATCCTCATCGTATTAGAAGCTTGATATTGAATTTTCCGGATTTATGATTTTTCTTAGCTACCTTAGCTGCAAAAGAATGTCTAGCGTAGTTTCAAATATTAAATATAAGAGGATTTTGTATCATTCCGCTGATGGAAGAAGTTACATGAAAAAATATTATAAATGATAATAAAATACGAAAAATATAAACGATTATCATTTATATATATGCATGTACTGATCTATCTTATTGTTTAATCTTTTATCTTGTTATGAATTTGTCACTGCAGATATATTGTAAATTTGCACATGTCAATGTAGCCTATTTTTATAAAGAAATAAATTTTATTAAATCAATAAAATTTATATTTGCAAAAAGTTAGTTTTCCAACTTTGATTCTGACATTTATTTCGTATTTCCAAAAATTATTATGATATTTTACGAAAAGCAAAATTAGGTGTTTTTAAGTAACTATATCTCAGAAAATATTAACAGTAGAGAAAAAGTTTCAAATAAAAAAGATGGGGAATTGTATCCTCTACACGGTCGTGGTCTGGGATGACAAAAATTCTGTTTTATACTCAGGGGACGGACACCCTCTAACATAATCCAATCGAAAAATCGAGTACCGGGATTTTATGCAGAGTGAATGCATTTTTAGTGATAAAATTCCTGTGTGTGACTGTCACATCTTAAATTGAATGATGTTTGGGATTCAAACCAAGGACCCTACGATCTGCAACCTTATAAGGAAGCACCAATGGATCACCAATGGAAGCACAAATGGACCACACCAATGAAGCATATTGTAAAAAACTAACGCACGCTTTTCAAAAACATAACCCTATACAAGAACATAAAAAATAAAACTTTAATTTTCTGCCATTTTACTAAATTCCTCCTAACTTTTGTAAGCATGTACTAAACATTGTACCAGCACATACACGGCCCTAAAACATATATTTTAAAATTTGTACATAAATTAATGTTCTTTAATATTGTCAGAATATTCCATCGTATTGCATTTGATAAAGCATTTACGAGGACAACTTTTATATTATTCCCTGATAGAAATCGGAAGGGATTAGCAAAGTTCGCTGCAATTAGCACAACTCGAGATTTTATAAAACTTCTATCTTGAATCATAACCCGTTTCGATTTAACTTTAAATTAACTTTCATTTAATGACATTTATGTATATTTGTTTATTATATTTATTAGCACTAGTTGTTGATATTACCATGCAAAATACTTCTTTTTTTAAATTTCATATATAGAGTAAGAAGGCTGGCTACTAGATAATAAGTGGTCACTCAAAATTGGAAAATCCATTACTAACCTTCGAAAATAAGATGTTATGTTCTTTATGCCTATAACTAGATACACAGGCTCACTTATCCTTCAAACCGGGACAGGACAAAATAAATTATTGCAATTTGGAGGTAGAATAATCGATAAGTGACCTATCTACTAAGACGGACTTGTACAAAGCTTTACTAACAAGTTTTTAAGAAAAAATCCATCCACTAAATATTTATACCAGCAGTCTTTAAAACATCAATAGTATCAAACTTGTCTGTTACATAATTATTTCCCATGCGAAGTCTAGTGTTTGTGTCGCGATTGACAACTTTCTATTTAATTACGTTGACATAATATTTAAATATATCCACTTTATATATATAAGCCAATGACCTAAATAAATATCATCTCACAGCTAAAACTATAAGAAATAGAAACGAGAAATTGTTGATAAAATCTTTCTTTCGTGATCAAGAAAGGACTGATGGAAGGATGAAGGATGAAATTTTGATTTTTAGAAGGGACCTGCAACGCCTTTATCTTCAATGTAATATAATCGATATGTTTGTAGTTGCATAATATTAAAATTCCTACGGTGCGTAATATTACCGACGGACGCGGCCAGCCCGCACCGACGCACCGCGGGAAGAGTATCGTCTGTGGAAGCGCAGTCAAGTCCAAGTCCGTTGCGGTGCGTCGGATTCGCTGCGTGTCGGTAACTTCAGAGGTGCGGTGTGAAATCATGCGCTACAGTCCGGAGACAAAAAACGAGTATTAGTTAGATGTTATAATTTTTAACACATTAAGAAAAATTAAACCTGACAAATTATAATGTATTTTTTGAATCCCTCAAGAAACTACGTAACTAAATATAAATATAAAAATATATTTTCGATATCGGAAACTACGTAATATAAAAATATATTTTTGAGATTCACGTAAAAACCAATCATTTTTACGCGAATCTCAAAATAAAGCAAATAGTTACTTCTGTAATATAATTTAATATGAGAAACAATTATTAAGTACCTACAGTATTTTATATAGTATATGATGATATAGCTGTCTAAGCTTAAGTAAATTTTGACATTATTATTCAAATGATATCATGATTTTATGGTTTATTGTTTCATCTATAGTTTATTTCTTGGAAGATTAGAACATAAACGTCTTTAAAAGCTACGTCAAAAAAATTCAATGATCACACTCATTACTTGAATGACAAGTAAGGTCAACATACAGAAACGAAACAAAGGTAAACGTCAAATGTTAAAATAAACCTAATGGATCCATCACAGCTCATAACGATAAAAAAAATGTAATTCCAAGTAAAAAACAAACAATACGTCAAGATGATTGAGGAAAAAGACGGTGAAATGCAGATGTAAGTGCAGGTACGGGGGCACCGACCGTCGCACGACACGCGCCCGCTCGATATCTCGACCCACTTCCCGAATTATAACCATGCCTCCGTTTATTTCTTTCCAACCAGGCTTACGATTACAATGTAAACAGAAACTCTTTAGATAAATGAATCTAAACACTTAAATATTTTAACAAAACGTAAAAAACATAGAACTGTTTCTTAAATAGCCTGGAATTATACATACTCGTATTTTTTTCATAAAAACTAATTTAACCGTATGTGTCTGATTAGTGATGTATAAAACCAACATATTATATCTGAAATCTGAAGATTCATGTACCTAAAGGACAAAATCGTTTGTGATAATGTAAAAGAATTCAAAGATTTTTTCTCTTTAATCTTTATCATTAAGTGTGTCCTCGAATGTTACTATAATACTGAAAAAGAAAACAAGAAAAAAACATCAATGTAGTCTCCGTAATGTGGGTAGAGTATTACGAGTACGGAAAGGACATACTCTTGCGCTATTTTAAAACATTTGTAACATAACATAAATATTTTTTCAATAATCTCAAGATGAAAAGTATTTAATTTTATACTAGTTTCACACGGGAAATAGGTTAATATAATTCAGGCTTCATTAAGTAGAAACTAAATCGAACGAATTTGTTCAGCAATTTCTAGGAAAATTTGATTTTTATAATCCAAATGGAAGGTGCTTGAGACGGTCTGTTATCATTATAGCATAACTTATAAAAGTGCCATTGAAGCAAATTTTTCATACAATATTTTTTAGAATAACTTAGGGTATACGGGATCATGACATATATAATTTAGTCACCGTATTGTATACATCTATAAATATACTTAATGGTGTGTAAATAAAATTATTTTATGTTAAAATTATTACCTAAATAACTTAATATAGAATAAATAATCGCTTAATCTAAAAAGGATTTTGATGAATATAAAAGTAAAAAAAAACTTGTTATGTTTACGAAATTAATACGATGAGTATTAAAAGTTGAAGCGGATACCCGGCGTGTATTTAGCCCGTATATATGTACCTATTACCAGATCCACAGACATGATTTGTATTGAATATATACGATGTAAATCTTAAATGCCACAATCATGATGACGTATTATGTCTAATTTTAACTAAAGTAGTAAATAATTTGTAAACACAATTTATTTAAAGCCGAGATGGTCTTGTAGTTAGAATATGTGAATCTAAACTAAAGATGCAGACCGCACAAGCAATATTGAGTAGTTTGTGTTTATAATTAAATTATTGGTTGGCGGTGACGGAATCTATCGTGAGGAAATTAGCTTGTTTTGGAAAAATTCAGGTTCATCCTTGTATCCAGCGTGGTGGAATAATCACCGAACTTTCTCCTCAAGAAAAGAAGAGGCCTGGGCCCAGCAACTATTACTTTTTACAGTATATTTAGATTTTAATAAGTTTATTAGTTAATAAATAATATTTTATGATTATGGAAATTTTAATTTGATTTTTTATGTAACTTTCAAAGTAAAAGGTTGTCATTAACAATATGCTCGCAATCATCACTCATTCAAGAACACTACCCAGTACATACATAACGTAAACTGCATTGACACTAATTTCTAGCCACGCCTGACTGGAATGGAAGCTATTATGCGAAACACGCCAACAATGCCACGATAAGATAGTCGTAGCTCGTTAAGTTGGGGATAATTTCCACGTTAACTAGAAATGCAAGGCTTATAGGAAAATTACATTCTAAATATAGATACTATCTTTTTTTGTTAATCATACTTTAATCAAGGCTTTTATTAATGAGCTATTACTGTGTTTTTATGGATACTTGCTTTTGCATTGTTTTTAATAATTTATTTTATTCTTAAATTAAAAAACAAGAAGCTTTTTGACTAACTCTTAATCGGACAGACAACGTAATGAACTCCGTTATTATAGAGTGAATGAAATGAAATGAAATAAAAAGTGAGTGAATATTGAAAGACAAGACCAAATCTCATGAATACAAAACCCAAAAATAACATCTGTACATAATTGTCAACTATCAATTATAATAATAATAATAATAAAATCATTTATTTCGACCAAACAGGGATCATAAATACAAATTATAATACCAAATTAAACTAAAATTATTTAAATCAAATCTAAATTAATTAAATTAAAATAAAATTTCAATTAAATCAAATCAATTCAAATTCACACTAATCAAAAGAAATCAATCACATTAAATTATATTAAATTAGACTAAATCGAATACATAAAATAAAATTAGATTAAATCACATTAAATTAAATTACATTAAATTAAATCAAAAATAAATTTAAATTAAGCAATGTCATGAATCTAATTATTGTCAATTCACATATTAATATTCATTATTAGTCAGTACAGGAATCATATTGCAATGATTCAAGTACTAACACTTAAATTTGCATGCGAACATTTTTAGGATGGTGTTGGAGCTGCTCCGAACCCTGCGCAAAAGAGATGTACATCGCTTACGCATGGTTGCATAAAAACAATTGATTCGCGAATCTGCGAACACCCCTGATGCACTACAGTACCGTGGCAGCCCCATCAGCACCCTAAACGCATTATTATGATGGGCACGAAGTGCTCTGAACTGTTTCTGCGTATATGTTACCCACAGGCCGCACGTGTAAAAGTTTGTACAAAAGGCTTTGAATAAGGTATCCAAAAATCTGACACAACAGGCATTTAGCCTATCCCAAAAACATTTTATGTTTTCGGTGTAAGCATTTATTTTCACTTAGAGGCTTGTGCAAGCTTGCCAAGATAGAGAACCGATCATCTTTTATTATACCGCCTAGCAAAAAACCTTTAAATCCTGACTTCAGTTTTGTAGGTAAAGTGAGTCAGATAAATCAGATTCTGAGGACATAGTTTTATTATATGAAATAGTAAAAATTTTTGACAGTGGCAATCTAGCGTCAAATTAATGTAATGACTTTATTCCCTTATTAAAAAAATAATAAATTTATTATAATAGTAGTAGTTTTTAAATTATAAAATAAAACAGTGGGTTTTATAAGCGTGTTGTATGTAATATTATATGACTATTAAAGGAATAATAACTAACGGGTTTACTTATACCTATAAACGTGGCTGTCTTGTTCTTTCAAATGTCGAATCAATAGTGACAGAAAGATCGAAATAAGTGTTTAACTAAACAGCGGCAAAGCAACGTTTTTAAGTTAGGCCGTATTACGTTTATATCACTCATAACACAGTATTTAAATGAAAATGTAAACTTATAAAGTATCATTATGTTCTGAGAATTAGTTTTTAATAAAGGAGTGAATAAATCAAAACTGTACCAGGATATAAAATAGGTAAGATTAAAAGCACTATTTAGGTCAAATTAATTTATCAAATGAAACAAAATAGCAAATTACATACGCAAGTACATTCTTTAATAACAAATTGTATTTCAATTCAAGATAATCTGCCTAATTATAGAAGCATTAAGCACTAATATCTTATATGTAAGAGCTTAAAGAATACAAACGTTTGGTATTCTAAAAAGACCTTCACGAAACTTATTATAAGATTTTCTGCCTTATCTTTGCATGGATGACTTGAAGATTAAAACGTATACCGTAAGAAATTATTAAATATCTAAATTTATATAGGTGTAGCTAAAATGGTATCGATTTGTCCTATATCCAATTTGGTTGAAGACGAATCGATGCGATGTCTGTATCAGCCCAATACGAATCAGAGACGACCTAGTGACTAGAAACGCTAATCTTGAACGAGGATTGTGAGTTCGAACCCCGGCAAGCGCCGGTGAGTTTTCATATGCTTATATTTCATCGCGCATAATTATCATCATGCGATTTGAATGGACGTAGGGATTATGGCGATATGGCAAAATTTTGCCATATATTTGTCTACCATACCGCATTAAAATATCTCCCAAGCCATCTATTGAACATAAAAGCAAGTCTTAACCCACCAGTGAGACATTTATCATCTATTACTTTAAAATACCTTCGAAATACATGGAAAAAATTACAACTTTTACTCTTTTATACCTATGGTTATCTTTTTTTTTTTTTTCAGCCTTTTGCCGTCCACTGCTGGACGAAAGCCTCCCCCATAGAACGCCAACCATCCCGATCTTGGGCAGTCCGCATCCATCCCGAACCTGCCACCTTTTTTAAATCGTCGGCCCATCTTGTCACAGGGCGTCCTACACTACGTTTGCCTAAGCGTGGTCTCCACTCCAACACGTGTCGGCTCCATCGGCCATCAATGCGCCTGGAGACATGACCAGCCCACTTCCACTTCAGCGAGCTAATTCTAAGCGCGATGTCGGTGACTTTAGTTCTCTGGCGAATGTCCTCATTTCGGATTCTATCTGCCAGAGAAACCCCAAGCATCGCGCGTTCCATTGCTCGCTGAGCGACCCTAAATTGGTGGACCAGTCCTACGGTAAGTGTCCACGTTTCGGCACCGTAAGTCATTACAGGTAGGACGCACTGATTGAAGACCCTGGTCTTAAGCGACTGTGGGATCGACGATTCAAAAATATGACGTAACCTCCCGAATGCCGCCCAGCCCAAACGTATTCTTCTTTTAGCCTCCTTCTCAAAGTTGTGCCGGCCAAGTTGTATAGTTTGGCCCAGGTAGATATATTCCTGCACAACTTCAAGTGGAGAGCCATTTACGACCACTGGTCTCGGGGATACATGACGGTTTGCCATAATTTTGGTCTTTTCAATGTTCATCCCGAGACCTACTTGTCTTGAAGAATCGCTCAGGCTGTTTAGCATCTCTTCCAAATCCTGCAGAGTCTCCGCCATGATGACAATGTCGTCGGCAAATCGCAGATGTGTAATGTGTTGGCCATTTATATTAATGCCGCGTCCGTTCCAATCGAGCGTCTTGAAGACGTCCTCCAATGCATTGGTAAAGAGTTTCGGTGATATTACATCTCCCTGTCTTACCCCGCGATGCAATTGGATTGGTCTTGTGCTCTGATCTTGTACTTGGACGGTCATGGTTGCGGCTTCGTACAAACACTTTACCACCTGGACATACCGACAGTCAATTAGGCATCTCTGCATGGATTCCAGAACAGCCCAGGTCTCGATGGTATCGAAGGCTTTTTCGTTGTCCACAAACGCTAGGCATAGAGGCTGATTATATTCCTCGGTCTTCTGTATTATTTGCCTTAGTGTGTGTATGTGGTCTACGGTACTGAAGCCTTTTCGAAACCCAGCCTGCTCCACGGGTTGGAAGTCATCGAATTTTCGGGCAAGACGATTCGTGATTACCCTCGAAAACAATTTGTAAACATGGCTTAAAATTGAAATGGGGCGGTAGTCTTTCAGAAGAGCTTTATCGCCCTTCTTGAAAAACAGCACCACCACACTTCTGCTCCATGTCTTCGGTGTTATACCATTGTGGAGGACGGAATTAAAGATGTTAGCCAGCTCTCTCAGAACTGGTGTGCCACCTGCTTTGAGAAGCTCTGAGGTAATTCCGTCATCTCCTGGAGCCTTTTTGTTTCCAAGTTGCCCGAGAGCCATCCTAATCTCGCCCAAATCGATGTCGGGAAGATCGTCTGATAGATGGCGTGTTAGTCTGGCTCGTGGGTCATCCGCACTGTGGGACTCAGGTGGAGGTACTCGTGATGAGTATAAATCGCCATAGTACTTTTCGACTTCAGCTAGAATCTCTGGTTTTGAGGTGACGGTTGTGCCTTGTATGGTTCTGAGTTTTGTCAGGTGACAACAGGAGGTATGTGACTTTGCAAAAACCTTTGAGCCCCTATTGAGTGCTATAGCATCTTCAATATTCCGGGTATTCGCTCGTCTTGTGTCACGCCTTATTAGTTTTTTAACCTTCCTGTTAAGTGCCTGACACTCAGATGGCGTCATGTTCTGCTGTTCTCGTCTCCTCGTCATCTCGTTCAGAGTTTCGCCTGAGAGCTTCGACTTACGTCCATTGCTCTTTTGTCGAAAGTAATTCTGGCCTACCTCGCGGATGACACGCACCAGACCATTGGTGGCGTCGTCAATGCCCTGCCTGGTTTCCAACATGGCAAATCGGTTCTGTAGTTCCAGCTGGAAGCTTTCGCAACCAGCTTCGACCTGAGGCAGAGTTGGTCTAAGAGTCGACTTCATTAACCGCGATCGTTCTATTTTAGTGTTAATATTTAGGGTGCCTCTTACCAGGCGGTGATCACTTCCAGTGTTTACCCTGTTGATCACGGAGACATCCCTAAATATTTGGCGCTTATTGGATAAAATGAAGTCGATCTCATTCATCGCTATGTTATCGGGGCTTCGCCAGGTCCACTTCCTTTGGGGCTTTTTCTGGAAAAATGAATTCATCAGAAATAATCGCTGAGCCTCGAGGAAGTTTACCAGCATTTGTCCCCGATGATTTCTGCGCCCATAGCCGAATTTTCCTACCCTCGATTCACCATCTTCTTGTACTCCCACTTTGGCATTGAAGTCACCCATAACAATTGTGTAGAAGGTATTGGTACGAGACATAGCTTTCACTATGTCTTCGTACATGGCTTCGACCTCTTCGTCAGTGTATGTAGACGTTGGGGCATACACTTGTATAACCTTCAAGGCATACCTCTCGGTTATCTTTAAGACAAGGTATGCCACCCTCGCCGACACACTGCCAACCTCCACGACATTGCATCTGAGTGACTTGTGGATCAAAAAGCCGACGCCACCTTGGGATGGTTGGTGTCCTTCTCGGAAGTAGAGTAAGTGACCGGCATCTAGTGTCATCGTGTCCTCGCCCTGTCTTCAGACTTCTGATAGACCTACTATATCCCAGTTAATACGACTTAACTCTACTTCCAATTCTGTCAGATGTTCGTCCAGCCGCAGAGAGCGTCCATTATACGTGGCCAGAAACAGTCGCCGTTTGTGGTACCCTACCGTAGCCCGGGGATTCTTAGCACCCCCCATCGCACCGTTACCATGGCCGGTACCGTGGCCAGGAATAGTGTGATTACCGGGAATTGGGGGCCGTGAATTTTTGTCGTCGCTCATAGGGGGGTTTTTGCCTTAGTCACCACGCTTGGCAGGCGGGTTGGTGACCGCAGTGGCTGGACATCTTTCACTAATAGCGCTGCTGCCCGCTATCAGGATTTGCATTTTCGGATTCCAGCATTTGTGTGGTTATACCGCCACGATTTCGGTCGTTATCTATATTTAGTTAATTCTGTTGCAAAGTTGAAATAACTAAGCTTAAACATTGGCAAATGCAAAGGAATACTTACTTGTATACATACATTGCATACTTACATACTTGCCTAGGAATACTTTTCTAGAAATGAAAATCTTGATTATCAGTTCTGTACATGTTATGGTCATTATATTACATATTAAGCCGCTAACTGCTGTAAGTGACTTTATGTAGACATTATCGTGACCTAGAAAACCTCCTTACAAAATTTTTGTATCTGTAACAGTTAGACCTAGATAAGTTTGTCCGGACTCGGAGAATAGTAATATGTTCAGGCTTTGTATCCAATGTTATTATAAACTGCAGGTATTTTGGCGGTAAAGTATGTGGTATGTGTGGTAAGAGGATGGTACTTACGCACAGGTTTGCACACCTACCACCAAGTATCGATAGTATACTATACCATCTAATAGTTATTATTTCGCGTTGATATGTTGCGGTTTAAACAGTAATTGAGCCGTTATAATTACAGGAACAAGGGGCAAAATACATCAGTATGCATCGCCCCCTCCTGGGTGGAGTATTGACTGTGACATTGACAAGTAACAGTTAATATTTTTTACATAGCCAATGAATATGAACAATATTGATCACTTATCATCAACCGTGACCCATTTACTCGTGTGCCTTGTGTTTCTAACATTTAAATTGTAAAATATTTTCCATCCATTTAAAATAAAATCCAACGGATAAACTGGCACTTTATCATAAAACTAGTTTCTACCCGTGGCATAGCTTCGCTTCTTCTTCGGGGGCAATTGATTGGTACGTATGTCATTTTCTTTACCCCTTGAGTTGAGCTACGATTGAGTACTTAAGGCGTGAAACGTCTAAAATCTATACAAAAATCATACATGTGATTATGCATTATTAAATTCCATGGAACCAAAACACACAATTAGAATTAAGATATTTGTTATTACAGTTAAGTTTATATAATTACATTAAGCAGAACAATTACATTAAATCGAAAAACATTTAAACAAACAGATTTACAAGTTTTCTACATCATTTGTTATTTTTCACAAAGCATAAAACAACTAATATGTGAATACAAAGTCGTAATGAGCAATATTTGTATTTATTTTTACAAATACAGGGTGGACCAAAAGTCCGGTAACATTTGAATCGAGCGCTGCTTCCAATTGCGGGGGATAGGGGGGAGCGGGGCGTTACTAAGCGCGAGAGCGGCTAGTTGGAATTCAGTGCAATGGCGTCGTTCAGCGGAGCACAACGCGCGTTTTGCGTACACGAGTACTATCGCAACAACGATTCTGCGACTGAAGCGCAACGAAAATTTTGTACACAGTACAACATACGAAATAAAAATCAAGCTCCATCAACTCGTGCAATTAAAAATTGGGTACAGAAGTTTGAGAAGACGGGTTCAACATAAAAATCAACCACGATCCGGCCGACCTAAGACGTCGAGAGAGCCCGCAAACATAGAGCGCGTACGAGCATCTGTTAAAGAACAACCTGGCCTGTCTACTCGAAAGCGGTCTAGTGTTTTAAATGTGTCTAGGACATCTTTAAATCGTATTCTTCACAAGGATTTACATTTACACCCGTATAAAATTCAAATTGTACAACAATTAAGGCCAAATGACTACACTCAGAGACTGCAGTTTGCCAACGAAATGCTTGCGAGGTTTACGAGCTTCAATAACATCTTTTTCTCAGACGAGGCACATTTTCACATAAATGGGCATGTCATGTCATGGTGCAATTGAAGCACCAAAAGCCCTTACACTCGCCCAAAGTTACTGTATGGGCAGCTTTATCAGCCAGTGGAATTATCGGTCCGTATTTTTATGAGGATCAGAGAAGCCGTCCCGTTACCGTCAACACACAGCGATACATTGCCATGCTACAGAACTTTTTTGCTCCAGCATTACAGGACTACTCTGGTTTTAATCAACGGACATGGTTTCAACAAGATGGGGCTACATGTCACACCTCCAACGACTCAATAGCAGCGGTTCGTGAAATTTTTGGGCAAAAAGTCATATCCAAAAGAGGTGACATTAACTGGCCACCCCGCAGCCCGGATTTGTCACCAATGGACTTTTTCCTTTGGGGATACCTCAAAAGTAAAGTTTTTAATAACAACCCTCAGTCTATTGAAGAATTAAAAGAAAATATACGCGAGGAAATTCAGAACATTTCTCCAAACACTTGTCGGGCGGTGATGGAAAATGTCCGCTCTAGATTACAGGAGTGCCAAATTAAACAAGGGACACATTTGGACGACGTTATTTTTAAAAAATAAAACCCTGATTTTTGTACTTTTAGAATAAATAAACATATTTTCTCTCATATCTCTTTTGTATTTTTTATAACCATTCGAAATGTTACCGGACTTTTGGTCCACCCTGTATTAGACAGATTATTAATTAATATTTATTTATTTAAGTGAAGTTCGTGAAAATATGTAGTTTATATGACATGACATAGTTGTAAATTAAGTGATAAATATAAAATCTGTTAAAAAAGCATAACTTTTTATTCCGCCAATTCTTTTGTCGATTTTACTTTTATCAAGAAATTTTGTAAACAAGTAATTGTAATACTTTTTAATATGTTTCCAATATGAAACTTCTTTTAAAACACGAAGACTTTTCGTAACAACAAGTAATAAGTTCCTGATAACACTTCTGAAATTACTTTTTTTCTACCATTAAAACTTATATCCGAAGGAAATATGCTATGCGTGTTCATTGGGAAAATACATGCGTTTTGTTTATTTATAGAATGTAACAATTTAATACAATTTACCAACACTTTCAGTTGAAAAACTCGATGAAAAAAGTTATATTAAAAAAACATAATATGCTGTACTTGTACTTTATGACAAATCAATTTTATTTTTTTATTTCTGTCGTATACATAATTTTATTTCATCTGTATATAGTTTTATTAGGTCTGTATAATACAAATAAAATATAGTTCAAGTCCGTCATCGATAATATAATTATTTTTCAAAATTATAACATGTATTGTTGAGAGTAAGTTCTTTTACTATCGAGTTATATTGAAAAATATTTTAGAATACAAAGATAAGATTTTTTCTGATGTTTTGTCTGACTTTAAAGAGAGAATTCATTCCGGAAAAACGATAACAATATTTGTCTTACAAGTGTCCGGTTTAGTATAAGTTAACAATTATTTTGAACCCTAATGTAAAGCATGTAAGCCATATTAAAAAGTAAACATGATATTCAATTGACCTCACTTTAACTTCCGATGAAAACACTCCTTACTATTTATAAGTATTAACCTAAACACCTAAATATTTATTTGGAAATTAAATTATCTTGAAAGTTTCAACAACCTTTGATTTTAATAAATTTAATATTCTAGTTTGTAAATGAATATAATTAATTGATAAAAATGGTATGTGGTAGGTAAAAACAATTAAAACGATAAACAAATTAAAACCACCAACCAGAAATTGTAGTAATGTAACGTTTGTTTCTTTGCATGTGTTAAAAACGGTCTACCCTACACAATTTCACTCACATAGAATTAAGATTGTACCACAGTAATGTTTTTAAAAAATCGACGCCCCATACAAAAAGATATGGAATTATTATTTAATTCAATTTAGCATCTGAAGGATACCATGTTTGTAATTTTTGCAGATATTTACTCATGATATTTTTTTTAATTATTTTGTATAAAATTTCGTTAAATTTATATTTAATAAATATTAGAATGGTTTTAAGTTTGTCAATTTTACCACAATCACCTTAAATATTAATATAAGTCAATTTATTTTAATAGTTTACTATAAACATTTAGAAGACATTTTACGTAATATGTATCTTCATGAATACATATAACATCTTTGAGTATCAAAAAACTTACTTTCATTTCACACAACAATGCTATCATAATAATAATTTGTAACTAAGGATTTGTTGAGAAAATGTAACCAAAAATTACAAAATTGCATAGAAGCATCGAATTATATAATAATAATAATGCATAAAGTACTTTTTTTTTCAGAACTAATATAGGTTTATCATTATTAAAATGCAAACAAACGAAGAAGATATTCCTTTCACGAGCACCTCGAGTTAATATTGATCGAAGGACCAATCGATAACTCATCGAAGGTAAAGCCATTGAGGGAACGCCCAACGACGTAGTTTTGGAGAAAATTAATTACACTCATCGTATTGCCTTGGGTCGCGGTTGGATTATTTCCTAAGAAAGATATCAAAAGCCTTTCAATACATGTTTCGGATTCAATTGACAGTTGCTTGTTTTTATGTACTTTATTATAATATTGATTGACTTAATACATTTTACATCTATCTATCTATATTGCAATATAAAGGAACTTATTGCTAAATTAAATATATTACAAATTAAAATACTCATACATATTAATTAAAATTCATTCTGGAAGTATAAGTATTCATTATACATATAATCATTTAATATTAACAATCAGCGATATATCAAGTAACAAAAAATAATTTAGTTTAAAACGATTAACAATATTTTACGGCAAATAAATTTATATTCAATCATTTTTTCTACGGTATGATTCATGATAAATGATATGTTTTTATAAAACAAACATCTTGTATGATTTTATTTTTTTGCAGAATATAATTGAATATGGTTGTGATTTCAACTATATACTATGTTCAAAATCAATTATTTACTTTGTTACTCTTTATTTAGTTGCAATCATATCTTAATTTTGCTCGACGTTTGAATAGTGAAGCTTACATTTATTTACAGTTTTATTTACTCTACATCATTTCATCATCATCATCATATCGTCGACCGCCAACCCGTCTGCCAAGCGTGGCGATTATGGCATATCCCCTCAATGATTCGTGAAACTACTTCATTTAGGCTTATATAATTCGTACTATTTGTATACATATGATCAAGTAAAATAAGTTAATAACAATTTGTTAATGTGTGCTCTCTGCATTTCTCTCCTCTAAGTAAATAACGTTTTTAAGCTTATGCCACCACGCTACTTCAGTAAGGAAACCAGCCAGTTTTATCCGATATATGAAAGTTTCATCACGATGTTTTCCATTACAGTATGAGCACAAGATAAATTATAAAAATAGGTATATAAAATTAGGATTTTGACCCCAGTTATGTACACTATGCCACCTCGGCTCTTGCATACGTTTAATTATATAAAAACTATCTAATAAAGTTTTCTCATGTATTTAACCTAACACATCCTAAATAAACGTGCAGCCTGTTCTGAATACACTTAAATGTACATTTAGTATCGGGTAAATTCTATGAAAACTTCATAATGAATTCTATGCAACCGGGCTCGCTTGCGTGCTTAGATACGATTCTCTAATAAATGCATTGCAGAGGTCACGTCTAGACATCGGAGCAAATTGACTTGAAACTGCATGTATTGTCATTTGGCCTGGAAATGAAGAGGCATTTCAAATGTTAATAGTAAGGTTCGAATCTATAAGATTTTGTTCAAAGACTACGCACGTATTGTATTTATTATATAACTAGCTACCCATTCTAGCTTCGCACGGATAAAATAACGATATATATAAAGGGTTTATATTAAACGACAAAAATATAAAGAAAAATTATATGTCTTCTTGGGCCAAGATTCTTCGCGGGAGTACCTACACTGAACATCACAACCATTAATCTATTTTAAACCACGCCATCGTTAAGCAAACCGTACTAAAAATCGTTTTTATGTAGAATAGGCAGGCGGACTAAAAAATGCCCCTAACGGTCAGTGGTCACCACCGCCCAAATAAATTGGAATTTATTTTAAGAAATATTAACTATCCCTTACATCGTCCGTGCGCCACCAACCTTGGGAACTAAGGTGCCCCTCGTGTCTGTAGTTACACTGTCTCACCCACCCTAAAAATTGGAACAACAACAACAATACTAAATATTGTTATTTTGTGGTGGAATATCTGATGAGTGGGGGGTACCTACCCAGACGAGCTAGCACAAAGCCCAAGTTAATCTGTTTATAATAATTTAATACCAGTATTACACATTTACAATATACATTAAAGGTAAGCCTTATTCGAAAACGGTGTCTGCTCTATCGTTATAAGGTAACAGCACTATATTAACATTATATATTAAAGCTTGTAAGATGCAAATTTAGTAGCGTATTTGTGTGTCATAGAAATACCTCGTTAATGGATTTATTTTCTTACTTTTAATCTTTTGCTTAAAAATTAAAATACTAGTATTAATTTTTAAATAACATAAACGTCGTTGTTGAATTTGATACTCTTATAAATAATTTATATTTGTATGTACCCATTTGTTCGCTTAGTTCTTCTAAGCTACTCGAATTATGATAATTTCATGCGCGTATGATTAAGATGGTATAATTATAAGTAATGGCATGTGGACGACCCCTAATTGTGTCGTGCAAACCTGGGACGAATTTATTACCCGAGAAATCAAATATAAAGACAACTATTCCAAAAGACAGCTATCCTAATATCGATGTTAACTTATTTTTGGAATAAAAAGTATCAAAGTTCGGATTTAAAAATTTATACATCGCGTGACGTCAACAATGACGTAATGTATTGGCAATCGTAACATAATCAGCGGTTAAACTGCGGTACATTGCGTCTTTACATAATTACGGGAATGTTTCAATTATAACCTAAGTTTATTTAAAAAATAAATCTGGCTCATTTAGCGCGTCAAATATTTATTTATAGAAATTTAAAAAATAATGTGTTTTAACATAAAATAACTTAAGTTAGAAATATTATAGTGTCCTAATACAATATTTATGGACCCCGGTACAATCCAATAACCTACAATCTTTATTTATATAAACACACCGCACAGTGTTTATTTATAAAAAGTAAATAACTAAAAGCTGATTATTACTTATTTATTTTCATCTATTTTTAAGCATCAATAAACTTAACAACCCTTACTAACATTATAAATGCAAAAATAAGTGTATACACGTTTTGTATACAAAAAAGGCATAGGGTATCAACAACAACAACAGTAACAACTAATATTCTCCCCCCCCCCCCTCTCACGTGGGAAAGCCGCGTGCGGAAACTAGTAACATAAAATTATTGAACCGATTATTCATTATATTGCGCTGAATGTTTTATTTGAAAATCAAATATTTCATAACAGAAAGGAGCAAATAACTGTAACGAACGGTGTAAGAAGTATAAACCATTTCTTAGACTAACAATATACCAAAGTAACAATATGGTGGCCTGTAGAAAACGTCACCACTGCCAATAATATCTATTAGACTTATACATAAGGTGTGTTTGTTCATGGCGTTGATGAATATAGTAAAATGTTCCTAAAATAAACAGCCATTTCGACCCAAGCGAGTAGTCTTTATAAATCTTATATATATTGTGCGTAAGAAAGTCCTTGTATTTTTTATGAATATAGCAAGAAATGCGTGGCTTGGATTTATTTTTAAAGTTATTTCTTAATAATAAACTTATTCGTAACGTCATATAGAAATCTTTAAAATGGGATTGTCACAATACGCTCGTTTCGTTGATTACACGACCCGATTTCATTGTACGTTCCATTTCTATACGTCAATAGCCTTTATCATTCTGGCCTATCAATTCTACAGATCTCATGTCATAATTTGAATTATAATAATGCGTTACGAATAAGAGTTTGTTTCTTTTTACGTCATTACAATGTATATTATGGCTTCTATAATATACTACGGACTTCCTCTTCCTTTATGTCGAGGCCATATCTTTCCGGTTTATCTTTCGCCGATTTTTTTTTTAATTTTGAACAAATTTTGTCAAGCGTTAACTAGTACCAATAAATTATATAATATAGCTTCATTTATAATTTTCTCGAAATTTATTTATCAAAATATTACCTTTAAATATTAAGTCTACCTGTATCTGGAAATAATTAATTTATATTAATATTTCTTTGGGATATGACTTGGTTTTTATTGTTTTATAGTCAGCCTCTGTTTTTAATGTCTGAGAAAGTAACACAGTCAAAGGTGAAACAATGTCTATTAGCATTTATATTAACCCTTAAGAAAACCGGCTTGAGGGAATTAAAGTAAATGAGATTAAGACTTAAATGTCTTCAAATATATCTTAATTTAAAATTATTAAGGATGTTGATTATTTAAGAACCTTAAGAGAAGTAAGTTAACAGTCTTAAAAGGACTCCCTAGGCACTTATCTCAAAACATATATCTTTCTCTATGAAATAGTACTTAGCAAAATTATTAACAAGGTAAAATGAATAATTCTATCTATGTCCTTTCAATTTAAATAAATCTTTTTTATTATTATTTAACTTAACCTTAATTAATCAGCCTATTTTTTATTGTATTTTTATGTTTTGTTTTTGTTTTATTTTTATTTATTTATTTTTCTACTATTTGTAATTAAAATTTTAAGTATGTAAATTTCGTAATTATATGTTTAAAATTAACTTAAAAATACCCACCTATTAAAATTATTAAACCTTCCTAACTATCTAAAACATAGTACTTAAGATGGAATGGCGTATTTAATTGTACACATTATGTAACCTCTGTTCTCAAGTAAGTGACTATAATGTCTTATTGAGAACAAATGTCTTTAAACCTTTTAAATAAACATATATATAAATTCCATACGAGTGGTAATATAAAAAAAAATCTTTAAACTAAGAAGTCGACAATTTTCAAGAAATACATATGGATCTTAGCCAAAATGAAATGAATAGGTAATTGGAAGCCGCAATCACAAGCCACAAGTCTAAATGTGCGAACTCGTTAGAAAACAGTTTTTCACACACTATATTCTGCAACGGTGGCTCTATAAAGGACAACGCTGACAATATTTTCAATCTATATAATCAAAATTAGAACTTTTCTAGGCTAATTATTCTGAAAATAAAATATATACGCCATAGCAATTATAATATAATATATTTTTCAAATAATGAAAACTTCCGAAATATTTTATTTGAATAATTAGAATAACCAATAACAATTGCAATAATAAAGCCAATAACAATTGGCTTTAATATATCAATAAGAGTAGTAAGAACAAGTAAAACTTTAAAAGATTTTTTTAATGCAGTATTTTTTAGTAACATTGATGATAGTTACTCAGCTACCTGTTTGGTCTTTCGCATGCAAGTAAACGTTAAAAGAAATCGATAGAACGTCGACCTCGCCGTACATACTAATCATTACATTTATTAATCGTTAAATAAATAATTAATATTATAAAGTGTTATACGATTACACGTAAAAAAATTAAATCTGTATAGCATAAATTAAAATAGATATTTTGATTAGACTTTTTCTATAAACAGCTACAAAATAACTTGAAGTACTGTTCAATTGTTATCGTGGAATAGGAAAATAAACATATTATAATAATAAGCAATTCAAGTTGACTATCTAATTTTTGTAATATTATCTGTAGCCTATCCAGATAAAGCGAACAACATAAGGTATCTTATCTTTGTGCAACGAGAAATTGGGTTAGCAAAATTTTTTTTTAGTTACCTACTCTTATATAAAAAAATAACCCATTTATGCTTAAATACCAATAAAAAAATCGCCGCACTATCTCGTGCAGGTACTTGCCGAAGCAGCCGTGACCGGTACCGGACATTTTCTTTTTGGAAAATCCTCTTCAGATACTTCTCGCCAGGCGAGGCGAGAGAGTTATGTCGGACTTCTACTGCTGAAGTATGGGCCTTATCGCCATAAGACCATACAAAGTTACCTCGAGTCCCCTGCACTTTTCGAAAAGCCCTTCTTGAGCAGACTCTCTCCAGGGTCTTATTTGCTCTGGAGGAGGATGACCCGTTGTCCTTTTAGTTTCAGAAATCCTCCAGTACACTGAGGACAGCACATTTTGCCTCTCGATCCCAGGGTGGGGTCCCAGCCAGTACGCACGCCGCCCCATATGCATCGGTGCGATAGCCTCTAATGAGTATGACCGCTATGGCTCGTTGTGGTCGGCGCAGAATTGCCTTATTCTGGGCCGTGAGAGCATCGACCCATATTGAAGCTCCATAGAGAGCCATGGATCTTATCATACCAGCATACAGATGGTGACAACTAACATTCGGTCCACCCACATTCGGTAGCAGTCGGGTCAATGCTGCGGCTGCTCCGATGAGCTTTGGAGTGAGACGGTTAAAATAAAAATCTTTAAAGTTCCATCGACTGTCAAGGACAAGCCCTAGGTACTTCATTGTCGACTCGATGCCAATGGAGACCCCACCAATCGATAGCCTAGAGCGTGGCGGTGGCGTTCTCCGAGGGCCGTGGAAGCACATTGCATTATACTTTTGTAGAGCTACCTCCAGTCCTAACTACCAAATCCTGCCGATCACATCCGCTACTCCAATAGTACCCACGAGTGCTGCATCTTTGTATGTCCGTCGTCTGGCTGTTAAAAGAGTCTCGTAAGCGTAGCACACTATTTCAACCCCTCCCAAATTGATACCACGCAGAACCCAGTAGTAGCCGATGTTTCATAGGAGTGGACCAAGCCAAGGTCCTCGAGCAACATTCTTTACCTGAAGACATACCATTGCACTCTCTAGCTCTCCCTCAGAGATTTCTATTTCAGCATCATTCTCTTCCTCGTTTGTGTCCATCGACAATTCCATCGATGGAGGATGGTGAGTTCCTCTATCTGGAAATAGCGTGGCGATCACTCGACTCCGTATATCTGGCCACAGGCTTTGCGTCAGAGGTGTCATGCAGGCGCGAAATTTGCGTGTAACCATACGATACTATCTTCCAAACGGATCATTATTGAGCGCTCGCAAGAACTCCTCTTCTGCATAATCTTTAGCCTTGGCAATGGCGATCTGCAAGTTCGTAATAGCCTGCCTGTATGACGAATACAGGGTGGCTTCCTCTGCTTCGTCTTTCGGGCGTCACCTTCAACATCTTGTATACCGACGTCTCATTGCGACACACGTCTCGCGTTGCTGAGCTAGCTCAGTGGACCACCAGTATACGGCTCGCTTTGCCGAGTAAGGTTTTACTCGAGGCATAGCTGTATCACACACGTTCGTCATGGCTTCCGCAAACCACTGCGCCTATTGTCCGACATCCATTGGAGCTTTTGCGACGCAACCCTAGATTTTACTAGAGCTGCTTCAGCCAACATCTCTTCATTAAGCCGTTTAAGAGATCAACGTGGACCACTCTTCCAAGCGGGCCGGGTTTCGATGGCGTCCGACAGCGAGATACTAAATTGAATATATCGGTGGTCCGATAAAATATCGATATCAATCATGACCTTCCAATCATGGTCGCGGAGTCCTAATGTGCATTTGCAAATGTGACATTTACAATTGTTGTTGTCTTGTGCTCTACCTGCGTCAACCTGAACGAGAGCATGCCTTGTTTTTTTTTATGTATACCGAGAAAGCAAATGACTCCACTTCACCTGATAGTAAGCGGTAGTGGAGTCCAAACATGACGACGGCCAGTACAGTCGGAAAGAGTGTTCTGCACTAGCCACCCCCGCCTTTGCGGACCCGCAAGATGCCTCTCCACGGCTCGTTTGAAGGAACCTAGGTTGTAAGAGGAGGCGAAGACGTGTGCTGGTAAAGAATTCCAATTCTTTAGTGGTGCGACAAACAAAAGAGTTGCTAAATTTCTTCGTATGCAATGGAATTGATGTCACAGTTAAGCAGTGACATTGAGAGCCAGCACGCGTAGACTTGTGAAGGAAAGGGGAATCAGGAATGAGAGAGAATAATTCCTCAGAGCACTCGCCGTGACACATTCTATAAAAGTTTTCTTTCGACCCAGTGACTCAAGTGGGGCCGTACCGCCTCCATTGTCGCCAGACCCACCTAGGGGGACCCCAGGTCCTCCTTCCATCGGATGATCAGGGCTTGCTGGGCTAGAGCCCTGATCGACCCAACCTCCACCGATCCTGAACGGTGGCCGCGTTCCCTCACCTGCAGTACACTTCCTTACATCTCCGCCAGCACCTCCGTCTGGAATTCCCAGGGCGGATTACTCGCGAGGAGGGTTGCCGCTGTCCAAAACACCGTACAATGCCAACACTTATAGTATCTACACTTGTTGCCTGTCGCAGCTTCGTCCAGGTAAAATAAGAATTTCATCCTGTGCTATTTTTAAGCAATAAGATATTGCCTATTGATTCGACGATCTTTTGACGCGTTTTAATATCTCTTAATATTTCTAAAACTATTCGTTCGAATTACATACAGCTGCACCAATTAAACTAAAGTTCAATAGTCTTCTTTTTAACACCTATTTCTTAAACATATAGAGTATACATAGTTACTATCATTATACATTTAAATAGACGTGTGAATAATTCGTGAGACTGTTGTACAATACATTAGTACAGTACGCACGAATAATCGGTTGGCTAATGTATTTATAGCATTACCATAGCATACCAATCATTTTTATTAGGCACAGAAAATAGCATGAATAAAAAAATTGTGGTTATCAAAGCCAAAATTCTACAATTGTTTTTAGTAGATTATGGTTATAAGTAATAAAAGTACCGAGCTCAAAGGTTTAAGGCAAGATAGTCATATTTTTTGACAACTCACTAGATATTACTAAGTCTTAGATATGTGTGTGTAAATGTGTATTAATTAAAGACAATTATAGACATCACACATCTAAGACATCTCGAAAGTTTTTTCTCTAAGCACATATGTATACACCCAAACACAACTTAAAACAAATAAAACGGTAACTAGGTCGTTTCATTCTTGTATTGGAAAATTATTTCACTCCGAATTACCACTTTCCGACTCGTCGGATTATAAACAGTTAATGGAATTTAAGAGAAAATGATTTAAAAGTGCTCGCCTACTTGAATTAAGTCAGTACAACAACAACAGTAACAGCCTGTTAATGTCCCACTGCTGGGCTAAAGGCCTCCTCTCCTCTTTTTGAGGAGAAGGTTTGGAGCTTATTCCACCACGCTGCTCCAATGCGGGTTGGTGAAATACACATGTGGCAGAATTTCAGTGAAATTAGACACATGCAGGTTTCCTCACGATGTTTTCCTTCACCGTAAAGCACGAGATGAATTATAATCGCAAATTAAGCACATGAAAATTCAGTGGTGCTTGCCCGGGTTTGAACCCACGATCATCGGTTAAGATTCACGCGTTCGAACCACTGGGCCATCTGTACTGGCTGAATTAAGTCAATTTAGATTAATTGATTAGTAAACTTATTTTCAACTTTATAAGCTTTTACTTTATTTTAAAACATAAGTAAGGCTAATAAAATATCAGTAGTGTTTATGTTAAATTTATTATGTGTTTGCTTTATTGTATTTGTTCTCTTATTTAGTAAACCGCGTTATAAACGGGTAAGATCCATACTTTCCAACAAAATTTCGCAACACCCACTGTCAGACCTCCATCAAAGGAATGATCTGCGAAATTATATGTACATATAAACTAACGAATATTTGCAAAAACAATAAAGGATCCTTTATGCTTAGTGAAAACTGATTCAAGGTGCAAATACACATTTTAATGAATGTTGATAACGCCAAGTGGATCCACAAACTTTGTATTTAAATATGTACATATAAAAATAACATATAATGTTTATTTTAGAAAATATTTTTATTTATTTTATTTGGATATGTACAAGTTACTGGTGGTAGGGCTTTGTGCAAGCTCGTCTGGGTAGGTACCACCCACTCATCAAATATTCTACCGCAAAACAGCAATACTTGATATTGTTGTGTTCCGGTTTGAAGGGTGAGTGAGC
Organism: Nymphalis io; assembly: GCF_905147045.1. Classification (NCBI taxonomy): domain Eukaryota; kingdom Metazoa; phylum Arthropoda; class Insecta; order Lepidoptera; family Nymphalidae; genus Nymphalis; species Nymphalis io. The sequence continues at coordinate 6,296,625 of NC_065892.1, read as the reverse complement.
CAGTGTAATTACAGGCACAAGGGACATAAAATCTTAGTTCCCAAGGTTGGTGGCGCATTGGCTGTAAGCGATGGTTGACATTTCTTACAATGCCAATGTCTAAGGGCGTTTGGTGACCACTTACCATCAGGTGGCCCATATGCTCGTCCACCTTCCTTATCAATAAAAAAAAAAAAAAAAAAGTATAACATGCAACATCGTTTACATCGAAGTAAGAAATTATTAACATAATATTATTTTTATTTCGGTACCAAATTATATATGTTATATTATACTTTTATTTAATAAATCCGTTAAAATATAAGGTAATGAAACAACAAAATACGTGGAGTATTATTCGAATGACACAATTATGAAGACCTACTTTTTATATGTTTATTACATTTTAAACATATAATGTTTATTTTAGAAAATATTTTTATTTATTTTATTTAGATATGTACAAGTATAACATGCAACATCGTTTACATCGAAGTAAGAAATTATTAACATAATATTATTTTTATTTCGGTACCAAATTATATATGTTATATTATACTTTTATTTAATAAATCCGTTAAAATATAAGGTAATGAAACAACAAAATACGTGGAGTATTATTCGAATGACACAATTATGAAGACCTACTTTTTATATGTTTATTGCATATTTGCTTTTGTAGCTCAAATTAACGAATCCTCGAACAAATTTATAACATAGTGCCATCATTAAAAATGTCAATTCTTTTTAAACTACTACTTACAAAAGTTACAAAGTAAGTACAATAATAAAATAACTTATAGAGTTGTCTTAACCGATGATCTTAACCGATGATCGTTGGTTCAAACCCACACTCACACCACACTCCACTCCACAACCACACTCGGTTCAGCACCACTGAATTTTCATGTGCTTAATTTGTGTTTATAATTCATCTCGTGCTTTACGGTGAAGGAAAACATCGTGAGGAAACCTGCATGTGTCTGATTTCATTGAAATTCTGCCACATGTGTATTCTACCAACCCGCATTGGAGCAGCGTGGTGGAATAAGCTCCAAACCTTCTCCTCAAAAAAGGGAGAGGAGGCCTTAGCCCAGCAGTGGGACATTAACAGGCTGTTACTGTTACTGTACTGTTATAGAGTTGTGCAGTCCTTGATATTTTTAGTGAATGTTATGAATATGATAGGTTTTTTCGCTTACTCCAAATACATTTTTGCACTTACATAACTAACTAAAGACACTTTTAAAATAATGACAAATTTTGTAAAAGATTCGAATGAATGAAAAACTAATTTCATATATTTAAAAAAAAACATACAAATATGTCTATGACAACACATAGCGGCTCAGCCGCGTTCCTTACCGTTCTTGTAAGAGGGTATCAAAGTAACTCATGATATAATAGACTGTAAAAAAAGTTTTTCATTAAACTAACTAAAACAATTTAGTACGAATTTAAATCTATTATAGTTTATAAACATAAACTTCTCTGATATGGTTCTATGAAGCTTCAGTTCCTATATTAATCGTGATCCTGGAAATGAGGTCGGGCTCTATTGTGGGACACTACATGCGTTGACACTTTGGCCCTGCCTCATGTCAGATAAACAATGTTCAAGGCTGGAGCCACAGCGGACTGAAAAAATTGCTTTATAATATTCATCTCTAATTTAATATTAATTTTTGTTGCAGCTTGAACCAATGAGCCTTGGAGAAATAGTGCAAAACATTTTTAAAAGTTCTATCTCTTTAGTCTTATTTTTTCGCCCTATGAATCAGAATTATGATTTAACGACGATGTGCGGCTATCATTTTTCAAAAGAATAATGGAACACTAATTCAAATATTGGTAATTTTAATCAGTGTATTTGATAAATGGTTGATGGAGTGAGATTGATTTTTCATACCCATTAACCATTGAAAGCAAAGCTATTATGCTTACTTATATTATATATATATTATTGTGAGTATATTAGTGTGAGTGTAAGAAATTTACTTATTCTATTTGATATATCAAACTTTACTCATAGATATATATATAAAGAAATTAAAAAGACTAAACTAGAGATATTTTATAAAAAGAAATCACCTTTTTATAAAATTTTATTTGAAATTTTAAGGCATAATTAATTAAATTTGCTTCATATGTAAATTAACATTTAAGTATGAAGCATATATTTATTTTACATAAACGGCCTCTAATATTGTATTAAATCTTTATTTAGATTGTTAAGGGTTGAAACACAGTTTACGCAGTATTATTGCGTGAATGCAACTTTCAATAGGTACTTAGTTTAGTAGCAGAGGTTTTGTAGACTAGTACTCATAGTTTATATTATTGGATGTTGTAGAATAGAAGGATTTAAGAATATATTAAAGATTTTTTAATAAATGGTAATTTATTAAATTAATATTTTGTTTAAAACAACTGAATTGAAATTTAAGCAAACTCCCAAAGCACCTATACCGACATAGCGATATTCACAGATATAAATTGCTTAAGATTGAATTCAGACGTTAACGCTAGACTGTTCAGGATCAATTATTTTCTTATAAGCTGAATTTACCGAAATACTGTCATTATTTTTTGTCAATTGAAATTACTATCTATTCTATTTCTATTCTATTCTATTTCATATAATAAAAATATAACTGATTACTGTACATGGATGATATAATGCAATAGAACCCATAACAATGATTGTTAGAATTTTTTTCTGTTTGTCTGTGCCATGGTATGCGCTAATCTTAGAAATGGCATAAATGATTTGGGTGCGGTTTTTACTAATGTATAGTGGCAACATTCACTTAAAATTTAGTGTTTCTTTTATTTCAATCGGTGTATAAATAAAAAAGTTACGTCAATTTAACGAATCATGTTGAATATTAGTAATATTCGATAAAAATGTTATACAATAACTGTTCAGTTGAATTGGCTGAAACTTTAACTACCTATAAATGATAGTTTGTAAAATGATGATTATTGACTTATGGAACAAAACAAAGTTAAAAAAATGGAGAGTTTCAGAGATTTAGATTCTTCCAATGAAAGTTGAGTTCAGATCTATATGATCAAACATATTGAATAGGGTTCGATAACGAATATTTTTCTCATGACCAATTGTATGTTACCCTATGGCCAATTGTATCCCACGAAAATAATACTAAAAATTTTGTATTCTGTAATATTATAAGTACTATTTCTTAATACTATTACTTAAAATATTAAACACAAACTGAAACACACGCAACATGACAGCACGTTACTTAAAAATAATGTATATATTATGAACAGCAGGATCAATAATTTAGTTTGGCAAGAAATTATTTTAAAAATAACATATTCTGCTACGACAAAAAAATATTTTAGTGTATTAGTTAGCCGTCTGACGTAAAGACAATCAAAGTTCCAACTTTCTCGTTTCGTTTAAAAGGCATAAAGATATACTTATTTTATTTTTTATTTTTATTTTTTTAGAATAGGAAGGTGGACGAGCATATGGGCCCCCTGATGGTAAGTGGTCACCAACGCCCATAGACAATGGCGTTGTAAGAAATGTTAACCATCGCTTATATCACCAATGCGCCACCAACCTTGGGAACTAAGATGTTATGTGCCTGTAATTACACTGGCTCACTCACCCTTCAAACCGGAACACAACAATACCAAGTACTGCTGTTTTGCGGTAGAATATCTGATGAGTGGGTGGTACCTACTCAGACGAGCTTGCATTTAGCTATTAAAATATAAGTGTTTTTTAACGACTAAAAGTATTGTATAACTGTGTTAATAAAAAAAATCTTTAAGACTGATATTAGTTAATTAGTACTCCATCAATACATAAAACTAAACATATTGCGCAGTAAAGAGTAAATCGATTTAAATAAATGAGCTATCGTGGCTCGACCTTAATCCTTCGGGATTTATGAGCTGTATGACACCGCACACAACTAAATATAATGGATAATAATATCATCACATTAGAAAATCTAAACAGATCGCTTTGTTAATGTATTTAAAATAACATTAATTGAATTCTCATACTAAATTAACCACACCAATATCTCTACAGTTGACCTAAATCTAATTTGTCATATAAGTACCGCTAACCACCTGCGGCTTCGCTCTCATTGTGGGGGGTAAGTGTTACATAATCTATGTCCTTCTGTTCAATCTTCTGTACAAATGTGTCCTGACAATGTGTATTCAAAATTTCATGATGACCAGTTGTGTAAATAAGACGTGAAATCATAAGAAACACACTTTTTCGTAAATTTGTCTCATAAACTTAGTTACGATGTTAGCAACATCTATACCTATGTTCGGTATAGATCGGGATGATTGGCGTGCTATGGCTTTCGTCCAGCAGTGGACGGCAAAAGGTTGAAAAAAAAATACTATTATTTCTATTACTTGCCCGTTTAAAAAGTCCGCTATATCATATGCAAATAAATAATTGACTAGTGTTTCAACTTTATTGACATATATTGTATTTTTATATAAATAATATTCCTTAACTTATCGAGATAAATATAGATACGATACCGTTAATCGTTTCGAACAATGTATTTGCTACGAAAACAAACACGTGATGATCTTTGAAGTTTCAAATTTATTTCAGTGATCGTAAAATCTATCGTGAAATTTGTTTACCTTCAATATTCATGACTTGAAGAGCATAAGGCCTCAAACAGATTAAATATGATTTACGAAACCGTGACCTTAATTGGTTGTAAATATAATTAATGTTATTGTTGTTTTTTTATATTAACAAGGAATCATGTTAATTTAGATTACTAACTAATTTGTAATCTCATATAATGTAGCTTTAAGACATTAATCTTGAGTTTATTATTTTACAATTTTCCAAGTTTTTTACATATAAATAACTCCTTAAATAAGATTAAAGAAATGTGATAATATGACAATTCAAATATCGATAAAATATTAATCTTATTAAGTCTTTTGTTATAATATGCCCATTTTTTTTCTTTCACGAGACAGATCCGTGAGACAGTTTCACGAGACAGCTCCTTGAGGCTAGGTAGAATAGAAAAGAAAAAAAAAAGGAAAAAAAGGTCATTAATCAAATTTATATAGTTATTTTTTGTAATAATAATAAATTGTGTAATCATCAAAGGCAGATATTATATTGATTTAAATTAATTTAGGGCTATCTAAAAACTAGAACAAATTGTAATAACAATTATAAACAATATCAATAACAATACAAGTTGACAGTATTTACTTCTTCCCCACGTAAGTAAATCATTATTATACTAATCTTAATTTATATTAAAAAATCTTACATTATATATACCCAAACACATATTTTAAGCAATGAACATAGGGGTATTCTATATTCGTTATATTTAAAAGATTTTTTTTCTTCAAATATGTCTATCACCTGTCAACATATGATCAGAAATCCATTTACCTTAATAATATTGGTTATTAATATTGCTTGGAATAACGTTAACTATATAGAATGTTTAAGTATTCTTCCTGTTGCTAAAGTAATAATACTAAACATTTTTTAGCCATTAACAAAATGAGAACAGTTTCATAACTATGCATATGTATAATTGGCTTCTAATCGAAAAGAAGTAATTTCAGTTCAATCAATATTTTGTGTTTCAAAACAAATGACAAACAGCAATTTATCAACGAAACCGCAAGCTATGAACTAAAGCTAACGTAAATAACGTGATACATTATTCATATGTTTTATTCAACTATTATAGTCTATTTATATCTGATTATTTTCTGTATATATCAAACTATGGATCAATTTTCACTCATGCATAATGTTGACCCTTTTTTAAATACAATTTCAGTAATCCAAATTAACTTAATTGAATTTAAGTAATAAGCTATGTTCTTGGTGGTGGCTATTTGTGCAAGAACGTATGGATAGTAATACCCATTTATCAGATATTCTACCGCTAAACAGCATTACGTACCTGTCTAGTATTGTTGTGTTCCGATTTGAGTGGTGAGTGAGCCAATGTAATTACAGGCACAAGAGATATAAGTTCTTAGTACCCAAAATTGATGGCGCATTGGTGTTGTAAGAAATGGCTTATATTTCACTGGTGGTAAGTTTTTGTGCAAGCTCGTCTAGGTAGATACCACCCACTCATTAGATATTCTACCGCAAAAATGCAGTACTTGGTATTGTTATGTTCCGGTTTAAAGGGTGAGTGAGCCAGAGTAATCACAGGCACAAGGGACATAACATCTTAGTTCCTTAGTTATCATCACACCTTTTTCGACCCGCATACCTACTACAAATAAATAAAAAATGTTTTACGGTCAAATTAAACTACATCCAATTCTTAAATATTGCAGCCAAAATAATTCCCAAGAGATAATGTAATGTAAAATCTTATTTATATTTTAAATGTATAAAATAAAACACAAAGCTATACTTTACACCAAAGCAGTAAGAAGTAAAAGCCTGTAAATGTTCCAATGTGGGCTTATTGCCTCCGTTTTGAGAACAAAGCTTGGAGCTTATACCATTACTCTGCTCCAATGCAGTTAGTTGTCCGACGTATGCACGATGTTATCCTTCAACGCTGAGTCCGAAATGAATTATAAAGACAAGTTTAGCATAAGAAAATTCGGAAGTGCTTGCCTAGGCTTACACTACCACTCGTTACAAATCACAGTTTATTTTATTTATGCTGCACTTTTTTAGTATATGAAACCTTAAGATATAATTATATCAAAATATTAATAAATATAATGTCCTCTTGACCGATTCCGGCCACGGCGGCCAATCTCGAGAGAAATTAGCTAACTACGCATAAGATATTAAAGTGCACATGTGTGTCCGCAAACACAGGTGCACTCGCTATTCCCTAACTCTCATAATCCGATCGGATGGCTATTCGACACGACCGGAAAGAGTTTAAGCGCAGGAACAACGGCTTTACATGCTTTCCGAGGCACGGGAGTGGACACACTTCCAACTTCCAGGCTGCACCAGGCAGGCAGACTGAGAATTTTCTGACAGAAAAACCCAATAACTTTTATTGGCCCGACCTGGAAATTTAACCCATTACCGCCGGGTCTGCGGCCTTATATCAAGCCACTAGACCAACGAGGCAGTCAATCAAAGTATATTAAAATAATATGTTGTCAAAGTAAAATGTATCGTATTCTTCTTAATGAAATAATATTGAGTAATGTAAATTCATGATAGCCCGGTATATAGAAGAAAATTTTCTCAAGAAGGTCGGAGGTTAATGTCCTGACAAGCACCACTGGCTCATTCAAGTGCCAATTAATGTTAATTGTTTATTGCGCATTCGTAACTAAAGAAAACTATAAGAAAATCTAAATATGTATTAAAATTGTAAATCTTCAATTTAAAATGATAAAAAATGAAAAATTTTGACCATCAGTAAGTCAGTTACGCTCTATGTCTTTAATATAAAAAGTTAAACCAACTTTAAAATTATTTAATGTATAAAATATCAAAATTGCGTCATTTATTTAATGTACGTAGAACAACTGCCTGAAGTTGGTGTCAAGCCCATAAAATTGTCCAATATTATATTTTACTTAGAAATATTGTTATTTAGATGCTATCATAAAAATTTATAATAATTAATTTACAAATTATATTATTGATAGCTTGCGAATAACAGAATAATTGGGTGTGGAAATAAACATCAAATTTTCAGTCACACATTCAATCATACATAACTTAAACTGACATTATTAATCCTGACAATGTGTATTCAAAATTTCATGATGACCAGTTGTGTAAATAAGACGTGAAATCATAAGAAACACACTTTTTCGTAAATTTGTCTCATAAACTTAGTTACGATGTTAGCAACATCTATACCTATGTTCGGTATAGATCGGGATGGTTGGCGTGCTATGGCTTTCGTCCAGCAGTGGACGGCAAAAGGTTGAAAAAAAAATACTATTATTTCTATTACTTGCCCGTTTAAAAAGTCTGCTATATCATATGCAAATAAATAATTGACTAGTGTTTCAACTTTATTGACATATATTGTATTTTTATATAAATAATATTCCTTAACTTATCGAGATAAATATAGATACGATACCGTTAATCGTTTCGAACAATGTATTTGCTACGAAAACAAACACGTGATGATCTTTGAAGTTTCAAATTTATTTCAGTGATCGTAAAATCTATCGTGAAATTTGTTTACCTTCAATATTCATGACTTGAAGAGCATAAGGCCTCAAACAGATTAAATATGATTTACGAAGCCGTGACCTTAATTGGTTGTAAATATAATTAATGTTATTGTTGTTTTTTTATATTAACAAGGAATCATGTTAATTTAGATTACTAACTAATTTGTAATCTCATATAATGTAGCTTTAAGACATTAATCTTGAGTTTATTATTTTACAATTTTCCAAGTTTTTTACATATAAATAACTCCTTAAATAAGATTAAAGAAATGTGATAATATGACAATTCAAATATCGATAAAATATTAATCTTATTAAGTCTTTTGTTATAATATGCCCATTTTTTTTCTTTCACGAGACAGATCCGTGAGATAGTTTCACGAGACAGCTCCTTGAGGCTAGGTAGAATAGAAAAGAAAAAAAAAAGGAAAAAAAGGTCATTAATCAAATTTATATAGTTATTTTTTGTAATAATAATAAATTGTGTAATCATCAAAGGCAGATATTATATTGATTTAAATTAATTTAGGGCTATCTAAAAACTAGAACAAATTGTAATAACAATTATAAACAATATCAATAACAATACAAGTTGACAGTATTTACTTCTTCCCCACGTAAGTAAATCATTATTATACTAATCTTAATTTATATTAAAAAATCTTACATTATATATACCCAAACACATATTTTAAGCAATGAACATAGGGGTATTCTATATTCGTTATATTTACAAGATTTTTTTTCTTCAAATATGTCTATCACCTGTCAACATATGATCAGAAATCCATTTACCTTAATAATATTGGTTATTAATATTGCTTGGAATAACGTTAACTATATAGAATGTTTAAGTATTCTTCCTGTTGCTAAAGTAATAATACTAAACATTTTTTAGCCATTAACAAAATGAGAACAGTTTCATAACTATGCATATGTATAATTGGCTTCTAATCGAAAAGAAGTAATTTCAGTTCAATCAATATTTTGTGTTTCAAAACAAATGACAAACAGCAATTTATCAACGAAACCGCAAGCTATGAACTAAAGCTAACGTAAATAACGTGATACATTATTCATATGTTTTATTCAACTATTATAGTCTATTTATATCTGATTATTTTCTGTATATATCAAACTATGGATCAATTTTCACTCATGCATAATGTTGACCCTTTTTTAAATACAATTTCAGTAATCCAAATTAACTTAATTGAATTTAAGTAATAAGCTATGTTCTTGGTGGTGGCTATTTGTGCAAGAACGTATGGATAGTAATACCCATTTATCAGATATTCTACCGCTAAACAGCATTACGTACCTGTCTAGTATTGTTGTGTTCCGATTTGAGTGGTGAGTGAGCCAATGTAATTACAGGCACAAGAGATATAAGTTCTTAGTACCCAAAATTGATGGCGCATTGGTGTTGTAAGAAATGGCTTATATTTCACTGGTGGTAAGTTTTTGTGCAAGCTCGTCTAGGTAGATACCACCCACTCATTAGATATTCTACCGCAAAAATGCAGTACTTGGTATTGTTATGTTCCGGTTTAAAGGGTGAGTGAGCCAGAGTAATCACAGGCACAAGGGACATAACATCTTAGTTCCTTAGTTATCATCACACCTTTTTCGACCCGCATACCTACTACAAATAAATAAAAAATGTTTTACGGTCAAATTAAACTACATCCAATTCTTAAATATTGCAGCCAAAATAATTCCCAAGAGATAATGTAATGTAAAATCTTATTTATATTTTAAATGTATAAAATAAAACACAAAGCTATACTTTACACCAAAGCAGTAAGAAGTAAAAGCCTGTAAATGTTCCAATGTGGGCTTATTGCCTCCGTTTTGAGAACAAAGCTTGGAGCTTATACCATTACTCTGCTCCAATGCAGTTAGTTGTCCGACGTATGCACGATGTTATCCTTCAACGCTGAGTCCGAAATGAATTATAAAGACAAGTTTAGCATAAGAAAATTCGGAAGTGCTTGCCTAGGCTTACACTACCACTCGTTACAAATCACAGTTTATTTTATTTATGCTGCACTTTTTTAGTATATGAAACCTTAAGATATAATTATATCAAAATATTAATAAATATAATGTCCTCTTGACCGATTCCGGCCACGGCGGCCAATCTCGAGAGAAATTAGCTAACTACGCATAAGATATTAAAGTGCACATGTGTGTCCGCAAACACAGGTGCACTCGCTATTCCCTAACTCTCATAATCCGATCGGATGGCTATTCGACACGACCGGAAAGAGTTTAAGCGCAGGAACAACGGCTTTACATGCTTTCCGAGGCACGGGAGTGGACACACTTCCAACTTCCAGGCTGCACCAGGCAGGCAGACTGAGAATTTTCTGACAGAAAAACCCAATAACTTTTATTGGCCCGACCTGGAAATTTAACCCATTACCGCCGGGTCTGCGGCCTTATATCAAGCCACTAGACCAACGAGGCAGTCAATCAAAGTATATTAAAATAATATGTTGTCAAAGTAAAATGTATCGTATTCTTCTTAATGAAATAATATTGAGTAATGTAAATTCATGATAGCCCGGTATATAGAAGAAAATTTTCTCAAGAAGGTCGGAGGTTAATGTCCTGACAAGCACCACTGGCTCATTCAAGTGCCAATTAATGTTAATTGTTTATTGCGCATTCGTAACTAAAGAAAACTATAAGAAAATCTAAATATGTATTAAAATTGTAAATCTTCAATTTAAAATGATAAAAAATGAAAAATTTTGACCATCAGTAAGTCAGTTACGCTCTATGTCTTTAATATAAAAAGTTAAACCAACTTTAAAATTATTTAATGTATAAAATATCAAAATTGCGTCATTTATTTAATGTACGTAGAACAACTGCCTGAAGTTGGTGTCAAGCCCATAAAATTGTCCAATATTATATTTTACTTAGAAATATTGTTATTTAGATGCTATCATAAAAATTTATAATAATTAATTTACAAATTATATTATTGATAGCTTGCGAATAACAGAATAATTGGGTGTGGAAATAAACATCAAATTTTCAGTCACACATTCAATCATACATAACTTAAAAAAACATACATGGCAAACATAGAGCCACCACTTTTTTTTAAGTTGTTTAATAACTTATATGTAGTCAATATACACATAAAAGATTTATGTGACGAATTGTCAATCGCCTGCTAACGTAAAAATAAAATCCTCCTTACATATGACCACCAATTAAAATAATTATAACAATTTACATTTGACTAGAGGATACTACATTATGAATCTAATATATTTTTCATCAAATCATATTAAATTAATATGTTACTGTTGTTTTATTTACGAAATTACTTAACTGCATTAATACTGATGGTAGAGCTTTGTGCAAGCTCGTCTGGGTAGGTACCACCCACTCATCAGATATTCTACCGCAAAACAGCAGTACTTGGTATTGTTTTGTTCCGGTTTGAAGGGTGAGTGAGCCAGTATAATTACAGGCACAAGGGACATAACATCTTAGTTCCCAAGGTTGGTGGCGCATTGGTGATGTAAGCGATGGTTAACATTTTTAACAATGCCAATGTCTATGGGCGTTGGTGACCACTTACCATCAGGTGGCCCATACGCTCGTCCGCCTTCCTATTCTATAAAAAATACCATTATGTTGTTATAAATAAATAAATAACAATCATTCGTTGCCATAGCAACTATAAGATGTTATGATACATATGTTTTATAAAATAATTCTTGAATAACCTTGAACATACTTATCATAAACAGAGTTGTAGCTTCACGGGCCAATGCTAATTGCTAAGCATTGATATTACAAACAACTAATTGAACTGTCAGTTTTGCTTATTAATAGTAGGTATCTCAAAATAAAGGTAGATTTTTCACCACTATTTATTATCCTTACTCTTTATACATTATATCATAATTCAAATAACTAATATAAAAGATATTAATGCAATCATAATCGTGCAATCGTCCATACATAATGGACAAAGTTAACATTAATGTATAAACAACAACTTACCGAGTGTAGGTAATGTTTATTTACAAACAACTTAAATAATTAACACAGCATTCCTCACTTTAACACAACTACTGATTTGAATTAATATTTGTTCAACCTTTAGACAAAACTCCATAAAATTACATGGTAACACAATCAAAATATTAGATAAATTCACGCAACACTAGACAAACAATGTAAGTTACGAATAATATTTATAAGCACTCAGTGTTTGCTGAGCAATTGTTACTTGAATTAAATCGGATTACGCTACGTCGCCGTAGCTCGTAGCGCGAAGTGGCTGAAAGAGGGGCGTATAAACGACAGGGCACGCGGCGAGCGACTGGCATGGAAAATCGCCTGAAAACACCTAGATACCGTACATGTTGATATATTTGTATATATCAACGCCTGGGCTCAACGTATCTACCTACTGCAAGTACGGCTGGAAACATGACCGCCACCGTAGTGTATACGATTATCACGCGATCTGCGTTTTTTTGTTTTGATTGGTATCTTTATAATAACGTATTTCAATGTGACAAGCTATCAGTTGTATAAAAAATGCACCAATTTAGATACTATCAGTATTTTATTGATGTCATACTATTTTTTTATTCCATTAAATTAATCATTTATTATTAAAAATCAAATAAAGTTAGTAGTTTCTTTGTTTAGAAATTGACATTAAATTCTTCAATAAATCGTAACAGGATTTAATAGATGTTAAACTAAACGCTACGACCAACGCGTATATAATTTAGAATAACCTAATATTTATTGAAGTTAATTTGATTATAAATTTTGTTTTAATGTTATTTAACTTCGTGATATGATTTTTACCTGGTATAGACTGGTACATGACTGGACATGGTATAGACTACCGACATTATAATGATTTATCTTTTGTATAAAAAGCGATGTATTTACAATGAACGATCATAATTATTGTTGAACTTGAACAGGGTGGTTACTCTGCCTCTTTAATGAATATTGTTTATAACAACACAACACTTCTTTCGCTATCCTGGCTCACCTTCTGTTTCATAGAGCACGGATGTCTAAATGTAATATATAAATAAAGAAAATATAAGTATTATTATTACATTTTAATAATATTATATTTATATATTAATTTATTATTTCATATTATATTTATATTTATTATTATATTCTCTGCAGAAATTCAGCGTGTCTGTTGGCGCATATTTTCTCCTGTGCCTTTGAAAACATGGTCTTTCCGTTCGTGTAAATTAAAACTGTCCCATTTGATTATGACAGAGATGCTTCGTGAACATTGTACAGCAGCCGCACCAACGTCTTTATTCATATGAATAAACACCATTTAGTTGCATACGGCACAGCTGCCAATTTTTGTACATTATACAAAGGTCTTATATTATGTATTTACCCCTTCATTATTTTAAATCTATATGTAATTATATACTAAAATTATAAATGCAAACTCAAAACTGTCTGTTACGCTTTCACGGATAAACACCTAAACAGATTTTGATGAAATTTGCTATGAAGCAATCTTGAACTCCAAAGACAACGTAGGCTACTGTTTTATACCTAAAACTTGCTTTTCTAACACGCGGGCGAAGCAGCAGGCGAAGACTAGTATCCACAAATTTGTCTTCATAATAAACTTTTTAAGGACCAGAACATTAAATTCACCCTTATCTTTCCCGCTGTTTAAAACAAGATATCTTTACTTCGTTACAGTTCGTTATAAACATCGAGACAGTAATTATTATATTGCCTTATTCTACTGTGATCTCCAGTTTATTATTAAATACAGTAATTTGCGGCTTACACGCGGTGTCGGTGCGGCGCCGATGTGGCTGCTGAGCGGTTTTAATATGAATACATGGTTATTTTTTGGTTTACTTTCAAATATTTAAATTGGCATAGTCATAAAATTATAAGAATTAAAAATAAACTGAAAGTTTAGTAGATTTGATTTGTATATGTAGACTTTTATTTGTGTATGTAGACTTTCATTTTCAGAGTATCTACTGCTTATTACGTTATCAAATCAAATAAAAACATTAATTATTCAAGTAGACTCATCAGAGCACTTTAAGGTCTTGTTACTGATTGTGATTGTGATATGTTATGTTTATTATGTTGCTCTATAAATAGTCCAATGTTAGTGATTTTTGTAATTTAAATATTCGATATGATTTGGATTGGCCATAAAAATCATGGGTTTACTTGATATTTAAAGAATAATTAACTTTATTAATAGGTAAAAAAAATATCAACAATATTTTATGATTTCTTTTTCTTTGGAGTCAGCTGAGATGGCCTCGTGGCTAGAACACGTAAAATCTTCAAGCACCTTTGACTTTTAATATGCTTAATAATTCGTTTGTATAATTCTTCTCGTGCTCGGTGGTGAAGGAAAACTTCGTGAGAAAACCTGCATGTTCCGAATGAAAATCTGCACTTCTGTGGAATCTGTGGTTGAATAAGTTCTAAATCCCCTCGTCAAAATGAGATGCCTTAACCCAGTAGTGCGACATTTACAGACTGTTACCACTTACTATAACTTTGGTTTGAAGTACAAACTCAGACATTGTATTTATGGTACCTATCAACTTATGTTCTTTTGTCTCTGTTACTTCACATATTAAACCAATTGAAAGCTCTGTCGATGGGACAAGTCAAATTCATTTCCGTTATATATCGATATTTGCACTGTATTCAATGCAACATGAAAGTCGTTTCGTCTTTTAAAAAAAAGCTCTCTGTAAAATGCATAATTCAGTAAGTATATTTTCGAAAAAAGCAGTAGCAGCCCGGAGTACTTCGGAAAGTACGTAAAGCCGTTGGTCCGAACTCTTTCCGGTCGTGTCGGATTGCCATCCCATCGGATTATGAGAGTTAGGGAATAGAGAGTGCACCTGTGTTTGCGCACACACTTGTGCACTATAATATCTCCTACGTAGTTGGCTAATCTCTCTTGAGATTGGCCGCCGTGGCCGAAATCGGTCTGGAGGACATTATTATTATTATTATTATATTTTTACAAAAAGATAATTTACACTATTCGAGTAGTTTTAAGAAGAATAGTTTTAAAGTTTTTCTAGGTATAAGAAAGTAGGTTGTAATAATGTGTTGTTACTCAATTTATTAAGCTCAATGCAAATGTACAAGTTTTATATCAGTGAAATATATAAATTGATGAGGTCCAAATTTACAAATATTTTATATTATTTTTATGGTTAATGGCTGCATCCGTTAAGAAATCATTATTAGATGTTGAGGTTTATTTGTTACAATATTTTTTAATTATTTGAACTCTTCTAGAGTATGAATAAAGTAGTAGCTATATGATTTAATGAATTAACACTTATTTTTTACTCAGTTTTAGTTCGAATAACTACACACGTCACGTCAAATAAACGATTTGGTTTTTCTATTACTATTTTTAATTTAAGTTATTTCTAATTAAAGTAATTTACTTAATACATTGGCAATTTTATTATTTTATTTTTTTGTTATATAAAAATAATAATTTATTATTGAATGTATTTGACACAAAGTCAAAATGCTAGAATCAACAGCAACATTTCAAAGCTAATAACTCGATTGCGCAAATAAAAAAATTCTTTACAATTCGCATGCATGTTATAGGTAATACAAAGAATTATTTTTGTAAAGTTATAGCATAACATAATGGCTGATGTTAAGGCGGTTGAGGAACTAACTAAAGTGATAGAAAATGAGGAGGAAGAGGAGGAATTGGATGGTGTAGAAGAAACCGAAGCCAAAGATCCCGCTAAGAAGAAAAAAAAGAAAAAGAAGAAGAAGAAGACAGGTTAGGTTTACTTATTAATAAAACATAAAATGTGGTAAACTGTTTGACCTTATCTTACCTTTAACATTAAACTATCCGTAGGTTTTTACTATTTATAAAATGTTGAGGTTAGAAATTGAAGGAAGTTTATTTTTAGCGGGAACCGATAATATAGCTGTTGATAATGAAACTACAGTATCAGAAAAACCTGAAACGCTTTCTGTAGAAGAAAATGCAGGTGAAGGAGAAGAGAAAAAAAAGAAGAAAAAGAAAAATAAAAGTGCTAAAACCTCAAGCAAAGTACAAACAGATCCTCCATCAATTCCAATTGCTGAACTTTTCCCAGATGGTAAGTAATTTACTTTCATTATTTTTATGAAAATAAATCACCAAACAACAATTAAGTATATACTTATATGAAATTTGTACTTGAAAACTACCGCTACATATATAGTTATAAATAGACTTATTTTCAAACTAAATTATTAACAATGATATAATCTTACACTTGCTTCAGGAAACTTTCCTGAGGGCCAGATAATGGACCATGGGCCAGCAGAGGGTATTGATGAAAGAACTGCTAAGGACCGCTTTTCAAGCGAAGAGAAAAGAGCATTAGACAGAATGCACAATTACATCTATCAAGAAATAAGACAGGCTGCTGAAGCTCATAGACAAGTGCTTAATCAATCAATTACATTTTTTTTATTTTAGACAAATGGTGGTTTTCTAATATTCATATTCACATTTTAGACTCGAAAACACATGCGTGACTGGATTAAACCAGGCATGACCATGATACAAATCTGTGAAGAGCTAGAATCTACTGCAAGATGTCTTATTGGAGAAGATGGTCTTAAAGCTGGACTGGCTTTTCCTACTGGTTGTAGTCGTAACCATTGTGCTGCTCATTATACACCAAACACAGGTTAATATTTAAATATAATATTATTAAATTGACTAGTCATGTGGATATGTAATTTTCAAGGTTTTATAAGAAACATGAATAATTCATTAAATAATAAGAAAAAAAAAATTGTTAACAAACTGGGATAGAGTTGAAACCGAAAAAGTAATAATAGTATTGATACTATATATACTTGTATTTATATAAGAATTATTTATTAAATAAAATATACTATAAAAATACCGACCGTAAAATCATGGCTGCATGGAATGGTAGCAAATACCCCATTAAGATAGAAAAATAAAAATATATATCAAATGCTAATTTTATCAATGAAATTAGGTATGTTTCATATGTGATTAAATAATTACACATACATTTTAGGAGACAATACTGTCCTTGAGTATGATGATGTTGTCAAAATAGATTTTGGTACACATATCAATGGACATATAATTGATTGTGCATTTACTTTGCATTTCAATCCACGCTATGATCCATTGGTAAAGGGTGTCCAGGAAGCTACTGAGGTAGGAATCAAGGCTTCTGGAGTTGATGTCAGATTGTGTGATGTTGGTGCTGCTGTTCAAGAGGTAGGAGTCGCAAATATTTATTAACTTAATAACACTATAAAGTTCATTCACTAGTTAGTAATCGCTTAATTATTATTTACAGGTGATGGAATCACATGAAGTTGAATTAGATGGAAATATGTACCAAGTGAAACCTATCCGCAATCTTAATGGCCATTCAATAGGGCCATATCGTAAGTTCTTAAATATAAAGGTTGCAACAAATAACTCTATCAACAACTAAATTATGATTATTCTACGAAAGATTAAATGAAATACAGATTTTATTTGATTTAATCTGAATATAATTAATATGACTAAGTTCAACAGAACATAGTTATGATCTATGCATAATATATTTTTATTGAAATTTTTCATTTTAAATTATAGGATTTAATAAAAATATATTGTATGTACAAAGTTTTAAATTTTAACAATAATATCAAATTATTAATACATTTCATTCTATTGTAGGTATCCATGCGGGTAAAACTGTACCAATAGTGAAGGGTGGTGAAACAACAAGGATGGAAGAAAATGAGTTCTATGCAATTGAAACATTTGGCTCTACTGGACGTGGTCAAGTGCATGATGATATGGATTGCTCACATTACATGAAAAACTTTGACCAACAATATGTGCCTTTAAGGTAATATTGTAAATACTGGTTTAAAAAAAATATTATCAATAATGTTGATTTTAATGAAACACATTTTAACATTACAAAACTTATGAAATTTTGTGTATTGTGTACAGATTGCAGTCTTCGAAACAACTCCTCAACTTAATAAATAAAAATTTTGGCACCCTTGCATTCTGCAAGAGATGGCTGGAACGCGCTGGTGCTTCGCGCTACGCAATGGCGCTTAAAGACTTGTGCGACAAGGGGGTGGTTAATGCCTATCCACCTCTGTGTGATATAAAGGGCTGCTACACTGCCCAGTTTGAACACACCATCCTATTGAGACCTACATGCAAAGAGGTTGTATCTCGTGGTGATGATTATTAACATATTTTGATTTATGTTCTTATTAATTATATTTTATAGATATTTTTTGACATACTTAAATATACCATATCACTAAATAGTGATAAAGCAATTGTTTTAATTATCACAGTGTTTTACAATACAGCATGTATAATTTGTATAAAAAATAACACTTGCTTTATATGATGACTTAGTCATTGCTTGTTTTGTTGAGTTTGGTTCATATCATGATTGAGACAAATATGTTACTGTTGTTAAGAGTGTATTGATATAAACAACTTAATGAGTATGTTGGTACTCAAAACCTCTTTTATAAGTAATCAGGTCACTATTTGAATAAACTTCTTATACGTAACTAGCAGTTTTACTTATGACATTAGGGATAATAAAAAGTTAAAACAATTATTTTTAATAATTTTATTTCATCCCTTAGGAAAATCTATTTACCTATATGAAGTAAATATAAACGATTACATTAATTAATAAATCAAGATAATCTTCGTGGTATAATAATATAGTTAGTCTTTCGTCAAAAACATTACTCGATAGAAATGTATAAAATTGTTGACGTTATTTAGATACCACTAGCATATCAAATATTATTATACTACACGACTATATCTATAATACATTATAAAATATACTAGGCAAATCGACATGATCAAAGTGAAATATAAATCAACCTGTCTGATTAATACAATACAATTAATAAAATTAAAATTCCTCGTTTTGTTATACAAATGGCATGACGATGACAATACTATATATTTTTAAAAGTAATCGTTGCAAAATAACCATGAAACAGGATCAAGTTTGTCGAATATTTAATCATTTGTTTTAAAAGATTCAACAGTTCGGCTACATAATTACTTTACAAACAAATCTTTATATCATCAACGAGACGATAGTAATGTATAAGCAAGCGCGAGGTGATACTTTAGCATGTAGCCGGACTTAGGATTGACTGATGGAATATTGGACAATATTTCGTGTAGAAATTTAATAATAGACACCAAAAACACTTAATAAAATAAATGTAACCAGTCCAATTTATCCATCCATCCATTATAATATATCCCAGTGTAATTTGTCCATAATTGCATGACTAGATTATGGATTCACATGACATTATTTTAAGGTTATTAAATATCCACTGGGATTACTTTTATATTTGTTTTTAAGAAATATAAATGATAAATCGGCAAACAGTTCTAAGAGGTAATGAATCCAACTAAAATTACATACAAATACCTTATACCACACTGGTAAAGTATCACAGAAATTAAAACATTCCTAGCTAAACTATCGCGGCATCTAATAATTTCCAACAAGACTACGAAATTATCAGGACTTGGTCTTTATTTACCTTACATTCGAAAGAATACAATCGTAACACCTAATATTAGTTATAAGTTAGGCCATTTATCAATGAAAATTTTATTCATAAAAATACCTTGGAAATGTCTAAGACGAGGTAAATATAAAAGTACCAATAAATATTTCATTCTAATAAATTTTCAAACAAATTTAAATAATACAATCAAATCCAACTAGGTAAACAGCTATAAACTGATTAACACTCTAAATTCTGTACATCACCATTAGATGAAATATCAGAATGGGGCCAGTTGTAGATTGTCTGCAATGGTACATGAAGTAATTCCACAATGTATCTGTAGTTCGGTTCTGAAAGAAAAAAAGACTTCAATTTTGAAAGTCAACTGGCAATGTGCCCTGACTCCACATGTTAAAATACACAAACTCCAATAT
Organism: Nymphalis io; assembly: GCF_905147045.1. NCBI lineage: Eukaryota > Metazoa > Arthropoda > Insecta > Lepidoptera > Nymphalidae > Nymphalis > Nymphalis io. Next base: position 6,276,400 of record NC_065892.1, on the reverse strand, counting down.
GTTTCTTGTCAGTACTATTACGATTAATTTGGAACTATGGGAATGATATGGCACAACAAAAACCACAAGACGAATATGGCATTTTGATAGTGACGAATTTCTTTTTATGGACTAACAAAAAACAAACAGTGTAAAAATTATCCAATAGGTTCGATTATTTCTTTGTCCTGCAATTCTGCCTTGATAAACTGCATTATGACCATTAGCTTATTTTTGTTTCATGGAATTCAACCACTTGAAAGGTTGCCATGATATAGTTGCCATTTGTAAGCAACAACTTTATGTCACTATGTCCAGGACAACTAACTTATGAAATGTAGAAAATGAATTTATAGAAACAATGTTAATTTAATTCAAAACACCTACCATTCTCAGGATTTATATATCCCCTTCTTATAAGGAAGTCCATTAGAACTGGAGCACTTGTGGTTTTAAAATGAGGGGAAAGAGCTCTTTGCACACATTCTTCTGCAGTCAAAAGTTCAAATGTTTCTACTTCACCATCTGCATTTTTTGGGACAAAATCCAATGGAAGCTCAAGATCATACACATATTCCGTATTAGGAAACAACCCTCTTTCACTTTCAAAGTAGAAGCTGAAATTTTTGTATGAATATCATGAGATTCTTTAAAATAATATATAAAAAATTAGACAATATTATTAAATCATGTTTCTCATAAGAAATATATCTATAAATTTTACAAATCGATAATCTTACTATTCAAAGTAGAAAGAACAACATTATAAAAAAAATTATGTTTACTTACCTAACACAACCAGCTGGCACCAACTTTTTTACTAACTCACCCACAACAGACGCTTCCTCTGCAACTTCTTTTACACAAGTTTCCAGAATTCCATAGCCCACTGCCAATCCACCACTAACAAAACAATCCCACTTTCCTTAAATTGAAAACTAATAATTAAAACAAATGGTCAAAATCTTTTAAAAATTTTAAATTAAGCTTATATAGTTATCAATCAGTTATTGATAACATTATGCACTTCTTTAAGTATCAGCTCTGACTGACTGTCAGATTATATGTATTACTTGTGTTTAAACTTGTAAAGATTTTAACTTTTATTGGATGTTGAATCCACCAAAAGCCTTTCCCGGATCAAATACCCAACAAATAGAAATGGCCATGTTTTCATATATGTCCTTTAAACTTTACAACAAAACAATTCTATATGTTGCCAATCTCACAAATATATTCCAACAATTATATTAAAATGTACCTGGCCATGTCTGCTTAGTAAAGCTCCTCTGCTGTAACCAGATACAAAGTCCTTTAACTGGGTGAAACAAGTAGCCATTTACACTGACCCCATAGTTTCTTATACCAAAAAGACATGTTGCACTCCTGTCCATTTCCAGCAGGCTTTCGTGATGGAATAGGGTGCTCACCTCGAAACACTAAATAATTATGTTTATAATTAACTTAATTTTAATTCTACATAAATAATATACAATGCTTTTAATAGCTAAACTACATTTATACAACAAAAGCAGATTGATATCTTATTACAATAGTATAAGTGTTGTTTCAATTTGAACATTATCAATATTAACAAAAACTATATTTTTCTTATGAATAAACACTTAACAAACCTCATCTCGCCAACCCTTGAGAGCACATAATTCATTTTCTTTACGTAAACCTTGTAATACTCCAGCAACTTTCGAGGTTCTTTCTTGGTAGTCTCTGAATGCAGGATTGAGTTCCACAACTTTACCAGTAATTCTGAATACCTAAATTTAAAAGATTAATATTAACAGTAAAAATATTACTGCAACTAGGAAATAAATATTCTTGAATACGCAAAGTTATGTTCAGACATAAATATAAAACATCAATATAGCATATATATACCTCCGGGAATCTTTGAAGATGTTTTAGTATATCTGGACGAACAAGCCCTACTTGGTGTCCAGCTACTAAAAACGGCTTACATATTCCTTGATGAAGTCCTTAAACAATAAAACACATATTTTCAAGGTACAAGCGTGGATTAATTTATGTGTGCATTGTCATTGCACCACTATAAAAAACAAACCTGATAAATAAAAACAATTAAATTTCCTCGCTAATTTCGTTAGTTCTGAAATGTTATTTTTATTTATAGAATTCATATCTTTCATATTTGTTTTACACAATTCCAATGAGAAATTTCAAGCGAACTTGCGGAATGTAATATCGATTTCACTACTCGATTATATTTTTAACATAAAAAAGTAAAATCTAAGGTATCAAATCGATTATTATCATGTAAAAATTTATTCACATGTGTTTTAAATTACGGATCTTTCACAATGCTTATTAAATTATTGATTGCATGGATTAATCCTAAATCTGCTAACTAGTATTATAACTAGGTACGAAAGTGATTTTGTTTGTTAAGTTTTAACATCTTAACTACTCAACCGACCATCATGAAACTTTACATATACATTGACAGAGCTATAGAAAGGTACAAGGGGCACATAAAAACTGTCCCCCATCACACGTGGATGAAGCCGTGCAAGGAAACTAGTACATTGATAAAAAAAAATATTAAGTTTTGGCGTGTCCGCTATATAATTAAATCGAAAATATCAATGATTAATATATGATTAATATGATTACAAATAAACGAATCAAAAATAATTACAAGAATATTTCATGAATCGATTATTTGACTATATATTGGCAGCCCTACTATAGATACAGTTATGACAACGCTTAGAAAAATAATATGGAGTATAGAGGTACCTCTACACTTCATAATAATAAATTACACATTATTATTTATGTTCAAAGAGAATTTATAACATAGTAAATTATGTCTTATTATTAATATTAAAAAACAGTATTTTTTAGATCGACTCGATTGATATTAACCCGCATTAAATTGAAATTGATTTACTTTAGAATATGCACACTGAATTCATAAAAAGTAAAATTTGCGTGTGTACACAATACTTATCAAAAAATATATTAGAGGTTGCTAAATGACTATAGATAATTTCAGCAGGCTATGTATGTATATACATATATATGTTTAGCTGTTCTCAAATATTTTCTAAACAACCTACCATAACCTGACAAGGTATCAATATCCAAAGTATAAAAGCTTATAGCAAAAATGTAAACAAAAAATTATAATAAAAGTAACGAGTTAATAGTTTTCAGTTTATTTCAAAGCATAAGTTTAGCTTTTATAAAATACAATATTATAAATTCTATATGTGATTCGGTAATTTAAGTCTGCAATAATTAACAAAAAGTCAAACCTACAACTAAAATTAATAGTACAGAGGCACTTACTACACTTTCCCACCATAATAATTCAATAATAATGTGTTAAAGCTAAAAAACAATTCTTGTAACGGGTAAAAAATGTTACTTTAAAATTTATTTGGGGTTATTAATTATGAATATGAACTAAAAAAAATTGAACAATTGGTCAAAGAGAATGTTCATCCGGTAAGGTTTTTTTTTCGTAGAACATATTTTTACTCTTTGGTTTGGTTATAGTTGACAGTTCTAACTTCTATAATTGAATCTCTCAAATGCGTCAAAATAAATATTGAATTGAATCAATTGTACTGTTTTAAATGTTTCTTTTTTATATTTTTAATGTTGCATTAAGTTATGAAAACTAAGGTGCTAAAATAAGTTTTAGTGTTCGGTTCGAAGTCTTAATTATAAAAATGTCTATCGATAATTATAGCTTCATAAGTGATATATCACCGATGTTTCGACCATATATTCAAAATATTTTTCATGATTTAAAACTAGGTATAAAATTCTTAAATAATAAATATTTCGTAGTCGAAACCTTATTTATTTAATATAATGTTTTAGGTCTGTGTAAAACTAAAGTGGACTTAGAAAGAATTGGTAGTACTTCTATTGGTTCTGAAACTCAGTTTCGGTTAGTACTACCCTATTGTTCAAAAAAATTAAAGTGGGATATAATATTTGACCCATCGGTACCTTGGTTTGCACCGGATTTCCGATTTGATGATGATACTTTCTTGAGCAATGCTGATGAAGAATTTTTAGCAAATGGTGTCCCAAGTCTTACAAAATGGAATGCCAATGATCCAAAATCCCTTAGTGATGTAATCTCAGAACTGATTAATATGTATAAAATATACCAGGTAATTATTACATATATTTGTCATATTTATTTACAATTGTTATGGATATGTGTTTTAATAAAAAAAATTTTAGGTAAAAAAATTAAATGAAGATGAAAGTTCTCGTGCTTCATTTGAATATAGTGCATTGCTAGGTAATGCTCTAACAACCGAGCAAGATGTTGAAGTTTGGGTGGGAGGTCATGTTGTGGAATTTTTAATTAAACTCAAAATAAATACTTCCAGATTACCAGAGCTGTACAATGACGGGTAATGTAATCTATTTAACAAATTATGGGTTTCTTTTATGTAGTGTCAATTTTTACTTGTGAATAATATAAGTATTAATGAATTATTTCAGGATAGATCGAAATCCAGGAATTGATACAGCTCTTCTTCTTGTTCGTTACCCTAACTCCACCAATGCAGAATTGATTCTATCACCATTTCTTACAAAAGTATTAGGAAACATATCCTTACCTATGTAATATTGCATTTCCTTATATGGATTTAATATTTTTTTTTACATAAATTCTATGTAATATATATCTATATCAATTTTAGGATGCACCAATCAGGAGTTCTAATGGATTATGTTCCCATGGTAACGGACATCTTAAACAACAAGGTAACAAACTAATAACTTTTATAATATCAACAAGCCTCAGTAACAAAAACATCTGTAATTGCTTTAATTTATCTACATCGAACGAAATGTTATGAAATTTTTGGTTAGTTTTTGAAGGATTGCAGTAACTGAATTTATAAGAGTTGGCCACCAACTTATGAAAATAACCAAAAAGATAAATGTTATATTTACTTAAAACAAGTAATATTTGTATTGTAGATTCAAGACCTTCTTAATAATGACAAACTGAAACGTGAATTATTAGCTCAACTTATTGTCAAATATGAGGGAGCAATATTAGAGCATGATGCGAGTAGTGCAGCACTGTTATTTGAAATGAATGATTTTCATTGGATTCTACAAATAGATATAGGTAAGATTCTGTATTTTAACATACAGAAATTCTACATTTCATATTTACACTATATTTTGATATATTTCTGGGAAGAATTAATTTCGAGTTTATTCTAATACAATACTTTTTTATTGTGTAAGAATCTTTAAAATTTGTAATGATTAATATGTTGGTTTCAGGTATCAATTTTCCAGAAAAACCTCCAATTCTGACCCTTCGTTCTGTTTATCATTGTTCTAAAGGAAAGCCCAAATTCAAAATACTTCCAAGCTGTCCATACAATAATTTTGAAGGATACATTGAACAACAAGCAGAAATATTTAAAAATGAATGTAAAGGAGTTATTCAGATCCACCAGACTTTAAATCTTGAATAAGAAGTGTATGTGTATAAATTTTAAAGATTTTCTACTTCTTAATTTTTTTAATTAAAAGTTAACATACAAATAGTTATTGTTATTAATAAATGTCTTAAGGTGAGCATTTGTCTGCAAATATAGATTCTTTATCTTTATAGTTGAACAATGTTTTAAAATATTTACTTAAGTTTAAATGCCTGTTCACATTATTAAATACCAAATGTAAAAATAATTGTTCTATAATAAAATTATTAAAAATAATTCTAACTAATTATTCTGTTTTTATATATTTGGTTCTATTTGGAGTTACAAATGAAAGAAAAGTGTATTAGTACTAACATTTATTAAGTTAACATAGTTAACAATTTTTATAACTTAAATGATCATATAGAGCTAAATACAGTAGAAATTCATATGAATACAGTAGCAAGATTACCAAACATTTGCGTTAGCGAAATGAAATATTTTTCTGATCTATGAATCAATCTTTAATTCATTCATAACTGCTTTAGTCTTTAATTACATTTTTGTATCAACTAAAAATGATAAACTACAAGTGTCTAAAAGTTTTTCAAATTCTTCTCTACGTGAAATTATATAAATCATTGAAGTAAATAATTTATATTTATCGCTGTCTAGTTTTTTTATTTAAATACAACAAAATATCACAACAGATATTTTTTAACATAAATTGTGAATTATTAATATGATGTAATATGATGAAACAATTAAAATCACAAAGAGTTACTGCAGTGACAAATTATGTCGACGGAAGTACCCCACATAAGTTATTAATTTTTTTATCTATATCTTAACATACCTGTCAGTAGGTTAGGACCTTGTACAACTATATCTACTCAATTTAAATTAACTCTATTCAAACTCATTACTAATTAGTCAATTTATTATCTTTTTTTTCTCCAATGAATTCATAACGATATCTCATATAAAATACTTTCATTCTGTCCCAAACATTCTCAACTGAATCCATAGCTGGTCTGACATCAAGTAAAGCAAATTGAAATTTGTTGTCAACTTCACCCCCATCATAATAATCAATGACATAGCGAACATCTTTTCCACAGCGATCCACAATCCAGTCATGGCGATCAAATGGCAATTCATACCTTTAAAATGAAAAAACAAAACAAATTAAATGGCTTACTATTGAATAATAAATACAAAACTAATAGATTTTTTAAATACACTTCTTTTTAGTAATAATAAATACCCTAATAATGATCTAAACTGTGCTCTTGGACTATATTGAGTAGCTTTGCCTCCAAAACTCTTAAGTCTAGGATGGCCACATTCCTTGGCATGCAATGCTTCCCACTTCAAGACTTCCTGCCATGCCTGAAATTAAATTGATAAAATCAATATTAAATTTAACCCTTTTATCATATATAAATTTTCATGTACATCATCTTGTGCTCTAGCAGTGAAAGACAACATGAGGAAACCAGCATGTGCCTAATTTCACTGAGATTCTGCCACATTACCCATTAACTTATGGAACAGCATGGTGGAATAAGTATAAAAGATAAGAGTACTTAGCTCAGCTGTGTGATATTCACAGGTTATTACTTTACTTGGTTTTACTTTATATTATATATCACACATACTTGCTCATTGTTAGCATTATGTATTCTTATGATATCTTCCATATCTTTTTGTTTGATATCTTCATCTTTCCAACGCCACCCTTTACGAAGCATTGCATTCCAGAACATTTGCTGACTGGGATACACCCAAAATTCTGTAGAACCATCTGGCATAGCACGAGGGATTGTAGAGACTTGACGATTTGTTGGTAGTGTGAATGGTTGATCTGGGGCTGGCTGCTGGTTTGCAGGTGGCATCTAGGTGAAAATTTATAGTAAAATATATAAGATGAATAATTAACACTATTTTTTTCATATAGCTTAAATGATTAAAAGTTAAAATGTCAGTTTAATAAATAAACTTTACCATGTTATAAGGATTTATATCATGCTGAACAGGACATTCCGAAGGGGTTTCGTTTTTCGTATTTGTGTCTTTTTTATGCATAGGACATTCTGGTGGTGGGTTTCCATTATTTCCAGGAAAATTTTTAGGAATTGCTTCTGCAGACACTTTATTTCCCATTTTATGTAATTAATATTATCTTACGTAAGGTCACAAGGTTAACCAAGAATAGTTTTCATTTTTCGCCTGAAAATAAAATTGTACGTAATAATTTCGGCCAACTTCTTATCTCTCTTCCGTATTTCAATAAATAATCTTTAAAAATGTTATAAAATTATGAAAAAGAACTTGATACAAACGTAAATTGTCGAGTGCAAATTTCCTTTGCTGATTAGCTGTCAATGTCTGTTGTCAAAGTAGTTGACTTCGGTCAAGCCGTTAAGCCAAATAGTTATATCACAGATTAGGATAAGCGCTTTCGGTATACTGGACTACTGTACCCCTAAGTGCTTAGTGAAACTTCTTGTGACTATAACGTAATGAGCACTCGATTTAACATTTTCATAACGAGTGAATTCAACATGTTCTGCATAAGTTCTTATTTTATCAAGCATCAAACCTCAACTGTAAAACTCAAATGAATCGTTAACGAAAATGTAGTTACTACTCTTAAATATCTACCAAAAACCGTAACAATTGTGCAGACTGCAGCCTTTGAGCGTTGCACAATAAAGTATGATATTACATAAAATTTCATTAAAAAGTAGCTTTTAGTTTCATATTTTACTAATTGAAGGAACTTGCTTTCAACTCAGAAATAAAACGAGATTGTCTTGAAATGAATGAATTATTTCTTATATTATTCGCAATCAGAAAATATTCTTATAATATGTTTTACCACGCAATGATCGAAGAAATGTTTAAAATTAATCAATTTTTTGCCATGAAGAGTATCTTTTAATGTTCTTATTGCCAGATTAAAAATGTAGATTATTATCGCTTAATATCAAAAATGAGATACTCTTCAGAAATATTTTAAAGAGGTTCGTATTAATTTTAATATTAAACTTACAGTCTTACATAATTAACATGAACAAATTTATATGTATATACGCCACGGTAACATATTTTAAATAATTTCCAAAATGCAAGTGTGTTCCAAACAGCACGAAGTTTTAATTAAATTGCTCAATTTTCCCGTCTGTGTGGTATATATTTTTAAAACTAACTTTTAACTTAAATTAAAATCCTTTATGCAGTCAAATTAAATAATAATGTTTATTATTCATGTCAGCCGAAATACGTCCACTGCTGGACAAAGGCCTCAAGGATCCCTCGAGGATGTCTATGTTGGCCGGTCTTGCGCTGCCCACATCCAACGTTATTATTATAGCTGCTAATTAAAAAACAAGTGAAATCTCTAAGTATACAAAACAAACCATATTTTTTTTATAATCCAGTGTAAAGTGTAATCCAGATAAATAACTTAAAAAAAGTATACTATTTTTTTTTATAAAAACTTAACCATACCAATCTTGTTATTATAAGTCATAATTTTTTTAAAAATAATTATATCATAGTTTATTTGGGAAGGCCTATTTCAAAAGAAACCTGTTATATTCCCTGGGTTCCCTTATTTTTGAATGTAATAAAATATAAGTCAGAACAACAAAGATTATGTTAATAATATTATGTACTCAGGTAGGTACAGGTTTCATTATCATCATCATCATCACCCTTTTCGTGTCCACTGCTGGACATAGGTCTCTCCAATGGAACGCCACTGAGCTCGATTTTCAGCTCTTAATCTCCAACCGCTGCCAGCCACCTTGCGTATATCGTCTCTCCACCTAGCTGGAGGGCGTCCTACGCTACGTTTGCTAAGGCGTGGTCTCCACTCCAGAACGCGTCTACTCCAACGGTCGTCGGTTCTGCGACATATGTGTCCAATCCACTGCCACTTCAGCTTACTAATCCTTTGGGCTATGTCGATTACCTTGGTTCTCTTTCGGATCACCACATTTGGGATTCGATCCTTCAGAGAAACTCCGAGCATAGCCCTCTCCATAGCTCGCTGAGCGACCTTGAAATGGCGGACCAAACGCACTGTCAGTGTCCACGTCTCGGCTCCGTAGGTCATAACCGGTAAGACACACTCGTTGAAAACTTTTGTCTTCAAGCATTGCGGTATTAGTGACGAAAAGACTTGACAGAGTTTTCTATATGCTGCCCAGCCCAGTTGTACTCTTCTTCGTGCTTCCCCCTCGAAGTTGTTTCGACCCAACTGCAAAGTTTGCCCAAGGTACACATACTCCTGAACAACTTCGAGAGGAACTCCGTTAAGAGCTATTGGTTCCGGACTGACGTGTTCGTTGAATATTATCTTGGTTTTTTCCAAGTTCATCCGGAGACCAATTCGAGCAGAAGAATCAGTCAGGCTGCTCAGCATATATTGCATGTCCTGCACGGTTTCTGCCACGATGACGATATCGTCTGCAAATCTCAAGTGCGAAAGGTACTCGCCGTTTACAGTATTAAATAGGTTTATTATATTTAAAATTAAATGACAGGTGTTGCAGAAATATATTTGTTACATTTAGTGTTAATATGAAAAAAAAAAATCAAGATTTATTATATATTTTTTAATTCTACAAATACATTACCTAAGAGATTAATAATTAATAACAAATTTAATTATTATTTTTTCAAGTATTTTAAATACTTCTTTGCATTAAAGTTGTCCTCAACAGTTTCCGTTATTTTCACTTTTCTTCTTGGTTTCCTCTTTTCTAACTTAATTTTTCGTTCTTCTTCAGATAATGTACTTAAATCTAAAGGTAACTGAAAAAATTAAATAGGTAATCCATTTTGTTTGAGGTTATTAAATTATTATAAATTGGAGCAGCGTGGTGGAATAAGCTCCAAACCTTCTCCTCAAAATGAGGAGAGGAGGCCTTTAGCCCAGCAGTGGGACATTCACAGGCTGTTTCGGTTCGGTAATATATATTACATTCGATTAAAATGCAAATATTTCCAAAACACTTGTGTTACAACAAGCCGAGATGGCCCTGTGGTAAGAACGCGTGAATCTTAAGCGATGATCGTGGGTTCAAACCCGGGCAAGCACCACTGAATTTTCATGTGCTTAATTTGTGATTATAATTCATCTCGTGCTTTACGGTGAAGGAAAACATCGTGAGGAAACCTGCATGTGTCTAATTTCACTGAAGTTCTGCCACATGTGAATTCTACCAACCCGCATTGGAGCAGCGTGGTGGAATAAGCTCCAAACCTTCTCCTCAAAAAGAGGAGAGGAGGCCTTTAGCCCAGCAGTGGGACATTCACAGGCTGTTACGGTACTTGTGTTACAATTTTGATCGCAATAATTAAGTTAATAAAATTCTAATGAAAAAAAATTAACTGTTTATAATGTGCACAAGTGTGTGTGGCAATCAGATCCTCATTATCTGCACCCATAGATACAAGATAGAATAGCCAGCCAAAATTATTATTAAAACTGCAATGATTCTATTTCAATATCATTTACAATTGCATATGAATTTAGACATTGCCACTCAACTATTAACATCCATAGTCATTAATATATTTGTATGTATATTTATTTTGTAAGTATTTCAAACACTACAATTTTTTTAAGCTCAAGGGTTAATACAGTGCAATTATGTTCATTACAAAAAGAAACACTGGATACATCTTTAAATTATATGATGTATGCACTTTAAATCAAATATATGTACTTTAACCAAAATGAAAAATCTAACAGAATGGAATATTCCATCATCTGTTCTTACATTTCCAGTTTTAACAATATTTAATTTCCTCAATCTATGAATAAAAATATTAGAAATACTTACTTTTATAATTTGTCTAGGTTCGTGGTATCTAATGTTTATTGAAGCGCCATTTGGTAGGATAACTTTCGTAGGATACATTCTTGTATAAATTTCTCTGTGAATTTTGGTTACACTAGATACATTACAATTTAATCTTCGTATGTTATATAAATTGAACACATAAGGCTTAAGTGATAATAATGCTTTAAAGTTCATTATGTTTCTAAGAACAACTTAAAATTAGTAAATATATTACTTAAAATGAATAAATTTATAAATAAAGTTGCAGTTTTCAACTTCAAAGCCAAGCAAGTATTGCATGAATGTCAATATAATATATTTGACATTGAGTTCTTGTCATTACTCATATGTAATATTTTTTTGTTCTTTTTTTTGCGAAAGAATTATTCCGGAAAAGTATCTCATCCTTCTTGTTTTACTACTACCTAGAGAGAGTATTACCTGAAAATAACATTTGAAGATGAATATTTCTTTCTCTGTATGTAACTGTCTACTATCCCTGTCTAATCCCGTTTTACTTAGCACTAGCAGTCCAGCAACGCCATCTAAATTTTATATTTTACGTTACGAGGTATTTTTTTATTTTTATACCCCAAGAAATAATTCATTAGCTCTACAAATACTATGCTATATATGGCTAGTGCTAAATACACAAAATACCATTGACCATGTTATGATATAAGTTTGTATTATCTTGGAACATGTTGAGTATTTATCTATGGTCTAACTACTTGTTATTGTATTTTAATTATTATGTAGCTTTGGTAAATTGTTCATGACTGTTTTGTTTGGTTTTGCTTGCAACTTTGGTAGGATTGTTCGCTGTAGGCGTGGGTACTGGATTTTTAGTATTTTACTTTTTGTGAATTGCGATATAGCATTACGAAACATGAAAAACGGATACATGTGATAAAAAACTTTATAAAATCAACAAAATGGGCTGTACTCAAAGTGAAATTTCACCTCAAAATGAAACACCTAGAAAGGGTTGTACCGATGTATTGTGGGTGGTCATTTATGTTATTTTCTGGATATTGATGGTATGTTGTATTAAAATTTTTGAATTTGATATTCCTTTTTATTTCTTATGATAAATTAATTTATTGTTGTTTTATTAACTTTTTTTTTTCAGATTATAATAGCTGCTATATCATTTGTGTATGGGAATCCTCAAAGATTAATAAATGGCTATGATTCATTTGGTAATACTTGTGGTGTCAAAACTAACAAAAAGCTTATTGATTATCCATTAGCTGGTATTAGTACTGCTGATAAAAAATATCTTTTTTTCTTGAATATAAAAGAAATTCGTAAATCTCTTAAAATATGTGTGAAGCAATGCCCAAATAGGAAGATGGAATCTTTCTTAGATATTCAAAACTTTTACAAGGAGACTGGTTCTAATCTCTGCAGCCATGACATCAATTTTGATAATAAAACAACTAAAAATGAATTGGATAAAAATTTAGAAAGGCTATGCCCTACCTTGCCTGTATATGACTCTTTTCCATTACTTAATAGATGTTTTCCAAAATCAGCTACGGACTTAGGAAAAAAGGTCTTCTCAGATTTCTATGATTTGCTTAACAGTTGGGATACTATTGAACAGATGTTGTCTGACCTGTATTCTTCTTGGAAAGAAATGATCATTTGTGTTATAGTCGCATTTAGTAAGTAATAACCGAATATAATGTTTATTGTAAATACATTTATATTGTTGCAATGATTAAATTTAGGATATTTTTTTTAGTTTGCTCGCTAATAATGGTGTCCATTTTACATTTATTGGCCTCTTTAGTATCTTGGATATTTATGATCATAGTATCGATAGCCAGTGTAGCAGGAACAGGCCTGTTATGGTATACATATCACGAATTAAGAACAAAGCAAAAAGATTTTTCTGATACAACTATGTTTCTAGCCGTAAGTATATCATAATTAAAACATAAAAGGGAAATATATGTTTTTTTTAAGTATTAATGTAAATGTGTATATTTACCTTACCTTGTTATATTGTAGTATTTGTTTATATAAAAAAAAAAATCTTATATCTTATAGATTCTCATTTAATTTATTGATTTTTAGGAGTCCCTCAAAAATGAACAAGCCTTTTTATGGTATTCAATCATAGCTACACTAATAACAGTAAGTGCAAGTTTTACTATAAATAACAAATAAAAATATAATTTAAATTATTATGGATTCATAATTAAAATAATTTTGTTTATTTTAGGTAATACTATTGCTGTTAGTCTGGGTTATGCGTTCACGTGTATCATTTTTGGCAGCATTGTTCAAAGAAACAGCTCATTGTCTAGGATCAATTCCTGCACTCTTCCTACAGCCCATTATCACATTTTTCTTCCTAATATTATTTTTTACTTTTTGGTCTCTTGTTGTAGTAAGTAAATAAATTACATAATATATGCTTAATACAATGTTTGTAATAATTGATTTTAATAAAAAAATAAATATGATATTTTGTGAACATTATTTCAGGTAAGTTTAGCAACGGCGAATTATCCAGGCACAACAAATTTCGTGAACAGTACAATATCATCAGCTAATGTGCAAAATGTTGCAGTTTCAACACAAAATATGAACAAGAGTGCTAATTTCAAGAGTAAGTTGAAAAAAATATTTGCTTTAATATTCAAATGATGCTATATGGATCTAATTACTATCAAAATATAAGTTCTGTTGTGGTTATACTACTAATGTAATATCATAGGTTATATTCTAGATGACATAGTGTTTGATCCAATGTGGGTAAAGAGTATGTGGTGGATGTGTCTGATTTGTCTCGTCTGGGGAAGTGAGTTCATACTGGGATGCCAGCAGATGACAATCGCAGGTGCTGTCTCACACTGGTACTTTAGGTAATTTTTTTTTTTTTTAACAAGTTCTCAGTAGTAGCCCATAGTGTGTACTCTCCCGAGGCCAAAATCATGAAGTGCTTTGTATAAATTTCTTGATTTTTTAAATTATAAAAAAACCGCAGAACATACCTATGTATGTTCTGCGGTTAATTTGGATAGATCTAGTGTTGTTCTACCCCTCGACACTATTTTCTGGGACACCTGTATGTACGGGTATAGTGTGAAAATTAATTATTCATCTTAACATTAATTAAGTAAATGTTATAAAAACGCAATAGTCAGAAATTATTGCTGTAATTATATAATTTTTTTGTATGGGTGTGCCTTTTGACATGTGAGTGAGATATTTCTAAATTAATTAATTTAGGTCGTAATTATTACTCTAGTGAATAATATTCGTGACGCAATTCAATTAAGTTGTGTTTTAATTATATTGACCCAGTTTTTATATTTTGACAGCTTCATTCGTCTAACTTTAGCGGCTAGCTTATAAGGCTGTAGATCCAAGGTCGTGGGTTCAAACCTTGGTTCGGACCAATAATTTTTTTTTACTGTCAAGAACTTCTAACAGCCTGGAGATTAGAAGTTGGCAGTGTTATTACTTCGTGCTTGAAAGCACGTAAAAGCCGTAAAAGAGTGCACTGATACAAATATAATATATCCTGTGTAGTGGCCTAGATTCACTTAAGAATATCATCGCCATATTTTTAATAATGAAATTGTGTTAATAAGTGTGTATATCAACTTTTTTTTTAAATAGAAACGACGTTTTTTTTCAGAGGACCAAATGCACATCCATCGCCAGTGTTGTATTCGATTGGTAAACTTCTAAAGTATCATTTGGGATCAGTAGCTAAAGGATCATTTTTAATAACACTTTTCAAAGTACCTCGGCTTATTCTTACTTTTTTACATGCTAAGTAAGTGTAATTTCCGTTAATGTTCTACATCACATTTTTCACTTGATGTTTTATATAAAATTAATAATTAGTACACTTAGTAAATTTTTAGTGCTATTACTAAATGAAATCTTCTCAGTTTTTCTAAAATACCAACAAATGTTTACTATATTGTTATAAGTTATTTATTTTAATTTTTGTAGATTATCAGCAAGAGCTGAAAAGGGTTCGGATTGCGCCAAGTGCGGTTTAAAATGTTGCATTTGCTGTTTCTACTGCTTGGAAAAGTTTATACGATATCTTAATCACAATGCATACACTATCATTACCATCGAGAGGTGCAATTTTTGTAAAGCGGCGGCAAAGGTGATTTTTTTTTTAAGTAAAAAACTAGCTGCTCCGCGCGATACTGTACGCGTCAATCTTTACTGCTCCTTTCCCGTGGGATGTAGTACTTATTATATACTTGGTGGTAGGTAGGTCTTTTTGTAAGCCTATCTTGGTATGTACCACCCACTTATCAGATAATCTACCGCATAACTGATATACTTAGTATTTTTATTCCGGTTTGAAGGATGAGTCAGCCAATGTAATTACAGGCACAAGAGAGACAACATCTTAGTTTACAAATTCGGTGGCGCATTGGCAATGTAAGGTAATGGTTAATAATTCTTACAGTGCCAATGTTTATGGACGGTGGTTACCGCTTTCCATCAGGGGATCCTTTTGCCGTCAGTCTATTTTATATCTATTTTATATATACTTATTTACAATAACATTTCTAAATATATAGATTATCTAACGCAAAATGATTTTCTCAAATCGGTCTGGTAGATTCCGATCCATCAAACTTCAGCTTTATATAATACATAATACCATAAAGATAGATAAATTCAACGACAATTTAAAACATTTTGCTTTCAACTTACGAGACTGTGATTCAGTTTTATAAATAGCTAATAATACTAAGTATGTATGTAGGTTGGTAGTACGTAATCCTCTATTAGGTAATCTCTTTAAATGGAAATGTGGTCACGGTGACTAATGTGAATCAGCGATACAGTTAAAATATTTACTACTAGGAACAATGCAGACACTCATAACTGCATTGTTCCTAGATGATATTTAATATTGTTAGTTGTAAATATAAATAAATTTGCAATATTATCATTTTTCATTTTCTATACACAATTTCGTAAGTTTTCTCACAATGTAAATGATATCGGTTTTGGAAATGGTATACCTATTTAAATTGGAAATGTTTTAAAATTTAGGTAAAGCTAATTAGAGCTGTATTTTTCAAAATATAAACAGATTAATAAAAATAATAATAATTGTCGCATTTCAAAATAGATACTTCTTATTTCGATAATAATATTTGCATATAATATAAATTCTTAATATATATCTTCTTTTCTCTAATAAATAAAAATGTATGTTCGTCTTCGATGGCTAAACCATTCCGATCAGATTGTGATGAAATTTTGCTGTAATTATATAATTTTAGTAGAGTTATTCTGCGTCTGACCGTAATGGTTTATTTAACCAGACCAAAAACAAGATTTTTTATTTGTATGTTTGTCCTTTAATATAAACGTTCTATGTAGACCATTATTCTACCCATTCGAAGCCGGAACGGGAGGCTACTTTTTAATAAATTTATCTTTTGTTTTATTTTAAATCAATTCTTCATCCCAGGCTTTTAGCACTATAGTAAACAACGCGTTGCAAGTGGCGACTATAAACAGCGTGGGAGACTTCATCCTGTTCCTGGGCAAGTGTATCGTCACCGCGGTCACCGGTATCATTGGTCTTCTGTTGTTGAAACGGAACACCGATTTACATTTCTACGCGGTGCCCACCCTCGTCATATGCATTTACTCATTCTTCATCGCGCACTGTATACTTTCTTTATATGAGGTATGGGTTAAATAAGTTTATTTTTATTTATTTATTAGTATCCCAATTTTATGTTCCCCCGATAACGTGTATGCAATATTTTATAAGGATCGGTTGAATAGTTACGACAACGTGAACTTGTAACAAACAAACAAACTCACTTTCGCACTTGGCATTAGTAAGGATTAAGTTTTCTGCGCGGTTTCCGTGTTAAGCGTTACTACTTTGCTCGAGGGTCGTACCGTGATGTTACGAGTTATAATCATAGAATTTTTCTTCATCAAATGAGCTATCTAACGCAAAATAGTACAAGCTGTGTAAGCTTAATTTGGGATTAGATGGCCGTGTGTGAAAAATATGCCAGGATATTATTATTTAATTATATTATAATATTTTTTCAAATCAGACTCGTAGTACCAATGTCTAAAACGTTACTCAACACGAGGTTCACTAGTTATAACATGAAAGCGAAACTAACAAAAAAAAAAGAATTAATTATATTAATATTATATATAAATAGGATAAGGGTAAACAAATGATGATTATGACAGATGGTAGTGGACTGCCTGTTCCTCTGCGTGTGTGAGGACCGGAACATGAACAGTGCGGACGGGCGATGGAAGAACTCGCGACTCGCTGAGCTGGGCGTCGTCAGCGACCGAGCTGAGACAGAGGACTTGCAAGAGAAGTACTGATCCTAACTAGTGCATGCCATCTGACTTGTGTTTTGGTAATGTATGCCTTTAGCTTCGTTAACTCTTTCATTTTTATATAAATTAGTCTTTCCTCTACTCATTTGTTCATGGTTACCGTTTAACTGTAGTGCGTACAGAACCTTTATTTGACACACGTTGGAGTGTGGACTGGAAAAATGTTAATGTTAGCTTGAATGGATTGTAATGTGACAGGAACTGGCAAACGCCTAAGCTTTCTTGTTACTTATTCGCTATTAAGGTTGTTTTAATTAGCAGTGCATGTGGTGTTCTGAATGGTGGCTGTTGGAATTTATTTATGTAGACTTCACTAAATAACTATTTACTTAAAAGTATCTAAATATTTTATAGTAATGTTTTAAATATGAAAGCTTGCTTGTTGTTTTGTGGTGGATTTCTTAAGCATTTATATTGTTTTTATCTAATATGTGCAACATAATAGTATACAAATAATCGTAATCGAGCCGAGATGGCCCTGTGGTAAGAACGCGTGAATCTTAACCGATGATCGTGGGTTCAAACCCGGGCAAGCACCACTGAATTTTCATGTGCTTAATTTGTGATTATAATTCATCTCGTGCTTTACGGTGAAGGAAAACATCGTGAGGAAACCTGCATGTGTCTAATTTCACTGAAATTCTGCCACATGTGAATTCTACCAACCCGCATAGGAGCAGCGTGGTGGAATAAGCTCCAAACCTTCTCCTCAAAAAGAGGAAAGGAGGCCTTTAGCCCAGCAGTGGGACATTCACAGGCTGTTACGGAATAGTATACATAGTAACATGACATTCTGTGTGTTGTGTTGTTTTTGCTAACTGGGGAATGATAAATTGTAGTCTTGTATGTTATGCAGAAACTGTATACACAAGTATTAGTATTATTTATATAATAAGAATTTAGAGCCAAAAATTACATTCGAATGACTTAGATTGTTAAATAACAACCAAAAATTGGACTTAATTTTACTTGATCAAAATTTATATTTGGTTGGTTTGGTAAAACTTCTTAAAAGTATAAAAAGAACAATAGTATTTTATAAAAATACTATAAATTAAATAAACTCAAAAATAAGATATTTATGATTTTTTAATTGTTGTATTTATATAAAAAACATTTTTATAAAGGAGACATAAAATACTTATGCAAATACATTTTTGTTTCAGATAATCACGTTTGTAATATGAAGCAATCAAATTTCTTATAATTATGTAATTTGCATTATTATCATGTTATTGTGTGGGTGTAGCTGAATTTTTACACCTTTTTAAATAATATTTATTATACCTGATAAGTGTTCTAGGGTGTAAGGCAATGTTTGTACTAGCAAAAAATCAATATCTGAATAGATACTGCTAAAATTTAATCATAATATTTAAATAACGAATCTCAAAAATTGTGATTTTACTTTTTAATAATTTTAATTGCTAAAAAAATAGTACAAGTTATTAAGGGATTGAGAAATAATTTTTCAAGCATTTTGATATTCTCAAACTCATTCCGTTTTGTTATTATAGAAACATACTATTTAAACATATATATTTCTAGAACACCAATTTTGGTGCTGTTTATCCTATTATGGCATATAGTTTCATAAATTAATTTAAAATTCTTCATATTGTTAAAGTTAAAATGTATAGTTTATCATGACAAAGTCTCTATGCACAAGGATTGTTGTAAAAGTCAAGTATCTTTTGGATGATAAATAATCATTTCAACTTTAATATCGGAATCTCATTAAATAGTATATTAACTCAAAAAATATTTTTTTACCTACAAATACTTTATAAAATGCCGTTATTTAAAAACTATATAATGACATTATTTAAAAAATGCCGTCCTTTCTGAACTAAGCTAAACATAATCAATGTATTTTAAAACTGTGTATTGTAAGTTTTAACAATTTTTTATTAATTTTAATTGTAAGGGGCAGTTTTTGCCATAGAATGTAACTTTACATTTTTTTTTAAATTAGATTAGACTATATTTTTATAGACCTGTTTTCTGTTCCTTTTGACATTTTAAGTATAAGAAAACTTTGAATTTATTTTAACAATGTAAATCTAGGTCCGTAACTCTCAAATATATTTTTTTAAACAAACATAATATAAACTATATTTAACTTAAAATTGTTATGTAGTTTTCCTGTAATTCTACCTCACAAAATCACTTCCATTATTTACAAGAGAAAATTATTAAGTTATCATGCTTAGACTTGCTTCTAATAATTCGTCATAAATATATTTAAAAAAAAAGTGTTCTATAACAATATTTAAGTAATTATAAAAAATAATGTTTTCCTGCTTTTGTTAAACATTTATTTATAATCTTGAAATTGTTTAAGCATGCTTTGGTATAAATAAAAAAGTGTGAAATTATGAATATGATTTTTATTATTTCAAATCATTTTTTTATAACCTTTTTCTTGATGAACTTTTTTCTTTTCTTTATTTGATCTGATATTGCCTTACTCTTCGCTTTAAGTTGCTTACGTCTTATGGTTTTATCAGACCTACTGGTAGTTAACCTCATACTAAATGCTGGTTTCTTTTGTGCTTCAATGTCACTCTCATCAGCCACTGAGTCATTTTCTTGTTTGATTTGTTCTGGAAGCAAAAATTTTAAATTCATTTTTATAAACATTTGCATTTGAGAATCAATAATATCAATATCAGATAGTTTATTAAATCTTAGTCAAAATTAAAAATTTAAACTTGTACAATACCTTCCATAAGAGCATCTTCAGCTTTCTTAATAGGATCACCTTTGAAGAAATCAGTTCCTTCTATATCAGGATAACCAGTTTCTGGTCTAGTAGCTTCATTCATTACTTTCTTCTCAATCCTTCTTTCGTATTTATTAGCAGCCTTCTTATTATATGCTTGCCTTAGTTTAGCGGGACTTACATACTTAGCATTTTCCCATAAAGTAGCTCCTCCAAATGATCCCGAAAATATTTTTACCTAGTTGATAAATAAAATTTATATTTTTCTATTATAATTAGTATAAAAAGAAAGCAAACATAATGCTGTCTTCTAAAGTGATTTACTATAGTTTGTGTCAAAACTTTTGTATTGTAAAATTACATTTTCAATCAATATCAAACCACATATAATGCTTAATTAGAACTTACTGGATTTAACACAAAGCGCGGGCCTATTTCAGCTAGAGCTCCATCTTCAGACAATATCTGGTAATTTCTAAACCAAATTCTATTATCCAAAATCATAAAAGTATAAACATGATCAAAGAATGGTTGACTTTTAGGGTGATGTTTTGGAACTCCGAATATTTGAATGAGTAGTTCTTTCAAGAGACTGAAATGAGGATCTTTAGTGAACTGTGGATCAAATGATAAGAGAGGTCTAGAACCTCTTAAACAGTTACCAGTCATTTTTAACTCGCCCATTGTGTAAACTAAAAAAAAAAGATAAGTTACATTTCAAAAGTTTAACCATATTATAGAAACTTTTAAAAGTGTTATAAATATTTCTTTTTACTATTAATCAAATTAAAAAATAAATATATAAACACTTTATTCAAATCAAGTAATAACAATAATACTTACTATTTTCGACTAAAAACTTGGCACTGGGTCCATTAGGGATATTAGAAAGCCATAGATATAAGTCTCTCATTTTTCTACCTTCAAATAGGATACATTTATTGCAGTTTTTCATTTCACTGATTTCATTCACTACATACAAATTTTTACTTCTCTCCATTTTGGACTCACTTTTATGATGAGGCATTAATTTTTTAAAATCCTCCATCAAATGCCGATGGCGATGGTTAATACCGCGTGCAGCAAAAACAAGTACCCTTTGTCTGTTGATCCATTTTACCTATAAAACATATTTTAGGCAATTAACTATAAGGACTAAGTTCAATAATATTGCTTACAAAAAATAAAAATAAAATATACCTGTCTAGGTGTAGGATCGTCGGACATACGAACAGGCGGTAAGATTACTTCATTTTCTTCTTTATTGTTTTCCTTTACTTGTTTATCTTGTTTCTTAATCTTCTTTGCCTTAATTTTCACCATTTTATATAATTTAGTGAATATTTAATTACTTCACACTTCTTAAAACCACGTGTTTACCACAAAAACAATTAAATTGTAGATTTGACAAATAAATGTCAAATGTCGACACTTGACAGCTTCAAGAATTGAGTCAATGAGAATACAAATTCGTAGAGTTGAGCACAAATTTAATGTGATTTATTCTGGATCCTGTAAAAATTAAAGGGTAGTGATCAATGATTTCAAAAAGTACAAACATATTAAACCCTTTTCTCTTTACTCGGTGGTAATTTGCACAAGCCCATCAGAGTTGGTACCAACCACTCATCACACGTTCTACTGTCAAATAGCAATACTAATGTGTTCCGGTTGGAATGGTGATTGAGCCAGTGGAACTAATATCACAAGTTACATAACATCTTAGAGGCATTGATGTGGGTGATGAATGGTTAATATTTCTTAGTATGTCAATATGTATTTGTGGTGGTGGCCCATATACCCATATCTACATTATAAAAAAAATCAGAAATTACAAGTATTTTTTTTTGCTTTATTTCTTGTACCGATACATTATAGTCTTTTCTTAGTAAGAACACAATTTATATAAGTAATTTACTGGTGGTAGGGTTTTGTGCAAACTCGTCTGGGTAGGTACTTAATGATGATCTCAGCTACATTACGTACTTTGATATTCTGTAAATTTTACAGTCAATATTATCATTATCTAATAATAGCTGGCTTAATTTTTACTCATCAGATATTCTACCGCAAAACAGCAGTACTTGATATTGTTGTATTCCGGTTTGAAGGGTGAGTGAGCCAGTGTAATTACAGGCACAAGGGACATAAAATCTTACTTCCCAAGGTTGGTGGCGCATTGGATATGTAAGCGATGGTTGACATTTCTTACAATGCCAATGTCTAAGGGCGTTGGTGACCACTTACCATCAGGTGGTCCATATGCTCGTCCGCCTTCCTATTCTATAAAAAAAAATGAAAAATGAGGTTCGATTATAATAAATAGCGCTAATCGTAAGCTTTAAACTAGTACTTTACGAAAACTGTAATAGTAAAAAAGTAAGCAATCGGTGAATAAATTATATAGTTGGAATTAATAATTATAAAAAAGATAATATTACACGGTATTGTTCAATTTGTTACATTTTTGCAGGTATTGTTATATTTTACCGCAATGAGCAAAGTTACGAAGAGCAATGGTAAAGTAGAAGGTTCGAATCCTAATTTTTTTTATCTGTCATACGCTCATACACTCCGTAATCTAGATTAATATGCTTACCTGTATTAACAAATCCAAAATCTCTTGTATCTTATTTTAAAAAATACCTGCTAATATTTATATTAGCAAATCAGATAAAATCCTTACTAATGTATATTAAACGGGTTTGGCAATTACCGCTGTACTAAGCAGGTATTTTAATGAGAGTTGATACCTACAGCGCATAGTAGACATATTATTTTATCGTATGTAAATTATACGTCAATGTAGCAGCTAAATGCGTTATGTGGCGTATAATTTAGTAGATAAACAAACGCGGATAAGAACGCTTGCGCAATAGTGTTTTAAAAATATCTACGTTATAGAAATATATTTCGCGTATGTCTATTTCATCGTAGTATTCTTTCATAATGATAAAATCAATACCATATCTTATTTCAAATTTAAATAAGGTTAATATTCTCTCTCAAGCAAAATACACAACAAGCGTCCTTCCACAATTTTCATCAGTAAGTTGTCTATACAATACAAATCTATGAGTATTTATTTGCATCAAATAGAGGAAATCATATAAATTGTTTTATTATAACATATAATATCTTTACAATTACAAAATATAACAATATTTATTGAAGATATTTGCTTTATCTCTTTGATAAAGTAAATTTCCTAATAAGTAAGGTCATATTAGGCAAAACAGTATTTTCCAATCCTAATTAAACCTAATTACCTACTTTAAATGATATAAATCCCTATACTAGTGATGAAGTATTTAACCTCAACTCATTTCCCATGTTATGTTATAGAAGTTTTTAAAATTACAACATATAACCATTTGTTTGGACTATATAGGCACGGATAATACGGCTGATAAAAAAAACACACACGTATAAGTGTAAATTGATTTTAGGAAAAATATACCGTGAAAAGGAAAAAATTTGGCATTTTAAAATCAGCAGATGTTGAATATTTTAAATCTGTTTTAAGTGAAGATCGGGTACTGACCGATGAATCAGATGTTCTTCCTTTTAATATCGATTGGATTAAAAATTGTAGAGGTTTGTATTACTTTCAAAACTGTTATTATTAATTCATACTCAAATTAAATAATAATATTAGTAACCTGAGGTTGAATGCTTGAAACCCTTTTTTGGGAGTCCCTTATAGTAGTAATTTTTGAGTATTTATTATTATTTTTGAGACTTTATTATTCATGTGTACAATCAAGAGAATAAACAAACAAATAAGTGACAATAAAGACGTAAATACGTGAATATTGATTTTATTCAGTCATTATGCAATCAATATACATAAGCACTTGAGTCTAGGTATACATACTTGAAAGTATACTTATAAATACATGATATTATTAAATACATTTTATTTCCATTAATATATGAAAAATGTAAAACATTTTATGGCACAGGGCAATCGAAAATAGTTTTGAAACCTAAAACAACAGATGAAGTGTCTCGGATCCTATCGTATTGCAACAACAAACGTTTAGCAGTATGCCCTCAAGGCGGCAACACCGGACTGGTCGGGGGTTCAGTTCCAGTTTTCGACGAGATTGTCATAAACCTTGCCTATATGAACAATATTATCAGCTTAGATGATATATCAGGTAAGTTTAATAATAATTATATTTTGTAATACCCAAACTAAATTCATATTGGTATATAGATTGACGTAACACCTCGTAAAAACAAGCTTACCTCTCCAGTTAAAGTTTCTTAAAGTTGAAATTTCCACAACGACATTTTTAGCTTAAGTTATAAAATAAACCTATGTTCCAAATTTCAGCTTCGTAATTTCGAATGTGCGTTGATCGTCAATTAGAACAAATAATTCTATAAGTATAGATAGATGCGTGATGAAAAGGAATCTCACATAAACTTTATATACCAACATGAATATTCCTAGTTTAATAATATTTTATTTTAACAGGTGCCTTAGTATGTGAAGCGGGGTGTATTTTAGAAAATCTAGATGACTATGTTCGCGATCACAACCTTATTATGCCGTTGGATCTCGGCGCTAAAGGCTCGTGTCATATCGGTGGGAACATCAGCACCAATGCGGGAGGCCTGAGACTACTCAGATATGGCAATTTGCACGGGTCAGTTTTAGGGATCGAAGCTGTAAGTGTTTTTATTTATCTATAATACGAGTACCTTCATTTGTCACGAAGTTGTTGTGTTTTCAAAGCTTTTTTCACATCGGCAAGCTATATCGATAAGGTACTAACAATTCTGAAGCTGGCAAAGATTTCTATAATTACATACAATCCGCCTAGCGATGTAAAAGTCGCAGGTACGATACTGACGTCCGACGTCTGACCCCTTGGGCTATTGTCATCCCCCACTCCTAACACTTAATTGGAGAGGTACATAGGAATATTAATAATTCCTTAAAAACCGGGCCTTGATATTATGCTTTTTTTATACTTAGATTATATTGTGTCAATACATAATATTTATATATAATTTTATGAGGGTACCTGTTAGAAAGAAAATCAATAACATTAAGAATTAATCGCCATAAAATTTTTGAATTAGATACTATTCTATACATGAAAAATGCCTAATATTATAAATATAATTATAATATATCGTTTTAATATATCCTACATTCAATTGTTTTCATACTGCAGAATAAAGAATTTTTACTGCAAAATAAATTGCCAACATTCTTATCCATCATTTTCAAAGATTGCGTTACAAGTTATTGTTAGTTAAATAAATAGGTAAAATAATTATTGAAATCATTTGAAAATGTATCATATTACATCTTTTTTATACATCTGATGTATAAATAACGTGTAATATGATACATTTTTAAACATCTTTGAATAACCTTCCATTACTTTGTAGTAATAACAAACACAAGTTGAAGAAACAAAAAAAGTACTTTTTCCGTATCTCAGTTATGAGTGAAATAATTACAGGTGAAAGCAGATGGCACTGTTGTGGATTGTCTACGAACTCTTAAGAAGGACAACACGGGGTACCACTTAAAACACCTATTCATAGGTTCCGAAGGCACATTGGGAGTTGTTACTAAAGTCGCTATTCACTGTCCCGCCCTACCCAAGGCCGTGTCTCTTGGTTTCTTCCGTAGGCAATTCTGTTTATTAAGGGTCACAATTATTTTATATTTAAAGGTATAAAAAGGGAAATAAGTTTTTGAAATTAAGGATAAAGATTTCCATAGCAGTACTTTACCTAAGTTTACTTTACCTTTACCAGAGATGGGCTTATAAGGTTCAAATATATTTTTAACCCATTCGGGGACACTAACGATAAGATAATATTAAAATTTATTTATTCTCCGTAATAAAAGATATAATTTTTTAATTATGCTATACAATGTTTCTTTTAATTCAAGTTTGTTTTAATTCAAATTCAAACGGTTTTAGACGCAGAATTTCGGAATATTGCATATCATCTTTAAAGTTTTAAGCATGTAACATAACCGCAAATATTAGTTTAACATTAATTATGCGTAATTACCTGTATATTACATGATTATAACTATTGCAGGTGTAAAGAATTTTGAAAATCTTCTTAAACTATACAAAAGTGCCAAGTCGTCTTTGGGAGAAATACTTTCAGCGTTCGAAATGGCGGACAATAGTTCAATTAGCTTAACTATTAAAAATTTCAAACTTTCGTAAGTATCATCGTGTATTATTATTTAAATGCATATAATTTTATCAGCTTCTTATGTGAAGTGTTTGCGTTGTTTCTATATATAATCAGTTATATAACAACCTTATCGGTTTTTGCCTTTGTTACATATTATTTATTATGTATTTAATTCACCGTTTTATCTTGGATCTTTACTTATTTAACGAATAGATATTTTCTTTCAATAAATATAATATTAAAAAGCAAGTAGTAGTACCTATATGTAAAAACCAACCTACTCAATATTAAAATAATGGTTGTCTATGAATTTAGTAATAGTTGTGATTAATTATCACGTATCAGTAAATAACATTTCGACGAGCCGGTTGGCGTTGTTGGTAGTAAAATTTAAAACAGTAGTGGGCATTCCATTCTCTTATATAATTATGAAAAATATACTAAAACATTGGCGTAAACTTATATTTATATATAGTTATGAATTTTCATTTGAATCGTCAAGATTTTTTTAAGACAAACCTACAGCCAGCATTATCAACAAAAGTGTTAAATGTAAATATAAGAAGAGATGTAAATATTCAAATCAGGAGAGGCATCACTTAGTTTACAATTTTAGTTTTAGTGGAAGAACGAGACGTGAAAAAGTCAACATCTAAATTGTCAGCCATTTGTATTAACACGTGCGAACTAAGTAACAGCAAAACATCGCAATGCACCGTACACAAAACCGTGCTGCGGCAGACATAGGTCTTTTAAAAATAATACCTTTTTTTCTTTAACCGAAATCAATAAGACAAAAATCAGACACCATCATAACCGTCACGATTTAATCAAATATATATTCCATTTAAGAGTCCATATAATTTATTCATTTTTTGGAGAAAAGCTTACATTAACATTATTTATAGAAACCCAATAGGTGACTACCCGTTCTATGTGCTGATAGAGACGCACGGCAGTGACGAGACCCATGATAATGAGAAGCTGACCCGATTCCTCTCCCAAGAGATGGAGAGTGGACTAATATTGGACGGGACTGTCACCTCCGAGCCTGCTAAAATTAAGGTATCCATTATTAAAACATGAGTCGACATTATACTTGAGTAATGTTTACTATTAATAATACTAATTTTTGATTGGTTTTGTGCAAGCTAGTATGTGTACAGACTATTCTAAACGAAAAAAGTGTAAAGATAAATAATACTTGGATATTAGTATTCTTAACTATTTATATTTACTTTCATTTACCTACTATCTCAATAGTTTCGGTAACAAATTCGCCGATTCGTGTATACATGATGAGATTATGATTATTCAATTTAATTCTATGTCTCGACCAATGATATCGCGTCAATTTAATGTCAAAAGTTGTTTATTTATCTTGACTCATCGTGTGATTGGAATCGTCTGTAGATAGCGTTATTACTTATTTAAGGAGGTAGTGACCAGTTAAAATAAATAAAAGACGAGCAAATGGGCTACCTAAAGTTAAGTGCTCACTTCCTTCTTCCTCCACCAATAGACACTGAAGACGGCCAAGTGTGCGACATTCATATGACGTCTTTAGAATACTATTTCGCCTACAGGGCGCAGTTCTGTGATGTCCCTTATACCCTCCTATTATTAATTCAGAAAAAAATATATACTTAGAATATCTGGCACATCCGGGAGAGTATAGCGGGTGCGGCTTTAGTGGACGGCTACGTATTTAAATACGACGTGTCGCTCCCGTTGCGCAGCTACTACGACCTCGTGCTCACGCTGCGGTCTCGTGTCGGCAACCGCGCGCTCGTCTACGGATACGGACACGTCGGTGCGTACCAACACATCTGTATTTGTATGCTTCGTTCAATTTCTTGATTTGGTCAATCACGAAATTCGGGCATCGAGATGGCCCAGTGGTAAGAACGCGTGAATCTTAACCGATGATCGTGGGTTCAAGCCCGGGCAAGCACCACTGAATTTTTATGTGCTTAATTTGTAATTATAATTCACCTCGTGCTTTACGGTGAAGGAAAACATCGTGAGGAAATCCGCATGTGTCAAATTTCATTGAAATTCTGCCACATGTGTATTCCACCAACCCGCATTGGAGCAGCGTAGTGAAATAAACTCCAAACCTTCTCCTCAAAAACAGGAGAGGAGGCCTTTAGCCCAGCAGTGGGACATTCACAGGCTGTTATGGTTCAATTTCGATAGTACTTAATTATTTTGTAGTACTGAATTAATATCACTTAAGCTCTCTAAACTGACATATTGTGACATATTTGGAGGTAAAGAAAAACTTAATTTAGGTGTGTAATGTATGAACAAAAATTCAAAATGTAAACAAATTCGGTTTAGTTGTATCATTTTCGACCCGTACGTGGAACGTAACTCGACGTTTATGTGAAGAAAAATTGAAATGTATCGAACTTCTTGGACGTGATAAGCATTTTGCACAGCAACTATCATTTTCAATGTAAACAATTTTAAGCGACATGTTATCGTTTACATAATATGAATAAATAATAAATGTTGTTGACAGGCGACGGTAACATTCACATAAACGTGAGTGCGTCGGAATACAGTAAAGAGTTATACGCGATATTGGAGCCATTTATCTACGAAGAGGTCGCGAAGGTCGGAGGATCGATTAGTGCGGAACATGGTGTTGGATTTAGAAAGCCACAGTTCATACATTACAGCAAAGACAAGACGGCGTTACAGCTCATGAGAGATCTGAAACAATCTATGGATCCCAATGGAATACTTAACCCTTACAAAGTCTTACCAGACGTACCTGATATTGAGAAAGATTGGTCTTAGAGATAATATTTTTATTTTTATAATAATTTATATTTAGCATCCAACTTTGGGAGCCTAATTTTTTATTACGAATTGTTGAAAAAAAATATGATAAAAATTTAAATAAAACACGAATATATTTAAATGACTTTTATTAAAATATCCATTTATTCTTATAACATTCATAATATCACTGCAAAAAAATACAATGGAATATTATAAACATACGCCTAATTGCTTCAAATAAATAAAACCGATATTGCATAAACACATTCAAAAATTCTTTTATTATGTTATGATGGGAATAATAATAATAATAACACAAAAATATTACTACTCATATGAGTTCTCAGTAATTATTAGGATTCACTGCGCTCATGACACGACCACACTCTCCCAAACATTATCATACACGCATTATTATGCAATGACAACAAATAAATGTAACAATTTGGCATAATGTTGACCTCCACAACAAAATATTGTCATCATTTAATGAATCTTAATGATATTAAAAAAAAGCTCTATCACATGCTTCTAATGTAAACCGTGACAAGTAAACTAAAAGACAAAAAACATTTTCGTTTTAATTTTTTTTTTTCAATTGACTAAATTCCATCAGTTCTGAGTATTATTAAATTATTTGAAAAATCAAATAATATATCATTAACATAAAAATGCATGTGTATGTTTACCGGAATGTTTTTCTTGCCACGAAATAGTGCAGAACATATTAAAAAATAATAAAAGAAATACCGATTTTAAATTTAACCGTTTGGTAAAAGGATTTGTGCTGTTACAAATAAAAATGTCATTTGTGATATAAATATAGTCTACGTGTTAAGAGGAAGATATTCGATATTAAGATTGAATATGGCATTTATTGTCGTTAATTAGACAAAATAAATGGAAAAGTAATGAGATCACTAAACATTTTTAACATTTTAGACAAAATGTAAACAAGAATAAAGTAGATAAAACATGCTTATTTCTATCAGAAGAGGTGGGTACTACATATGTTATTATATATAAGACGGATTATGAGAGTAATAATAGTATTATTAAAAATCTTTAAACGTGAACCTAACACATCAAAAACAAACCAACGCCTTTTTATGATCAAGTTGTAAAAAATTTCATCAAAATCAAAGAAATACACCTTAATATTACATCATTTAAATTACATTGTAAATGTATTAGCTTATTCCGAATAACTGCATCGCGATCATATGTAAGGCCTTTTCTATTGCGTTTTGTGATAACAGCACCACTTTCGTATATAATTATTATGGAAGAATTCATTGTGTAACATAATTTATACTTTTACTTTTTATGCCATACTCATTCGAATAACTAACGTTTTTTAAACTACAAGTTTCACTGACTTTTTTTATTAAATTGTAAGACTAAATAGACAATAATTAATAATAAAAAAAAAGATCATCGACAATTTTGACACCTAAAGCCACATTTACACATGCGCGCAAGTGACGTAGACGTCTTTTGTCACACGTTTAAATGATTGGAAATGAAAAGTACGTGAATATGCTAACGGTCGCTTGTATTTGTCCAACTTTTCATCAAGAAGCGCATGTGTGAATGCGGTATGAATTATATTTTACATCTTAAATTTAAAAAGGCTTGATTATTTTGAACTTGCTCATAGTCAAATTAGGTGTCAAAATAAACGACCTTTGCGGTTTTGTATATTTAAAAAAACTCGGTATAGATAAAAACGATTTGCCAATTCTACTTTACTACCGATTGAGTTTTCAAAATTAATTAAAGAAATTTTGGTTGCCTACTTGTTTACATTTAGTCTATAATAATTATGTACTGTTACTGCATGCTCGATTAAAATAGTAATATTAAACATATGTTAATTAAAAACTAGTCATTAGTCACGTCACGTCGTAAAGCAAGCAAGTTTCCAGAGTCACAGACCAAATTGTGTATTAGATACTTCATAAAAAAAAAAGAAATGTACATTATATGTTATAAAGCATTATTTATGCGTACTATGTATGAGCTTTCGAGCTATAACATTCAATACTCGAGGAGCTTTTCAAGAGTATCTAGATATAATTCTTTTAAAATATGAATAATTCATTGGGATATAACCATACATGTGTAAACTTACATTACATTTTTTTTAAATTTATTATTGCTCGATCCATGGCATGAGTATACTATTGGTTTATGTAGAAAAGGCAACATATTTTAATACTTTATGTACCTTATGTTTATGCATATTATTTATAAATTGATTATAAGCATTCACCGAAACTCTTTTTATTGTTTTATAAAGTTTTATTCTTTTTTTTTACTTTTCACAATTGTCCTAATATAAAGACGCAATCTGGTCTGTTCCGGACGTGTCGTACGGGGAGAGATGCGGTTATCGTTTGATCTGATTGGAAATCTTGAGGAATTCCAAGTATGCATCCTGCATCTCTAGGTCCATACCCGTGTCCCAGGCCTCGTTCTCCAACTCCTCACTAAAGCCAATTTCAGATATAAGAAAAAAAAAAAAACTTGTATTTAGACTATACTTTTGGAAAATACCCTTCCAAAAAAAAGTTTAATTGCTGATAAGCTACCATTTCAAAACATTATTTAATAATAAATATCGATAAATTTACACTCATAAATACATTTAAAACCAGAACTCACAGAATGTCGTCATCGAGCGAAGCAGGTTTGTTCGGCAAGTTACTTTGGAGGAAGTTGCACTCTTCCGTTGTCAGCGACTGCCCGTCGGCTAAGTACCCGCCTGCCAACCCGTCCGTTTCAGAGTTTGTTTCTACAGGCCGAAAAGTTAACATCGAAAAAGTAATAAAAAAAGATACCGATTCTGGATATAGCTTTATTAAATAATTAGGTTAATAGGAGGAACAACTAAGTTTTCGTATCTTATATATTTTTTATTAATCGGTAGACCAGAAGCATTGTTTACATGTACTATGGAAGTGATCCCTCAGTTTCGTTATAATCTGCTCTATATTTTCAAAGACATCGGATAAATAATTATTTTTCTCATTAAGAAATTCTGTATTTATGTAAAATGTTTGGAAATATTACCAGACGGAATTTGTAAGGAATTTATTCTCGATAACTTGTCTAATAATTTCAAAATACATTAAAAGCAATCAAAACAGTATATTGAAAATATGGCTTCCTTTAACCTTGAATATCTAAACACTTGCGTATACGAAGATTCTATGAGACACGAGGTAACTAAACATAGATATTGACTATCGAATGAGGACTTATACAAGTTTATAGTTTAATATTTCACCGCCGGGAGCTTATATTTGTTTGTGCGGTGCGGGTGTGTGTGCGTACGTGCAGGTGCGGGCGCGGGCGGGGGGCGGCGGGTGTCGGCGGGCACGCGGCGCTCGTCGGGCTCGGGCTCGGCCAGACCCCAGCGCGCCGTGCGCAGCTCCAGCACGCGCTGCACGCATGCCAACTGCGATCGGTACTTGAGCCTCTCGAACGCCGCTTGCATGCTCGTCGGGCAGTCCGCGTCCAACGCGATACCGGACAGCTGAGCAATTATTATTATTTGAGCAATTTATAAAGAGCCAGCTTGCACTAATATATTGTGATTCCAAGTGAGTGATGAAATTATAATATTTTAAATGAATAGAACATTTTCATTGTATAAATTTAATTTCATAATTTCTGTACATGACAATATATTTTATACTTATTATGGGAATCATTAATAGAGAAGTCATAAAAACAAATGTATACCCTGAAACTTACATAAAATATTATGTTTGAAGAAATATGTAACTATATTTAAATAAAAACAAGTACATATATATATGGCTTTTACTCACTTTTAACAACTGGCAGACTGCTTTTATATTGACTTCTTTATCTGTGTCAAGCAGGTGTAACAATACTTTACAAAGACTTTCTCCCAATGACCTTATTCTTCCTCTCTGTAAGATTTATCAGAATAAAAATTGTCAAAAATATTTGGATGTGCCAAGAACAATTTAATAGATATATTTTTTTAATAACATGCTGGATTATAATTTTTATATAAAATAATTTTAATAATATAGATAAAACGACAAATAAATTTGAATACAATGTTGCCTGCATAATCAACAAATTGTATGACTTATGACATGTGTTATTTAAACATGTGAAATAAGTTGACTATATGTCACAAAATTATTTATTCATGTTCTTTGACAATAGAATGTAATGTTTTAATTATAAATAATTTTCTTCATTTCAACACATTGTCATACCTCTTGATTTCTATTTAGACCATTCTGAGATCTGTAGTTGTATTTTGGCTTGTGGGTAAAGGTTAATAATTATATTATTTTTGTTGCCTAATGAGCAACTGATTTTTCTATGACAGAAATTTAATTTATAAGAACTCTAATACAAAGGACAGAAATTCATACTCTGAACAGATAAACATTTTTCTACAAATAATAAATAAACTAAGTCACATACACTTAAATAAAATTAATCATGAAACAGTATTTAATAAATATATTACTGTCCAACTAGGTCAGTGACATTTTTAATGAATATAATTGCTACCTGATTGTCTTCAAGTTGTGTGTATATTTCAGCTAAAAACATCGCAAAACCGCGCATATTCTCCTCAGATGTTTCAACACCACTTATAATTTTGTTCTCTTCAGCCGAGCAACGTTCGAGTAGACATGCACGGAAAGTGGAATCTTCTTGAGGTACCACTGAATCATACATGGAGCACAGACGAGCTCCGTTGTAACGGAAATTTGCTTCAGCAATTGACTGTAAGATATAAAAGCTTATTATAGACACATTGATAAGAAATTATAACTGAGGTATATATTATACTCTAATTGTGTTAAAAAAAAGCAGCAAAGCATTTTCTTTAACAAACATCTGCCATATCTTTCTACATAAATTTCTTATACAAGATTGTTAGTGTTGTTTCATAGTCTTAACCTAAAACACAATTACACTATATTTAAAACAACCCCTATACCCTTATAAAAATGACTTTTTTATGTAATTAAATAGAATAAATATGTATTTTATAATTTCTTATAAACATAACTTTTTCATAAGATTCTGATGTAGTTACGTAGGTTGAACCAGTTAAAACAAACACTATCATAGATACTAACTATACTTATTCAGTTTAATTAGCATAGACTTACCTGATTAACAATAGCTTCAACAAGAGGTCGAGTGTAGTCCACATCATTTAGTGTTAAAATAAACGAATCGACAAGTGGTCCACATAAAGTGTCAAATTTGCCAGGGTCAACTGTTATCTCACACATGACTGTAATCAGGCTGGCTATATTACCCTGTAAATAAATTGCAAAAAATATCCATTTATACAAAGAAACATTTTTAAAAATTCATAAAACAACCATGATTATGGTTATTTGACGGTTAAGCAAGTAAAATAGTAAAAACTTACTTTAACTTATATGATTTTTTTAAGCGGAGACTATTACTTATAGGTTATTAAAAATAAATATTGAGAGTTAATTAACATATATCAATTTTAAAAAAGAATGTATATAAAAATTAAGAAAATTATTATTTTATTATAATCAAATAAAATTGAGATAGATATACTCACCCGCAAATCAATATTTTCAGTTTCTTCGATTGAATTTGACAACTCATACAAATTATAAGTGTCCAGTTCTTGTGCTTGTCGAATTCTATCTTGGGGGGAGGAAAACCGCTGCACTCTATAGGGCTCAGGTGGATATGCTACTGGAGCTTGACGAACATAGTTGGGTGGATACCATTCCTTAGCTTCTGCTGACAGTTTCGACTTGAGAGGTTCAGCTGTTGCTAAAAAATTAAATTTATTATCATTTTCGTATTTTATATTTTAAATTAATTCCATAAAAAGTTTAGTACATAACAAATATTTCAATACCAGTAACCATTCTCTCAGATTTAAATTAAGGATAATTTACACTACTTCGTTTAGTAGCAGGACCGGTTGCTTTATGTCAAACTACGCCGACGTCACCATAAATGAAAATTCTTACAACTTTCACCTGAGTTATATATATGTCGATGTAATATACTTAAAAACGATTAGTGACACTGATCAGTATATATTTACGTTACAAAAGTAACACGTATAATTATAAATAAAGAATTTTACATTTGGTTTCTTCATTTAAGTGCTTGGGCTGACGGAGCTCTCGAGCCGTCTTTTCGGGTTGATGCCAACAACCACGGCCTCTACCTCTAGATCCTCCAACCTCCCCGTTATTCATTTCAAGAAATATCAGCGATATTGATACACAATAAAAGCAGTATGTTGACAAATTTTTGAACAAATTCCATACACCGAAACAAAAAGCACTTTAAATTAGTTTGCTAATCTCGCTCGTTGATTTCGACACGTAAACAAAGGCAAATACTTCAACAACGTTTCACGACACTACCTCCATGTTTTATTTGAGCGAGTGAGACAAAATCAAATCACAGAATGGAAAATTGTATTGGATGCGTTCCTAAATATTTAATTTAATATACAAAAATAGTCAAACGGTATAACCACATAGTCATATTGTGATTATTTTATGTAGTGGCCTTTAAAAACTAAATATATTGAATAGGGCTTTAAAAAAAAAAGGCAAATGCCTATTTCCTAGTTCTAGTATTAAGATACTAAATAGGACATCGCGATAATGCATTCTCATACATGATACGTTATTTATTTGATATTTCTTTTTTTTGCATCAATCAATCAATCAACAGCCAATCGTTGTCCACTGCTGAACACAGGCCTCTCCCAAGGTGCGCCAAAGCTCCCTGTCCTCCGCCTTCCGCATCCAGTTGGTGCCCGCCACCTTCTTAAGGTCGTCGGTCCACCTGGCTGGGGGGCGCCCTACGCTGCGCTTGCCGATTCGCGGTCTCCACTCTAGGACTCGTCTGCTCCAACGGCCATCGGTCCTACGACATACGTGACCAGCCCACTGCCACTTCAGCCTGCTAATTTTGCAAGCTATGTCGGTGACTCCGGTTCTTTTCCGGATAATCTCATTTCTGATCTTATCCTTCAAAGATACTCCGAGCATAGCTCGCTCCATAGCACGCTGAGCGACTTTGAATTTGTGGATTGTCCCGCAGTTAGTGTCCACGTTTCGGCACCGTATGTCATGGCAGGTAAGACGCATTGGTTGAAGACTTTCGTCTTCAAACATTGCGGTATAGACGACTTGAGGACTTGACGAAGGTTGCCAAATGCTGCCCATCCCGAGCGAATTCTTCGATCGGCTTCCTTCTGTATTATCTGTCCTAGGTAGGTATATTCACTAACACCTTCGAGAGGTTTCCCCTCGACGTATATCGGTCCCGGCACGACATGCCTATTGAACATGACCTTGGTCTTGTCCAAGTTTATACCGAGACCGACACACCGGGAAGACTCGCCTAGGCTACGCAGCATTTCGGTGAGTTGTTCCAGCGACACTGCTATGATGACGATATCGTCGGCAAATCGAAGGTGTGAGATGTACTCGCCGTTTACATGGACTCCATACCCAGTCCAATCCAGCGTCTTGAAAACGTCTTCCAACGCGTTGGTGAACAGTTTCGGGGATATTACATCGCCCTGTCTCACCCCTCTGCGCAGTTGGATCGCCTTCGTCTTACAGTTCTGGATGTGGACAGTCATTGTAGCGGCGTTGTACAGACATCTCAGTACCTCGATATATCTCCAATCGATATAACATCTCTGCAATGAGTCGAGCACTGCCCAGGTTTCGATGGAGTCGAAGGCTTTCTCGTAGTCCACAAATGCCATACACAGCAGCTGATTGTAGTCTTCGGTCTTCTGCACAATCTGCCGAACAGTATGGATGTGGTCCACGGTGCTGTAGCCTGATCGAAAGCCGGCTTGCTCTGGGGGCTGGAACTCGTCAAGTCATCTGGCAAGACGGTTCGTGACAACTCTTGAGAACAGCTTATACAAGTGACTCAGGAGGGAGATTGGTCTGTAGTTTTTCAAAACTGTTTTATCACCTTTCTTGAAAAACAGTACCACCTCACTCCGGGGTGTTTCCGGGGTCTTGCCATGTTGGATGATGGAATTATAGAGGCTTGCTAGCTCTTTCAGGACCGGAGTCCCGCCTGCCTTAAGCAACTCTGTTGTGATTCCGTCATCTCCCGGAGCTTTGTTGTTTTTAAGCTGTTCTAGAGCCGCCCTAATCTCGCCTTGGTCGACGACCGTCAGCTCCTCGGAGTAATGGCGCGTAAGAGGGGCGCGCTGGTCATCAATACTGATTCCCACGGGTTTATCCGATCTTGAAGAGAACAACTGCCCATAAAACCTCTCTACTTCTCCGACAATCTCAGGCCTAGAGGTAACGACCCCACCATTTTCAGTTTTAAGTTTTGTCAGACGCGGCCTCCCAAACTTGCGAGCGAACACTTTCGATCCCCGATTTTGCTCAATCGCAGCCTTGATGGCACGGGTATTGGAGCGTCGGAGATCGCGTCGCGTCAGCGTTTTTATTGTTCGATTTAAGGCCTTATCTGACAAAAACGATGGTAGTTCTCGTCGTTTTCTCATGAGCTCGAGTGTCTCAGCAGAGAGTTTTGGTGCGTTGTCTCTTCTCTGTGGCGGAAAACACTTGCGGGATGTGTTTTGCAGTATTTTGACCAGTGTGTCGGTTTTCTCATCAATGCTGCTTACGGTTTCCAACGCAGTGAATTGATTTTGAAGTTTCATTTGGAACTTTTCGGAGCCTTGAGCAGCTTGGAGCATGGTAGGTTGGAGAGTAGACCTCATCATTCTCGATCTTTCGGCTTTTAAGTCGATATTTAGAGTGCCTCGAACCAAGCGGTGATCATTTCCGGTATTAAACCTGTTGATCACTGAAACATCTCTAAATATGTGCCTTTTATTCGAAACGATAAAGTCTATCTCGTTCCTTGTCACGTTATCGGGGCTTCGCCAGGTCCACCTTCTCTGGGGCTTCTTTTGAAAGAAAGAATTCATCAAAAAGATCCCCTGCGCTTCGAGAAAGTTTGCCAGCATTTGTCCCCTGTGATTTCTGCAGCCCAAGCCGTAAGGTCCGACTTTCGATTCACCGCTATCTTGTACTCCCACTTTAGCATTAAAGTCTCCCATAACAACATTGTAGTGAGCCTTCGAGGTGTCGTTGAGGGCCTTTGCGATGTCCTCGTACATCGCTTCGACCACATCATCAGAGTATGTCGAAGTTGGCGCATATACCTGTACGACCTTCAGGGAGTACCTGTCGGAAAGTTTTAGGACAAGGTACGCTACCCGGTTCGACACACTACTGATTTCCACAATGCTGCTAATGAGATCCTTTTTGACTAGAAACCCGACACCACCCTGGGAGAGGTTATCACCTTCGCGGAAGTAGAGTAAGTTACCGGACTCTAGACTTATCGTGTCCTCCCCCTGTCTTCGGACTTCAGATAACCCCAGTATATACCAGTTTATATGACTTAACTCTTACTTCTAATTCGGCGAGGTGATGGTC
The DNA here is from genome assembly GCF_905147045.1 of Nymphalis io. Classification (NCBI taxonomy): domain Eukaryota; kingdom Metazoa; phylum Arthropoda; class Insecta; order Lepidoptera; family Nymphalidae; genus Nymphalis; species Nymphalis io. The sequence continues at coordinate 6,237,501 of NC_065892.1, read as the reverse complement.
CAGCCTCATCGAGCGTCCATTGTACGTTGCCATGTGCAATGGTTTTATACGGTAGCCTGCCGTGAACCGGTGATTCTTAGCACCCCCTGCCCTGCCGATACCGCGACCGCAACCTTGGTCGGGCCTAGCGGGCTTGCCGGTAACTGGGGGCCTTTTTTTTGGGCGCATCTGCCATTAAGGAGGGTTTGCCCATACTCGCCGCGCTGGGCAGGCGTGTTGGCAAGCGCAGTAGGGGGTAAGATATTTATGGGGGGGGGACGCTGCTGCCCATCCCCCCTTTTCCCCGTCCCTCAGTCGCCTCTTACGACACCCACGGAATGAGATTGGGGGAGTACTATTCTAAGCCGGTACTCCACGGCATATCTTTTTTTGCATAGTAACTAAATAATATACTAAAACATAATGGTTATTTATTTTTTAATGCATATATCAGTAAAATTTAAAACTTCAAAGATCGAGATATAATTTATATGTATTTTTATTATAACAATTTGAGCCGCCCGAGTCTGTGCGGGATGTTACCTCTGAGGGAGGGGTACGAGCAGGATTATCGTTAAGCTCTCTCAAAATACGCCACAGAGAGCATCTTGAGATGTTTGGCGATCGAATCGATTTTGAAGTCCTTGTTTAGGTCGACGTTACGTATGTACCATGGCGAGTTGGTAGTGATTCGAAGGAAGCGATTTTGTATCATCTGCAGTCGGTTGATCTGATACGGTGTGCAGTGGGCTCGCATAGGTCATAATGGGACGTATGAAGGTTTTGTATAATGTCGTCTTATTTCTAAGGGACATTTTACTCTTCCCACATAACATCACATATAGTCTTCCTAGCACGTACGCTCTGTTGCGCACTCTTTTGATGTGGGACTGAAAGTTGAGTCTCCTGTCGAGTGTGACTCCTAAGTATTTCACTTCGAATTTCCACGAGATAGGTTGGTCGAACAGGGTTATGTTTCCCGGATTGCCCATATGATTCCTAATGTAAATAGGGTTGCGGGTTAAGTGTACTGCTACACTTTTGTTCGGATTTACTTCAATTCTCCACTTCCGGAATCAATCGCCTAGTGCGTTGGCCGCGGATTGAAAACGCTTAGTCATCACTGCCGTCGAAGGCGAGGTCTTGTATAGGATGGTATCGTCCGCGACTCTTCGCGGACCCACAATTCAATCAAAGAGTCAATTTAGCCCTCTGGCTAAATTGACTCTTTGGGTTGAGTTTGGGATATCATTCGTGAATAACAAATAGAGTATCGGGGATAGTGCGTAGCCCTGCCCTGATGGGGTAGTCTCGTATAATGAGAACGAGTCTGTCTGACAATTCTAGTGTATAGTTTATATAATAAACCATTGTGCCAGACTTTGTCGAATGCTTTCGCTACATCGAAGAATAGCACCCGTTGAGGTGATTTTACCGATGGTGAAACCCTTGAGTATGTTTTCCGTTTGGCAGTGGACCTGATTGACGCACGAGTGCCTGGCTCTAAAACCGAACTGCTCGTTAATTTGAATCTGTTTGGCCTCAACGTGGGCTTTGATTCTTGCTAAGATTACTCTCTCGTAGACTTTTCCGAGAGTGTTGAGGAGGCTAATGGGTCGATAGCTCGTGGGTTGATTCCTGGGTTTCCCTGGTTTAGGGATTCCTATAACTATGGCTTCTTTCCAGTTGTCTGTAGAAGAGCATCGTGCCAGAAGGGCGTTAAATATAAGCACGAGAAGTGTTATAAGCTGTTGCGGGAGGCGCTTAATTGCTTTGTTAGTAATCCGGTCCGCATCAGGCGATTTTTTGACTTGTAATTCTTTGACAATCGATTCGATCTCCTCGACTGATATCGGTGATAACGGTTCGTCTGTTGGTGGCACAGAGCTGATGTTGTGTACTAACGTCTCGACCTTTCAAAGGTGTTCCGGGTCTACCGGTTGGTTGCTCGGTGAGCATTGTGATTCGAGGCTGTCTACTAATCACTCGGCCTTATCCAAGTCGTCTGTTACGGGTAGGAGATTCGGGCATAACAAAGGAGGCAAGGTCGCGGCTGATTCCCTTTGAGGGATCTCAGCATTGACCAGAACGCTGTGTGCAATGGCTTGGTTTCCCCTAGGCGAGTACCGCAGTTATCATCGCGGAAATCGTTAAAACGGGCTTTGACGTCCTTCTGGAGGTCCCAGTGTTTCCTCCGGTTTTCTTGTGACGGAAATGCGTCATGAGCTGGTGTGGCGGCGTTTTTCCGCGTGATAAGGTCTTTCAGGGCTTCAGGAAACATTCAGAAACCGTCGGGGGTTTCTTTAGGCATTCCCCTGATGACGACGCGTAGTAAGCGCTCGTCTTCAAGTGCGTGGACTTGGACCCTAAAAATATCTTGCGCGGTATTTTTGGCGTGCGTATAGTAAGTACGCTTCGCCGATATTATGTCGGAAATTGTAGTCCACCTAACCTTATCATGTATGAAAACCGGCGGTGGGAGTTTCGAGCTTATTTGTTCGTTCGTTGACGGGGTGGCCGCTCGGGGCACCGGGGGTGTGGGTGACGCGGGTTGCGAGTAAGCCATAATTGGTTTAGTTGGCTTGACCGGGCTACAGGCTTTGCGAGCCTTTGTCGGGCGTTTGCAAGGAGGCGGGGCTTGAGGAGCCTTCGCCTTTCTCTTAGCTGATTTGGAGAGGATGGTCTCGAAACCGTCGCTCTCCTCCTCCGTATCTCGAAGCCACCGGATGTGGATCCGCGGGACCCCTCACTATCGCTGTCGCTTTAGACCCCCATTGTCTCACCGGTGGGTGACGAGGGGTCGGGCGAATCCTGTCCGTGAGCTTCGGTGGCGGGCCCTAGACCTACAGTGCTCTCGACGTCAAAGGCGAAGTCGCGCAGACGCTCTACTGCCTCGTTAGGTAGGTGCTAGTGGAGCAGCTTTAAGAGCTGTTCCTTCAACAGCTTGCTTAATGGGTCCATGTGGCCCGACTAGTTTTAAATTGTTGCCTACTTTACCTGTTAGGTGTGTGCCTACGGTGTGATCCCTAAGGAAATCTTCCCGTGGGTGGCAGAAGTTAATACACACTCCTTGTGTGTAATTATAATCTACGTGTGTACTTACTGACGGGTGTTGGCTTGCAAAACTTAACACGGAACTCGCGAAGTACACTACACTTCACTTCACTTCTGTAGTGCAGTTCGTGACCAGAACTGCACTGCACTTGCACTTAGTGTCTTTCCACGGCGTTGAAAAACGGTTGAGGACGCGGCCTCGGCGGGCGATTGACCCTTCGGAAACAAAGGATTGGCACTCAGGTAGTCGCGCAGGTAATCGCACCTGTTGTGCGGGTTGGCTTGTTTGAAATTTTGCAATCGGGCTTCCCAGGTAGAGACATACGTGCGGGACGGAGGTTGGAACGAGAATGAATTTATTGAAAAACGGTACGAGTATATAGACAAAAAAGTGGAGTAAAAATTAACCAATCAGAATACAAGAAAAATATAAGTTGTAAAAATATAAAAAACAATAACAATTGCGAGCGTCTACATTAAAATTAGGGATTTTGATTGGCGCGTAAAAACCTGTTTTGCGCCTTACTCCCGCGCTTAATTCCCCACTATCGACGATGCGCGGCTGATTCTACAAATACTCGTTTCACCGCGTCGACGCGTTCAGTCAGTTCGAGCGGCGCGTGGAGTGAAGATGTGTTTCAAGACGTCAGCAAGTTAATTTGTTTTCGTTGAAAAAGTGAAACCAATTGAAGCGAATATTATTATATGAAGATAATAAATATAAACAGTTCTTTTAAGAGCTTGACATTACGTCATACTCCGTCATTGCATGCTGCTTCTTGTTTCAAATAAACAGTTCTTTCAGAGCTATACGTTGTTTCAAACGATGACGTGATATAATGCGGCATGCGTGGCGTGTGTATTCTTGTTGCTTTGTGCGTATCGACGTAATGCTAAATACTCATAGTAAAGAAATATTTAACTTTATATTCCGCCTAACTTTGTTACTTCTCCTTCAACAGTAAATTCAGCAGTCAGTTAAGAGTGGTCAGCAGAAGCAGTACTTTGTCAAGTGTTTATACACTGCGCTTTTTTTCGTAATGGTCAATAAATATAGATTTTATATTATATCCCACGACTTTTTCTCTGACTTGTTCAAACTCCGTTATCATCCGTTTAACACCCAACATGCGAATGTGGACGATTCGCGCACGCTTACATCCTTTTTAAGCCGGAGCAGGGTTCACAACCGTACGATACTTATCGTGCAAGTACGATAATCTCATAATGATGTAAAATTTGATAATTACACTAACCAATAACAATTACAATTGTTTTTCCTGTCAGTGCCATCTATTGGCTCATTTCTTTCTTAGGAACAATGGCAGCCGCTTCGTATATATATTTTTTAGTGTACTTCGAATATATTGTTGTGATTTTGTAGAATATTATAATCATTATCCTGTTGTACGATAATTTTAAGGGCCCTGGTACGATAACTGTCTGGCTTTAGGTTGTGAACCCTGTGCCGGAGTTGGTTTTAGCGGCTCACGTAAAGTCGCGAATTAAAAGTATGAAATCACCATTTTTATTTATTTTTTACAAACCCAGTATAATCGTGAACATAAATGACATGACACACCATGAGCCATACACACAAATCAGATACCTGCATGTTTTAAGATGACTTATCCTAGGGTGTCTACGTATACAAATATAGAGGACAACCGACAGCGTAGATATTGTTTTGTTAACTAGTAATTGTATAAATGTAAATTATTAATTGCCATGATTATAATTATTATTGGTTTTGTATATTATTATTAATATATAAGACATTAATTTCATAAAACCATTGATATAAAAAAACCCTAGATACACAGTCACGAACAAAAGTAACACTCGAAACTGTCACTAAACAAGTAAACACTCGGCAATTCTATATAAGTAGTTATAATTATACAAAAAACAATTTTTTTGCAAACTCAGTTTTCAAGTTTCAGGGTGTATCTACTACGGATCACTCTTAAAACTTTAAAAATATAATTTTTTTATGCTGACATGGCAACAGGCAACAGCAGGAAATACATTAATTTACTTGGAATAAATTTAGTTTATTGTAGAGTTGTCTTTTTACTATTACTTAGTCTATAAACTTTTCTATAATAGCTTTTGTACGATTATTTTTTTAAAATTTCTATATTAAAAACTATATTATAATGTATAAATATTTGTCAAAAACTATAACACAAAAAAGTTCAAAATTAATAGTTAAAAAATTAAACATAAAAAAAATCGACCCCATTGTCTAAGAAAATGACCCTGGTCATACGACTAAAATAAAAGGAAGCTGTTATGCATAGTTTTTACACTTACAATGCGGACATTGAAATATGCCGTATTATACTTGGACCGATGAGTGAAGTTTTGAGATAAATCAAAATCACATATTGCATTGTATATTAAGTCATAACAACAACAAAAACTAATCAACAAACAATTTTACTAACCGATAATTATATATCCCATCCTTTTTTAACGTTCTTGACGTAATATTTTCCGGCATTTTTAACGAGCGTGCAGTGACGCGGGCGAAGCTATTTGAAATGAGCGCACAATTTTGAATTATGCGCTCATTTTATGCGGACGTTTTTGAGACACTGAGTGTGTATCTGTGGACGTTTTTTTGATACTGAGTGGGTTATTTATATATCAATGCATAAGACATTAATTTCTTGGTTCGAATTTATCATTATCATCACATATAAGATTAGGTGATAATTTTTCTTCACATTTGGTTGTAATTAAACAAGGTTTACATTTTATTAACTGATTTTATTATTTTACCATAAGTAAAGCATTAACTAAACAATTAAAACAAAAAAATGGTAATTATAGAATTAACAAAACATCATTATATGATTTTTATGAGATATCTTAACACTATGCTTTACAACTAACTATCTATACAATGACACTATTCCATATAAGATAAAACAATCTGTATTGTTTATATACAAAACTATTATTTAAATATTTTTAGTGATGAGTTTAAAATAAACCCTGTTTTTTTTTATTCGAAAATCAAATAAAATAAAAAAATAACTATAAAATTTCAAAAATTTCTTTTGATGGTTATAAATACATTAACACTTCTTTTAATGTACCAAGCACAGGGTTTCCTTTAGGTTGAGTAGGACTAGACCTAAGGAGGCAAAATTTCGATAAGAGTGTCACGGTAGCATGCGCATGTGATTGGTATATTAAAGGTAGCTTTATTATTTGAAATATACTGTCATACTGATTAAATAGGGATTATTTATACACTGAAGGATTCTCCACAGCCACATGTGCCTTTGATGTTAGGATTATTAAACACAAATTCTGCTGACAGTTTATTTTCTACAAAATCCATTTCAGTTCCTATAACAAGAAAAACAAATAATTTTTATTAAATATAAACATGTTTTTTCTGTATACTCTATACAGAAAAAATAGATCTAGATATAATTTCAATATCATTTAAGAACAGTAATTACACAAAAAAAAACCATTCAAATTTGCCTAAACCTTTTTAACAATAAAACACACTCAAAATCAGTTGCTGTTTTTAAATGATATTGAAATTATCAGCTCATTAATAACACATACCTAATAATGTCAACTGTGCTTTTTTATCAATTATAATAGTTACACCGTCTTGTTTTACTTCTTCATCAAGTTTTCCTTTAGCAGAAGCATAATCAAGAGTATAAGATAATCCATTGCAACCTCTTTGTCTAACCCCAACTTTTAAACCAATAAAACCTTTAGCCTCTTCCTTCGCCATAATTTCTTTGATTTTTTGAACCGCTGATGGGGTTAATATAAGCGCGGTTCTAGAAGGCAGCATACGTTTTTTTACAGCGCGCACAGTTGCACTTGCTATAGTTTTCGTAGCCATCTAAAACAAGTCTAAATGTAAGTATAAATTTCTATAAAATTCAATAAATTCTTCATATTGTTTTATATAATTTGTCCAAAATATATGTATAAGAATTTGTACCGCATCAAAATGTATTACTTTGAAAAATAAGTACCTTTTTCTATATAGTTAAGTTTTAACGTCAATGAGTATACTTTATTTTCAATTATACGCACAACTTTTACCTTCAATTTTGGAACTATAATATCTTTATATTTTTATTTTTTACATCATTTTGCTGTCAAAATTGTCAAATTGTCAAAAGCAAATTTTCAAATCGAAAATTAATGCTGTCATTCTGCTGTCATGCTGTCAGTCTGTCTGTGATAGTTGATTGTGTATTGTATACTTAGTGTAGTGTATAAATAAGCAAACGTATTCTATCATTCAGCATCGTCTTTATTATAATTATTCTTCAAATCAGATTCAGTTTTTATTTTTTTGGATGCTAATAAAAAAAGTAATCTTTAGTAGATATAACGCAGTTTCTATCTATTACTTTTATAGTTCTTACTAAAAATTGGCCGAGCGACTTGGTAGCTGTGCTGTAAATGGTGGAATTATATTATTTCTGGATACAATGTAGAAATAACCTACCTACCTATACATGTTTTAAAAACATTTCAAACCTAGCAGGTTAATCTAGATTTCTTTTTATTTTCGAAAATATATTTTACATTGACAACTATTCAAAATCGCAGTTATTATTTAAGTTAATTTCTAATTATCTTCAAATTTACCAATAGTAAATATTTTGATGTTACTTAAATGATCTTTGTTGTATGTACAAAATATGTTTATCTTTCTCAAATCTAAGATTTAATTTAAGTTTGAATATATATAAGTAATTTAAAAATCGCAGTTACATAATATATTTTCCGCATCATATAGCTGACAGCTACGTTTAACGTGAACGTGCCGTAATTGTCTACGCGTAATTGTCACATTCTAGTTTTAGGTTGTCATTTAGATTCTAAACAGCACATGCGTCAACCAAATGTCAACAACACAAGTGAACGATTAACTAACGTCAACAATTCATTAATAGTTATAATAGCAACAACTAAATTGCATTTAGGAATTATAATTATAATTATACAAAATAATTTTCAATTCAATAAATGAAATGAACTAATCTCTTAGGGGATAAGTTTCTTTAGTAAATATAAAATCACTCGGATTTTAGGTTATCTATTTGCAACTAGCTCTTACTTTAAATACCGGATGAATAATAATTGGAATCGCAATCAAATGAGGGGTGGAAATAATAGGGGTCGAGGTCATGGTCGAGGTAGAGGATCCGGCGGATTTTGGCCTCAAAGAGGCTTTCGAGGTTCTAATTGGCGTGGATACAATCGGGGCGGCGCCAGGCAAAATTATGAGGACAGAAAATTTAATCAGTGGACTCAGAAACCAAAGCGTGATGGGCCAACCAAAAAGCTCTCAGAACAAGATATTGGAGTTACGGAGTATTTAAGTGACCATGAGGGTTTTAATGGCATTATTAAATCTAGGTAAATATAAAGTTTCTGAAAGCTTTTTGTCTTTTAAAAGTTTTTTTTTGACATATTATTCTATTATTATGCTACTGAAAGCTTACGGTGTCTCATAAAGTTAGTTAACAATCAGTTAGCTAACATCAAAAACAAATATATTATACTCAATGTCAATACCATACCCTATTACAATTGGAGGTGAAGTAAATTTAAATAAACTAGATTTTCAAATTGCATACGATTTTCTAATGATTCTGCTGTATTACACATAATAACCAGTTCTTGATTAATTTGCCTTTATTTATAATGTAACACTAGTCCACTTAACTATATAACTTATTATATCTTTGAAGGTGATAAGTGTAATAATTATGTTTATAATTATTTGTGTTATTCTGTAGAAATTCGCTTCGTATCTCACTTGTGAATTTTGAAAATCAACTTACAATTATGAATTACGATATTGATGCATGTACTTTAGGGTAAGAATTAATATGAACTTACATTTCTGTAATAATAAAATTTATACAAATCCGAGCATAACAAGAACAAAATATAAGAAGTAATTAGAAATAAATATTTTTGTCTATGGTTTCATTTATGAATTAAATAGTTTTTCCATTTTTTTTTTAAATAAGTTTGCTATACATAGTAAAACTAACCACACAACATTTTATCAGAACTGGAATATTTGTGTAAATGGTATAATTTATTATAAAATAATTACTAAATTAATAATTAAATTAATGGTAGTCCACTTAATTAGTTCAAACCACATTAATTTACAATCTCAAAAGTTCCGATTAAAACTTTGCAGACATTGAGAACTCCATTTTTTGTGAATCCATAGTGAATATCATAGATTATTCAAGGACTCGATCAATGATATCCCATCAATTGATATCTCTGAACAATGATATTAGTGTCAAAGTTGTTTATTTGGGTTTACAAACATTTAAATATATATTAAATATAAATTAATTTCATAAATATTAATTGTATAATATTTTTTTGTAATATTCTATGGTATTATTATAGATTTGCAGATTTTCAAGTATCTGAAATTAATGAGAAAGGTGAAATTGCGAAGCTCACTGATTTGTCTGCACCTGAGCCACCAGTAGATGAGGATGTAGTGGATGATGAGGACCTGATTATTAATAAGTATAATTTAGAGATCCTGCCCATGGAAACTTGGGACAATATTAATAAGGTGGCTATATCTCCTGAAAAAATTGCACCAGTAAAAGTAAGTTTCACACCTATTTTAATGTTATTATTGGGGATAGTTGAATGGATTTATTTGGTTTATTTTCACTGCTTAAAATCTAACAGCTCATTAAGATTGCATTGAATATTTAAATCTTTGTTTTTCTTTACCCCTTCTTCAATTGGAATAACTCTTTTAATATTTATCTAGAAAAGTAGTAAAAAAATGTACACCAGTCCTTTTTTTTGTAACTGATACACATTAGACTGAGATTAATTCTCAGGAAATCTGCCATTACTAACAATTTACCTTTACAAACAAAAAAAAACAGTATAATTGCAGTTTATGCATTAGCCTTACAATAGCATTAGACTTAACTTAGAATCTTCAATGTTCAAACAATAATAAGCTGTTTTTTTATCTCAGAACTACTTGGAATATCTCTGATCTTGTGAGCCATTTTTTTGGTATTTTATGCCATAATATAGCCAACATTATGGCAAAAAATAACTTTAACTTGACCCCATTGCTGACCCGTGTTTGTAATTAATTGTTGAGGTGACGGTGAATTAAAAATAAGAATATGTTCATAAGCAATAATTGTATTAACATGTTTTAGGTGGATGTTACCGGCATGTCAAAAGAGGAAAGAACTAAGATACATGATGCAGTTAAGAAAGCTTTTGGTGAATGCATTGTTGGTAGCACTATTACTGAGGATGAAAAGAAGTTTGTTATCTTTGAAAAGTATAGGAAAGGAGGTCAGTGTATATTTTAATATCTATACTGAATATTATTGTCATTTCAATAGTATACAGTATCAGTGTTTTCCTGTTGAATTAGCAATGGTCCGAGTTTTATAAACATAAATTTAATGAAATTATATTGTTATTATACTAAAAATGCACAAAAACACCAACCTCGTGTCTGTTGACAGAGGGGTCCGACAAGTCCGTGAAGTCTGACAAAACATGTCCCTGCGAGCAATCGGCGTAGAGGGCTGTAGTCGCCGTCTGTAAGACCGTCATGATCCAGAAGGAGACGGCGGAGCGGGTACGGGAAAGGGCCGATCTTTCTCGGTGGAGACGACGTCGGCGTCGTCTCGGCCCTCTCACAGCCCCGACGCCCGAGGCTAAAAAGATAGAGTGTAACCCTGAGGCCGTGGATGTGTGAAGTGCCATGAAGAGGACGGCAGCCAGGATGGCCTCGTGCTGCCGTACGCACTAGCGAGAAGTATGGGGGTCGAGAATATGGAGAGCTCCACCGAGCGGCGCACAGCACGGGAGGGGCCGCGGATGCGTTATATCAACACGATCCCGCAACCTCTCCGATCCGTGCCGAGGACGGCTATTGCAGTGGTTTTAGTGGGTAAGAATCCAACATAACCCTCCCATGGGAGCCGGTTACCTTTCTGAAGGTTTCCACTGCGTTAAAAAAAAGAGGTCAGACAACCTCTCGCCCAAACTCCTGAATCTCGTTGCCGAGAGCACCGAAGAACTTCAACTTATGCTAGCAGATCTGCAAGTAGTTTCCCTGAGGATCGGTCTGAGAATAAACATGTCCAAGACCAAAATCATGACTAATCGCTGCATATGTACCTAACATAATCGTAGGTAAAGACTCCGTATAGGTATTCAGCGATTATATCTATCTTGGAAATCGTTTATCATTTGATCGTAAATCTCAAATACAGGAGATCGAACGACGCATTGTCTTAGGGTGGGCTGCTTTTGGAAAGCTCGAAGATACGTTGACATCCAAACTTCCACAATGCCTCAAGACCAAGGTGTTTAACCAATGTGTTTTGCCTATAGTCACCTACGGTGGCGAAACATGGACGCCTACTTAGCATAGCATGCACAAAATAAAAGTGGCACAAAAGGCGATGGAGCGTGCTATGCAAGGCATCTCTCTCGTTGATCGTATACCAAACGCGGAAATCCGACGAAAAACGAAAGTCGAAGATATTGGGAAGCGTATCACGAGGATAAAGTGGAGATGGGCTGGACACTTATCAAGACGGGAAGGTGGAAGGTGGACTAAAGTCGTTACGGAGTGGTGACCTAGAGAAGCGAAAATGTTAGTGGGCAGATCACCCGCCCGATGGTCAGGATATTTTAGAAAAATGGCAGGTGCTCAATGGATGCGATTAGCCGGACTAAAGGACCGGGAGAATTGGCGTGCCTGTGAGGAGGCCTATGTCCAGCAGTGGATTGATGTGGGCTGAATATGATGATGATGATGATACTGAAAAGTAATTAAATTATGGAGTAGTGGATATTCTTAATTATGGGCTTTACTCCCATTATTAAGGTTTTTTGTGAATAATATTGTATGATAAATTATGAAGTTGGAAATAAAACGTATATAAGCTAGGACAAAGTTATATCATCATATTTTCTGGAGCCAAATTTGTGTGAGTGGCCAAAGAACGAAAAACTTGGTACAATGTAAAGGTTAAATGTAAAGGTACTATAATTTTACTATTTAAAACATTTCAATATGTAAGATATATCTTGTTACAGTGCGTGTAGACAACAGAGTGAAGTGGGTGTGGCCGGGAGAATATGTCCGCTTCATAGTATATAAAGAAAACTGTGACACTATGGAAGCTGCACAACGCATTGCAGAACGGTTGAGATTAAAGTATTTATCATTTTTTAAATATTAGATCTTATTTTATGTCCCTGTAACCCTGTTCATGAATATGAACATGTTCAAAAAAGTTCACGAATTTTTTTTTAAACATAGTGAAATCTATTATGGGAATTAGTAATTATAATGGCTAAATAAAAAACCTTATACCAACACATGGAGCACGTTTGATAGGTTGTAGTACATAATAATTAATATTACTGTTGTATATATTATATATAAATAGCAGCGCTTCGCATCTTCTTTTTCGATCCGTAGGCGTCTTAAGAGGTCCTTAACACCCCTGATGATAAGATTACATCTGCCGATATCAACTTGTTTGTTACATAGCTAACACACACTGACCCAGCCGGTGGGGTCGAGGTCCCTCTTTTATTATAACCCGTCCGCGCTGAGGTGTATGACGGAGTCAATGCATAATCATTATCCTCCTTCCCGTCGCCGACGGTGTCCTAAGCCGAGGTTCGGCCTCAGAGGAGGCGCCCTTAGGAGACACGTACCGAGCCCTTAAGTGGGCTCCCAACATCCGGCTGAGTATCTTAAAGACTCGTCGACTTGTCCGGTGATGCTATCAAGGCCACTTAAACCAAAAGTAAAAAGTCAATTCGAAAAAAAAGCGCTTCGCAATTCCACTCACTTTATATTTAGACTTCATGTTCATATAAAATTATATATGTATAATTCAGTTATTTAAGGTTAAAGTGAACTAAAAGATAGAAATAAAAGAAGTTACTATTTACCGAGTGCTTTGTGCTTACCACAGCTTGCTTGAATAAAGTACATTTTGATTACATTACAGTATAAAGCCATCCATGGTCGGTTACGCCGGTACCAAAGATAGAAGAGCGAAGACCTCCCAATGGTTCAGTCTGCGTAAAGTAGATCCTAGGAAAATCGTCAATGCGTGTAAGGACTTGAGGGATATCCGAGTCGGGAACTTCAGCTTCAGCAATGATAACCTTAAATTGGGAATGTTAAAGGGAAATGTGTAAGTTTAATTATTATTATGTTTAAATTTAGTTCAGTTCCTAAACATATTAACAAGTTGCTAAAAAACACCACGTGATTAATGGAAGCCAACATAAAAGCAAAGTTATTAATTGAAAAATTTCATTGTTTTGTTGCATCACACAAAGCCATTTGAGATTTTATAGATCCTTAAGTTAGATTAATAAAAAGGTTTGGAGTGTATTCCGCCAACTATTCGAAAGGTTGGTGGACACACATGGGGCAAAATTTCAACCGAAACATGCTGATTTACTCTTAATGATTGGGTTGTATTAAAATCCCAGGTCCTCGCGATCGGCGACCTTATATCTTGACTAGATATAAAGTATTTTTTTTTATATTTGGTGATTAAATATCAATGCAGACCTGCAACTGTTACATTGTTCAATTATATTTTAAGTGCAGCAATTTGAATACAGCTAAGGTTATATATCTGCGTTTCCAGGTTCCGTATATGTCTCCGAAACGTAAAGGCGTCAGATGAATGTATCGACAATGCATGCACATTGCTACAAACAAATGGTTTCATAAACTACTACGGACTGCAGAGGTTCGGTTCTCGTATCGATATGCCGACTTACGAGATAGGAAAGAAACTGTTACAGGGGAATTTTCAGGAAGTATGTGTTTATTATGTTGGTTTTAAATTTTGCTTCGTATAAAATTAATTTAGTCAAATCAAAAACCCATCACAATGTTTAAAACTTTATTAATTAGGAACAACTAATTTTTTCTTTCATATTATACGTTAGTAAATATAAATAAATAATTATGTCATTACATTACAATATGATCATGCTTATAAATGCTTGTAAATTTATAGACATACAGACATCATTGTCGTAATTTGTATAGATAGTAGAAATAAACGAGTAATTCGATTGTCCATTTAAAATTTATTCAATATTACTTCTGTCGATGTCCATTACAAAGTAGGAAATGTTTTCATTCAGTCAGTGCATAAAATTTATTCGAAATGTAACCTCCCACTCCCGCAGGCTATCGAGTGCATGCTGTCGGATTGCCAGGACGTGTTGTCGACGTACCGCGCGGAAGGAGCGCGCGCCGCGCTCGCGAGAGTGTCGCGCAACGCCGGGAACGAGGCGAGAGTGTTGCGCGCGCTGTCGCTGCGCCCACACGACCTGCTCGGCGCGCTGGACAAGGTTAACTTTAATCCAATGTGCGACTAGCGAGTCGATTTTTACATAAAGGTTTCCTATACTCCTTGTACGATGAGTGATGTGACCCCGAATTACCAAAAAACCGGTGGTCCCTTACAAAGTAGGAAATGTTATTAGGTCGCGCGCAACGCGAGACTGCTGTACATCCATTCGTACCAGTCGTTGATCTGGAACCGCGTGGTGTCGGAGCGCCTGCGCCGCGCCGGCCGCTCGGCCGCCGTCGGAGACCTCGTGCCGGAACCCGGGCACGACGACGGTTAGCGACTCCTCGCTCTATTGTACTCGACTAGGCATTTTTCACGTCCCATTGTATTTCTCCACATCGCATGGTATTCAGCTGAAGATCATTGGCTCTATTGGCCGGCTCTCAATCCTTTAAAGTTAGGGAAAACTATATTTTGATATTTTCTTGCGCTCAACATTTACGATTCTAAAGCTTAAAATCGCCCAACTTTTTGAATTTAATATCGCAATGAAAAAATAAACTAATTTATATACCGTTAAGACATTAATTAGTGGACATAACTTTTTTGAAACGGAATACTTGTTGAAAGAAAATATCCGTCTAATAGGAGATTATATAGTATACGTTTACGTTTTTAAATTATCTAATGTTTTGTCAAAAATTTGTAGAGGCAATGGTGGAAGAAACTGATAATGATGATAATCAAATGGATCTACAAAATGACGAAATATCAGATGATAACGTGACGGCCACAAATAATGCACAAAAACCTGCAGAAAAAACAGATACATTCACTAAAAAGCTTATGCCAGTAAAGGTTTTAACTCAAGAGGACATTGACAGCGGGAAATACACGATATTTGACATCGTGCTACCTCTACCCGGGTATAGTGTTGAATATCCACCCAACATGATAGATTACTACAAGGAGCTACTTGAGAAAGATGGATTAAAGCTTGACATGAGACACAAATATAAGTAAGTTTGGGTTTTAAACATATTGGTCTTGCGTCAATAAGACATTTCAAAAACTTATAATTTTGTAATTCCATAAAGAAAAATAATATTGATCGTAATGAACGACTTAGAGAAGTGCAAAGTTATAGAAATGGACTAGGCCCGTTGTAATCTGTGTGTCCTTAAGTACATAAACCATTCGGGCGGCTACAGGGCCTACAGCATGTGCGGCGGGTACCGGCGCTGCACGCTGCGGCCGCTCGCGCTGGAGTGGCGGCGCGCGCACTACGCGCACCCCGCGCACGACCTGCTGCTGTCCGACCGCGACCTGCTCGACGGTCGCACCGCGCCCGCCGGCGGTGAGTGTTCGCGCTCGCTGACCTCTTTACGCCAAATTAGCACCTACACCTATTTATAACTTTTTGAGTCCGACGAACGGTCGCAACCAAAGAAAATTACAAGTGCAAACTATTTCGTTAATTTTTATTATATATAATTTTTATTTTTTAGTTTAATAGTAGAAAGTTAGTTAGTAAACAGTTAATTAGTTATATCAAAATGTTTTTTTTTTAAATTTGATTTATTCAGATACATTTTATTAATAATTGATTTTGTTCCAGGCGGTAAATACAAAGCTCTGCTCCTAACTATGACGCTACCCACGAGTTGTTACGCCACGATGGCTCTCAGAGAATTACTGAGAGTGGACACATCGAGTGACAGCCAAGCGTTGCAGAATAATTACCATGAAGAGGGCGATAAAAATAGTAATGATAATAAAGAACCTGAAGCTCATGAAAACGTTAGCTTAGGAGACAAAAGAAAAATTGATGATGATGAAGATCTCGATGAAGATATAGTTAAGAAAACTAAACAAAATGGTGATGAATAAATATTTAATTATAACTTTATAATTTGTTATTTGATTGAGTTAAATTACCATAATCTTTTATGTGTTACAACGACTATACAGTTTTTTTTTTTATTAGGAAGGCGGACGAGCGTATGGGCCACGTGATGGTAAGTGGTCACCAAACGCCCTTAGACATTGTAATAAATTTCAACCATCGCTTACATAGCTAATGCGCCACCAACCTTGGGAACTAAGATTTTATGTCCCTTGTGCCTGTAATTACACTGGCTTACTCACCCTTCAAACCGGAACACAACAATATCAAGTATTGCTGTTTTGCGGTAGAATATCTGATGAGTGGGTGGTACCTACCCAGACGAGAGCAATCTCGTCTGGGTATGTACCACCCACTGGTAGTGGTAACTGGTAGGGCTTTGTGCAAACAAAGCCCTACCAGTTACAGTTAAAACAGATCTAACATTTAAGCTAGAAAGCAAGTGTTTTAATTAATATAAACTTAAATATTACTTAAAATATTTCAATTTCAAATTAAAAATCACAGATTTGATTCTTTATTAGGTATTACATTATTGGAATTTCAATAATCAAAACAAGTAAGCAAAATAGTAATGGATTTTAATAAAACCAACATGGATTCTATGTATGTTTCTGACTCAAATATTTGCAGAAAGGCGTGTCTCCCTCTATTTACAAGCCTTTTATTGTCGTCCATTTTCGCATCAAAAACTAAACTTACACGATCAATCAATGGTCCTCCTGACTGGCCTAGGCCAGTCTGGGTACGGGCCTCGGGGTTGCCCCCCCCTACCCGGGATGCTCCTCCCCGACGGTTCAACCGTCGTGTCACTTAGTTCTGGCCCAAAGGGCCAGGGTCATTGTGACCCATAAACTTACACGACTTACTATAACAAAACAGTTTACCATTCAAGTCAATAGATGGCGTTAGAATCGCTACGAACATTTACTTGGCATTTAAATTTATGAAACAATATTCTAAAATCAAACATTTTAAATTCCATTTCAAAATAATTAATCAAAGTTAAGTCAAATCACTAAATCTTATCTGTTATTACAAAAAGATATTTTTTTGTCTTTAATTAACGGCATGTTATATAAAGCTATGTAAATAAATAAAGCTATCTAATATCTCAAATCACCAATCTTCCCATACGATGAAATTATACATACACCCTTATAATAATACGAACACTAAGCACTTGAGCGAAAATTGGAGATTGCTATTTTTTTTACATAAAGATATCTAAGACCGATTAGCCCTTGTATTTTCCCAAACCAATTAAAAAGCAATATATTACTGAATAGCCTATGTTGGTACATCTTGGACCTATGACCTATGAGCAGTTTTAATTTTACTAGTGGTACGCTGGTACAGTTGTTGTTGTTGATCTATCACTTATGTTATCCACAATATTCATACTTAGTATTGCTGTGCCGGAGCACAGGAGGAATACTTTCATGTCAATAATTTAATTACTTTTTGCGAGAATTACGAAACTAATATATTTATATTATTAGTACGATATATCATGTTATAAAAAAAGATGGGTGTGCGTTATGATAATATTTTTATTCATTAAAATTGTGCAATTGCTTAAACTTAGTCTGAGGGGATATTGAAAAGGGCCATAGGTCGCCATGCTTGCTGACGTGTCCCACAGCCTGTCTGCCAATTAGACCTGCGTGGGATGCGACGTGAGCTCGGAGCTCTCCTGGCGTAGGGAAAGAACGTGTACACCACGTGCATTTGTGTGGCTTGTTCTGGAAATGGAACGGATCAATTAGATTTCGTTTTACTGTAAATAAATATGGTTCAAACATTGCGGCTCGATGTTAGGCAGTTTTAATCAACCGATTGAGCTGAAACTTTGTACATACTTGTGAAGTTGGTTTACAATACACAATTCAGGATAACTAAATAAAAAATGGCTGCCGTTAAGCTGAACAATATTTTGACTGCTTTTTTGTAACTTTGTTTCTTTATTATTACTTTTTGTAGTGAAAAAAATTGTTAATTTGGAAACAAATTAAGTAAGATGTTGCTTCTAAATCTTTATTTTCGAGGTTCGTTAAAAACTATCATAAAATGACAACATTAAATAATTGGAAAATCTACTTTATCATATGATGTGGATGTATAGACGTCTATTATGTTTTGTATATTAAAAACGTAAAAAAGCTGTTGCGCTAATGCTAAACTTTACTTTAAAGTTTGATGCAAAAAATATCATTAACGCTAATTTTATTCATTGTCATAAAATAAATCCTGACAATACCTACATATTTTCAAGATATTATATATTTCTTTCGATGCAGTTATGCCAACCGAACTAAAACTGCTTCGAAACTACAATTTTGCAGCTGGCGTGCAGTTGTAATTGTGATCGTGATCATAACACTAAAACTAGTGTTATGAATCGGTATGACAATAGTTCGAAAGGTCTATCGAAGCTGCGACCTTCACATTGCTATGCGGCCCGTATACGGAGCTATTTACACTATATTTCTTGTGATTGCAGTATATGAATAATAAAATAAAAACCTTAGTGTGCGTCATTCGATGGTAGTAGAGATTTGAACTGGCTGTAAAGCATTTTCCACATTCAGGACACTTGTGCGGCTTCTCGCCTGAAAAGAAAAAAAAAACTGAGTATTATGTTCTGTTCCATCTTTCCTATTTACTTTAAACTTAGACTGTATCAATTTATCAATCAGTCGATAGTTAAAATAATTGATAAATCAATACAAAATACAAAATAATAGTATATTGTATATATGTACTTCTTCACAGAGGTCTGTGTAATGATAACAATAGTATATTATTACAAACATTGCCTTATTGAATAATTGTTGCTAATTAAATTATTGCGCAACTAATAAAGAGTTTACAATTATGCTAACACTATGATTATCGATTTAAAAAGGTTTTTGTCTTGGTGTCTTTATAATGAGGTGACATAGCTATAAAAAATAAATTATAATAGATACCTGAATCGAATATTAAATAATATTTTACGAAATATTTACCACTTAATAAGAAAATATAAAATTTTAAGGTACAATTTTCAAAGATTCAAAATTTCCTAATTACTGCACAGGAAAATAATAAATAACTTATAACGAATCCTCCTAATAAGCGCACTGTTGGAAAGCAGTTTAATGTATAAAATATTCATTTTGTTTCATGTCATTCTGCCATACCCGAGATTCTAGGAGACTTTTGAGCCTAATTGAAAATATGGACCTAATTAAGGTAATTAGGTATTTTTATTTCAGATTTTATTATATATATCTATTTTTTTGGAGTATAAGTAATGATAAACACAGGTTGCAGGTTTTTGCCTATAACAGCTTTAAATGGTAGAATATATATATATATATATGTATTATGTGCTTTAAAATAAACAAATTGTATGTATCGGGTGCAATTCGAATAACTTCTGATAAAATATAGATTTTCATTCATACCTGTGTGAATCCTTCGATGAGTGTTCAACGAACTTGAAGTGCTGAAGCCTTTGCTGCATACGTTGCAGATATGCGGCTTTTCTCCTGTTTAAACAATTTTGTATCGTAAGATGGCGATGAAAATAAAGATATTAAAAATTAATTAATAGTATTCAATGGAGACGGTAGTGATTTTTTGCTGTTATCATGATAAAGTTGATAGGTTTTTTTTTTAATTTTCCAAAAGATAAGAATTAGGATTCATAGTTAACTTAATAAACTTTTGCTGTAAGAGTCATCCTTGTGATTTAATAATATAGTTTGTTATTTTCTGGAATATAAAGTAAAGCGAGATATCTTTCTCTCGAAAGCGAGACAAAGAAAATTGTATAATATAAGCAATAATATGCTATTTGTTAAAATATAATAAGATTAATATAATGAGATTCATTTTACAAACACAAGTAAAAACAAGCAAACAAATATGTTTGCTTATTTTTACTGATTTTACGCATACACTAATATTCTAAATTTTAATTTGAATTTTAAATTACCGCAGAGAAATCCTCGAAAAACACCTGCATTTTACAAATATGTATTTATTTTTTATTTATGTCATTTAATAAATTATAAATTTATTTTTTAAATAAAGTAGACCTGGGTCGCTTGGTCCCTAAAATGAGTTCGAAAAAAGGGAAAGAAATGGGTGATGACGGAGTAGCAGTAAGTATTTTAAATTAGTATGAAATATGAACAAAGCTCTGCCAAACAAGGAAAAATTGATAAGTTTTTGATATTTATTCATGTAATTTTATTTAAAACATATAGATATGTATCTCGCACTGTAATCTCATCTCATATCATCATGCATCTAGTCGTATATTAAACTAAAACTGTGGCTCTGCATGTTACCTGTGTGGGTACGCATGTGACGTTTCAGTAATGAAGGGCGGTCGAAAGTCTTCAGACACACTTGACACGGCAGTACCGTTTTCATACTCGCCGCTCTTTGCGTCAATAAAGGGTTTCTCTTGTCGACGAGACTTGTCCGTTCGTAGAGTTTCACCAAGTGATCGTTTAGTCCAGCGAGGAACTTAAAATCTATAACATTCAGCATTTTGTTGGGTTTGTTCTTGGTTGATAAGTCAAGAGGTTCGGCTTGAAAATTCATCGTTGTAGCAAATAAGATTGAAGCTTTTGATATATCAATAATTTGTAAGAGTTTAATTTTATTACATCACTACAGTAAAATTATTTCTTTTTCAGATTTCTCGTAATGCTTAAAATTAGATTTAAGTACATGATTTCGTTTCGAATTTCCATAGATAAATGTGATAAGTTTTTCCTAATACTCCCTTAAATAGCCTAAGGGTTGACACGTACAAATGACGACGTTATATCGGGCAGTATTGAATTGTGTAACGGTGTAGATCGTTTGGAGTATTGTGGTGACGGTAACAATGAGCTCCGTAGAGCATCGGCCACTAATCGACGTGATTTGACGATTTTTTCGTCGGAATCATGAAACTAAAAAGATTATTATCAATATTAGATAAATTATTAAGTAATACCGCAACTTAAGAGAATTTTGTAATACAATTAGAACGTTAATAACAGTAAATTTAATTACTTTATTTATTTACTAAATATTTTCTTAAAATGTTTAAAGCTCTAAATGAATATGGCAAAAATAATATTAGCTAATATTGTTATTTTTCTCTCTCCTTGTTTGCGATCGCTATCGTTTTTTCCATGTAAAACATTTATTAGCCAGTTCCTAATTTAGTCATAGAATAAACATATTTATTCAAATACCGTATCCAAAAAATTCAAAGTTTCAAGTTTTGTATTGAAGAAAACGTAATCGCTTATAAAGGTGACGAGGCAACAAAATGTTTGGATTTTCACGCTTTGTGCGACAAACGGAGGCGATATTTGTTATTTGTACATTATACTGATGATATCGAAGGTATTGTTAATTTACAATGCGGACGAATTTCCGATTAACAGGCTCACCATATTTGTGAAATAAAGTGACGTTGCGATGGTTTGTGGAATCTTTATAATAAATATATATACGTAATAAAGTAACGTAATAATTGTATATTAAGTGTAAAATCGTACTATATATACTATATCGTATATCGTTTTGGTGTTCAGGTTTTGTACAAAATTTTGTTCTGTGAAAGTACCACCCATTCATCAATTATTCTTATGCCAAACAGGAAGTGTATTGTGTGTTTTTTATTAAGGGTGAGCCATTGAAATCACAACACTGGACATACTCGTGACACTAAAAGAAATATCAACCATCCCTTACATCGACAATGCGCCCCCAACATCAGGAACTAAGATGTTATGCTCACTGGCTCGTACACCCTTTAAACCGAAACACAACAATACTTACTTAGTGTACCTACTTTGTACTTTATAGTTGAAGAAAACCCTATCACTATGTTTGTCCGTTCATTTCTCTTGTGAATATAAAAAATCTTGCTCAGTATGACTAATTTTATTGTCCATAATTGGATGTACGTATAAAACGTTTGACGTTGTTCATCGTGTAAACCGAGTTTTCATATTGCACGTATTAGACCTTCTATTATTATTATTATTCATGTCATCAAATATGTCTCCGGTTGCACAAGGGGTCATTGATCTTTTTTACCCAATTAAAAGGGGTCCCGTTAAGTTAAGGTTAACGAGCGGAAAAAAGAAAAATATATACTATTTTTTGTTGCATCAATTTAATTTGGTTTAATTATTTACATTAATGGCTTACTGATGTAAAAATTCAGCGCAGTTAATTTGGTATTTATATATTATTATTGAGCTTGCGGCTTTGCCCGCATCCATACGACCACCAGTACACGTGACGGTGCGGTGCCCTGCGTCGGGCCCTCTGCATGGCTGCCTCGCACACCACCTTAAGAGCGTTGCGCATGCGGTTGGCCAGCTCATCTACGCTGGCGCCCTCCCACCTTCACGCGGAACCCATCGCTGCACGATGGCAGCCTCCTTGACTAGCTCGTGATCTAGCTAGATCACGAGATAGTCAAGAAGGATCAGCTGATCAAGAGACCACTTCAGGAGCGTGGTTGTCACCCTCGGGGGTTCCGCTGGTTTGTGGCGGGGAGGCTGTAATCTCGAATCGGATGTATCTGTGTCCGACAGAGTCTCCACCTTCTGCACGCAGAGTGAGGACAATTCCGCACTCCGCCATGGACTGGAGTAGCAGCTCCTGAGCCCCAGCACAGTGGTTGATATACCTCTGAAGGAAGCTTTATACTTCTCTCATGTCGACATAATCGACATTCCTCCTCGGCCTGGCGCCTTCCAACGTTGGTGGTGGTCTGGGTGCCTAAGACCACCTTACCCTTTTTGATGGGTGGATTGCATTCCCTTGTCCTCATC
This sequence comes from Nymphalis io, assembly GCF_905147045.1. Taxonomy (NCBI): domain Eukaryota; kingdom Metazoa; phylum Arthropoda; class Insecta; order Lepidoptera; family Nymphalidae; genus Nymphalis; species Nymphalis io. The sequence continues at coordinate 6,214,339 of NC_065892.1, read as the reverse complement.
ACGTGCCTGGAGGACTTGCCAGCGTCTGCACGAACAGCGCAGCGCAGCTTTCCGGTGCAGCCCACCGATTTGTGGCCATCGACGTCGCACCGGAAGCAAAGGCCCCCGTTCAGTCTTGGATGGGCAGAGTGTGTTTATATGGCAAAGGCCCATACACTTGAGGCAGCGTAGAGGGCGCTGCTCCAGTACGCAAACTCTATGAACGAGGGCCATACCCATATATCGAGGTCCACGTGACACCTCTGCACATCTTACCATTTCAATGGGGCAATTCCCTTCTCGAGAGACTGCAGCGATTTATGGGACGGACGACGCTGGTCATTCCATCCAGCACCGTCCGGAGCTGGTGCGGGTGCTAGTTTCGGCGGTGGAGCCAGACGGGCTGCCTGAGCGTATGTCGGCGCAGTCTGTTGTATCGACTCCCGCTTCTTATCCGCAGCTAACGGAGGGCGTTGCACCTTCGCAGCCAGGAGTCGCTCTTCCAATTTGGGATTCAAGTTTGCTCTAAAAAATCGATTTAGTTGAAAGCGAGATACACAGACAGAGTTACTTTTGCATTTATAATATTAGTATAGTTTTTACTTACTGTTTTGTATTGTGTATTCTTTGTTTATTATATATACAAACATCAACGACATATTTTATTTACATCGGATTGATATTTTGGTGCACGATACCATTAGTTGTTATTATTTTCTCTATTGTTACAGATAAAAAACGAGATATTTTGAAATGTAATGTGAAAATTACGAAACGAAGTTTTTATTATATTTACTGGTGGTAGGATTCGGTACAAGCTCTGGGTAGGTACCACCCACTCATCCGATATTCTACGGCAAAACAGCAGTATATTCAAATTTATTAGTATTCATATCTTATAATGCCAATATCTATGGGCGTTGGTGACCACTTACTATCAAGTGGCCCATATGCTCGTCTGATTACCTATTCTATAATTTTTTTTATTAAAAAATGATTTTTTTTATTGTATTCTGTTTTATTGTATGTAGCGCTGGTTCAATAAGTAGGTTCATCAATTTTGTAAACGAGTTATGATATGACTTGGAATTCTTTTGTATTCAGGCGTATATGGCTTTATACTCGCAATTACATTATTGTATTTAATGATAACAATTTGGAACAAGGTTATTCGATATCACTCTAAGGCATTTCATTACTTTTAATCATATTAACGCTAATTTACGTTAATATGATTAAAAGTAAAATATGTTTAAAAGTATATTATTTTATACGTAAAGAAAGTTCGTTAATAACTGTGTGTGTGATTTATTTTCCTCCGTAGGCAGCGGCGATGAAAGATGTGTAGCAGTACGTTGGTACGTCATAGACACATTCCCCAAATCTATTGCAAAAGAAGAAGTTTTGTTATAATGCCACACTCCTTCTAAATATGTACACCATTCCTTACACCACATATTAAAGATTTATAAATTAAAGATCTCGTGAATTAAGTCGCAGATAGCAGCTACTATACTGATATAAATGCGAAAGTGTGTTTGTTAGCTTGTTCTACTCTCACGTGGATTAATTTAATGGATTGTAGAGTGACATAGGCTAGTCGGAAAAATACATGGGGGAAAAAATAAAATTCCTACCTTTATTTAAATTTGCAGCATCGGTAAATATCTTTTTATTTCTATTTCAGACGTTAAATATTATATTTATTTAGAAATATAAGTTATTGTCATTAAATAATATAAATACTAACAAATACGAAGTTGTGCATCGTAAACCGAAAAACAAGAAAAAATACTCCCAACTCAAATGCCGTCTTATTCAAATTCGTTCGCAAATCGGATTTTCTTTCGTCTTGTTAAGAGCATTTGTTTAACTTTCCTTCCTGTTTTCAGTTCTTCTATTTATTTTGTTTTATTTTGTTCATAGATAAAATAAAAGTTTAGACCTTTATTTTAATTTGGACTTTATGTATGGAAAACCTTAACTAATAAAAGTAAAAAATGCGGTTATATAGTGGTGAATATGCTTTTTACATGAAACATAAAATAAAGGCTTAAATTGTAAATATAGAAACTTTATATTAATTGTTAAATATTTGTCAAAAGGAATAATTTGGGTTGCTATAAAACTTAAAATTGAACTTTTTCTGAAAGCAATTGACACTAAATGTACTTACAATGTTTAATAAATTTAAATAATAAGAAATATATACTTTATTTAAATAGGCTCTTGTCAAGATTTTCGTTTTTTTTTAATAATGAGCTTTAAATTTATTCATTGTTAAATGTAAATATTAACCTTCAATTTACAATTTTTAATATACTACACATTTTTTTATATTTACAAGTTAGATAATAAAAATAATGTAAATATTTTTTTATTTAAAAAGATGACTATTTGGTTTTTAAAAAAGAGTAAATACTGAGTTTCGTCTCGGTTATTGTGGGTAGAACCTAAATTCCATATTAGTGGTAATATGACGATACAAAAGTACTTGTAAAAGATTCGATTTGATTTACATTTATATTCAGTCAGTTATAGTCAGAAAAAATGGTGATAAGAAAGTAATTCATAGTTAACTTTTTTCGCTTTTATAAATATATCCATACGGTCTAGTAGTTAGAAGGCGTGCATCTTAACCGAAGAATACGGACCCAAGCAAAGAAGGCCTATGTCCAGCATTGGAACATTCACTTATACTGTTTTACATTTACTTATAATACTAATGTCCTCCTGACCAATTTCGGCCACGGCAGCTAATCTCAAGGAGATTAGACAACAGCGCAGGACATATAGTGCACAAGTGTGTGCGCAAACAAAGGTGCAGTCTCTATTCCCTAACTCTCATAATCCGATCGGACGGCAATCCGACACGACCGGGAAGCGTTCAGGCGTAGGACCAACGGCTTTAAGTGCTTTTCGAGGCACGGGAGTGTACCCATTTCCAACTTCCAGACGTTTCAATGCAGCGGTTGCGGTCATATCAGCAGTAAACGACGTTTTGATCATAACAATAGCCGATAGACCCTTGAAACGTTTACGCTGCAATCGAAATAACCACCTAAAGCGTTTGGACGACGTCGTGTTACTACCAGCTTTGTAAATATACCACAATATTAAATTACTATAATAAGCACGGGGACGCGGTGAACGGTGTGACTTTGTAAGCGGCCGATGTCGCTTATAGGAGACCACAGGCTTACAATATTTTGTGGTACTTCTGACTTATTCTACACAAAAAACCTTCTTCCAGTTCAAGGAGTACGATATACTTATTTACTTTTCTACGATCAGGAAAAAGCACGAGAAAACTATATTAAAACTATAGCTATAATATGTGTTTGTTTAACTCTGTAAAGTTCAAAGAATCATCAAATTCGTTTGAAGCTCGTAGAACAAAGGATCTCGGTATAAAAATAAAACAGATCTCGCAATATTTGGCAAAATTACGGCCGCCATCGATCGGCGCGCCTCTTGCATAAATGCATTAGCCTGAAGATAGGCGCCGCGCACTATTGCTGCGGTATACATCAAGACAGGTAGCGATTGTGTCTTGTTACATTTTATTATATACGAAGCCTGTATTAATAATTGAAAAAAGTAGATGCTTATGATTATTAAAAAAAGATAAAGAATAACAATCTAAGCTAAAACTAAATTTCGAGTATTATTCTTTACAGTACCCATTCACCTAAAATAGCAATATAACTAAAATTCTAAAATCGCATTATTAAAATAAAATAAATATTTTTGTAATATACGATAATGGATCATTTGTGTGAGTAATTGCAGTCTCTTATACTAGGTAACAACATGACGGACTTAATGAGTAATAGTAAGCATAATTTAATAATAATAAAAATGTTGCTATAATTGTTAGAAATATTAAATGTATAGATGTATACACATAGGTAGGTACCACCCACTCATCAGATATTCTACCGCAAAACAGCAATACTTGATATTGTTGTGTTCCGGTTTGAAGGGTGAGTGAGCCAGTGTAATTACAGGCACAAGGGACATAAAATCTTAGTTCCCAAGGTTGGTGGCGCATTGGATATGTAAGCGATGGTTGACATTTCTTACAATGCCAATGTCTAAGAGCGTTGGTGACCACTTACCATCAGGTGGCCCATAATGCTCGTCCGCCTTCCTATTCTATAAAAAAAAAAAAAAAAACATACACATGAGTAACCACAAATAGTAACGACAAAAAGTATCCTAATTATAAAAAACGCTATAAGTTTGTAATTCGCTTATCTTCAGCGGCCCTAAATTTATTCTTAATAAAGCGCCAAAAGGCCGGCCGGATGTATTTTTTGATATCTCTTACTTTGAGGATGAAACGAAATCGAGGGTAGAATCCTTCAGGGATGGTTTAATGTGTAGATAGTTCCACGCGCTGAGATCGCTTTGGGATCAATTTCCGACCAATATAACTTAGGTACCGTTTTAGTCATATTCTGCCCTTTTTTAATAATTTTGTACTATTTCTCGGGAAGTGTGTGAACATCTACATTTTCTTAAGCTACTTACTTTATAAGTAGATAAGTAGTTTTTTTTTCCACTAGGTATGTAGTTTATATTTGGTATACTAAGTAACTTTTATTTATAGAAATATTTTTAATTGTTTGTTTATTTTGTAGTATGTTATTATTATAAATATTGACTGGGTAGTACTAGTTTTAGCCACAAAGCGAAAATAGAAACGTTATGCTAATCTAACTTCGTCGTTTCACGTCGTTTTTTAATATCGCATTTTTTTATAGAATAGGAAGGTGGACGAGCATATGGGCCACCTGATGGTAAGTGGTCACCAAACGCTCTTAGACATTAGCATTGTAAGAAATGTCAACCATCGCTTATAGCCAATGCGCCACCAACCTTGGGAACTAAGATTTTATGTCCCTTGTGCCTGTAATTACACTGGCTCACTCACCCTTCAAACCGGAACACAACAATATCAAGTGTTTTGCGGTAGAATATCTGATGAGTGGGTGGTACCTACCCAGACGAGCTTGCACAAAGCCCTACCACCAGTAGCTTGCTTCAAAACGAATCGTCATAAAACATCGCTTAATTTCCATTTTACGTTAATTTATGTATTTTAGAATTGAATTTATATACAATTTTTGCAAAATTAACTATTTTCACGTTTTATACTTATACCTACCTACCTACCTATGTACGAAAGTGCTTCGCTAGGCTCTAATAATTTGTGATTAAATAATTTGTGTTTTTGTGAGAAAAATTGCGCTTTTTCAGGAAAGACACCCATTTAGATAAACTTAAAAAGCAAAATACAACATTTGACCTCAAATCGTTAGAGCCGTTTCAGAGATACACGGTTTATATATATGCTTTTAATATTTTAAGATTTTTATATAGTGTTTTTATATTGTACAGAAAAGAATGTCTCGTGTCTCTAATAGCTTATTTTTTATAATTTATGTAATCTTTACAAAATAATCTTATATTGATAAATATAGATGTGGTTATGATTTCGAACGATTTTTGAAAGTTTTGATACTTGTATGAAAATATTGGCTTAAGTATGTAACGCAGAATATAAGGTATAGTCATGTTGTTTTATTCCAATTCATATAACGGTTCGATATGCGAATAACATACAATTTGATATCTAAAAAATCCTACTAAAATTGTGTTAATTTTTTATAAAAAATAATTATCGTATACTATGGTGATTAAAAGCATTTGCTTTAAGAATTTTTCTTCAGTAAAAGCCTCTAATCATCCCATATTTAGCAAATTGTCCATTATCAATTTGAAGATTTAACTTCATAAGATATAAATTTGAATTTAGAATACCTTTCTTAATATGTGCTGAAATTTGAAACATCATGTTTGCTTACTTTTTTTTCTTAATTCTAGAAATTTCCATTTTTTTAACTTTCGTGTATAAAACGAACCTTTCACTTTTTTTTTTTAATATTTTATATTTTCTAGTAAAAAATATATTAAGATATAAGTTATATTTAAGGAAGTAAGCTGTTTACAACTATGTATTATTTTTTTTGCTTTTGGTACCTATATATTAAATAATATTCTATTCTACATTTCATATCAGCAATTTAGTACTATAAAAAATTGACGGTGCTTTTGAAAACGCAATCTTTGATCTGAGTAGGCTAACCTATTTCTTTCGAACTGTTGATTTTGGAAGTGTAAAGTTTCTGTATTCCATAGTTTTTGACATTGACTTTGGTAATATCTAAGAGTTATATAAGTCGTAGGTCATGAAGAGTGATGAGACTAGTCTTTTAACAAAAGTCTTATTGTACATTATACATATACGGTATCACAGTTTGCGACACATCATACATAACCATTTAACAGTAACTGCATAAATACTTGCTTAGTTTAAGGGTCGAGGAAGATTTTTTTTGGCAAATTTGATTATATAAAATATTTTATTTGGAAAAGTATAAATAAACGACTTTTTGAAATGTATTATCAAAAATTCTTAGGCATAAATGAATATACCTTTAATAAGACAAAGTACGAAATGGCGATCTCAAAGAGCAAGTCACTTTGTGAATCTGAAACTAACCGGGCTGGGCAAAGTAATAAGTCCGAGATAAAAACCTCCAAGCTGGGCGTGGCCTCTGGTAGGCGTGGCGGGGAGGAACAGGGAGGGGCCTGGAAACCATGTCGAGAGGCTTTTATTTTGTTTTTCATTCCAATTGTATTTAAAGAAATGGAGTTTTCGATGAAATTCTACGTACATATTTACTTGCTTTAATTTTCTTTGTCTGATTCTTTTTATTTCGCCTTTTTACTGAAAATAGTAATTGAATTAAATAAACCTATTTCGTTTATTTATTTTTTCAATTTCACAAACGAAGAAAATTTAAATACAAAAAACTATGATGTCATCTATATTTTAATATCTGTGACACTAGCTGGTCTTTGAGCACAACACTCTCGTTAAAATTTATTATTTAATTCGATTTATAACACAACCTCTTCCCACTATTCTATGAGTGTTTGTTTAAACGTTCCAAATTCTAGGGTATACCTATCTCTAAAGCTCTGACTTAAAAGTTTGCAAGTTTTATGACGTCAATATGCGTTGGTAACAAAAGTCACTAAGTAGAATTAAGTATTAAAAAATAAATCACACAGTATTGCGTTATTGTTCGTAATATTCTGAAGAATTGAAAACAAATGTCAAATAATAGTAATTTTAAAATATTTTAATGGAAACGCGCCTTAATATATGTTAACGTATCTAAAAAAAATTAATTAGTCCTCCAGACCGATTTCGGCCACGGTGGTCAATCTCAAGAGAGATTGCCAACTGCGCAGGACATATTATAGTTCACAAGTGCGCAAACACAGGTGCACTATCTGTTCCTAAACTCTCATAAACCGATGGAATGGCTATCCGACACGACCGGAAAGAGTTCAGGCGCAGGACCAACGGCTTAATGTGCTTTCTGAGGCACGGGAGTGTACACACTACCAACTTCCAGACCCCGGGCTGCTATTGAAATTTCGACAGAAAACCCCATAAACTTTTTATTGGACCGACCTGGGATTTGAATCCAGGAAATAAGGGTCTGCGGCCTTACATCTAGCCACTAGACCAACGAGGTAATCAGTTTTTTTAAGTACTAAAAAAGGCACTACACTACTACACACTAATATTATTTATTAGTACCTAAATTATATTATCATAAGGTGACTTTGTAGTACATTATAGATGCTGCACTCAAAAATGTTCATTCAATTAGTCCATGTTCAGCTTATTAGAATTAAATTATATTTCAGATACATCATTTCTGTGTTCAATAGCTAATGTCGATAAGATAGAAAAATCACTCTATTGATAAAATATTGAGTATATCCAAATATCAAAATGTTAAAACATAATAAAATAAGCTTTTTGTAATTATTTTCGTATTATTTATAGTAATTTAAAACCTGAATATTTATTTTCATTTCAATAAAATATAGTAACTGCTGCTCTTTTCTATAACGCGTAGGTTGGATATTCCATCAAACGTAAATGTCAAATCAATCATTAAAATTTAAGTGATGATTTTAGTATATTTATCTATAACTTTCGTTAAGGGGCGCTAATGAACCATTAGCTACGTCTGAAACGGATCTTATTGAAATATCTAATAAAGAGAGCTAAATACCTCTAAGTGTGGCTGTAAGATATTGTTATTACGATTACCTATTTATTCATTAATTTCACGGCTACACAAGGCCCACGTGCAAATGGGCCACCTGATGTTAACTGGCCACCACCGCCCATAGATAATGGCATTGTAACAAATATTAACAAACATTTACATCCTCAATGAGCCACCACCCTTGGCAACTAAGATGTTATGTCCGTGCCTGTAGTTACACTGGCTCACTGACAATTCAAACCGGTACATAACAATACCAAGTACTGCTGTTTTGCCGTAGAATATCTGATAAGTGGGTGGTACCTACCAAGACGAGCTTGCACAAAGCCCTACCAAGTAAAGCTATGTCATAGCTATATATGAATCATTAAATAACAAAATAAGAATTAAATAAATAAACATCGCTTTCCCAAATCGTATATAATTTTGACCTTATAGGTATGATTTTATAAACCAAGGAAGTCAATTTTACAAGGATATATAAAATAATAAATTATCTATAAATACGTACTGTTATTAAGACTCCGATATTTTAATATCTGAAAATAAAATACACATTTGAAAAAAAAGAAATTAATCATGTTTCGTGAACGCAATAAAGATCCCCATCATCTTTGCAGTTCTTTCAATTTCATCATGTATATTTAAATTAGGTTTGTATTACAGTCTGTACGCTTTACCTTTAATATGTACGGAACATTCTTATTATCCTGTTGTTTACGCGTTTCCATTCTAACACGGTAGCTATTTTTTCTATTAATAGCATTAAATGCTTGCCTTTATATATGGATGAATGGTGACATATAAAAAGTTAAAGTAAAGTAACAGTCTGTGAATGTCCCACTACTAGGCATCTTGTCACTTTTAGCAGAAGATTTGGAGCTTATTTCATCAACCTGCCGCTGCCCCGACGCGGATTACTCATATTAAAAATTTTTATCGACGATTTCTTTCACCGCCGAGCACGAGATGAATTATAAAAACAAATTAAGCACATGAAAAATCAGTGGTGTTTGGGCTTGTGCCCGCGATTTTATCGGTAAAGATTCACGCGTTTTAACCACTGGGCCACCACTAATATCGATTATACCACCACCGATTATACCACCACTTACATACGATTTGGGAAAGCGATGTTTATTTATACATGATTTTAGATATTTACTGAAGAAAAAGTAAGTTTAGCCAGCCTGTGAAAGTCACACCTAGTTTGGTTTCTAATTATGTTCATGCCTTATGTATAGCTTTAAATATATATATAATACTGACCATGGAACAGAAAGTGTAGTAATAAGCGAGATTGTAAGGAACGGTTTAAATCTATACATAATAGGAAAAAACAAATATCTTAGTGAATCGAAATGCAATTAATGTTATATAAGACAAGTGGACAACCGAATTTATAAACAAATCTAGGCAACCTAACTATATTTACTAATTATAGTTATTTGTTTATATACGTAATATAGTACATTTTTATATATATAATAATTTCTGTGATAGCTCTATAGCCTAAATTGCTTGATAGATTTTAACATACGACATGTTATTAGATTGATCTTAATGGCGAGATATAAGGAAAAGAAATGGTCAGGGCAATTGCATACGAAGGCATATAAATCCTTTTTTTTAAATAATGAAGTAGATTAGCGAAGAAATAGTATTAGTTATTTTATTCACTCATCGAACAGGTAAATTACAATTATTTTCGTATGATATATTTATATAATTAGTTATTGTAATTATCTCTTTTATTTAAGGACACGAAATCGTGACGTTCAAGGTAACGGAGATGTCTTAGAAGTTGCAACTCGCGCTTCTTTTTTCAATTTCCCCGTCGGCGACGCGTCGGGAAAATCCTCTTTTGATTTATTTTTTAATTCGCCGTCTCATTTCAATTTATGGTCGGCGGCTTTGAGGCATTTGTACCTGTCCCAACTTGTCTCTATGTTAATGTCTTATTCTGAACGCGTTCACTTTGAGATATTGGATTACAAGTAATTGATAAACAAATTAGTGTTTTTTTTTATTTGATCAGTTAGAAAAAGTATAAGGAAATACTTTAAATGTGAACTATATAATCTATATAATTCATAATTATTATTTATGAATTTGAAAAAAGACCAATTTTATTAATAAAATTAAGAATAAAGTTATTACACATATAATTACTAGTAATCTTGATTTAGCAATACTTTTATGCTACGGTTCATATTCAGTTGACAGTGCCACTTAAGTTTTAGAAAGGTAAAACAAACGCTTCCGAAGTAATATTTTACGAAACGTTTTCATAGGGACGGGACGGGACGGGAACAAGATGGCGCGGCAAAAAGCACAAAGTAACAGATGATCCTAATTTAAATATCTGCAAGGGACAGTGAGGGTGTTTAGGAGTTAGTAAAAAGGGTCTCTTTTACACTATGTCGTTTTTCACACAGTTTTTTTTATTATCCATAAAATACCTTTGCAAGCAGTGGTAAGTAGAATAATTGGCTGTATATTATAAAGTATAAAACTATGATATGATAATCTATTCAAGGCCTTTAAATTATATAAATAAAAAAATACAAAAGACTATCGACTACCATATACGACTATCCGACGGGACGACGGGAATTTATAAATTAATTTACGCAACTATGAAATAATTTAAGCAAAGCTGCGAGCAAGAGTTAGTAATACATATATTTTTAAATTGTGCTAATTAAGCCCTTTCATTTCGCCCAACAGAGGCTGATTCAATTTTTTTTAAACATGAAATGAAATATCTAATGTCCTCTAAAACGCGCCCGCATAAACATAACCAGCCGTTGATCAAGACGCTTTTAATGATAACTCGTTTGTTCAAGTTTATGACATGTAGTTTACAGGATATGTGAGAACAAACAAATATGCATTCATATATAGCTTGCTGAAATACCCTCCGTAGTTGTATAAAAATAAATATTACTACCTACACATACGAGTAAATTTATCTAAAATATTTACTTATTTATAATATGTATATTTTGACGAATTATTAATTTTACCCTCACAACATCGAAAATCAATAAATAAAGAAACAGAATCAAGAAAAAAGTAATTTAATTGTAACTGATTTGCTTATATCATATTTTATATTATATCGTGTAATGTGTACCGCTCAGTGGAGCAAGACAATATCGTGGGATCAAAGTGACGGTGAGCGGCTTTCAGCGGCAATATTAGTACCATCGATTTATTTAGTGCAAAAACTCTTTTACTTTAAGATGAATATTCGAAATAACTGACTAAAGCAACATACTTACTTAATTGAACTTACATCGTTACTTAATCAAACAATTTTTTTAGGTTTAGCCGAGATAGCCCAGTGGTAAGATCGCGTGAAATCTTAATCGATGATCGTAGGTTCACACCCGGGCAAGCACCACTGAATTTTTATGTGCTTAATTTATTATAATTCATCTCGCACTTGACGGTGAAGGAAAACATCGCGAGCAACCTGCATGTGTCAAATTTCACTGAAATTCTGCCACACGTGTATTCCACCAACCCGCATTAGAGCAGCATGGTGGAATAAGCTCCAAATCTTCTCCTCAAAACGGGAGAGGAGGTCTTAACCTGAGGCATTCACAGGCTGTTCCTGTACTGTACCGTACATAGTTTTTATTAGTTATTCTTTGTTTTATCGCATTAATGTTAATATGGTCAGGACAATATATTGAATAATGGTTTAGTATTTGTTATAGAGATAAGAAATATGTTTCAGTATTCATTTATATACGAGGGTAAATCCAAAAGATGAATCGTATCGTTGTAAATTAAATAATGTAACAATATTTTTCCTTTACCCTAATTTCCAGTACTATAACTAATGCTTCAACAAATATATATTTTGCCTTTGTCTCGAACCATGCTTACATTTTTGTTATGTTCCGTTTTAAAGTGTGAGTGAGTAACTACAGACACAAGTGACATTGCATATTAGTTCCTAAGGTTGGTGGCACATTGTCGATGTAAGTGATGGTTAATATTTCTTATAATGCCACTTACCATCAGGTTTGGTCAGGCCCATTTGTCAGTTTGCCCACCATTGTAAACAAAATAAAATTTCCCTACAGAAATTAGAATGAGGTTATTATTTGGTAATAAAATACAAATTAAATAAAATATAACAATAAAAATACGTCGTGAGAAAAATAAAAGACATGATATGAAAAAAAATATATAATAAAGTCGTTGGCCAAAAAATAAAGTATATAAAAAAAATTTGCTTAAGATTACAAAACAAATGTGAAATAAAACAAGTCCTACTCTACGAAAGGCACGCACTAAATTTAACTTACACCTAAGTTGCACTTGTAACAAAAACACTAATCATAACTTAACTATCGGTTTCGCTCGTTTAACCTGGACTTAACTGACTGTAAGAAATATTTTACACAAAAACAAAAAACTATAGCTTAAATAAATACAACTTGTCAAAAGTAGAATCTTATTTTATTATCGCAAAGCTAACTTATGTCTTAACTCCCACAAGAATAGCTAAAACGCTTACACAAACTATTCTAATTTAGTAACGGAAAAGTAAAGTTAACGTCTCCATCTGGTTCACAAACATTAGCAAACGAGTTTAACAAAGTAAATAGCCTAGTGACAGCCCGCGGTTCGTGGCTCTCGTCTGACGGATATGTCTTCAATATGTTACTTGCTACAATATTAATAAGATACATAGTCCATTTTTTCTTAATACTACAATATCTGGAACAAAACAACACTGTATCAATTACATGACACAAATTATGGATTTTGAAAAAAAAATATAGTTAACAAGGCACATATAATATGGTATATATGAACATCAAAGATAAATGTCATGGTCTATCTGAAAGGTTCAAATCAATTGAGACATAACAGGCTCAACTCTTAAGCATGGAGATATTGTTATAATTATATATGATATATATAATGTGAATACCTTAAATTGCTGTTATTTTAGATAAAACTACTTACAGTAATGAAGTTTATACTGTTCGTAAACTGCCCGCGGCTTGACTTCCAACGTGGCTGGCCGCGTGATCGGCAGTCTACGACAGCGTAAACTAAAATCATACTAACACCTGGAACAAAATATTTCATTCAATTTCTTAGTAACATAAAAACGAATCTTATATAAAAACAGCATAATACTACTTTTGGTTTTTTTAGGCATTGTTTCATGCGTTCCATACAATTATCAATATACCACACAAACGATTGCACGATATCAATGGAAAAGATAACTAACCTATATAACCATTATTTGTTTTAATTTTATTTGGGGATATTATATATTTAAGCTATATAGCAGTTTAGTAGTCAACGTGGCTTGATGCGAGTTTTTTGTGAACCAAATCTAACAAACCTATAAGAAGACACGTGCTTTTCCAGAGTAAAAAAGCAACCACGTGGCTTCCAATATATGTTGGCCCACTGCGTGGCAGAACGACGTTACATGACATAGTTCTAATATGGATTAATATTATAATAAAATAGTTACTCACAACTAAACTAAGCGCGTGTTCTGAGCGCGGCTCGCGTATGGTGGCGAGTCGGCGACAGTAGCGCGGGCCAGCCGCGCGGCCGGGCGGCGTCGCTTAACGCCGGCGGCCGCCGCACCGGGCGCCGACCTGCTGTCGGGAGCAGGCTGCATCTGCCTGATATACCATTTATATATTTTCATAACTCAGTAGAAACTCAGGTTAAGGCTATGTATGAATAGTTCATACATAGCCTTAACCTGATTTATATCAGATGCATGTATACTATATTTAAAAAAAAAACTACATAATAATAATAATAGCATAACTTACTCCCTTCAACAGATCACGTGTGCCGCGGGCACCCTGGCTCACTGTAACAAAATTAGCTCACTTAGAAATCAAAAATATTCAATTCAGATAACTTCAGTTTTACTCTTGGAAATATATATAGATAAACACATTATAAATTAATTAAAACACAATAATTATTTCTAACTTAGAAAAGAGTACATGGGTACATGGAAGAAAGGCCGGATATTTAAATAAAAACTACTCACGTCCCGCGTCATCGCCCGAGTGCAATTTGCGCGTGCGCACTTTGCCTTTTATACGGGAGATAAGACAGTTAACAAGCAAATAGGTGTAACTTGAATGTTATTATTTTAAAACAATTAAGTATATTTATTTTGGCGCATGTATTTGGTAAGTAGGAATTACTATTGATAATTAGGTCATTAATATTTAAATTGTTTTTATATTGATAGCAAATATACTACTTGATTTTAAAATCTAAGATAGATTTTATAATTAAATAGTATATTTTACTCAGTTTTCACCTTCGTACCGGTTATTTGAATTTCCGTTTAGAGTGATTTCTCTCAACAACGAACATTTACCTGGTGGTAGGGCTTTGTGCAGGCTCGTCTGGGTGTGTACCACCCACTCATCAGATATTCTGCCGCTACACAGCAATTGTTTGAAGGGTGAGTGAGCCAAGGGACATAACATCTCAGTTACCAAGGTTGGTGACGTATTGGCGATGTAAGCAATGGTTATTATTTCTTACACCGCCAATGTCCATGGGTGGTGGTGACCACTTACCATCAGATGGCCCATTTGCTCGTCCGCCTACTTATAACATAAAAACAAACTTCGGACAAGTCTAAGCTTGGCTTTTCAAAGTGTAAATGTTAAAAGTATTTTGGTAACATTACCTCGAAGTAATAGCATTGAAAAATCACTATGAGATTTTTTGTGTATGATTTTTTTTTTACCTTAGTATAAAGTACTTGGTACTAGAATTTAGTAAATACACGTTAATATTTTACATATTTATATTTTCTCTTCAAGAAATAATTATAAAATGTAAAAATTCCTATTTCATTTATTAAATAATAATGATATGAAACAAAATTAGAATATGGTCTGACATTTTTTAGGATGAAAGACGAGCAACTGGCCTATCTGATGACAGAAGGCATTTAATGGATCTCTTGAGTAAAACACTAACTTACTCATTATCCATACAGGAACACAGCATTACAAAATATTACTCATTGGCACTGGAATAATTAGTGAGTGGGTAACAGGCCTTAATAATATTCAGCTTAACTGGTTTTATATTAAACATTATATTTGTGATAAAAAGTGTGGAGTTAGCATTCGTTGAATTCCGTGCAGGAAAAACAAAAATTCAATTGTATTTAATTATGTAATTTAATCTTTGGAAAAGAGTATCTACTAAGTTTTTTGTTATTATCTCTAGGTTGAATTTTATTTTCAATTTTTATAATTATATAACAAAAAATATTTTAAATTAAAATTAACAATTTTCAGTGTTGTATTTTTAGCGCAGATTACTATAACTTACTTTGCAGTAAACAAAGAATGATCGAGATTATTACATCTACCTACATTTAGTTTCTATTTTTTAAATATAATTTTTGAATATTTCAATTATGGTTATAATAAGTTTTAACTTAATTTCACCTGTTAGTTGTTGTCGGTCAAATAATGCAAGAGAATTTTAATTCAATTCCACAACAGTTGGGTGGAATTTCATATATTCTGATGAGAATACAATTTAGTATAAGTACTATATTTTTTTAATTCCTGTAGGTAAATCTTATTTTTTATTAATTATTTTAAGTTGATTTTTATATTAAATATCGAACTATTATTATAATATTATATTTCATTAGTATAATGTAAGGATTTATTAATTTGTCATTAAATTCTGTATCATTTCTTATGAGAATATTATTACGATAGTGAAATTTGTTTTTTTTTTTTGCAATCGTGTTTGGTAAATATATTAAAAGCATTAATTATAAGTACAACACGCTGTGCAAGAACTTAATATTTTGTGGGTAGACTGAAAAGACTGATCAAAATATTAATCGATGTTTATATAATAATAAATACATATGTTATTACATAAAAAGGTTTTGTTTTTTTTTTCGTAGTTGTCATTTTAGTGTTTAGGCTACAAATAGCCATGATATATTAAAGATAATTTAAATTTAACTCATAGTTATTTTATATATATGTTTTTTTCACATTTAAGTAGATTAAAAAAAGTAAAGTAATAGCCCTTAAATGTTCCACTGCTGGGCTAAGGTCTCCTCTCCATTTGAGGAGAAAGGATTAAGCTGCAACGCTGCCACGCTACTACTATGAAGATTGGTAGACACACATGTGACAGATTTTTAGTGAAACTAGACACATGCAGGTTTCCTCACAATGTTTTCCTTCATCATCAACGTTCATCTGTGGTGCTTGCCTGGGTATGAACGCACAATCATCAGTTAATATTAACGCGTTTTAACCACTGCGCCATCTCCGGTTCTGAAGCAAATAAGTAAAATAGTATTTTGGGTATTTTTTTTATGCAAGAGGGGCCAACGCCCGAGGTCTAGCATGTGCGTAGCTGCCCTTTAAGGAAATAAATGAGTAGGCTAAAATATATCATATTATTTAGAATATTAATACAGAATGGTTTACTTATTGAACTATTTGCTTATATCGAAGTAAACATCCAATTCAATACAATTAACAATTTAATTGTTGCAAATGTTAATTGTAGGCATATTTGGTATAGGAAATTCAATTGATATTTATTTATTTATTTTGGGAAACAAACAGCATAATATAAAACATAAACTTTTGATAACAAAATAAGTCTCACATAAGCCAAGAAGGTTTTCACTTTTAAATTGTGACAAACATGGAGTGAACAAGTTAAGTTGTAACAAGAACAAGTTATATGACAAGTATTATACCATATAAAGTAAAGTATTAACAAGTAATTTAAAAAGCAGAACAAAAAAAAAACGATAAAAGTATTAATGACAAACACAGTTTTTAACTTAAATAAATTTACGTTAAAGATATCTATATTACTGTAACGTTTATTATAATTGTCACATGCTCTTATCAAAAAAGCGATTTTTGCATAGTTCGTTCTACACATAGGGACATAAAAGGTATATTTTGAACGGGCAATGGAATGTGGACACTTGATATAAATATTGTTGACAATCGACAAAATTATTTACAATTTTGTAAAGAAAAACTTGATCTTTGCATTCCCTTCGTTTCTCGAGCGACAAAATATTATTAATAGAATATTATTAAATAGCTTATTGACCCAAATTTACGCGTTGATCATCTAATAAATGTATTCTGTACGTTTTCGATAGCCATAATATACTTTGAGTATTGTGGATTCCAAACCGTTGAAGCGAATTACAAATTAGATCTTACATACGAGTTATACAAGACATTATATTATTGATATTTTTTAAATCTCTTCCCTGGCGAAATATGAAACCCAACATACTTAAGCTTATAAGCTTTTGCGATAATTCTATTCACATGGTTGTCAAATATTAAATTAGAATCTAATCTAATATAATATAATATTACTAATTATTACGCTTTGGGATTTTTCGGTTGTAACCATTCAGATCACCGAGCAATGTATTTTTTTTAATTTTGTATTTATAAAGCTTTAAGTTATTTCGGAATTCGTATTATTTGGTGCGTTATATATTACTTAACTTATTAATAAGACGTAAAAAGCAATCTCTTTGTCTGGAAAGACGCCATCTTGGCTAGCCAGCACTTAGCTCGATAAATTTAATAATCCTTGGCAGACAACCCCCATCTTCTACTTCCAGGGAAATATTATATAAGAGAAAATCTCCCTGTGGGCGGGACGAGGGCGTGTCCTCTAGCGAGTGGGCGTGTCACGTTAAGTAACTTTCCTAGTTGCCGTTTTTGATAAAATAAATTGTTTTTTAAGTAGATGTTATGTAAGTGAAGCAACTGTATACATATCTAGATATAACATCTTATATTTTTTATTAAATACTTTTTCTTAATGATTTTATTAACACAAACAATCCAATAAAAGGAGTATTGAATATAGTATGAGTCCTAGAAGTACTTCTGGTTCTACTATGAATGTATTAAATTGAAAAGATAAACTCTTCAGTCACATAAAATATAACAGAATCGCTATTGCTTATGAAACGCTTATTTGTGGAATATTTTGTATATTTATATATAGACATTTATTTGATATAATTTCGTGCATAAGTTTAAAGATGTATGTATATATTGCTTTTTTTTTAAGTTATCCAATATTAACACAAACATATCTGAAGTATAGTTCGTAAATAACTAAAAGTAATATGAAAACCGAAAATCGTGAAATTACGTTCTCAATTAATAACTCAGAAAATATCTTAAGCGAATCAATCATTATAAAAGAAAATATGATTTTTATGTTTATTAATTTGTCGAAAGGTCATTTACTATATTATTTAAGAACATATTATTTTGATGATATTCAACTTTTTATTTCATTTTTAAAATCATAATTTTAATAACGGGTTAAATCTGAAAAGTTTTAACCTCGGTTTAATTTATAATTTTGTGTAGTTAGTTAGATACGCAAATCGAATATTATCATAATCCAAAACACTCGTTATAACAAGACTTGATCCTAAGAGAAAATAATTTACACAAAAGTAGCGTATAAAAAACTGTTTAAAAACATTGATCGTTTATATTCTATACAGCATTTCGAAAATGATGCTGTTTTAAGAAACAAGTAGTCCTTCAAGTTAGTAAGTTAGTAAACAGCCTGTGAATGTACCACTGCTGGGGAAAGGGCTCCTCTCCTTTTTTCACGAGAAGGTTTGGAACTTATTAGCTTTGACAAGCAGTTACTCTTATTTTCATTGCAAGTACAATTTTCAACCTCTTAGCTTTATTTATAGTTTCACTTGAACCGCAAGTACATACAAATCAAATCTAAGTAAACGTAGAACGGTTAGAAGTAAATATGCTATTTATGTATTCTGAATAAGGCACACCTGCTGTAATCGTAATATTTCACTCAAATTAAGAATAACGGATTAAGATTAAATGATGATAGGTGATAATAAGAGATCACCTCTATCCAAAGGACTGCCATGTAAAAATTTATCAAATTATCTGGTCACTTATTATTCGTAATAAAATAAAAAAAAAGAATTTAAATTAAAAAGGTTCTATTGTAAACAAAGTCCAAACAAATGTTAATTCTTCAGAAACTAAACATTTTTCGGTTACATTACCCGCAAAACGAGGATACACTTACTTGCAAAATAAGTGATACCTTTGAAATTATATTTTTTTACTTAATTTTTTGAAAGAATTTAGATATTTATTATGACTTTAAAAAGAATTGATGGACATGGATTCGATTCCAACTTTAGATATAATAATCGCTGTATTGCTGGTTTTGGTTTGCGTGTTGTCTTTGTGTGTTGTGTTGTGATATCGGTATTTATCTCTTATTATTACACAATTATAATAATGATTGTTAGCTCTTAGTAAGAATGTTTTCTAATAACATTGTTACTTGTTCATCCGTAAAATTTGAGAATTTGATTTGCATTCAAATTATTTTAAATTTATACTAGAAAACTGTCTGGAATAAAACTAACAAATGTGTATGTAATGGTGATAAAATAAGAAAAATAAGTAATTTACTATTATTTAAATAGCTAATGCTTTTGACGTTTGAGTAAATATTTTATTAAGTTAAAACGGTTGCAATTCTTTAATGACAGCGTATTCTTACTTTTTATTACACATCGTTATCGTGAGAACAAAGGCTAGTTGTTATTCTGCCAATAGTAAGGTGTATATTTAAACAGCACCGCGAGTCTATTCATTTGTTCCGGACCGCATCTGCCGTTTCACGAGCTTTAAAAAAACACAAAAAGGAGGAAACCCGGTGGAAAAGGAAAACGACCCAGCGAGGGGATGTTTATTGTTTTAGATACGGACATATTTTATTTACTAAGTGGCTATTTTGAATAAAAATGCGGTTTGCTAACGTTAAAAAGTACAAAATGCTAACGGCGCACTCGCTCGAGATTTATACCGACGACCTTTATCTCGATATTGTACTCGGCAATGCATTGTAATATATTGTTTATATTTTGTTTTATTATCATTATAAATTACTTAATATTTTTTTCTATCATCATGTAAAATTTACATTTTTGACATAAAATAAAAATGATATGAGGTTTTGATTTCTACGAAATTAATTATAAAATTACTTATTCTGTGTTGAATACCATTTATAAGGTAACATTCGACGTTTTAAAGTTACCATATATCAGTACCGAAAATATTTTCAAGAACAAAAATTTTAATCAACAGTTTTCTTCGATTTATTGTCCGTCGTGATTACGGGGCGTCGGCGACGTCGTGATGCGATCGCGTTTACGATTCTTACGCGATAATCGGCTGAGCAAACAGTGGCTACACGGTTTTGCAAACAATACGATACAGGATGAATTTCAAATTAAACTATCATCTCAAAAATAATATATATGGATTGTTACATTTCGTAAGGTTTAGAAATAAGTAATATGTCTGCGATCGCGTTATCATTATTAAGATTTTTTGAAAGCGACAAATATTAAACACTAGAGCTAGAACCGAAATGGTTTAAAAGATTTTTTTTATCTTAACCGCGAATTCAAATCCGGGACAACATCGAGCTGTAGGACGCTTTAAAGTTGTTACTTATTACTGAAAACGCTACATTACTTTGTATTATTATTTGTATATTGCAAATTCAATTAATTTCTTAAAGATCTAATACTTTAACTAAAAACCTTCTTTTGTTTAAAAATGTAAATACACAACGTCAAAACGTCTTAGTTAATTCGGTAGATATTAATTATTAAAGGCATTGTAATAAGAAATACTGAATTGAGAAGGATGTTTGACGTTTGACATTCGTTTTTAGAGAACATTGTACATAAACTTACTGGAAATGGAATTGACTTAAAACTTAATATTAAGCTTCTAAAATTTGTGTTTATATGTTCACGTATTAATAATAATAATTTTATGAATATGTCCATGAAGAGTTGGAGATACGCCAACCCAAATGTTGTAATTTTAGATATCAAGTATTTTATCAGAACATTTTACATACAATAAGTAACAAATCCTTATTATAATTAAAAACATTATTAATTAGCTATTGTATTAATAGAAAAAAAGTGTTTTGTAAGAAACCCTTAATCGTAATATTATATAATAATCCATAGTTTAGTATATATTTTATTTTGGTTTTGCTTATTACATATAAAGCGATAGTAATTCATATAAGACAAACCTCTTTTATTCTTCGAATATCTCAATTTAAATCAATGCTTTTTTAACCCTTTTTTTGTTTATTTATGATTATTTAAATTAAAAATAACAATTTGAAACTTGTAACAACAACAACGATAATAACTCTTAGTGTTTTCAAAAAGTAATATGTGAATTATTGTTTATATTAATATTTTAGTCAGCCTGTGAACAAACTATCGTGGGATAGTACGAGCGTGCGCACATCGACGCCCGCGGCGTGCGCCCGTGCAACCTGCCATTACCAGCTATCATAGATCACCCCGATCATCTTCGTTGAACATGAACCATCTTTCTAAACTATGAGTTATTTGTTGAAAAACGAATGTGTTCTTAACCGTTAACCATGACTGCATAGAGGCATACAAGATCTTCTGTGCATCTGTGTTATATACTATAAAATCTCCAGTAGTAAGGTGGTCCTTGAGATTGGCCGCTGTAGCCAAAATGTTGACTACATTTTGGCTATAGCGGAGTACTTTATTAATTTAAACAATTTCAAACATTATATAATAATAGATACTGTTGTGGCTTAACGTATGCTTAAATAATAGTCTGCTGGCTACATTTTAAAAGGACAAACAACAATGCTTTTTGTTTTAGTGTTACGTTCTTAAAGTTGATAAAGCTAATGTTAAGTACATTAGCTATACACACATACGGGAACGGAAATATAATTTTTTTATGATATAGGCAGGTGGACGAGCAAATGGGACACCTGATGATAAGTGGTCACCACCGCCTATAGACATTGGCGATGTAAGAAATAATAACCCACCAACCACCTTTGGTGACTGAAATGTTACGTCACTTGTGTCTGTAGTTACACTGGCTCACTCACCTTTCAAACCTGAACGCAACAATAACTAAGTATTGCTGCTTAGCGGCACAATAACTGAGTACGCACCCAGACGGGCCTGCACAAAGCCCTGCCACCGGATAATAATATGTTATATGGCATAGTATAGTCTTTTTGCTAATTATTTTTTACAAGCAATATTGCTTTGTACAAGAGCGTCTAAGTAGAACAATAAACGATTATATAGCAGTACATTGTAGTGGTCTGGTTTGAAGGTTGAGTCAGCCAATGCAATTACAGACACAAACGGAATAACATCTTAGTTCCCATGGTTTGTGTAAAGAGTGGATAACAATTGAAACAATGAACATCTTCGGACGAGGGTGAATAAATCATCTTAATCATGTAGCTCATTTGCCGGACTGCCTTCCTAAATACAGTTGTTATTTTGGTGATCCCATTCAAATTTCTATCAGAATGTTTTACCCATAATAAAGAATAAAAATTGTCATCATATGAGTTCATTGGATTTCTTGATTACTGTATGTTGTGCGCATACAACGAACACTTTTCTTGTGTTTGGTTGTTAAATACGTTACACACATTTTTCATGAAAATTAATAAATCAAAAAATATGATGTTAGAAATAACAATTACTACTCAAATCATAGATTATATACATGTAAAATTCACACATTAATATTATGTTCTTTTATATAGGTATGTATATAAATACCGTGTGAAACAGTTCTGACATATAATAGCGAAAGTTATATTATGAGAATTAATTTGTGACTATTAGCATCATTATACTCAGTCTAGTGTTATAATTTT
Organism: Nymphalis io; assembly: GCF_905147045.1. Lineage (NCBI taxonomy): Eukaryota > Metazoa > Arthropoda > Insecta > Lepidoptera > Nymphalidae > Nymphalis > Nymphalis io. Next base: position 6,191,348 of record NC_065892.1, on the reverse strand, counting down.
ATCTATTATTAAACAAGACTGCCTCGTTGGTCTAGTGGCTTTATGTAAGGCCACAGACCCGGAGGTCCTGGGTTCAATTCCCAGGTCGAGCCAGTAAAAAGTTATTGAGTTTTTCTGTCAGAAAATTCTCAGTAGCAGCCCGGAGTCTGGAAGTTGGAAGTACAGTCCTTTGCCTCAGAAAGCACGTAGAGCCGTTGGTCCTGCGCCTGAACTCTTTCCGGTCATTTCGGATTGCCGGATTATGAGAGTTAGAGAGTAGAGAGTGCACATGTGTTTGCGCACACAACTGTACACTATAATATCTCGTGCGTAGTTGGCTAGTGTCTCTTGAGATTGGCCGCCGTGGCCGAAATTGTGTGGAGGACATTATTATTAAACAAGTTTTAACAAGATCATAATCGTACTAAGAAAATATCTAATATGTCGACCAGAACCATTCATAAAAGGACCATTTTTGGGTAATAATTCTTAAAACACAAAATGCTTGGAACTTCCCACTGCTTGCATGCGGTTTGATCGATACCTTTGGTATAATTTCAACTTTGTTTCTTTGTTTGCATTCATCAATGAGCACGAGGTGAGTTATAAGCATAATATAAGCACATGACAACTTAGAAGTCCTTTTTTGAAGTCGCAATCTTTTGTTGCGACCACTGGGTCATATTGGCTCTCAGATAATAATAATAGATGTATATTAATTGGTCAAAAACTACTAACTTATCAGATTCTTATGAACTGGTTATATTCAAGGTAGTATCATCACTTATAAGTTGTTAAAAATGTTAACGACGATTTATAGCGAACGTCAAAAAAAGATTTGTTTTTCATTTAATTGCTTCAGTTACTTAAATTGATCAAACAATTTAATTTTGTAATTGTGACCCATTTATAAAGTATATTTTTTAAATTGCTGTTTAATTAATCAAATAATCACTATAAAGTTTATATTAATAGCAAAAAAGAATATTAATTTTTTATAATTAATATTTAAGAAAAGTCACATAAAAACCAGTTTTGTAAATAATAAAATGCTTTGCTAGAACACGATACGAATATAGTACCGTTATGAGGCCAGTAATTGCTGATCTGATCTCGTGTAATACTGTTAATTTGTAATTATTATGTTACCAAACATTATCGACGTTTTCGAATAATCGGGATTATGTTAAATTGTAGTAAAACAACAATAAACAAGAAATTTGCTTCAAAAATATATAAACTTGTCAATCCCGACTAATATTATAAATACGAAAGTGATTTTGTTTGTTTGTTTTTACGTCTTAACTAGTCAACGGATCATTAAGTAAATTTGCATACACGTTGATAGGGGTACAAAAAAAGGACATATAATATATAATTAGAAACACCTAAAATCATTCGTCTTCATACGCGGGCGAAGCCGCGAGAGGAAAGAAGTTACTTATAAAATTAATTAAAATAGCAATCAACAGTAGTTACCGAACCCATTATAAAAACTGAAAACAAAACAGTAACATTACAACATTATACAAGTTTGTATTATAACGGAGTTACGAGTAAATGATCCGCAGTGCGGAAACGGTCACTACAAAACGGGTTGAAAAATTGCCACCATTAGCAACTGCTGATAAAGACGCTAATGATTACGAGTGTACTTATTTTTGAAATGCATGCGAACTTTTAAACATTATTAACACGTTTGTTAGGAAAACCTTCTGATAAACACAATAATTAATGTTGATGTTTCTAGATTAATTAGATAATAATAAAAGCAGTAGAGGCTTCTTATGTAACACTGTTTAGTAGTATTATACATGGTAAGGTCGAGGTCGTTATTTGATAGTTGCCATTGACTTTATACTACCACTAAACAGCTCAACTTTGTATAGCCTATTCCAATCGAAGATGTAGTAAAGATATACAATCCTAAGTTTTATATATTTCACACGATTTGCTATTATGTCTGCTATATTATGCACTGCAAACATTTCTTGATTAATAAATTTTTATTTATAATTCAATACTATAAATAATGATTATTCACTTGATAGTCTACTTAACAATTTATACTTTAATTTTAGTTCCGAAAAAATCTTTGCCGATATTCAGAATGCTATTTTTCACGAATCCATAATGAATACAAATGGTATCATGTCAATTCAATGTCAAAATTGTGTATTTGTCTTTAACCTTCCTGTAAATTAAATTGGCAATATGCACTGGTTTGACGGTTGATTAAATAACTGTGCCATTTGAAAGATCTTATATCCTCGTATAAAACAATATGAATATAAATGGTATTAGTTATATTTCTTATAAGCCTAAAAACAACGTCACTCCTGTAAAATTAAGAAAAATATTATATAAATTCTTCCCTTAAAATTTAAACACAAACATTATTCCATCAACACCTGTGTATTATACTTTCAATTCAAAATCATCACTGCATTCACAACGAGATAACACACGACCTGACATACCAAGACAAACTTTTATATACAAATGAACAAATGACGTGTGATTTAATATGATCCTTAATACAACGAAACATGGAATTGAAAATCGTTATAAAAGTTTTGACGCTTGCAAATATAAAGCATGCGAATATGGGAAATTGCTAACGGATTATGAACTTCATGCCTTAGGCAATAAGGCACATGCATTTGTGTTAGTGTTTTTGACAGTTGACATAAACAAATTCCTGGATGGCAAGCAGCGGCGCAGAAAATGACTTGTCAACGAGAGAGCTCGTATCTACGGACCGACACCTCTATAATATAGGAATGAAAATTTTCATAAATATGCCGATATAAAGTATTCTCACTATTTCGTAGTTTTAAAATTACTTTTATAAAGGGAACAAAGTTTTTCGTAAAATATGTGGTATATAAGTTCAGGTTTCAAGTTTCAATATGTAGTCAAGTATTAAATATAACAAAACCGTAACAAATAAACTGCAATTAGTTAAGCTAATATTGTAACTTCCACCTTTTCTAGAATAAGTTCGCAAGGTCATAAATCCCTCATCTCATAAACATTGCGCCCAAATTAGCTGAAGATATTATTTTCTTTAAAAATAATCACTAAGGTAATGTATATTATACGAAAATATCATTATAAGTATTGAAATAAATGTAAAATTATTCAGGAGGCATCCATTCCGCCATTTTATTGTAGCGAAATGGCGCCACGCACGCCACCTAGCGGTTTCTTGTACTCACACGATCCGCTATCTGACAGTCAGTAAAGATGGCCGCTGCACTCTAACTCCATCTCGCGAACGCCTTCGCACAGACACTTAACAAAATTAAATTTTATCCAGGACATCCGCAACGGCCACAATAGTAGCTCATTTGCATTACTACCCACTAGTTACTGTATTGTTACACAATCACTCGCACTCACCACAAAGAATATATATAGTCCACATGCATAATCAATTGATTGATCATTCAAAACTGAATCTATTACAGCACTAATTAACCACTAATTAGTAATTAGAATGACGGAGCTATGTCTTCAACGACAGCGAGCCGTCGAATGAAAAGCTCTACCATGTTGTTACTGAATTTTATACTCCATCCCAGTCAGCAGAGCCTCCAAGTTTGCCTCCTTCAAATTCGTTATGCATACAGCACCAAGGGCTGTTGAATACCGTTCGCGTTTATTTATGAACAGGCAAACTTCTGGTGGCTGGTGGGACGCACGAAATACGATATAGGCTCGCCTCCCGAGCTCGGAGCTGGTAACCGGCAAGGCAAGCCAGCCTACAATGCATGCGATCGCTGAAAAAGGGCTTTTTATGTATTCAACTTCACAACTCTGTAGCTCATCTGCAAGTCGTATTATGGACCTAATTAACAAGTTAATATGGACGATCCGGGGCCGCGTCTGCGCACAGGGTGCGGATGGACGTGATGCCGTTTTAAAATTTGAATCGGAATCATCAGTCGCGAGATCTGCCTGAAAATTTTGGAAAGATATTTACATTTACCTGCTTCGAGGATATTTTAAAGTTCGCTAGAGCGTATTCCCGCGTCCTGAAGCGCTCGCGATTACAACTTTGCAATGGTAAGGAGCGTTCAGAAATTCCGCCCCGCCCGACACCCCCATCACAAAGTATAATGATATCGTCGCCGGCGTTATTATGGGAGTCGTCATAAATATTTCATAGAGCGAGGGCAGTAATGACCGAGTGACCGTTGATCGTCGACGAGAAGCGACGGGTGGTCGCGGAGTCATCGCTCGGTATTGCCTATTTGAGTTCGAATAATCAGTCGCGATATCATACAGAAAATAACCACGTTTCTTTCTACCTAATCTAGTAGGGTACAAATTATAGTTAAGTTTCTCTTTTTACAACTATGTATACTTATAGACTATTTGTTACTCCTATTAATAAATATTCTCCTATTATAGGAATAATGATGTACAAAATAACTGCCTGTAACCAAGATTCGGCATTAATATCAATGAAATTTCGTACACCTATTATAATACACCTAATATAATATTTTCTGCGTTGAAACTATTAAATGACTGATATTATATATTTTTTACATGAAAATCTACAAAAAATTAAGACTTGATTATTAGAAAATATTTAAAAAAAGCATAGTCGTGCGAGATATAAGTAAGAGAGTACTGACACTGCTAGTTTAATGTAGTCAACTTTCCTTCTGTAGTCCAGCAGTTCTCAGAGCTTTAAGGAAGGTAGCTAATTATTGTCGGACTTTGTGCCGCCTCACCATCCTTTGATCACGTTACTTTGATCGGTATATCACTGACTTACGAGTGATCCGGACAAGTAAGATTTGTGTTAATATTTTTATCACGATTGTGTTCATAATTCAAGAACGGCATTAAAACTATCGGCCAAATTTGTCTACTTTAAAACAATTGAAATTGTATTCAGTCAAAATTATAAACAGATCCGTTTAAGTTATTTATTTATTTATTTATTTAACACTTTTTGCACAACATATACATAAAATGAGAGAAGTAGGAAACAATCAAAGAAAAAAATATTGATAAGATAAAGAATAAATAAATATGTATTTTTAAAAATTAATTCTAAATTATTGCAATATATGTTAACACGTATATACAACCACACATGCAAAATATCTGAAAATGCCGATAGTTTTTTAAAAACTCTTCCGTAAATAGCTAATATTGTAGTAATCTGCTTCGCTCGTTAGCACACTGAAACCTAGTTCCGCCGATTTCCTTTGACGACTGAAAACTTGTTAGAGTCCATATTAAAATTCAAAAAGGACTGCAAACTCTCACTCGATTCCCGAAAACATTATTCAAGGGATTTGAATAATGATTTTGTTTTACTCACACCGCGCTTAATGTATGCGAAGATAGCAAAGCTGGCCCTAACTTGGTAACGTGATTTTTGGGACTTAAATGCTTTCGAAACTCAATTTCGCGGACATTTTCGTAGCTAAAGCAGTCGAGCTCTTTGTACTCTATTTTGTATAAATTTGTATATAAGACGCGTTTATGATTGTTACATTAATATAATTTCTATACTTTACCATAAACTTGTCCCGTACAGTATTTTAAATGTGGACTTTTCATGCATAAAGCTGTATTAAATATCAGATAAACTTAAATTAACGTAACATTTATTTTTTGAAAGAAAAATAGGAAACGCTTGTTAGTTACACATTTACTTGTTCAAGTGATTTCAGTTTAGTCATAAAAATGTTAATGTGCCGAAAACAAATAACGCGTAATGTATGCGTGGGGGAATTAAACGAGTCGTCTTGTTTGTCTTCCAGACATTTTTACTTTGTCTCTGATTAAGATAAAACCCGCCAAATTGAATTGTCCAATGGAATTGATTTCATTATTCACTAATGGATTGGCTACATTTTCTGTCTATGTATTTTTTTAATTTTAGGTTTTCGAAAAAGTTTTTATACTAAAATAAGTTAAGGAAGCTTTATTTGTAAAGTTAATTTTTGTTTTTATTCTAAATATTTTTCTTCTTGTATGGAATTTCAAACGAAATAGCTAAGTTATCTAAGGATGTAGTGATTGTTTAATTTTAGCACTATGTATTATATAGTAAACATATATGTACACATGTTTTTTTTACTTTGACTAAGCAATAAGTATAATTATGCTATAAATATATTTTTATATTGGATAAAGAAATTTGAATTTGAAAGAATACTGTATTTTATTAGTGTTGGTTTTGTTTATACATTACATAAGTTTAATTGAATTGGACTATTCAATAGAACTATTATATAGTCATATAATATGAAATAGTTTTTCTAATCAAGCATTCGGAGTCCGGTTAAATTATTGGTGAGAGAAGTAACTCACGCCGGGTAAAATGTTCCTGGTCCGTAAACAAGCCGAAATTTCCTCTGGCCCTTATTTATCGCGAATGATGGATGTTTGAGGAAAATATTGTTACTGAATTAATTCAGTATGAGTACCTCACACCCCTATATAGATATATCGGTATTTATTCTTTATTTAAGTTATTAAGGAATTATTTTTAAATACAATCATTGTGATATATTTGCGCTTCATTTTTCACTTAAATTATTCGTGTTCAGAAATTCGAAACTTTGAAAAAAATTTTACTAATTAAAAAAACAAAGGATTTCCTATTTACTGCAATTACAGACGGTGCTCTGTCATGATTATTGCAGTAAATAATACTGCTAAAAATAAAATAAGGTTAATTTTTGTTTCGCTTTAGGTTAAATTAAATTGATTTTTAGTTTTATATCCTGATGGTAGTCAGTAGTAAAAATAATTTAAAACTCTTTATCAAATATAGTTTTTCAGAAGCAAAGTATAACATTCAAACATTGTTCTCACAGTGTTCATCTCCGCGTTGAACTGGAATATAAAACACGGAATGGAAATGATGGATTCGAAGTTTCAAATTATTCAAATGAATGCGCCCGCGACCCAGCACCTAAAAACGTTTTGCCTCTCTCCGTTACACAACACTCCTCCGCACTCCTGTCGCGCTGATTTCAATCAATTTATTGGATTTTTATTTCCAAAGCCAGATTCTTTGTTTTCGTATAATTTGAACATATCGCTGAACAGGAGATGTGAAACTTTGCTATGCCTATTATTTTTTCACTTTATTGTAATAAGAGCAATTATGAAAAAATCTATTTTCAAAATTTATTTATTATGTAATTCAATGATACCACGATGTATTTGAGATTCTTAAATATATTTACTATAAATAAGTAAATATGTTATGGCTAGCTTGTTTTGGTTAAGCTGGCGTATATCTTATATAATTGTAAATACGAAGCACTCTGTGTGCCTAGTGCAAGTTTTTTTACCTATTTGATAGTGTTATCGTAACTGCATCGTCTAGTGACAATATTCGGAATTCTATACAAATCGTAGTTAACATCACAGTTTCAAAGGGAGTTAGGTAATAAGAAGATAATATTTGTGTTGTAGGTTAATATAACAATTATTTAGTAAGCATATAAAGTGTAAATAATAAAATAAAAAGACAAATAATCATTTTACTCGTTACTAATGTATGTACAAAATTTTACGATTTTCTTTTTTATAATTTTAATTTAACTACTGAAGCTTTTTGCGAGGCTGCGTCTGATCTGGTTCTTATGCAAATTCCCGGGGCCCATCCCTGGGAACATAAAAAATAACTTTCGTTAGCATCTGCGAGACAGTCTCACTTCATTTAGCCGCCAAATGTATATAAAAGTTAAGGTGCTTCAAGCTTCCCTCCGACTGTTCTTAAGAAACACTTTGAATAATGACCGCCATTCATTTTACTACTCGTTTTGATATTTACTTACTAGATTTGTGCGGAATCAAGAAAAAAGTGAAGTCAATTAGCAAAATACAGTCTAGTACTGGCATTTGGCACTTTCAGCAAAGATAGCATATTAGATAGTTGTACTGATGAGACCGTGGTGTTTTTTAACTGAAAAACTATACTTAGCAGTGGGTGACGAGTAATGATGATGATAAAACTAGTAACTGATGAATTATATTTGTATATAAAAGTATTTTCCATGATCTATATGTACTCTTCTGAATTTATTGCCATATATTAATAGAAATATAAAACGAGGCAGAAAAGCGCGACTGTCTCATGTTTTTTGGTGTCGTTTATGGCGGGCTTTATGGATTTTTTTTTGAATAATGCGAGTGTTATGGCTCGAAATATGCTTCATTTGGTGCGAGGAAACTTCTCCGAGTAAACGCGGAAATCATATTCATATTTTTTCCACTTCAACTGCTCTAGACGTCGTATTTGAATAAAGTGCGTCGACATTATTTTCTTCAAGATTAACTCCCGTTTATACTTCCGACGCTGCATATACAATACACAGCCGTAGACTCTACATTGCTTTATACTATATGGTTAGGGAATTATATATATATAAACGTTTTTATTTGAATTAAAGTTATATATAGATTTGGAATTAATTTTTTGTGTTGTATTAAAATGTTTTGTGTAATATATTATTCTTTATGTTGCTTGAAAACGTAGAGCTAAATGAATTCTAAGGCAAATTAAACATGGTAAGTGGTCACCGTGGTCAAAAAATGGTGGCTGTTGGAGCAGACGAGTCCTAGACTGGAGACCGCGAATCGGTAAGCACAGCGTAGGGCGCCCTCCAGCCAGGTGGACCGACGACCTTAAAAAGGTGGCGGGCACCAACTGGATGCAGAAGGCGGAGGACAGGGAGCTTTGGCGCACCTTTGGCAGAGGCCTATGTTCAGCAGTGGACAACGATTGGCTGTTGATTGAAGTAGTCACCTTCGTTAATAAAACTTAGTTTAAGACATAGTAACAGTACGTGAAATGTTACTTCAATTTCTTCTGTTGATCTTCAGATATAACGCGTAGCCAATTTAAATTAATAATATCATAATCATAACCGAGATGTGAAATGGTCTAGTGGCTAGAGCACGTGAAATTTAACTGAAGATTGCAGGTTCAAACCCAGGTCAGCCGAATTGAATTTAATGTGCTTAATTTGCGTTTATAATTCATCTCGTGCTTGGCAGCTTAAGAAACACTGAGGAATAGAAAAGGTTTTAATTCGACACATTTACATGTTTATTCACCAACCTGCATTGGAGCATCGTGGTGAAGTAAGTTCCAATTCTTCTCTTTTAAAATAGGGTGCTTTAGCCCAGCAAGAAGCATTAATTATAAACTGTTACGCTTAGATTAACTATAACATAGTTTTATAGCTTTATTACTTTTCTTATTCTATTTTAAGTAAATTTATTATAAAATCAGAATAAATAGATTGAAATAAAATGTACTATAAATGATTAATAACCTGAACAGATTACTTTTCAAATAATTTTATAACCCAACGATTTTCAAAAGCAAAATTTTAATTCTACCGCGCATATTTTCTCCTAGCAAAGACTTAAAACTCTGAGTATTTACGCCAGACCAAACTTAATTTAGCCCTCGCCGAGACCGCAAAGAAAACTTACCTTAAAATTAATATTTCTTTCATTAAAATCTTGTAATATTTTCGCTGCTGCATGCATAAGTAATGTCCATGAATACGGAGCGTGCAAAAACTCGGCTTTTGGCGCTCGGCTGTTGGATGTCGGCTCTATTGGTTTTCGGCTATTGCCTCTCCGTTCTTGGCCCGATTGAACGCACTCTTGTTTCAATTTTATTTTCCTAGCTTTTACACAATTATTTGTTCGTTCTTTTATTTAATTAAGAATTCCGTACAAATATTTATTTTTGAAGTATTTTGGTTTGTTTTGATAACTGCTGAATGTTACTTTGATTTAAGATTTAATAAAAGTTTCTTATTCCTCACTAACTGTTTACCTGGAATCCTTTACATCGGCTTTTTTAAATTTTTTGTATTAAATTATGTTTAATTTCTTTACGATCAGATCTGTGGCTTAGTCATAATTATGTAACAAATAGATATTTTGCATTATAATCAACGTTTGGAAATACCGCAGAAATTATTTTGTTAGTAGCTTAATATAGAGCATCATATAAATATATAAATTATTCACTATATACTAACAGTGCAATGGTTGAGTTCATAGAACCTTTTTTATCATAATTACAGGTACTCGATCAATCTTTCATCAAGCGGCACCTGTGGCTTTGTAATTCTCTTGGGGTAAGGGTTGTGAGAAGTATTAAATGACCTTAGAGGGATGTCTTCGAATTCTACCACAGTTTTTGCGCAATGGACCTGTCCAGTAGGTTTGATTCCTGTTGCATTTTTTATGTTTGGTAAGGATTATTAATATATCAACCCACAAAGGGCAGTATATTTGTAAGTTCTTAGAAGTTTTATTAAAAATATTTATAAAACTAGTGATCGACTATAAGAACTTATTTAGATTTTTTTTATATAATATAGGTAGGCGTTTGAATATATGGGCCACCTGATGGTATGTGGTCACCAACGCCCATAGAGATTGGCATAGTAAGAAATGCGCCACCAACCATGGGAACTAAGATTTTATGTCCCTCGTACCTGTAATTACATTGGCTCACTCACCCTTCAAACCAAAACACAACAATACCAAGTACTGCTGATTTGCGATAGAATATCTGATGAGTGGGTGGTACCTACCCAGACGGGCTTACACAACTTGATACTATAAAAATACAGATACTTATCACAATAAAAATCGCAACCAAAATTTTGGTTCTATGTTAGAATAAAAATAAAAAATTGAAGTGGCAGAAATTGGTCTAATATATATATATATATAATTTAATTTAATTTCAATATTGTTTTTGTACTTTAATTTATTTTTCTGTTTGTTTTTCTGTTATTTGCCCATATGTTTGATATTCTAAATATATTTTCTAGATCTCACTGACACAAATCCCACATTTATAAGAATCATATTGTGTAAATGTAACGAAAAATGCAAAAAACGGCAGCAACATAGCAATAACTTAATTAGTAATAAAATAAAATAAATGTTTTAAAAATAAAGTATAAACATTAAAAATAATTGATAACAATCAATTTGTATCTTTATAAGGACATATACTGTTACTATTTTATTTCCTAACGCGAATTCTTACAAATTATTGTCGACATAAAATATAAAAATGTCTTATCAATTTTTAACGCATACCTACGTTGCTGAGAATTGAGCCGTTTGTGTAGTAAATAAATTCCCAATAAATTTTTGATTTCATACACTTACGTAGACGCCGAATAAATATTAAGAAAAATAAAAATTGATCGTGTTAGCACATTTTCACGCGCGCTGTCGTGTGACTCGAGTGCTCTACGTGTAATCTATGTGCATAAATTTACCGAGATTGTGACAGACCTCGGTCACCTTTTGACGTTGATAAGTCGAGAATTTTCTACGAAAATATTTAAAGTTAGGTATTATGTAAACTGATTAACAGGTATTTTATTTTTTTTCGATCCCTGAATATGAATGAATGCAGGTAAATTAATAACCATATGTTACGGTATGTGAAATTGAATTTTATTTACCTACAACACAGTTATACTAATATTATAAATCTGAAAGTCACTCTGTATTTACGCTTTTACAGTTAAACCACGGAACCGATTTATACCTAACATCTGCCTAGACGCGAGCGAAGCCGCGGGAGAAACCTTAATCTTAGTGAACTTTATAACAGTGTTTTGATATCGGTTTTTAGGGTACAAACTGAAATGAAAACCTGTTATACCCATGAGTCTAATGAATGTTTCACGAACATTTTATGAACGTAAAAATATCGTGATTCTCATTTTTTTGGTTTACCTTGTTAGGTAAAAATCGGTCAATAATTATTTTACCACCAAACATTCAATCGATTTGGAAGAAAGTGACAACTTTTAGTTCACCTACATGTCTAATTTAAATAAAAAAAATGTTATGTATAAATTTTTAATTTTTATATTTTGAAATTAAAGCTTTCTCAAATTTATTTAATTATAATTAAAGCGAGTCTCCTCAATATGGTATTCCAAGACTGTTACATCAGATACTTTTAAAAATGGAAGACAACGTTTTGTAATAATTAATTATCATTACTCTTAACGATGAATGAACACCCCGTCACAAGTTTGTTTCTCCTCTTTATTTATGTTTCACAGGTGACATTATTTCATCGTAAGCACCACATAAAATATATACTTTTGGAAGTGTTGAAACATTAAAGCATCGTAACGGGTTTAAGGAGGCATCAAATTCAACTTTTTGGTGGTTTTATTGCGTGAGAAAAAGGGCAGGTGGGTATATTAAAATGTTTCATGTAAATTTCAGCCGTTCGCTGGCTATATTTCAGGAGTTAAACTGTCTGTCTGCCGAATTTGGTATTCATGGAGGACTTTTAGTTTCGAACTTGCTTCTCCCAGTTTTTTTTGGGATTTTAACCTAAAAAGAATGAAAGTTATTTTATTTAAATATTTAATGGGTAACTTACGATTTCTCTTGGTTGTATTTTTGTAGAAACAATTTTAATATTAATTCATTGTTATTAATAATTAATTTTAATATTATAATTTAAACAACTTTATAAAATTACGCTCAAGCCTTTCGTAATACAAATATTTTAATAAAAATAACAAAAACAAGGTTAAATGTTTAATTAAACGGCTATATTTATTGTTTGTGTTTTTGTGTTATTAATCTTTATTTTTTTTTAAATTATAGTTCTGATTAAACTTCAGACAGACACACATTTGAATGTGTGTCTGCCTTGTTTTTTTTGTTTTTTTTTTTGTCTGAACAAATACACGTTTTTGTAAAATTAAATCAATAGGTATTTTCGTAATTTAAATAACAGTGAAAATCCATTAAGATTTCATTATTTAAAAGAGGTTCTTTTTAAAGATTTGAACAGGAGGTAAATATGAAAATAAGTTGACGTTGGGAGATTAATAGGTGAGGTTTTTAATAAAATTCAGCGGTTAATGAAAGACTAGAGGGTCGCTACTTGAGACGGACGCACAGGGACGCATTTTAAGTAAAAAATGTAAAATTACTAATGGTGGGCAGAGAGTAGGGCTCTAGATGTTACAGTCTCTTGTAAATGACCAAAAGACGTTTTAACTAAGGTAAGTAACAACCTGTAAATGTCCCACTGCTGGGCTAAGGCCTCCTCTCCCTTTTTGAGGAGAAGGTTTGGAGCTTATTCCACCACGCTGCTCCAATGCGGGTTGGTGGAAATGCGGGTTTAACTAAGGACGTTGGTCAAATGAATTTTGTTTTGACTGGTTAAGAATTTTGACTGTAGTTTACATTTTTTGTTTAAAATCTTGTTTATATTGGAAATTTAGGTCCCCTTGTCAATGTTGATATTGTCAAAGGTATTTATTATGTGACTAACGTAGCTGTTATCCTTGTAATTTGTATTTCTTGTCATACATTAAAAAATATAATGCCAACAATTGTTTACTTTTAATTAAAATAGTTTTACTTTATATAGCAATTTATTTGATTTAATGATTTATTTATGTTCATTTCTAAGTTAAATTCGAATCGTAAAGTCAAACACGTATTGTTACTTGTCGGGGTATGTGTGTAATGTATTGGAAGAATTTATTAATTCGTCCTTAGATAAGGTAATGTTAATAATATTGTTATATCGATATGTACACGACTATAAATATCTTGATAACGATGCTTGCCTTGCTTACAAGTATAGTTTTTAGGATTTTCTTATCTGTATAGTATAATTACATGAATATTATCTATTTATATTATAAAACTCAATGCTTTCACTAGCTGTTGTTTTTTTATGCAAAATGTAAATTTTTTAGTTAGCGCTGCATCGCTTTAATTTCGATTTCGCCTTCTACTAATCGACCCGCTTAGAGCATCATTTTTGTTAGTAGACGAAGAGAAATTTGTAATGGCATATAATTATTTACGATTTAATGAACTTGTGCTGAAAATGCACTGATAATTATCTCTATTAACTTAATCCGAGGGATCCGTGATATTTAGTGCTAGTTTACTTATAGTAACGTACATTGTTTCCGTTATTATTAAATTATTTTTTAAACAGCATACTTAATCCCTAAGGATATTTTGAAACACGGCTTTTATATTTCAATTTTATTGTTGATAATTAATAACATTATGATTTCGATAAAAAAGCAAGTTTACTATATTTTTAATTTCATACTTTAATTAAAAACTAAAATCAGATTCCTCCCTGTCCGATATAAGCCGTTGAGCCCCGCTGTTTGTTTTGATTGTATTAATTAAAACTCGACCCAAGTTTTAAGATTAACACCTCTCTTTTCTTTCATTACCAAACTCCATATTCATGCCTTCAGCCCTCCGACAGAAATAACCAGATTATAAAAGATTATTCCAATACTTTGTGATATAACAATCGTATATTATTATAAATTACATTATTCTTATGCGGTTTAATATAATTGTAACTTTTCAAATATCACAGCGACTAACAGATCCCATCTCCTAGTATATAAAACTAAAGTTTACTACGTGATATAGTCTTCCTAGGAAAAAAACGTTAAAATACTTTTCATTTTTTCCGTGTCGTTATAAAAGAACTTATTTAAAATTCTATAGTACTCAGAGACTTGTATAAAGAATTTTATAATAGGATACCTTTATTATATATATAAGTTGCTTATTGCATAAAAATTTTGCATTGCATAAAAAAGAATATGAGTTCTCTGAAGCCATATTAAAAATGACATAGCCTTGTTTTGTATTCCATTAATACAATACCAAAATGGTATGGTATGATTATACCATACCATTAATATCAAATACCAAAAATAATACGCATATATTAAAAAAATAATCGTATTACTATTCTGATTACCAAAAGTAAGGGTTATTGTTATTGGCCCTTTTAGGACTAAGCTACAGAATAAAAAAAATCACGAGATAGAAATCATCTATTTTTAATAAAATTACAAATATTTACTTTAATAAACATTTGCTTATTGGTTTGAATGGCCTTAAAATGGTTTTCATGTAACATGTGTATTGTTTTCATTGATTCAAAACAAAAATTTAATTAAATACACATGACTTGAGTAAACAAAATATAATTCAGTGAAAAAGGAACACGTTGTGGGTGAATTATCATACCGCCCTTGTGCGAGCTCACTCTAGGTAATAAGGTATTCAATTTAATTAGATACAGAACATTTTATAAGCTTTTATTGCGGCTCGAATCGGGTTTATGTCTTCATTCTCATATTGTATGAGGCGGGTATAATCTATTTCAGTTGGATGTAATATAATTTTGTATTGAATGAAGTCATAATTTGGTAAGCAGACGTGATAATCTTAACTGAAGATTGCGGTTCAATCAATCCTTATTAGACTAGCTTAGTTGAGCTGCAACCTTCGTCAATAGGAGAGAAGGCTTAAGTCTAACAGTGGGATACTTAGAAGCTTTTTTATTTTAATTGAATACAATAAAGTAAATTATTATTGTTTATTTAATGGGGATAGCAAGAAAGTAAATGTATAACTGAACCAATTTATTTCGAAGATGATTTCAATTTGCATGCAGCAGCAGACGCTCGTATTCATAATAACAAGACATCAAACATTACAGGGCAAGTCTTAATAATTATTATTTTTATATTATACGCGTAGTTGTATATTTAATTCTGTAGGATTTACTGCTACTGAAGATTTAAACGAAAAAAAAGAATAATGTTGTATTTCAATATTATTTGTGGTATAAAACAATACCACTTAAAATTTTTACAAAGAAATCATTCAATAAAAAGACGCAAAGTAAGCTCGATTCGAAACTTATCATTCTGCTTACTTCGAACTAAAGAAATACACCAGTCGAATAACGTATAAAAAGGCATTAACCCACAAACATCAATCTGAATTCCGAACGTCAACAGATCTTATCCCATTTGACGGACATCTGTCCTCTATTTTTACATTTTTAACATCCCTTTATTTTTGCGAAGTTGAAATAAAAAGTAACACTCGAAGAATGGTCGATGCTCGGTATATTTTTCAAAGCTTTCTCCTCGTCCTGTTTTTATCCTACTTGACTCCTAATGTGCTGAATTCATACATGAACAATCGTTGTGGAGTGTTCTTCGGAGGGTTGGTGGGGAGAGGGTGTTTTCTTTTACAGCGGGGGAGGTGTCCGCGAACGCGGTCTCGTTAGGGACGGCAATCTTACGGAAAGTATTGTTTTGATCAATTATCTGATGTTCTGATATAATTAATTATATATTTTTTTTATTATCTATGTTAATACATATCTAGAGTTCAATTTTTAGGAAAATGTTAACCAAGGAGAACAAAAATATCGATATAACATGCTGATGTTCATAGATGTTAAATTATTTCAAAAACTACTATTAAACAGAGAACGTTTAAGATAGCTTACCATAGACTTAAGATTGAGATAATCTGCCATAAACCTAAGTTTTATTATGATATAAAATTATAAGGATATAAAATGTTTCGATGCAATTTACTAACAGAAAATTAATGTAAGCCAAGGTTTTTTAATTGTATATAAATAGTAGAAATCATATCTTCATGCATTTCATGTACTTCTGTACATATGAATTATTATGCCATCTTCGTCGGATTTTATAAACAATTCAAACTAATTTCTTGAACTGTAAATAAGGAAAATCTTCTGTAATATCTATGTAATGTCTAAGAGCTTAGCTAGTTCTAAATTAACCGTGGTAACATAGTGTCGACCCTATCGTTATCTCAAAGAACATTGGCGCGGTTGGGTCGCGCCGCCTACAAGTACATAGCCACTATGTAATCAGCTCACACAAATAATGCCTTCCTCGGCTATGTACTTGAGAATTATTTAGGTTTATTTTATTGTGCTCGCTGATTTGAACGAGACAATCGAAATATTTTTATCAGCAGTTGGACTTGTTATTCACTTATATCTTATTGTTCGAGTTCGAATTGATTCACATTAAAATTAAATTATAAAATTTCTTTCAGAAAATATATTTCATCGCTTATACGCCTTGACAACACGTAACAATAACATTTTGGAATCAATTAAGTTTTCTGGGCGTTACAATCTAAATATGCATTATCAACTTTTGTTGTGTGTGAATATAAAGATAGATTTAGTTTTTAACGACGATTTTAATAAAGTAAAAAAACTATGTATGGGTACGTAACCAAATGACTTTATTAAGTACATCAATGTCATTTTTTCAGATGTTATTTAAAACTGAGTAATATTATCTGAAACAGCATGACTAAATGTAAAAACTATTACGTAATCACTTTGTTTAAAAACGCACTCACATAACAGTACTGTCATTCCGTTCTCGGGGATGTGGTAACAATAATACAAGGCCACTCCATATTTATTATCCTCAGGACAATAAAATAAAGCGTCTTCCGGTCGAGTTGTCCGATAAAGTTAATTAATACTCGACGTAAGAGTGCAATTACATTAATGGTGGGAGGGGAGGAATGATAATGTGGGTGGAGCCGCGATTTTCGTGAGGTCACAGCATCTCATTGAGGCGCGGTTCGACCTCGCTCGTTTGCGCCTGATGAAGAGGAGTAAGTATGTGACATTATGGTATATTAGGAACAACATTCAAATATCAAAGGTAAATGACAAAACGTGGCAATTTTTTTTTTGTAAAATAATTAAATTAAAACAAAACGTTCAACAAACAAAATCAATGATAAGATAAGGCTCATATTATTTCATTCTGTTTTATGTGGTACAAATTCATACTATTAGAAGATAAGGAACTAAAAGTTTGAAAGATTTATGGAATACATTTTTTAATCCGACATATATATAATTATAATTTAATAAATACCAAATTAATGTCCAATTTAGCTTAGTGTAATATTTTTTGGTATTCCTCGTCGTTACTTTTTAAATCGGTTACCTAGTTGTCGAAAACACGGTGCACTAGTTTTAACGAAACCGAGGTTTGCTAAAGTCCCTCCTGAAGGTATCCGAGAGCTATGAATAGTCATGGAAAAACCACAGACTTTCATTCCACCTGACTTGTTTTTGTACTCATTGCTTTTAGCGAGAATTGCGTCTCATCTTACAGGAGACGAGTGTTTATGGAAAATTTGTGTTTATTGAATTGACTGTTCCTCTTTCTAATATTTTTAATCTAGATAATGTTGTAACATAATGAAGCAAATACCGTATAACTAATTGCTTAGAGAAAGCAACGTATATATAAATATACGTTTCATATTTTGAAATATTTTCAATAGCAGTACTATTTCTTACCATAACGCTATTTTAATGAGTAAACTCTTTAAATGTTATAATTATTATTGCCGTAATTCTAACTTCCTAACATATTCATCACCGTGTGAGTATCAAGCGTGTCCTCACAGAAAAGCTTTATTGGTAACACCTGCTTATATGTATAATTAAGACATTATTTGAAACCACTGAAAGGATATATTTGTTTTTAAAACAGCTTGCAGCTTGGCGGTACGCAAGAATAAAAATATAGATTTTTAAAATAAATATTGTAATGCATAAAACCTGTGCTCAGAATGACCTTTTTTATACTTTTTTCACATTGCGACTAATATGTCTAACATCAGAGCTGACCCTAAGTCTTCTAGCACGCGACTGACTCATACATATCCCACTAATGTCATTTCTATTCCACTGACGGCATCCTATTCGTCATAGTGTCGTTTGTGTGGTCTGCATTTGATATCTAGACGTCTCCTAAGTCTGACAGTAGGGTTGGAACTAAGACACATTCTAGCTCCGTTTTTTAGCTTTAAATATCGACTTACATAGTCGCGAACAGTTTTTGTTATGAAACTAGGTTTGATTTACGACGGACTTAGAATTTTTAATAAGGAAGAAGCTTTTGCTAAAAAATAAGTATGAGTTTCGTTGAATTCAATTTATTTCAAAGCAAATCTGTAATAATATAATATTTATATTGAATTAGTTAAGTTATGTTAGTGGTCGTTGGGGTTGCTAGCTTTAAATATAAATATAAAAGCTTAGTATCTTTTTCATTTTGGTAAAAAAAATTATATTGATATAGATCGAACATCAATATATAATATATCTTATTTTATATGTTTTATTGTGGTTTTAAACAAGATATGTACATATCATGGTCACGAGCTGACATGGAGCTTCTACGTTATCTACGATGAACATATATTTAATAAAATGTGAAAATAAATAACTGGCAACATTAGTACTAATATTATTATCAAATTATGTGTTTTATCCAAAGGAGCCAGTTAGAGACAATTTTATACAGTTGCCATGAAAATTATGCGGCCCTAATCCCAAAACTGTAGGTGGGTAGTAAAAAGCATCTTCTTGGCGTCTGTCGCGGACGGGCCACTTGTCACGAGAGCGGTGATAAATCGACCACTAGCGACATCTCTTGCCTGTTACTTATAGACCCCTTACGTATAACGCGACAACTTATACTACACTCGTTTTACTTCTGTGTCAAAGTATTATAACCTTTATTTCGAACGTCGTAGGACTATAGTTGCATTTTGTCGGGTTTATTGTAATGTTACCTCTGGTAAAGTTTAAGGGAGACAATGTAGCAACATTGGAGTAATAGCCGCGGTTATGTCGTCGTTATGATAAATTCGTGATTTAATTATGTTTCTTGGGAATAAGGAACTTTGTTAATGTTATATTTGTTATATACTTAGTCTTTTAAAATTAGAAGCAAGAAATACATATCATCCCAGAATAAATTACGTCTAAGCATATCCAAATATAAAATTATTTTGAGTATAATAATCATTAAAGTTTTAAATATTGTGACTGATAATGTCTTAAACATTATCAATCATAATTAATATATGTAAATGAAAAATTAATTTATATTCGCGAGGAAGCACCCACTTAGTTTAAATATTTTAATTTTATAATCAACAATGTTATAATATAAATAATTTAAAACTTTCTTCTCATTATTAAGTCATTATTAAGTAGATAATATATTTTATTATATAGTGTAATGGCTTAAACAAAGATTATTGAAATAAAAATACTCGACTCATTGCACCGGCCATTACTCAGGCTCGGCGTGTAATCAATCTTGCGTATTCTACGATTATTTAGTTCAGCCGCGCAGCGCTAGATGGCGGGATCTCATTAATTATGCATACTGATGACCCACGGTAATAAGGCCGAGGTTTTCTTGGGAAAATTTGGCAACGGTATACGAAGATTTGGAAGATTAGTGAAAGAATGGCTTGATAAGGAAAGCTGAGCAGTAGGTACTCATTTCTTAGTCAGCACTCCGTTTTCTAGTAAATGGTTTACTTTATTCTGTGTGTAATCTACCTCGTAAGAAAAACAGGAGATAATTTAATATTATTTGGAAACTACGGAATGCTTATGATATTATTTCAAAATAACGTTAATAAATTCAAATATCAATTGTTAATTGTTTTGAAATCCTTGCCAATAAAAGATTCCGCAAACGATAGCATCTTTTCAAATATTATTTTTCTATATACGAATGCCATTTTTGTAGATAAAAAAGCTACACAAGGTAGACATACGCAAGCTCTTAATATTATTTCAGTAAATATTTGTCTTCTCAGCCATTGATATTCTTATTGCACTTCTCTATAAGTTCAATAAAAATGCATATATTCAGACACGGATAGTTTCCTTCACAGGAAGGTTATTTACACGTCAATAGATGGGGATTTCGCTTCACCGATCAAAGCCTCTGATCGCTCTCTAATGTTTATCTTAAAATATTGTGGAAGATAATAAATGATCCGAGTATAGAACGATGGTTTTTTTTATGATTTCGTCCAAGCAAGTTTTAGTTAGCACAAGAAAGTGTTTGATGTATTTTCTAAGTATAGTAATTAATAAATTATCAATTAAAAATTAAAAATATAATTACAATTAAAAGTTTCTCGTCTTGCTCAAAATTAAAGAATCATTTGTTGATTTATATGTGGAAATAATAAATTGAGGTTAATTATCAACAGTAAAGTTTTATAGCACTCACATTCTACGGTCGCTACTGAGACACCTGCTCGTGGGTCCAGAAACACATATGAATGTCAAGACCACGTCAAAGCCTTACCACTTTTAAATCGTTTCCCTTAAATTTAGTTCAATTCCGAAAAGAATAACGCAAACTGCTAGTCAATCAGTCAAATAAACTTTATCTATAACAATACTTATCTTTTATGCATAACGAAAACATTGCTATAAGTCGAAAACATTTTTTGATATGACATTTTTAAAAGATGAACTTTTAAAGAGAAACAATCAAAACAAACTTAAGTATACCCACATGTTTATTCAATAAACAATAATTGAAAAAACAACCGATGCCTGATGTATTATCAACAATTCAACATGTAACCGCTGCCCGATCTATCTACGAAATTAGACACACCCCACACTTGTTATGCACCCTGGACAGAGCAAGAAAAATAAAGGAAAATTTATAGAGTCCGAACCGTTCTGATGCCGTTATGTTTTATTGTTATCGTCTTATTATATCAATACTTCGTTTTTCTGCTAGTGGTTATTGATAAATTCGGTGAGCGGTTTTGTTGGAATTGGATGATGTTTTCCAATGGGCACTATAGGATGATGAAATCTATATGCATTGGTGAAATATTTTGGTGTTGTGAGCGTTGTTTTTATATATTTTCTTGTTTTTGCTTCAGTGTTTGTGGATTGCTCGTGTTTTGTTTAGATTCGTTAAATTAAGTCTACGTGCCTGTTCGTATCTACAATTGAAGGGTTGAAGTGTAGAAGGTTGAAATGATCCCAGTGACGGTAAGAGGTTACCTTATAGTAGTGGTAACATTTAGGATAAAAATTTCTATTCTAGTTCGTATTACTTCTGTTTTATTCACTCATTCAGGAGGTGCGACCACTATATATTGCGACCACTGTATGAGCTACGTCTCGTGCAATTGTAGTTTTCACTTCAAAGTATTACAATACAAAACACTGTTTTAATTAATAACTGGTTATTTAAGAAAAAAAACCATTTTTTTGGGAAACAAACAGCATAATATAATACATTTAACATAATATTTAATACATTTACAATTTACTGGTGGTAGGACTTTGTGCAAGCTCGTCTGGGTAGGTACCATCCACTCATCAGATATTCTACCGCAAAACAGCAATACTTGATATTGTTGTGTTCCGGTTTGAAGGGTGAGTGAGTCAGTGTAATTACAGGCACAAGGGACATAAAATCTTAGTTCCCAAGGTAGGTGGCGCATTGGCTATAAGCGATGGTTGACATTTCTTAGAATGCCAATGTCTAAGGGCGTTTCGTGACCACTTACCATCAGGTGGCCCATATGCTCGTCCACCTTCCTATTCTATAAAAAAAAAACATAAGCATTTGATAACAAAATAACTCTCACATAAGCCAACAAGGTTTCCACTTTAAGATTGAAATATGGAGTGAACCTAGCAAGAACAAGTTATTTAACAAGTAATTAAAATATATAAAGTAAAGTATTTTGCTTATGAAGTTATATGTTATGTTAGTATTATATTTTTAAAATTGCAAAAAAACTTCAAAATATCGAATAATATGATTTATTATCATACACTAACTTACACGTATAATATAAATATTGTATGAAGGTTAAATAACCTCCTTAACAATAATGTCAGAAAGAGATGAAGTGCTTAACTAAGCACCCGGTTAAACAACGTTTATAAGTAAGGCCGTTAGTTTCTACTACCTTAAATTGCATAGATTTTTTACGGCTTAATGTTTCTTTTGACAATTAATGTTAAGCAGGTTTCTCTTATATTGCATCAGAGAGTGCCTGCGACTAATTAACCAACCGATTTACATAGATCCGCCTCCGCAATAAGTCGTTTAATCCTATTTCTTATCTTTACACGCTAATGTCTTCGAATTTGCATTGTCGCCACAAAAACTTCATTTTAGGGTGCTCTTTCAGATGTAGATTTTTTGCTAGCAAAAATACTCCTTTTGCTAAATAGCATTAAGTATGATACAATATAATAACCATAGTAAGTTCTTTGTTATGTAATTTGGAAATAGACAAATTGGCAGGTCCTTTAAATTGGCCAACTTGAGATTGTGTAAAAAAATATAATATTGTCTATGAATAACATTAGCTTAATAATAATTATTACATAATGACGTTCTCCGGTCTACGGATGAATTACTAGAATCAGTGCTGCAAGATAGTTCAAAGATTGTTAGACATATCAAAACGTAGTAGTAATCGTTTTTAGTCTAAATATTTATAGCCTATACATAATGTTATGTCATAAAATATGTTATGTTATATATATTTGCATATTTCTACTTATTAACTAACAATTGTTGCAAATATAACAAAGATTTTTCAAAAATTCGAAGCGAAAGACATCGCGAAATCTCTCCGGTCCCTGACTGTACTAATGTGCATATTCATGATTTTTGAAGCGTTTGCGACGAAAATTGTGTGTCTCGTAAATTTGCGGGGGAAATTAAGGAGGTTTAGCAAAAAAGCTCACTTGAGCCGGAATCAAAGGCTATGCTAATTGCGAAGGGGCCGTCTCGGTAATTAGTAGCGACCTCTGTCGGCGAGTGGATGAACTGATATCCATGTAGTGAATGTTTTACCGATGTTGATACTCCACGTGTTCGTGTTCTTTAATAAATAAATAATTAATCTACGATAAGGGCTTTTGAAAGGCATTGAGTTTAGTTTGATGTTCGCTTTAGAAGTCATTATGGTTTTAGAGAGTTATTCTCCCTTACGTTATTATATTGATTCGGTTATCAGTTATCAAAATGATTCGCTGTTATGATTTTTAACTTTAGACGATTGACAAGTAGATGATTGTTTAACATATATTTTAAAACAATGTGAGAAAATTCTATCAACATTTTTATTTTGTTCATACATTATCAACAGCGGAAAGCTATTGATACATATCATACATTGTTATGAGTATTGTGCATATATCTCGTTTAATAATAAATTTATGTCATTTGTTTATATTTTTCAAAATAATAAAAGAAAATGAAATATATAATGTTTTATTATTTGTATTCAAAATAAATAAAGAAGTAAAATTTAAATCACTAAATCTCCAAACTTTTAATTGACAAGCGGAAATGAACCAGCATTTTAAAAATTTTAATATATTGTTGAATATTTTTAAAAAAGTTACCGTTGTCTGTATCCCTCTTTGTTTTTATTTTTAATTTTCCATTTAATAATTTTCATCTTGACGCCATAATATATTCTACGTCCGCGGATAAATTGAAAAGTTTCGGAATGTCCGTGTGATACCGATATCACTTCCTCATTTAAATATCGGAGACGAGTCGCTTCGAAAACGAAAATTAACTTTTTAGACTTAAGTAACGGAATAAAAATTACCCTATGAGTTTTCTCTTAAATTTCAGTGGTTTATCTTGGTATGCTTAGATGAACTAACAGAATACGAATTTCCACTTCAATTGTGTCTATGTGTGTGAACAAATGTAATACTTTTAATTTTTTTAAGGTATGTTATGAATCACCGTCATCACATCACATCTGGCACCGTAATCAAAAGTATACTAATCCACCGTCAATAGTTTCAAAATAAATAATAAGCGTGAATATGTGTGCCATTTGAAATGTAGGCCAATAATTAAAGATTTCAAAATCGAAATATATGTTATTCAAGTCGGCTCTTACAAGCACTTTTGAATTATCCTTTTAAAAGATTAATTTTAATGTCAAACCAAACTCAGTTGTTACTGTTTTTCATCAATCAAAAAATATACATACATACATTTACAATTATATTTTTGTATCCTGTACATCAATGAATACTCCAAGCTCTTCTGTCATTTATATAATTCTAAAGAACAGTAAAATAATAAATATCTTTAATTTATTTTATATAATATTTACCACTTTTACCACCAATGACATTACCAACGACATTACCATTGTCACAAGTGGAGGAAAACAGTTTTTGACATGAAAATTTCAAATCTCCTGCTAGAATGTGTCTTAACCTCAGTATTTACTCGTACGATAATAATACATAATAAGTTCTTTTCATATAAATAGTGAACTTTTAACATACAAAAATAATAGTACTAATTCATAGAATATAAAGTTGAATTAGTAATTTCTTGCAAATACCGTAAAAACGACTTCGAAACTGTCATAATACCTTATCAGGCGAATACAGTTAAAACAAACGAAAGACATAATAGATGCAAAAAATGCCCTCGAATTTTCAACCATGCGTTTACGTTAATAGCGGTGTAACGAATGATAGGTCTATTTTTTTTAAATAGATTGCTATAAAAATTGTATATCGCCCCACATCGATGGCACCAGATAACCTCGCATATCGACGCAACGCATAAATTTGCATACATTTCATATCCAGTGAGCATAGGAATAAAATTAGACGCACATGGGTCGCTTTTTTAAAACCGTTGTTTTTACTTTTTTTTTATTTCCCAACGGTCACCGGACGAAGCCTACCTTCTTTCTCACAGTAATTTTAATATAATATTTCATATTTTGTAAGTGTACGACAAAAAATTCACACATGGTAAATATGTGTATTTTATGACAATAATTACTTTGCAGAAAAATTAAAAGCTGTTTATTTTATAATTATTATCGTTTACGTAAGTTTGGCTCAGTGGTTATAATAAGTTAATTCAAATATATTAGAATTTGTAAATTTCAATCTCGTGTGCGGCGGAAAAATATGATATCAAGAGGAACTTGCTTGCTTTCATGTTTCCGAAAGCAGACAATTCAGTACCAAACAAATACCATTTAACTTTGCTTAATACGAAACCATTAATTGAATGAAGATGAAAATAGGTAATTTATGATGTATATTAAATATATTATGGTTAAATATAATAATCAAACATATAAGTTATAAGTTGAATCAACGTCAGGTGTCCTGCCTCCCGGCGCTCTGGACAGGCGAGGTTAGATCAAGGATTTTTTTTTGGATTCTTACTAAACGCCGAGATCCGCTACGGTGTATTATCTGTAATATTTCTTCGACACAGACTTTAAATTACTTTTGTCTGTCACGTTGGATAAAAAAGTTTTTTTTTTTAATGATAATAGGAATGCAAATGAGAAAATGTGCCATCTGATAAGTGGTTACCTCTACCGTAGGCTAATAAGAGGTTTTACGCTTATCATACGCGGGATATTAAACATTTTATTTTTCGTTTACAATTTCAAAAATTAACAATTAACAAAATCTTTAATCCAAAATTATTTTCTATACTAAATATTATACAATCAATATATTAACTTAAATGTAATTATATAGTGTAGTTCGCATATTACGAAACCAGTATTTTTTGTATCAGACGTAGTTTGTTATAAAAAAATATTTTGCATATTTAAGGTATGCTCAAAATTACTTATCAATTAAATAATTTGAATTTTGGGAGAGTGAGAACAGATAAAAAATAAAATATTTATTTCTTCATAAATTACTTTAAGTCAAATCAAATAATTCTTTATTTCAGTACGCTTGTAAGCTAATAATAGTGTAAGTTACACATTGAATCGTTATGTATTAAATTAAATGTGAAGCTACCAACGATATTTTTCAAGCTGCTACTATTTTTCATTCTTTTAATTACAAATTTTATCAAATATAAATAAATTTATGCATATCCTGCTTGGAAATAAAAGTTTTAGTTTAGTTTTTGAAAATATCTTATTATTACATTTAATTTAACATGTTTAGAGTTTATTACTCAATTTAAATTATTTCTTTATAGAAAATAAATAAAATGGATAAGTTATTGTTAGCATATTTTACAGAACTTTTTAATTTGATTTAAATGATATACTAAAACACTAAGTTTTTTTTTTCACAATTGAAGCTATATTACGCGACCTACCTGTTTCTACTTTCAC
The DNA here is from genome assembly GCF_905147045.1 of Nymphalis io. Taxonomy (NCBI): domain Eukaryota; kingdom Metazoa; phylum Arthropoda; class Insecta; order Lepidoptera; family Nymphalidae; genus Nymphalis; species Nymphalis io. The sequence goes on along the minus strand of NC_065892.1, from coordinate 6,164,465 downwards.
GACGTATACATTGTGAATAAAAAACTATTTTGTTTTAAATTGCATGTTCAGAAAACGAAAATAATAATATATTCTTTGAATAAATGAATAATTTAAATTTGAGCGTTAATTAATATTTTCATATTTGTATAATTTAGCTATTCGACGAGAGATGGCGCATGTTACCTTGATCGTTTACTTCAAACATTTATTTTTTAAGCAACTAAAGTTGTGTAACGGTAAAACAGTACATAGTTAGTTTATCGTAAATTTTAATCAAACGAGAATTACATTTTTATGTTATTAATTTTTATTTTTATGCGTTATAGTATTTGTATACTTTATCAACTTTTTATCCATCTTGTGTTGGTGCGATTAATGATATAGACAACTCGTATATGACATTCCAAGTACAGTAAATATAGGAGTAAGCATGAATTTCATTCTTCATATTAAAAAATATAATATTCGAGATATTTGTCAAAATTAACTTGTAAAATATCTCAAGATGTGTTTTAGACCCAGTAGGCCTGGCCTGACTAGGTTCCAGTACATAGTCAAATTTGAAATCATGTTGTGTCGTGTGAGTAAGTCAGTATAAAAAGTAGGCCATGGAATGTTAAACTAACTTGGGTAAGTATTAAATCTAGAACATGTAAAAATATAATTGATCACGGGAAGATCTGGCGTGCAGTTGTCGTCCTTCCGACAGGAGTTTATATTTTTTTTCTCTCTCACCGATGTCTTCCTGATTGATTTTGGTCTCAGCGGCCATTCTCAACGAAGAATAGCAAACTGCGCAGAAGATGTTATAGTGCAGAAGTGTGTGCTCAAAATAGATGCAATCTCTCTCTCACTTTATTTATTATTTTGATGCGACAGCAATACGACACGACCGGAAAGAATTCAGGCGTAGCTACTGGAAATTTCTAGACAGTAAACCCAGTAATAACTTATTTTTTGGTCCAATCTTGGTCTAGAACCTGAGAATTCAGGATTTGTATACATCATACTTTTACCGATGATTCAATTTAATTTCGCCATGTTTATGCAATCATGATTTTCACAGGAGTTTTATTCTATTTTAATATGTATATACATTTAGGTCTTCCATGTACATAATTGTTGTGTAAATAAATGTATTATTTATACATCTTATTCATGATGTTAAATCATCATTAATAGACAAGCATTCTTATTCTATACAAGATTTTTTAGATGATAAAGAAGCCTAGTGTGAGTATTAATTAATTTATATGCAGGCTATATAAGTTAATATACTTATGTATTTTAATTAGTAAAAAAAAATAACCTAAAATGTATTTAATTTAATTTAATTAATGTAATTAGTAAAAAAATAACTAGTTTTAGCTGGTTTGTCGAACTCTTGGTATACAGATTAATGAATCATAAAACAAAGATTCTAAAGATTTGTTTGTAAGAAACTATTTCATTAAATTAAATTTTCATTTTGATATTTATTATTATATTCAAAAGGAATTGTCACCAAAAAACTCGAAGTAAATCAATATTTGATACGCTTAAAAAATACATAAGGTAACACAGCTTCAATAAATAAATTACACTGTCATTCGTGATTACACATTACACAATCACGTGATCCAACACATAGACACGATGCACTAATGCAAGCAAATTTATTCGTCATAGAGTATATTATAATGTCCCCGCATGAATAATTAATCCTGTGAAATTCTTTATTGGTTAATGTTTGGTTAAGTCATAGTAAATGTTAAGATTTATTAACTTGGATAGATAAGATTTGTTAACTAAGATTTGTATTTGGAGTTTTTCAAAACGCTGATCTAAAGCGAGTTGATGGATTCGTATGTAGTATGATTTTCATCCGTCTTATGCATGTTTCATCACGATGTTGTCTTTCTCCGCTGAGTACGAAATAAATTATAAGCACAAATTAAGCACATGAAAATTCAGCGGTGCTTGCTCGGTGTTAAAACCGCAAGCTTTGGTTAAGATTCACGTACCTATCTTGGCTCTCCTAACATACCCACATATCCATGTTATTCAAAAGATACGCATATTATAGTTAAGAATTTGGTATTCAAATATTTATATTCTATTCTTTGACTATGTTCTATGGTTTCATAGCGCTATCATTATTTTAATTAAATAATGTATAATAAACGTATTTAAGATACAAAGGATTACAAATTCTAAATGAATAAACGGTAATACGCATTGAGGCAGCGTTGTAGAATGAGCTCCAAGAAGAGAGGAGAAATTTGCCCCCCATTGGATCATCTACAGGATACTACTAGGAGTATGTTAGTAGTTTGTTACCAGTAAGAGCCTGTGAATGTCCCACTGCTGGGCTAAGGGCTCCTCTCCCTTTTTGAGAACCACCACGCTGCTTCAATGCGGGTTGGTGGAGTTTGTTAGTAGTTGATATATCAGATATGTCTAGAGCTAAATATTTAAAAGGTTAGTGTGACAAGATGATTTATTATGTATTTATTTTATTATTTCATAATTTATAAATGTATGTATGTGTTTAATTATTATATAATTAAATAAGAGAAAGTAAATAGATTGATTATATTAATAATATCTAAATATGCAATACATTGAAATAATAATATTAATCTTTACTAGTATTATAAATACGAAGCCACGAGTAACTTTAACTATTTGTTTGCCTGTTTGTTACGCTTTAAATGCTAAACTACTGGTAGATTTTTTATTTAATTTGGTATGAAGTAAGTTTTAACCCCATGGAAATACAAAGGACATAAGGAAGCTACGGGCGAAAAAACGTAATATTTTCAATTGAAAAAAGCTACATAAAAATATAAATAATAAAAAACTATATTTTCATTAACTTTTATTTTCTTTCATTTAGGAATTATCGACTTATTTTGTTTAAAATATTATTTATAATAAGACAAAAAAAAAAAAATAGAAAATTATAATAACTATTGATATTGAGATAAATCTTTGAGTCTTACGTCGTACCGTTTTATTAGCGTATATACCGTATACCGTATATGCTTATTATACATGTTCAACAATAAAATATAATGTAGGCTGTTTTAGCAATTAGCAAATTAATTACCACTTTCGAATGGTAATGTGGTGGTGGTATGGTCTTTTTATAACATTAGTTTAAATTAAGAACATTCGATTCAGAATGTAATTTCTACCGAAAATAATCAACGGCATAGAGTAGTTACTCTCCTCCACCATAAATTCAGTAATAAAGTATACATTTAATCAAAATAAATACATATAAGTAATAGTTCCAACAATTATTCTAAAATCGATGTACGTAATTTTAGCTGATAAGTTAGCAATCTATAAAGATAAAACGTTCGTTGGTTTGTTCGTTAAAATCGAGGGTCGCCTTTATAAATATGTATGAGCAACGATACGACCATATGCCGATGACTTGGCTAACATTTTTCTTCGTGGGAAATCGTCCAGTACAAACCGACGGGAATATTTAGTTAGTGGACGGTTCCTGTGTCGAGAATTATCATGCGGACAAATCTGATTGTCAGTTTTATGTTGTTTTTGTTAAGATTTGAGATATTTTCAATTCGTTCCGTTGTTGTGATTATAGTGGAGTCGTTGGTTAGATATTTGTGGATATAGCTAATAAGAAATGTGGAGTAAAAATATTAAGGAGATATATATTTTGATCTATGAATTATTTTATATGACTATGAGTATAAACGTCATTCGATTCTGTGATTTTCTCTTGCGTTTAACAAACAGATGGATTAGAATTTTTAGTTTCTATCAGTAGCTCTATAACATTTCATCTCTTCAACAATTTTCATTTTGTCTTGAGTATTTTAATAAGGTTTTTATTTTGATATTACTTTTTGATGTCTGCCTTTTAATTTCATTTCAAAATTGCCATTATTATTTATTTCGTATTTATATATAAAAAGTACTAATTGTAGCTCGTACTAAATTGTATTTCACTTTAAAAAATACACCAAAACGTAGAAGAGAGTGCTAAATGTGGAGTAAATTTAATTAGTTTTAAAAGGAAAACAAAGTCAATGTTATAGAGAAGGCGTGCCGAGGTGACATCGGTTATTAGGAGCCATTACCGGTAATACCGCCGTAAATACAGCCTACGAATCGTTATGCCATGCCCATTACGGCCTAGAAATACCGTATAGCACTGTTCTTTAATAAACCACTTTAAAACGTTCTGCCTTTACGTGCATAGGTATATATTTATTTTGTATGTTTTAACTAAAATAATGTACAGTAAGTAAAGTATTGTTATTTAAATATATATAAAAGAAAATGATTTATTCTTTAACAAAAATCAACAAAAAAATGTAGGCAGTTGACAATTTTTTAAAGTTGTTCATAGTTATATGTTTTAATTTGTTTTGAATAAATATTTTTTATTTTCAAATTTTTATTTATTATTTATTTTCAAATATATCAAGTGTAACATAAGCAATGTTGGACTTGATATATTCAACAAAACCAGGTACGAAGTTTTAGACCTTTATTCACTTTTTTGGATGTTTTTATTTTTCAATTTAAATAAACTAGCCAAATAATATTAATAAAAACAGGATTTCGAAAATAATTTATAATCGAAGTGATATATATGATAGAGTATTACTTATTTAGACATAAAAAAGAGGAATTGATAATTTTCTTGTATTTCAGTTAGCTTGAAAACGGATCAGAAAACCTAATTCGAATAAGCGATTTTGTTATTCATTTTTAATGGAAGAAGTTACCTAGAAGATGATAACTGTACACCATCAGTTGGTTTAGGTTAGATTAGGTGAAAATAAACAAAAAAAAATACAAAAAAAAAAAACAACAAAATAACCTTCTCTTTTGAAGTCGATTAAAAAATAATAAATTTGAGCGTGTATTATATATTGCACGTTGCCCCTAATAAACAATGTTTTATAAAATCCAAATCATACTCCCTATTAAAATGGGGTTAATTTTCACACACGCAATTGCCTTAGTGGTACCGTCATGTCTTAATTGTTAACAGTTTCGGTTCCGCGGTGTTATTTACTTATTTACCGTGACATGCTCCTTGTTATCGCCCTCAATGTCAAAACACGCTATGACATTTATTACATTATTAGTTTATAGGATAACTGACCGTATTAAAATGGTATTTAGGGAAATTTTCGTGTGTAAATATATAGCATAGTGCTGTAATCCACAAGTAATTAAGTTTCGAAAATTTGTTTATAAATTTTTTCTACGCTAAAACGGCGCCTTTCAATTTGTAGGTACCTTAAGTGTTATTCTTAAAGTTATTATTATTCTCTACTATAAATAGGGTAATTATTGTAACATAAATATATGTTTCAATTATGAGATAATCGCTTGTGACATAAGAAGGGTTGCGCCAAAACCGAAACCTATAAAATCGAAATATAAAATCAAAATATTTATTATTGAAGTAGACTCTTATAAGTGAGGGAGTATAATGTGATAAACTAATCGTAGGAATCTAGATTTTTACATAAAAACATTGACTATTATTGGATGTATCACCACTACTATCAAAACACGCTAACTAGAAATAGCTACTTAGAAATTAAAAATTTATTTTAGCTTCATTTTGGCTTACTCTGGCTAACTTACTCTTCAAACCGGAATTGTTGTACAAAACTACGTATTCCTGTCCGGTGGTAAAATATACGATGAGTGCAAAGCCTATCAAGTAAAACTTCCACAATTTATTGAGAAAGGTTATTGATCTTCTAATTTGCTCTTGTTAAAAGAATAGATTTAAAAAAAACGAATACTAAAAAATTGTACGGTAAAAAATATATTTATCATCTACTTCAAAAACGTGTTTTTAGATATATTGCAAGTGTGTTGCTACTTACTATGTTAAAGATTAACCAGTAATTGAGTAAATTGTATGTTGTCACGGAGCCTCGGCATTTAGCCGCGGATAGCGAAGTGTCCAGGCTATCTATTACAGATTATTTATGATCTATCTCGATTGACCAGCTGTCAATAGAATAAAAAACAGTTTCGAAGCTAATATTCCAATTTTATAAGTCTAAAGTGAATTATTAGTAGATTATTTTTTCTTAACATGTACCTGTTTTAGTTTTACCATGTCGCCATCATTCATCGTCATCATCGTCGTCGTTCATTTGCCGACATGTTATTAAACTGCAAGAAAAAATTATAGTGTATTAAAAAGATTTAGCAAATTTTTGCGGCCTGCTAGCCAGCTGTTTTATTACATTTGATAGATGTTTGATTTGTTAAATTCCCTATTCGCTTATAACACCCATAAGCTGTGATGGAATGGCCCTTGGTCAGTTTGGAGTTGGTCAGTTTGTTTTGTTGACATTTTTATAATTAATATAAGCATTACGATTCACTACTAACTTAATAAATATTGGTAGACTTAAGAGTCAATGTGACTGTTTATTTATATAAATATATGTATAGGTACTTTCAATATTTTTGTATTATGTATTAAAATATATACGTAGACTATAATATCTAAGTACACAACATCTGTACTTATCATAAGTTCGCCACAAGTTAATTACCCCTGTGGCTACTATTTTATTGTTATAATATTGATAACTATACTTGTTTATAATTACTTACAATATTTATAATATTGTTATAAGGTTGTAACGATTTCACGATCAGTCCAGAGGTCAAGCGAGCTCTAAAATCGAAGTAAGTGTAAAAAGAGGGGCGAGTCGACATCATTCGGCGCGTACGCATAATTAGCGGCGGAAGGAAGTGGGTCCACCGATCACGAGATACATATATTAGCATATATTTGCATATATGCAAGCATCGTTCGGTTGCACTAACGCTTTGTTTTATTAGTATATGGAGTAGTTTGCGATAATATTTGTTATGTCATTAGCTAAAGATAATAAACAGTTAGTGGCAGTTAGAAACACCATTGTTATCGCTATGCAGTGGTTGTTAATGGTAAAATATATTTTAATGTTTTACACATATCTATTTTTACACCTTTATATATAATAGATAGATAGACGAGCCTGTTGGCCTGGTTGGTAGATACTTACCTTTCATGCAGAAGGTTGTGGGTACGATTCCCACCCAGGACAGACATTTGTGTGCATGAACAAGTCTGTTTGTCAACAACAACAAAATAAAACAAAAGTGTACAAAAAAAAAGTAGTATATATAGTATATCAGTTGTCTGGTTTCCATAGTACAAGCTCTGCTTAATTTGGGAATAATGTCCCAGGGTATTATTATAGATGGCACTATAGTCGAATTGTTAACAAGTTCTATGTTTATGGACTGAAATGATTCATATCAACAATATAGTATGTAGTTTTTATTAAAAAAATGCACAACGCTTGAAGGGAAAGTGAAAGGCCTGTGTTGATTTATCATTATCTAAATACAAAATTTGTGCAAAACCGTTGGAGCCGTTTTCGATAAATCTAATATATAGACATACATTTATATGCATATACAAGATTTCATATTATTATTTTATAAGTATATTTTTATATATTTTTCTAAGAAACTGGTCCACACTTCTGGTGATTCAAGAGCTGGCATTTATTTCGCCCAAAGGCTGAGTCTAGCGGTGCAGAGAGGCAATAGTGCCACCGTCTTGGGTACAATGCCACAGGACAATCTTTTAGACGGCGTGTTTTTGCTTTAAATTTATAATGTATATTTTGTTCTTTTTATTTTAATTTTGTATTTTATAAAAATGTCTGTACTTATTGTGATAAGATTTCATAATTGTTGATAGTATATATATATAATATATATACGTAATCTAAACTATCTTATATGGCAAAACTTTCTACACATATGAGTAACTGATTGAAGTTTGTAAGTTGCCAGTGTTACTTACTGCCTTAGAAAGCGTATAAAACCTTGCAACTGAAATCTCTATGTTCGTGTCGGATTACCGTCCCATCCGACTGTGAGACTGTAACTCTTGGTGACCACCATCAGTACCATTTGCCCGGCCAATTGTCTATTTTATAAAAAAAGTACTCTATTTTGCGATCCTTCTCCGGGTAGAACCTACATTTCGAATCTGTGATAGATTTTAATTTGAAGGCTCGTGGTATAAAACTAAGATTAAATTTAAAGCGTGGGCCAGTTCTAGAAGTACTAGGAAATCATGGCTAACAAGAAGTAACATTGTAAAGAACAACTTTTACGCAAACATGCGCCCTTGTAATTACTGTGATATTGACTATTAGATATTGAAACGACTACATTACGCCTACGACTTCGATTAATTCGACTTTAAATTATAGATCAGACTAATTGCGTTCTACGGCGTCGTATGTCTGAAGTTGGTTATGTTTTTCTAGTTCTTTAGTAATACTATACTAGAAGGTTATAAGTTTTTTTGGTTTTTTGTGAAAAAAAAAAACCTTCTGCCTGGAGCCTGGAATTGGCTAAAACCCGCTAAGAAAAGCCTTTGTGGTTGAAATAAGTATCATTAGTATTACACAGGAATTAAATTAAATATTAATCAGGAATAGAATAATTATGATTGTCAAATTTAGGGCATCTTCATTTTTATTAAAGTAACAGCTTGTGTATGTCCTACTGCTAAGGAATCCTTTCTTTCGTTGAGGAGAAAGTTTGGAGCTTATTCCACCACTCTGTTCTAATGCGGGTCGGTGGAATACACAAGTGGTAGAATTCCATTGAGATTTGACACAAGCCGATTTCCTCACGATGTTTTCCTTTACCATCAAGCACGAGATGAATTATAAACACAAACTAAGTACATGAAAATTCCGTGTTCTTATAAAAATATTATGAATTTTTGAAATTAATACTTGTGTATTTTTGTAACTTACAGACAACACGTATTGTTTTTATGTGTATATGCATATTTCACTGTATTCAGCTTCCTCTATTACGGCGACTTGATTTATAACCCATAAACGAGTCGCTATTTATCTTTGTTACACCTTTATATGATAATCTCATATTTATTGCTATAATAATAATAATTATATTATGGTTCAACTTATTAGGAGGAACTACTGATTGATGAAAAGATAATATGTGACTTTGAAAACGGCAGTATTTTTTTAAAACATTTCATGAAAGCAGGCGAGCAAATGAACCATCTTAATTAGTAAGTTCTTACACTCCTAGACGTTAGCATTGCATTATATTATATATACCACTTTTCAATCTGTCAATACGCCGGCAACCACGGGAGTTAAGATGTGTGCTTAGTGCTTATAGTTGCGATACCAATACATATTGTTGACAGGCTTTAAAATAACTGGTAAGTTGATGGCACCAAAAGAAACCTGCATAAATCCCGACCAGAGCTTCTAGCTGAATTGGTTGCCGTGCAACACTTCATTTTAAAAACGTACTGGCGTATTGTTTTTTTAAGCAGATACACTTTTTGGTTTATTCGTTGATTTTCGTACAATTTATATAAAGATTTAATTATATGTGATTTACATATGTATATTTACATGAAAAAGAATAACTGCTAAGCTGCTTTTGGTTTTTTCAGGAAAAATCTAAGTTTCCAACCGGTGGTCACTTTTAAATAAATTAATTCGAAAATGCTTTGTACAGCTTTCTTAATTAATGGATATTTTTTATATCACTTTGCTTTTCGTTTGTTTGAACACTACTATTATTTAAAAAGATATATATCTTGTTCTTGGAACTTACCATCTTTTATTTCGGCATGCAATATAAGCTTATTTATTCGATTAAACAAAGAAAAACTCACTCAACAAATAGCTGAAGCGTGAATTCAATATTAAATCACAAACTCTGTACGTAACAGATGATCCGTCAAAGAGTGTGGCGATGCCTCTAAAGGAACATTTTCTCCTTGCATTTGTTTTCTATCACGCATGTAACCGTGACGTGTTACGTCGACTCAACTTACTTTTATACAAAAGGTTAATTCTCGATTGATGTGAAAATGTAATCATGCAGTTTACGTTCTTATGTACATAAATGAATACGGCATATTTCGCCATGCGTAAATTTGTATTTTATTGTAAGAGCTTGCGATTTACGCTCATAAATTTGTATCGTAAGCACGTCGAAAATGTTTACTAGTTCTAAACGCGACGGGACGAAAAATCCACTTTGAAATTGTTGGTGTTAATTATTTATCGATATATCGATGTTTTATTTTGAATTTTATATAAAACTAACTTTTTTAAAAGTGTAGCACAGACAATCAGAAAGTCATGTTCGAAATGCGTTCGACTTACTCTCATGTCATAAAGTTATTAAATAATAAATTACACTAGACGAAAGATTACTAGCTTAGTAGTCAGAAATAATGTAAATAATCTGTATTAGTGTGCATATAATTTATGAAATAACAAAAATAATAATATCAGAAATTTTTATTAATGTGAACATGTTGAAGAAGAACAATTGAGTTTGATGTTTGTTAATAAATGAATAATAAATTGTTTTGTTTCATAACCATACAACTTTAGATTTAGACTAAATTTAAAGTTAGTTATCGATACATACATCACTAAATATGAGCGCGATAGATGCGACTACGCATGTAAGATAAAAAAAACTGTTGTTTAATGTGTACATGAATAATTCTGCTTTAAGTAGTAATAAGAAACAGCTCTTTACTTTTTAAACGTTAATAATTGACTGAATTATATAAATAAGACATTAAACGATAACAATTATACAAAAAGTTACATTATAATCATAAAATTGGATTTACTTACACAGATAAAACATATAACTTACAAGATAGGCAAATGCTCTAAGGATAAGGGTTGTACAGTACAGATTGGTGAATACACATATGTCATAACTTCATCTGTCTGATAACTGTTTCCTAGCAATGTTATACTTCAATACTGAGCACGAAAAGAATACAATTTAGTATATCAGAAATCCACGTTGCTCAATTAATTGCTCAACTAATTCGAAATTTTCAGTATGTTTTGTCCATGGCACTAGACAATACACCTATGAGGACATATGGCCTAGACCATTTTATAAAGTCAACATTTCATTAGGGACGCATTAATTTATTAGTTGTCAATGCATTCAAAAATGTTATCTACCTAGAAGGGCTTGTATATAATCCTTCCATCAAGTAAAATATTCGATTAAAAAACATTATGTAAAACAATTATAGTTTTCACCATTTTTTTTCTAATTAATTTAAAATTGCCTTTAAATTAAAAAAAAATATCTAAGCGATACAAATCTTTAAGAATATAATAGAAAGAGTTTGCTTAACTAAATAATCAAGGCTCACGTCGAGTCAAGCGAGGTACTTGTACTATAGCCACGGATATATTTCATAATGCTCGCTGTCCAAACTAAAAACAATGGCGGTAGATATGTGTTATCTGTGGGTTGTTATTTCATTTCGCGCTGCGCAAATACTATGCTGTGTCACCCTTCGCTGTGTTTTCACTCAGGTCGCTCTGGATGATGGTTTGTTATATAAGTAAAACTTATACTGTAGTAAAAAAGGTAATAAGTTATTCCTGATTCCGTTTACTTTAAAGCGTTTCATTTTTATTATAAGATTTATCAATATTTAATCAGAATCAGACTCTAAAACTTACTTATTAGGGTTCGTGAATATTTAAATATTCTTTTTTAATTTTTAGTCTATGCATACCTATAGACAATTTTTGAAGTTGTAGTATGTTTTTACCATTTTATTTAATGTTTTACTGGTAAATAAATGTCATAATTTTATATTCAAAATGGGTAGGCCCTTCATAACGTAATGCCCAAATGAGAGTTAAGAGAAACAATGAGACGTCGTTTAGAACAAAAAATGTTGAGCTGTAGATTTCATGCTTGGTGATTCACAAGTTATTATTCAATTTTTCTATTAATTAAAATCATTTAACATTATTAATTTAATATATTATTATTTTTTGTGTAAAATATCAAATTTTTTATTACGTATTACAACTAGTTTACATGTATATATAATCCTAAAACTTCGGTTAGATTTATGATATGACTGACGTGACGGTGACTTCTTTAATGTCCATCTCTGGTGTGAAATGTTTAATATAATTATTTGATATTTTCTGAAACGAAAGTGGAATTAATATGTTACACAAGTTATAAAAAAAGATGATGGCCGAGCGGTTAGAACGCATGAATCTTAACCGATGATCGTGGGTTCAAACCCAGGCAAGCACCATTGAATTTTCGTGTGCTTAATTTATGATTATAATTCATCTCATGCTTGACGGTAAAGGAAAACATCGTGAGGAAACCTGCATGTGTCTAATTTCATTGAAATTTTGCCACATATGTATTCTACCAATCCGCATTGGAGCAGCGTGGTGGAATAAGCTCCAAACCTTCTCCTCAAAAGGGAGAGGAGGCCTTAGCCTAGCAGTGGAACATTACCAGGCTGTATACTGTACAACTTATTAGGCTTAAGATATTCTAATTATTTATCAAAGATAATTTAAACAGGTATCACCACTAAAAGTTCCACTGATAAAGTAGATTAAAAACCTCTTATTTTGTCGTTTTCGATTTTCTCATGACGTTTATCCTTCGTCGCAAAGCACGTGGTGGATAGTAGAGAAAATTAACATTTAAAAAATGAAAAGATTATTCAGTTTATTATATTTTGACGAGGTTCGGTTTGATCCATCCACTCTGATATACATTTCGAAACGGGCTAAAAATAATTATTGCATATGCGAATAATCTGTAGGATGCTGTTCACGTTGCGCTACGTTAATACTTTAATACTCTGAAATTACGAACATGGAGCCGCTCATGTGTTAAGTGTCGAGAACACATCGGAAAAGTATTATATTACAAGCCAAATTTTAACATTAAACATATCATTGGAAGTTATCTTCATTCTTTTATGAAGAAATGCTATTCAATACTTGGTGGTTTTAAACATATTGAATATCCATCGATAAAATATAACGTAATTATAACCTGGAATAACTAATAGTAAAAATATTAAGAACATTTATGGGTTATTTAGAAATATGAAAAAAAAAAAACGTTTGCATTAAACTATCCGCACGGGATGCTACACGTTTTACTACATTTTAAAAAAAACTTTTATCCAAAACATGATTGTTTGCGTTTCAAAATTGCACTTTTGCCATATTAAATGTTATTGTTGTTAAAGTTGGTAGAGGTATTTCTGTTTTTTTTTTTGTTTTATTATCTTTGATAATTATTTAAATTAAAAATATTTTTAGTTAAATCAATTTACGGTTATTATATGCTTTTCACTGTTGATTTGCTTATGTATTGGTTATTTAAAACAATACCCGGTATAAGCTATCACCAAACTGAGTTATTGTTGGTGACTGAATGTCAATCAATGCACAGCTAAACCTACTAGGTCTAGAACACTGAAATTTAGAACACAGGATTATTTTATAACTAACAAGTATTTTTTCGAAATTTTATATTTACATATTAAATATATGTAAATAACATATACAAAAGTTTATATAATATATACATAGATAAGGTTATTATATACATACGTTTTACGATATTTTTCAATGTTTTGTTTTTTCTTGTCTTAATTTTAACAAATAAATAATGTAATTTTCTTTTAGAGAAATAAATATTCTTAAATATTCTTAAATCTGAAATTTAAACCGTACCAAGTCAGGATGGGCAGCTATTAGCTTATATATCAGTGTTTTGATCATCGTTCAATCTAAAATTGATCTTCTCATATAACATCTATTGAACCATTCTACAGTTATATGATATGCGTAGGTTGTATTTGACTAGACAATATCAGTTTATTAAAAGCCGGTCTGAGCTCATGTACTCTACGGCCGGCGGTATGATTCGAACTCATGCGATTACGTCGCCACCTGTCGCTTTTCCCATGGAATTTATAATTCGACGGATTGCGGGGATCGCTTAATTGTATTCACCAAACACCCGGATTTACTCATATCTATGTATATGTGTACAGAACTAGTATCATATCATTTCGGATATATTTGACGCTGAATTGATCGTGTATTGTTTCGATGATTAAAGTTTTCATTTTTTTTTAATAGAGAACATACTATTAGAGAACACAGTTTTTATTTGAAGACTCATATACGTGCGTTACACGAATAACAATTTCATCGGTAACAGGATATAGTGCGTCTAAGCAGTTACACATACTTCATGGGTTCCTGAACTATTTCGGGCACGACAGCTGTTCTCGAGGGATATTAGTCAACTGCGCAGGATGTATTGTAGCGCACGAGTATATGCGTAAGCACCATCTGTCTTCCCTGACTTTTTACTCTCATTTCCCCTAGTCAGATGATTCGGTGGAACGGTAAACATTAGTTATACTACTGTGTTCTAATTTGAAGAGTAAATGAGCCAGTATAATTATATAAGGTGGAATCTAAGGTGGATGGCGCTGATGATTGACAGTTCAAGGTGTGGTTTATACTTCGGGGCAGTGCTAATGTGTATGGGTTGAAGGCGACCACTGTCAGGTAGACCGTTTGCTCGTCTGACTTTCTAATACAATTTAAATATAATTCATCATATCTATTACTCATTTTTAGAACCGTTTCAAAAATGACATTAGAATGAAAATTTACATAATTGTATATTATATACGATATATAATTATATACGTCATCATGGATCGAACTATCTAAACACAAAGTATTTGTTTTGTCAAGACTACTTTAATACATTATTTTACCGTATATAAAAAAAGCTAAGATCAAAAAGCACGATCCTATATGTGGTGCCGCTGTCTAGTTATTAACAAATTATCTATACATATATATATATATATATATATATATATATATATATAAAGTTCTTAGTTATTAATTATCTTTGTTATATAATTTAACTGGATTCAAATCCCAGGTCGGGCCAATAAAAAGTTATTGGGTTTTTCTGTCGAAAATTCTCTATAGTAGTCCGGAGTTTGGAAGTTGGTAGTGTGTTGTTGGATTGCCGTCCTATCGGATTATGAAAGTTAGTGAGCAGAGAGTGCACCTGTCTTGATAATGTATATGTATATATGTATATTGATAATATATATATTATTGAATAGACGACATGACGAATATTGAATGGACGAGCATATGGGCCACGTGATAGTAATTGATCACCAACGCCCATAGACATTGGCATTGTAAGAAATGTAAACCATCGCTTACATCGCCAATGCGCCACCAACCTTGGGAGTTAAAGCATTATGTCCCTTTTGTAATTACACATGGAGCTTGGACAAAGCCCTACCACCATTAAATATAATATTGTTGTAAATGTATTGTGGCGTAACTGTCCCTAATTTCAAAATATGACAAAGGGCATCTGAAGGTCTAACGTAAGATCACAAATAACAATATATTATTATTACGAGAAGCATCAATTGATTTAACTAGTTATATAAAATATATAATTATGTCAATGTTATTTACTAGTTGTATATATCCACCCCTCGACAATGAGACAATAGTTACATCGAAAAAATAATTAATTTTACAAATTGAACTAAGCCTTATTATAAAGCTTTAAAGTTTAAATTCGTCTATGGCTTTTTGAATAGTCATTTTAGTGAGCAACTCAATTACTTCATATTAACTCTATACACATACATATATAAAGCCCTTCGCCTAATGACATTTAGGATAAAGATTAAAGTTCATTGTCCCTGTGTTAATATAATTTTATACTTTTTACTGTATATTATTCGAGTATATTATATCGAATATTACAGCATTCGGGAGGAAGATATATGACGTCACGAGGAAGATGGTAAACGGTAACTGCTGAATTATCACACTTTCCATATATTACGCGGTTAAGGGTTATAAAGAAATTTGTATCACAGATTAGTTTTCCAAATTTTCTGTTTATACAATCATTTCTTACTAGGCAATGAAGGATAACAACCTGGTTGCTTTCTTGTGTGTCAATATCTGAGATTCGTTTAAAATCTCCTGCAGAGCATCAGCAGTAGCAAGGGACCAAAGTCAAATATAATAGCTAGTACTAAATAATGTTAGTTATATATACGTATTACATATATATAGGCGTATTGTAGGAAAGTGTATCAAAACAACACCATTGTGCTGGCAGGCGTCTGTCTGTAAAACCTTCATTTCACGCATCGCGTTACCAACAAATCGCCGCCTGCGCCGGCGCACTGAATACACGCCTATCTTCATTGTTACTTTAAATGACATACATTTATGTTGTATTTTCTTGATGTAGTTTTTTTAAATAATATAGAGACATACGCTCAGTGATTATTGTGGCTGGCTGTTTGTTAAAGTTCAAGAGATTGATCATTAATCGTAACATTTTTTGAAATACATATTTAATACCTTTGAAACTTTACAATATATTAGCTGGATTACTTTATGGTGATATAAGCCAAGTAGCCGGTTTGTAAGAAGATTGAGCCAGAGTAATACACAAGTAACATAATATCTTTATAACAAATAATACTTACCACCAGAAGGGTCCGGTCCAGTTGCACCCCCGCCTTCCTGTTTCAAATATCACGATAAATAAATATACAAAAACCATGGCTGTGGCTAAAATTCAAAATCTATTGATTAATTATGAATAAATTAACCCACAAACACAATAATAATCGCATTATGATTCAAATACTCGTGTTATGTGAGAAAGTAAATATAATTTGGCGCTGTAAGCTATTCTGGAGTTTTTATACAGCGTCGACAGCTGCATTACCTTATACTGTGACTCGCCGTGCCATTGCGGGCTTAATAAGAACACCACGATAAGATAAATTGCGTTAAATGAAATACTTCATTTTTTACATTAACCCGAAAGTCCATTACTATAAAATGGCTTAAAAGTAATAATTAGTGGAACAAATACTTTATATAGTTCGAACATTATTTTTTTAATTAAAATTCCTATGCTATATAAAAAATTGTTAAAAACTTTGATAAGCAAATTTTTAACAAGAAACTTGTTAATTGATTTTTAAAAAAATATATTTTTAGTCATTATATCAATTTGCCCGTACGTATTTTCCACATATCCCGACTTCATACGGGTAATATAACTATTTTATCATTCAAATATACGTATTACTGTTCTGGTTCTCGACCGTTTTTTCGTCGAAAATTTACTTCTAAGGAAAACTTTTTTTTTTAAACGGGATAATAATAGTCTATGTCAATCTAAAAACCACGGACTTTATTTGTACTTTTGTTAAATACAGAAAGCCGTGGTAATCTTCTTCTCTGTAATCCATACATTTAACAGTCTAATTGCTACACAGCTATTTTTTGGAATTCGGTTGTAAACAATTTCCTACTTAAATAAATAAAATGAAATAGTGAAGTACTTGAAAAATATAGAAACAACAAATCAAGGCTATTTTTTACTTAATTTCACTAAGTTCAGTATTCATTTTGAACAAATATATGTATATTATATGTATATTACATATATACTATATTCCTATAATGCAAAACTTACTAATGAATCAATCATCCTTTATAAGCCGGTGCGAGGTTATTCAATAAATTAAACAATAGTAACATTAACAGCCTGTTAATGTCCCACTGCTGGGCTACGGCCTCCTCTCCCTTTTGAGGAGAAGGTTTAGAGCTTATTCCACCACGCTGCTCTAATGCGGGTTGGTAGAATACGCATGTCGTAGAATTTCGGTGAAATTAGACACATGTAGGTTTCCTTAAATTTTTTTCCTTCACCGTCAAGCACGAGATGAATTATAATCACAAATTAAGCACATGAAAATTCAGTGGTGCTTGCCCGAGCTTGAACCCACGATCATCGGTTAAGATTCACGCTTTCTAACCACTAGGCCATCTCGGCAATAAATTAAAAAGAATAGGCTAATAAAAATAATTGTTTGAAGTGACTAGAGATTACGCCGGAAGTGCGAACACAGTGTCAATTTCAAGTCCATGATATACTTTACTCTATACTTTATTGTACCACAGAGAGAAAAAAAAGTACAAAACATGGATACAGCCGAAATAAAAGTAGCATACTATTTTGGCGACCTTATCGCTACATAGAGATTTCTTCCAGGCCACCAACGGTGTAAGTAATAGTTCTAACATTAATCTAAAATTAAAACAAACTAATAAATAAATGAATGATGTATATGGACAAAGTCGAGATGGCCCAGTGGTAAGAACGCGTGAATCTTAACCGATGAACGTGGGTTCAAACCCGGGCAAGCACCTCTGAATTTACATGTGCTTAATTTCTGTTTATAATTCATCTCGTGCTTTTCGGTGAAGGAAAACATCGTGAGGAAACCTGCATGTGTCTAATTTCATCGAAATTCTGCCACATGTGTATTCTACCAACCCGCACTGGAGCAGCGTGGTGGAATAAGCTCCAAACCTTCTCCTCAAAAAAGGGAGCGGAGGCCTTAGCCTAGCAGTGGGACATTTACAGGCTGTTACTGTACTGTATATGGACATAGTGAATATTAATTCTCTAATTAATACTATAAGGATTTTTTACGCGCTCGGTCGTCTGTTCCTAAGGTAATGCCTGTTTTAAAGTTACTAGTGACATAACATCAAACTAATATACATATTTACATATACAATATAAAATAAATGTATAAATACATAATAAACTAAGACTCAGGGCGGGAATCGAATCCACAACCCAGGAGCGGAATCAGAGTCACATTAGACGGACCGACTACAATGTATGAATATAGTGATCACTGTGTATAAGTGTTTAGTATGTAAACGTCATATATATACTCATATATGTTTTACCCTTTGTTTACGAAGGACTCTTTATGCATATAACGCAGCTGCGATATTTTGTTCATTTCACGGTTGGTGCGGCGCGTCGGGTGCGCGGGCGCAGATCGATGGGGACAATGCACGTAACTGTACCGCGTTATATAGGAAATGGGTTTTGACATGGAAATATTGTTAGTTTGAACTCGGGTCATATGTACGCCTGTGTGTATGTGTAGGAAATTATTTACTTCCTTTACTATACAGATCTACTTAGATGGTCTTGTATCTAGTAATGCAATTATTAATGCCAAGTCAACAACGGCTTATAAAAATTACAATGTTTTTTTAAATATAATATAATTTTAATAAATGGCTACCCGTTCCAGTTTGTCACGAATCGAATAAGGCTATATACTATATAATATACATTATATATATAAATTATCCCTGCACCAGCATCCCTTGCGAGCGTACGCAGAACAAGTTACCAAAGTTTCAGTCTGCTGAGCATTCATTTTATTTAAATTGAATAATAATTTTTTTAACGGTTGTAAGGAATAAGCAAACATCAATACAAAGTAAGCTCTGTTAGCTTGTTCGAAGGTCACGTGAAACCCTGGAAGTATTCACAAGGGCATATGTCTTAGATTTCAAGGTTCTGTTTGTCTTTTGTTTCTATGGGCGAAGGTACACTCAACCATCATATTACTTCGTTAGCCTGCCTTCCTAAATTAATTTAAAAAAAGGTATTGTATGTAACATAATTATATATATTAACCTAATATATATATAAAGGTATGAATTCATATTAATAATTATAATGTAACACAAGATTTATAGTTTTGGTAAGTATACAAAACTGCTTCTTTCGTTTCGATATCTTTCCGTAGTAAGTTGAAGTTACAATCATCTGCAGACCGACCGTCTGTGGCAAGTTGCAGCAAAAGTAACTAACTTATCTGCAAGTCTGTTGACTTAAGAAGTACGGTAACATTTTAAGGAGATATATAAATTTATAGTTATACTTGAGGTATAAGGAAGATGCTAAGTTTTTCTCAATACAAATAGTAGAAAGATCTTTCTAGCCAGTTAAAAGGATTGGCTTTAGTGAGTTAATAATATATAAACCTATAATAAGCCTAGGCAATGGCCTCCTCCTCTCTCAAAATGTGGCTTTTTTTAATATGCTGCTGCAATGCGGGTTACATGCACCAGAAATTCATCCGACATAGGCAGGTTTCCACCACTATTGGGATCAATTATAAAACACATGGATCCTCAGCGTTGCTTGCCCGTAAATTTTAGTGTAAATGCAAATAGGCTACCTTAGAAAAAAAAATGTGGATGTGTAGATTGTTATGAATAGACTTTTTTGTGTTAGTCGAAATATTTGTGACGATGGAAATTTGAGACAATTTGTTAGTACAGTCTACATATTCTATCTTGTCTCATTGTTAGAATTGTTCTGAGTTGCAATTTTATACTTTAAAATATTGCTCGCATTTTAAGATTAACATTGATATCGAAAGGTAAATAAATGGTTAAACAATTTTTATTCATTGAATTACAACACAATACTATAAAATAAAATAACAATTAGCATGGACATTTTTTATAATCTTGTTACGTTATATCTCGTAATCTTGTTTGAATACTATGTTTAAAAAGTTAACGTCAGGTGTCAAAGCGATCATTACAGAACTGAACGATGTGAAAAAGCAGTTCAAACCTCAAACAATGATAATGTTCCTCATGTATAATTTATGTTACGCATTAATGAAGCAAGGTCATTTGAATTTATTTCCTTCGCCCGTTATAAAGCTACATTTTTTACACTATTCGCTTACAACATAACAACTAGTTATTATTAAATATAATATTTTTTTTTGTAAAATAAAACTTTTTGTAAATTATATCACTTTGATTCAAACCACGAGTGTGTGAGTTCTGCTACTCGTTCATAGATGGCGCTGGACGTATCGTAATTCGTATTTGTAGTGGAAAAGTTTATTGTTCGTTTTTACTCTGACCACGTAAACGAATCGCGTAGACATTTTAATAAAACTTTGTTTGGTGTTTATTTTAGACGTCTCTGTAGGGATACTGTATCGGATTTTAAGCAAATTAATCTGTATATATCTGTTTTTAAGGATTGTATATACTTACTGTAATAAAATTATCATTACGGTTTTCTTAGAATAAGGACACTGAACTCACTTTTAAGTTAGACAATACTTAGTTTAAGTTTATTTGAATAAATTAAGAAAGAGAAAATACTTTGATTTAAAATCTTCGGTTTGCTTTGCTTCGATAAATTTAAAATAATAAATTGTCTTGTTCACGGGTACTTAAAAAGTTATTATTTTTACGGCGCAAATTTGTTAACTTGGTGCTGACAGGAAAGTAAGGAAATAATACGAACAAAGTTGTAGTTATTTGTTGTTGTTGATGTATTATAAAAAACCATTACTTAAAAATATTTTTTTTTTAAATTATTTACATTTATTTCTTATAATACTACACATATACCGATTATACTGTGATACACAGATTAACAGTGGTTAATAGTAATAAAATCATTATAAAGAGCTTGCGTTGATCGTGAAAGTCGACCATTCAATTCGATAGTATCTAATTGCTCTTAATTTCATGAGTGAATTCACAGGCAAATTGTAGTTATTTAAATATAAACATTTTAATAATGAAACACAAGTTAATAATGAAACCTTTTTGCACAAACATAAATATTCTTTATTATACAAAAATATATGACAGACATGTAAGA
Source organism: Nymphalis io (assembly GCF_905147045.1). Lineage (NCBI taxonomy): Eukaryota > Metazoa > Arthropoda > Insecta > Lepidoptera > Nymphalidae > Nymphalis > Nymphalis io. The sequence continues at coordinate 6,142,970 of NC_065892.1, read as the reverse complement.
TGTACAATAAGCGGCCACATTAGAACATAAGGACTTCATATTAAATCATAAGAGTTAACGAATTGCCTTTTAATGTATTCATATAAATATTTGAGCGACTTATAAGGCAACTTATAAATTTAAAACAAAAAGATAATATAATCAATCAATTATTACGTTTTGTTGTATCTAAAACCCTGAAATCGAAAAAACATTCGCAGTAGCGCAGTCATAAGCCCCTGAAGATACCAAACAAAACGGTAGCATAAATTAAAATTGAACAAATTAGCAACGTCGTTCGAAATTAATAATTCCCATTATCGAAAGTAAATGGAAAATCACTGAACCCCCTATATAATAGTCGAGGGATGGAATCATACCCGTACCTTGCAGTTATCAACTGACGAATACCTACATTCCATTTCCGTACGCGCGTCGCTGTGTGCGCGAGGTTTTCCATCGTGCGTGTGTGCCATCTCCTGTCTCGCTCGCTCTCGACCAGCTCACATGTTTCTATGTTCGCCTGGTATTATATTATAGATATAGTATGTCGTTCAAAAGTCCATTATTGTGTACTTAGCAGTGTTTTGTAAATGTCCTCGTTACGGAATGTATTATTGTAATGAAAAACGATTGTTTATGTCAGTTTCTTTTTTAATATTTTGTTAAGAGTAGATCGTTTTATTGTTACTGTAATATGCGTAAACGTTGAATAATAACGCATTGTTATTGTTATAACAAATAATAAACTTTTAATTATGAAATATAGTTTAGTTTGTATAGTGTAATCTCTCAGAGGATGAATTGAATCGACTTTGCCTGTAAATCGAATGAATATTTTATCACTTTTCAAACGCTTCGATTTTATAACATCTCAGAAATCAATCGGCAAATGACTTTGATTATTGTTATATTTATCTTAAGTACAAAAAATTGTCATCAATCAACAATCAATTAAAGGTATAATTAATTCATAATCATTTAATGATGGCTGACCAGCGATTAAGGACGTGTCGTATGGCCGTTAGGAAAAAACCTGCGATGTCCTATAGCCTGTCTTTCAATGACCAATCATATAGAATAGATTTGCTCGCCGTACTCTTGGCACTGAGTGTAGAGGGGGAGGGGGGGTGGCGGTAGGCGGCGCCACGCATGCGTCTCGTTGCCAAGACGACGGCACGTAGCGTTGTGCATGTGTGGGTAGGCTATACTGCGATCAGGTTGTCTGGATCTTTTGTTGTGAAATATTATTTTTCATATTTTTCGATGTCGGGAACACTTTTAATAAGATAAATTTTAAAATTTGTTTATGTTTAGAAACTAAATGATGATTATGGATTAAGCGAAAACTTTTTCAATATATGTAATGAATAATTTTCCGATCAATATAAAAATACAAATATTGTTGTCTGTGTTCTATTTTTAAAAAAACATTATATCAGCTATAAATATCCTTCTTTAGTTATATATTACAATTAATAAAAAAACAAAACCAGACAATATTACATTTATTGATTTCTCATGAACTGACTGAAAGGTACGTGACGTCACCGATGCTCAAAAACTCCTCGGGCGCGCTACACACTTACTCCCGTGCACCGCATTCCACTCACACCAGCGCGCACGTACTCCGCGTATTTGTGTCACGTCGTACACACACATACCCGCGCATCCTTCTACGCCCCGACCACGGCACACTATCTATTTTTATGTGTATACGATGCTCACTTCTACGTGTACTTGAATTCCTCAGAGATCTGAAATGGAATTTTACAAGGGCGCCTTTTCTTTTGAACAAACCTTTGGTTGTAAAACGGGGGCTCTTAACTGTAATAGAGGGGGTATTGATGCGATTTCGTCCTTTGTAGTTTGCCAAGTATTGTAATCGAGAATTTTTCGTAAAAATGTTATTCTTAAACTTGCCATAATAGTTTTTATACGTAGACATTTTCAGCGCTTATTTTATATTTCATATTACATTTACAATATATCTGCAAATACTTAAATGAACTAACAAGGTTACCAATACATATACCAGACAAATTAAGACTGATAAAATGTTTTAACTTTTTTTAACATTGTTTTCTCTTATGTCTATAGAGTTGAAGATTTCAATGGTTCATTTATTGGTTTGTTTGTAATGTTACGTAATTCCATCTTCCTGTGTCCGTTCTTGCCTGTAATTATAATCGTAATCATATCGTAGTCTAATAAGGCTTGTACAAAAGCATCTAAAAAATGAACCTGCACCTTGAGACAGACACATTCGTAAAGTACGTTGAGGATCGAACATATTGATCGCCATAACTAGCGTGTCACTAGCTACGTCTAAAAACAAGTTCACCTAGAGTCCTGGCTTCCGAAAAAGTCTGAAAAATCGTCGCAGGAGGCAAATAAGAGGCATTGTGAAGGTCACGGCCTCATCGATCCGCGTAGAAAGTGAGATTGGCTGCCACTACTAACACCGTCCCGTTGGCTATGCAGGCTGAATTAATCGCGCATATATTTGAATACATTTCCAGCGCGGTTCGGCGGTGTCGTCGCCCTCTTAAGTTTTAGCGATTTTGTTTCTAGCTCCCGTCCTGAAAACATCTGCTCGTGTGTGGCTTGACGATTGTTTCATGGGATGATGTAAATAACTTATCATTACTTTTATATGATAGCACATTATGAGGGCACGTATCGATAATTGTTTTGCTTATATTTTTTGTACCCGCTCTTCTTCATCACTAATTATTGCATGTTTTCAAAAACGATGAACGTTATCTGTAATAAAAATTATGCTTATGGTTATGAAAGTAAAAAATGTTTATATAAAAAAATATCTAAGCGGTTTCCAATTGTACACAATATGTTTCCGTATGATTGTTTAATTGGATGTTTTATAAAATATTCTATTTTAGGCTCTAATTGAATTGACTTTTTGTAACAATGACAATCAACGGTGACAAAAACAGGACCGACGACTATCTGTAATGGCATCGCTTATTAGTTTTTCGAATTTTTTGTAGATGAAATATGCTTATATAGGTAAATACAAAAAAAAAATGCCACGCACGTAGATAATAAAATTATGAAGTGTTCTATTATATGTAAAAAAAGGTGAAGAAACCAAGAGGTTGATTAAAGGTGGAGTTATAAATATGAAATTTATATAAAAAGCCTATTAAATATTTTCAGTATTTCGAGATAACCTAAATGAAATAACGTGGGTTAGATCTAAGCTCGATGTTCGTGTACTCGCAGGCAGTTGGAAAGTAAGCTTATTACTATTCCGAAGTGGTAACACGGCAGATGTCACCTATAGTCCAGCATTAGCGCGCGTATGTGCGTTGAAGTTGCGTAAAAACTTTTACATGTCTCTGACCGCTGGATACACCTGGATGTAGGGGATCGTCCGGTTCTATAAAACAGTCATTAAAAAAAATACTTTGATAAAAACGATATATCCTTTCGCGATAGACATTCTTAGTGACATTTTTTACTAAATTATTATCCATGGTGGCAATTGATGGTGTTAATATTTTATAGAGCTAATTATCGCACGTAATTAATCATTGTGTATATACTATTGTTCATTACTGTTTGTTTATCCACGTTCGATATAAATAGTTTTTTGATCAAAAGACTGCTAATGAATTTAAAAATATATATAATTAGACAAGGATATTGAACATGTTATGTTGACGATACCAATTAGTATAAGTGTGAATTTCTTACTGTTGGCCTAAGGCCTATTCTCCGCTTGAGAAGAAGGTTAGTAGCTTATTCCACCAAGCCGCTCAAAGCAGATTTGTGTACACATAAGTGGCAGAATTTCATCAGGTGTAGGATTCGGTGTTTTCTTTTACCGCCGAGCACTAAATGGATTATAATTAGGCACATGAAAATTTAGCGGCTCTTGTCCGGTGTCTTGTAGGTTCTACATCCAAAATCATTGGTTAATTGATAATGAAAAAGGAATAGTATAAATGAAAACAGGTTACTTGGCCCATCTTGTAAGTGTTTTACATTATTATATTATATTTGCTAAGTTTTGTCAACGATCTTGTTATATTGCGACCCTATCCTCTCAAGCCAACATATACGAAGTGCTGATAAGAAACTGTTTAGATGTTGCTCAACATCTTGACCTAAAAATTGGACGAGAAATTCGCAAAAGTTCAGAGCAGCTTTCGAGATGATATTACACCCACTTTTGAACTTTTTCCGTGTAGTATAAGTTGCTGAGAAAGAAATGTTTTTGGACTAGTTTACAGAAACTACTTTAATAGTTCGTATTTATTATTACAAAAAAAAAAATATCTGTGTACGTTACAAGCTGTTATATAAATTTATTTATTGGATTATTTTAAGTTTATTCATCGAGGCTCATTTTTTGTTTATTTTTTTGGAAATTACTAATTTTAAAGTGTTTTCATTTATTTTTAATAAATAATATGGTTATAAAATTGCATTCATTAATTATTTCGGTTTAAATATTTATCTCTTTCTATATACATATTAAATTATCTTATTATTTATTAGTATTATTACGCATAATTTTTTTTTTGTTAAGCCGATATTGATAAAACAGTCGTTTCATATATTTAGTTTTAGAAGCATTCGACGGCGGTGTGTGGGAAGGGGTGGGGGGTTGAAAGGGGCGTCGACCTTGTCATTACGATGCGCTCCACGCTCAGTACTTTTGTCGCTGTTGGAATAAGGTCATGCTCATTGTGGTATATGGGTTAGTTCGTCTTTATTTCACCAGTATTGATGATACCGTTTTGTTTGGTAACTGTAAATAAAACCATGTGACCTTTCTAAACAATATTGTGATTTTTTTGTTTTTAATTTCATATTGAAAGGCAGCCCAGTAGGTTACATGCTGAGTAGGAAATGCTTGTCATTCCTTACACCACCGATGAGCTGCCAACCATGGGAGCTAAGATGTTATACCCGTTTTGACTTTAACTGGTTAATTGTACACGGGCTCACGTACTCTTTAAATTGAAATACAGCATAACAATGTTCAGCATATGCCTATAGATGATTACGCTTTGATGTATGGTATTTAGTTTGAATGTATGTTCTTTCCAATTTTAGATCCTTAAAATACGTTGAAGTCATTAGACAGTTTTAAATTTAGAACGACAACTTACGAAGCTTTACGTATCTAAAACGGCAGACGACTGAACTGTTTTAACTAACATTTTACTATATGATAAACAAGTCATATAAGACTACTCGATAACATTGACTAAATGGTAAATAAGATCTAGTTAGAATGGCGGAGAAGAAATTCCTATAAATTCATTGATCGCATAGAATCATCTTATAACATGTTAAAAACCTAATTCAATTGGAAAATATCGACCTTCTAGCGATAAAAGGCCAAAAATATTACTTTAATTTATGTTTTTATTTGTTAGACTTTTTGCATAAATTGCGTTTGTATTAGTACCTCTAAAACTGGTACCGAAAATTTGAGTGTATGATATGACCATGTACATAACGAATTAAGATATCTACGCCAATTATTATGGTAAACCTGTCCCTGCACGTATCGGTAAATTCATATGTATTTCTACCGTTAATTTTTTTTGTCATTTTTTAGCGTTCTATTAAAATATAACTGTTAAATTCTATTTTCTATTCTATTTTCTATGTTCTATTAAAATATGACTGTTAAATTTACATAAATTATAAAATGTCCTTGACTGTTAAATTGTTACAAAAATAGGCGCTGTGAGTGAGTTAATTTATTTGTATATACTAGTATTTTAATGCGAAAGTAATTTTGTCTGTCTATCTGTGTTTGTTACGCTTTCACTTTGCCAAAACCACTGGACCGAATTTGATGAAATTTGATATACAGCAAGCTTGAACTCCAAGGAAGGACATACGCTACTTTTTATATCTAACATTTGAATTCCCCGTAAAACACGGTCGAGACCGCAAGCGAAAACTAGTTATATAATATGTTTTGTGTCTCCGGGACATGAGCAATGACGATACAATATACAAATTAGTCAATTTCTTTTTAAAACATAAATATTGCATTGTAATTAAGAGGAAAATTTTTATGTTTTATTAATGTTACATTGTCCAATATAACTATTGAAGAGAAGCTTTAGATAGACGTAAATATAAATTGTTTTGTGGTGTTTATTAAAATCTCAGCGCGAACTTTTCACGGCCACAAAAATTTGCTTTCACCGAAACATCTGTGCGTAAGACAGCGGAGTCGGTACGAAAGCGTATCTTATGCATTTTTCATGAGACTGTACCCACACACACTCCATTGTCGTTCACAGCTCACGGCTGAGGCACAGATTGGTTAATACAGTAGGTTAGGGCATAGGGTCACCACTGCGTTGAATAATGTCTTTGCTGTTTCATTGTCGATTGAGAAATATCACATTTATACTATATTTTTTTTATTAATAGTATAAAAGTGAATGAGCAATGGTATGTGATAGTAAGTGATCATCTGTTATCATAAGATTATCATACATTGGGTTATATTGCTTATATTTAAATGTAAATAAGGCATATATGTTTTGTCCGTTTAACCTGTAATTACATTGGTTCTGTATCTCTAAACCTGAATTGGCCATGAGTCTCCTAACGTTTATAATATGCTTTGTATTTTAGGTTAAATGTAATTACAATTACATAAATAAAGTAGATATCGCTTACGAGGAGAAGTCAAATTGATAATTCAAACAAGTATAAAATAATAGACTCAATTAATTATTGATTGTAATATCTAACTTTTATTTGCATAGATAATAAATAATTACCTACTAATACTAAAAATACAGGTATTGCAACTGATAGTGGCGAATTTTTTGATATTATTTTTTTTTAATTGTTATTCGAACTATTTATACAATATAGAAACTGAGTTATTTTTAACGTTGTCAACACATAGTCTGTGGTCTATCCCACACACCCTAATTACTTGTTTGTAAACACGTGTTTCGGTTGTGTGCGTGTCAACTTTTAACGGGCATTGTTCGGGATAATGAAGTCTTGAAGTAGGTCCATGTCAAGGGCTCGGTTCACGTTTTGCATATTTCTGAAGCACTGCTTTCTGTCTGAAAATTATAAAGATGATTTTAGGATGCAGGTTAGTAATGTATATTCTTAATGAGGTAAAGGTAGGATTTTATTTGTATCGTGATTATTTAGAAATATATACACTTCAAACAAATGTAAGTTTTTACCATGCAAAAGTAGTAAAAAGTAGTAAAATTTTATAAAAGTAAAAATAAAGTAAAGTAACAGTATATAATTGTCCCACTGCTGGACTAAGTGCTTCGTCGAGGAGAAGGTTAAAAGCTTAATTCACGCTGCTTCAATGCGGGCTAATACAAATGTGGCAGATTTTCATCCGACACAGTCAGATTTCCTCACGATGTTTTCACCGCCGAGCACGAATTAGATTACAAATACAAACATACATATAATATGTTTATAATATATTATTTGAGGATGTAAGTAAAAAAGAATGATTTTGATTTTGAAAATATATTTTTTTGGAATTTATGATTTGTCAATTAAACATTAATTATAATTCAAACTATATCAGACGAAGTCGACCGACATAGACTACATGAAACATTATATATAATAACAGTCATGCACTATGTATTTATCTCTAGCTCGTGGTGGGGGTGTGGGGGGATGGGGAGCGGTTAATGAACCTGGGATGCGCGTCGGGCACTCGCAATAATATTAGTTCAGCTCTCAAATGAAGGCTATATTCACTTGAGCTTTGTAAGAATATTTGCTTTTGGATCTGGTTATTCCTTATGTTATGAATATTACTTATCTCTATACATTATTACAATTTTCTATTGATGTATCAACTACCAACCCGCAATGAAGCAGTATGGTGGAATAAGCTCCAATCTTTTCCTTAAATGACTGGGAAGCCTTAGCCCAGCCTTGTGGCATTTACAGGCTGTTACTTTTTACTATTAAGGGATCGCTACTTTAGAGTGACTTATGCAAATATACTTATGTTATTTTTGAAAATTTTATGTCTTTACTGTATATAATAAAGAATGTTAACATACTGATATGCAGTAGTAACCAAATTAGCCTTAGTGTTCCTCTTCTACTGTTAGAGAGTATATAGGTATTTAATTTTTGTTGTAATATGTAAAATATGTTTGTAACTTTATAAAAAAACACTCAATAATATGCCAATGAAATTTTATTTTATTAATAAGCGATTGTTCCTTAACATTAATTTAGTTTTTTTTTTTAAGTTTAACACAAAATGTTGAATTATATGTGTAGTATTATGGTTATCAAAATAATACTTAGTAAATTCATGAAAAAAAAATCACTTTCGATTTTGGTTTATTTAATTTTGAACTAAAACTTATATATGTAACAATATATACTAACCGATATACTGCATACTAAACGCATATAGTTGCTAATGTTATTTCTTACTACTGTTACTTGATTCTTAAACAACAACTGTACTGTACATAGATGGTTACGTATTTTTATTACATAAAAGGTTAAAGTATATACTTAAACTGTGCAAATAATTTATCAACGATAAAGCTTCACTAAAATATATAGTTTTATGACCAGTCGAAGGAAATGGGAACGTACATTTGTCGAAGATAATCCAATTAACGTAAAACCCGGTCAATACGACCTCTAATAAATTTCAATAAATTCTGTACAGAGCTCATGATTCGTTGAAATAAGAAAAAAAAGCCTGATTCTGACGTCACTGGTAACTACTTTTAAACAAGAATTATACTTTTTTTAAATTACTAATATTCCTATTTACCTCTCCTATTAAGCGTACAGCTTGTGTTAGTGGGGACGACAATAGTCCAATGAGTCAGGATCAAACCCGCGACTTTTACGTCGCTAGGCGGTCCCGTAAACCACTGCGCTATTGACGCATAAAACTTTATGATATTGTACTTATTAATATTGCTATTATTGCCATTATATGTTCCGGAATCACTGACATAATACACGCCGGGCATTCCTAGAAACATAACTTAAGTAGAACAGGAATATTTAACAGTAAAAATATTATGAGTCATGGCTAAAGTAAAATATAATATTTAACGTTCCTATTTTAAATTTTAAAGCAAATTACAATATATTAATTTGGAGAGTAACGTTTTTTTATTACGTTTACTTTGTCTAATAAGACGATCTATTATATATTTTTACCATATCCTATTGCAATTTTATTATACGGTTGAAGTGTGTCAAAAATGTAATCCATATCATTAAAAAAAAAAAATACAGCTACTAAAAATATTAGTGATTTTATAACAAACTAGATCTGCCTGCGGTTACATGCGATAAATTTGGATAATATACGTCTGTTTCATAAGGTTTCCCAAATTGGATGACGAGTATGGTGCTCAGCTTCTTAAAATCATACCGTAAACTTTTATAGTCTCTTATTTACCTCAACAAAGGTCCTTTATATTGCAAAGAGGATTGTTCAAATCAGACAGGTAGTTCTTGAGATTAGCACGTTTAACAAAATTAATTCTTCGAGTTTTATATTATAAGCTACTCGTAGCTGCTCGAAGCGGTTTAGCTCGCGTTAAACGATACTACTCAGCAGCCATGGTTTTTTTAATAAAATAGTTAGGCGAACAGTCAATTGTGCCTCCTGATGGTAAGTAGTCACCACCGCCTATATACATTGTCACTGTAAGAAACATTAAAAATTTCTTCCGTTGCCAAAGCTCTAGCAAACTTGGGAACTAAGATGTTATGTCCCTTGTGCCTGTAATTACACTGGCTCGCTCACCCTTCAAGCTGGAACACATAACAATAATAAGTAATGTTATTTTCTGGTAGCATATCCGATAAGTAGGTGGCACCTACCCAGAAGGGCTTGCAAGGCTATGCCTTACCACCAAGCAAATAATGATTTCTCAAAATATATCGCAAATAGATTTTTCAAATCAGACTAGTAAATGCTGATTATTCGCTCGTTCTAACAATCATCATCAGCTCAATAAAATTTTAGCTTACATATAGTTTAACTGTTTATAGAATACATTTTAGTCCGTACAGATCGTTCACTAACTGAGAAGCTAATTGTAGCTGTAAATTATTTATTTAACCAGTGATATTTTAGTGATTCATTTTAAAACTATGGATATTTATATAGTTTTAAAAGCTCTACAGCACAATGAATGTAGCGAACAGTAAACATGGCGCCGGTTACATCGCGATCAGAATGTTAATAGCGCTTAATCAATTATTGTGAGCCTGAGTTATTTCATTCATCGACCTGTGTATAGACAACGTTTGCAAAAAAATTATAAATTATCCTTGATTTTTAATGTAAACCGTTTTGTATATGTATGTTGAATTTATAATTATATAAATGTTGTATGAAAAACGTTAAACAAATGTATCATCGAAATAAATAAACGGGTAGATATACGTACCTTTTATAAAATGTTGACGTAGTGAACAAGATACCCGGGTCTTATTTATGTGGGATTCTTACTAAAACCCCTGCGATGGCCGGCCTCGACACGAATCGGAGAGGCCGTGTCATTGTGTTCACATGACGCATCCGCTGCCCGTGCTGCGTTGCTGGTAGCGGAACTCGCGCTAGAATCTGAAAATTTAAGGAGAAATTAATTGATTGTGTACTTTATATCTAAAAATCTATTATGTTATTTTATTTCATATTTTTGTTACTTCGAAGAAGGTTGATCTATGATTATAAAATGAGTCTTGGTCAACTTTGTCATGCACAAAATAAAATTTCATTTAAATGATTAATTTGTTTCCTTAACATTTAACACATTATATACCTTAAATATTTTGAATAATCAATAAGTTTATATTATGACACAGTTATGAAGATGCATGAGCTGGAAAATGGGTCTTTTGATGGTAAGTAGTCACCACCGTAAATAGTTGGTGACGCTGTAAGAAATATTGAACATTCTTTACCAATGCGCCACCAATCCTGGGATCTAAGCAGTTAAGTCTCTTGCGCCTATAATTTCTGTTTTAGTTTTAGTTTAAATTATCTGGTGTAGTGTACATTTATGCTTAGCACGATAATTAGAAATATGTTAAATTTATCGAAGGCAGAAGACACGATTGAATAGAATTTTTTAACGGGGATCTAGGTGATTTATATCAATTTCAGTGATGTCAGGATAAGTTTAGATATACAAATACAGGTACGTTATTCAACCAAATTTTGGACTTGAATAGTTTATAATTTAGAAGAAAAACTTTTTATATATTTTAATAAACTTAATTGGACAATAACCTATTTAAAAATTACGTCACATGAAATAAAGAATGCCTTGCATCGATATTCAGAGGCAGGAAAGGTTCCACATCCAGGACTTGGGATATCTGCACAATAAGACCCCGATGACGTTTCAATGGGCGACCATTCTGGAAAATTTGTTGGGCGATCCTCTCGGCTACAAGTGAATCGGCGCGCGCGCAGCCGTTTTGTCAATCCGTCCGCCGGCCGCTGTTTAATCATTTGAGCATTCAACTGTACCGCCTTTGACGAGTAATTGCTACCTCGATTGAAATGTTACTTGTTACGCTACACTCGATAGTTTTTTTTGTATTGAATCATTTGCGAATATTCAATGGCTTGTATGGCTTATTTGAATAATAATGCCTTATTGTCTTTTTGATTGCAATATCATAATTAGGATTTAAGCAATAAAATGTTCTTTATAAAGTTTAAATTATATAGCAGATTTAAAATAAAAAAAGAAACATTAACTTAAGACATTCAATAAATACAATAGTTACAATGAATAATGATAAAAATGTAATTAAAAAAAAAAGAATTAGTTTGTTTTTAAAGCATTTGTTTTATTTCTATGTGTATCAGTGTCATAGTCGATGTATAAAAAATGAAGTATTAAATTAAAAAACATTGATGATAATTTAGATGTTTTCAGTTTTGGAAAATTTTAAATCCTTAAATAAAATGAACGTGGAGCTTCGGTGCAGCTGGTGTGAGTGACGACTCATATATTTGAATACAAAACTAACGAACTAAGTAAAGTTGGTAATGTGTCCGTTCGCTTCCGAACAGTGGCTCATTTATATCGAAAAGTTTAAACAAAAATCTTCAAACAAACCGATTCAAATATATATATATATATTTATATTTATTTACAAAGCATACATCTAACATCACAAGTCGCTCCACTCGAAAACGCTTGAGCTCGCAGAATACGGAGCAATTAGAGACGAAAATATTATCGACAACTCGAGAGACCAACAATAACGAACCTAACCATTAAAATAAGAGCGGAATAACAAATGAGATTGGAATTAAAAAGGAAAAAAAAATCGACGTCGCGACGGATGCATAGAAATATGGCGGAGGTACCCGGACCAATCAAAATTCTTCGTCAATTAAGTGAACGGGGATCGCAAAAGGAAAATTGAAGGAAAAACTGAGGGTGGCTTTGGACATTAGTGTTGGTTTTTAAATATCGATGATTTCGTATTATTTATTTGTTCAAATCACTTAAGATACCCAACGTAACTTATTAAAATAAAAATAAAAAAATAACCTTTAGTTAAATATTGTTGTTCGTCTGTTATAATGTTTTCTTTTACATAGTGAATTGAATAATTTGTTTGTTTTTATAACAAAAATAGTCAATGCAAAATAATTTAGAAACTTTTAATGGACTCTAAATTAAAAAAAAAAATTAAGGTAACATTTTATCGATATCGATACCTCAGTACATTCTTAATGTCGTTCCCAGCTAGATATGAAAGCTATGGAAATAAAGTTTGTTCGTCCCGCATTGTAGCGCAGCTCGTAAATGGATTTTATCACTATATAAATATCCGCCATTTTTGCGTTACGACACGCCGAGTAACGTAACGTAAATACAGATTTACTTATACGTATTTCATGCGATGGTAATATTGTTATTATTTTCATAATATTATTCCATTAAATGGTCTGGTGATCTTGTAATTGTTACTCTTTTATAATTATAAAAAGTCCTATATTGCTATATGTCTCGTCTTGATCTTGTAACTAGTTACAACAACTAAATAATTAAAAGTGATTGCATTATACATCAAGACATATTCGAACATACAATAAAATGATTTACGTATTTTTTTAGGTAAACATAAAATGACACGATCTCTCAGGAGCTGTGTATAGCCGGTATAACTCGGCCAACACAAGTTCGTGAAATTATGCGCAATGCTTTCATTCAATAAATGCACGGCGCTTTAATTATTATCAAAGCAAATAAAATAAAATATACTTTATTTAAGTCGGTACTTGGGAGCTTACTTTTGAATAGTCATTTTACAAGACGAAATTAAATTTAAGGTAGTTTACTCTTTTCCGACAGAAAAGTTACATTGGTAATTAAATACAATCGAATTTTTATTTATCCTGCATGGAAATCAACGAACGTTAATTGAACACTTTTTATCATCTATATAATCTTTTATTGAGTATCAATTTTAACGTAAAAGAATAGTATTATAAATTTATATTTCATTTCGAGTTGTCTTTTTAAATACTAATGAGAATACAGACTTAGTTTATTTAAACATATATGTATGTATAATAAGATTTGTAATCTTTTTTTGATAAAATAAAAATCGCAATAAAACTAAGTAACATGTATTGGCCCCGAGATCTAGCAAGATATTTTAGGCATATTGAAAAAATTAAAACGAAAATTTCCTATTAAAAAATGTTGAATTTTCTAAGAAACTTTTTAAGAAGACTACTTGAAATAGAAAAAATATATATATAGTACTAGGCGACCATAAATTTGTGAACGTTTATCTTTGAAGGTGTCCATTTAGCGACGGCCGGCGCGTTGGGTCGAGTTGCGAAATTATGCGCAAAATGACCCACGGCTCATTGCCTCTAAACGGTGCATCTTTGGTACCCCATTGACCCAACGTCTAGTGTTAATAATGAATGAAGTCCTTTCGATTCCGCATCAATGTTTCACGTCATGGAAATGGGCCACCTCGTTTTCCCTCGCTGTAAATTTTAAAGCGAATGTTTTCTGGTTTGAATGAACGGGTGGATTCTTTCTATATTCATTGAATTACCTAGACATTGTTTAAGGTAAGGTGTAACTAAGGCATGTACATTGAATAGATGCTTCAATTGATTTTATGAAACATTCTCTGGGTTTTAAGAGAGATATTCAGTTATAAAAGGGAGTTGTTTACGATAGGTGTAAATCAGCTTAGTTGTAGTCCTTCACACGGGCCCCTTGGAGGTGCTAAAGAGTCGCGTCACCTGAGTCGTGCCGTGACCTAACCACCTCGCGTATTTAGGCTGCAGTTGCACTAACAACCGCGTACTAAAACAGAATATCGATTACTTTCGCTACTATAATGTAATCCCCCGCCCACTTTTCGTTTTTTTACTTTAGGATAATAATATAGTGGTCTCTGTCGTGCGCGCGGGAGGGCATAGTCCCGCGGGTGGTGGTCCCTCTCGCTCCCTACCCGCACCCCGCCGTATGTAAATGATCGTCTCCGAGTCCCAGTGTGCGGGCCACCCTCGTAACTACGCAGGACTCACACAAGCGAAATCGACGTTTGAGGTTTACTGCTCTGACAGCTTTTGTCCTATTTTAAACATGATTTTGATGCGATGCGACGTCCGCGTCTTCGGTACATTTTACTCGTAGATACATACTTTGAAAATTGCATACTTTACGATGAAACGGTACCGTACCGTGAACAATACCGATACACAGTGAGCCAATGATACCGAGATCTACTAGACATGCAAATGCTACGTCTAACTGATGACAAAGATAACAAAGCGAGGGCAGTTTGAGCGCAAACGATTTTCCCCGACTTCCACTCCTGAAGACCAATTTGCCGTCACGCGATACTACGTTTTATATATATAGATTTAGAGCATGATTCTCTACGTAAAGTTTTGTCGACTCGTCGTTTGCTGTGACGTCACGCGTACGTCGAAAATGACACTTTTACGAGCAATAATTTACATTATTTCGGTGTTAAGCCTCGCGTGCCAGCCGATTGATTTTATGTCAGTCGCTTCTCCTATTTGCGTTCGGTAAATCGAATCACTTGCTACACGGCGGAGTTATTTTGTAATGGTTGTTTCGCGTGAGCACATTTTTTTCCAAGTTTTTTCGTTATTTATTTTTTGCTTATCGTATATCGTTACGCGGTAGCCAGTCCCGAGGGTCGCGGTATACGTGTGTCAGCAAACGCAATCCGTTAGATTTTATAATATATTGCTGGGGTCTTTGTAACATGATATTCGTTCACTAGGCTGTATTTTAAATACTGTTGACATTTTTTTAAGGATAAAAGGTTGTTGTTTTAATTAATTGTTATTTTACATGATTTGATTATAGTATGAATTTAGTCCCTCAAACATGGCTTTTATTTATTCCGAGGTCTCATCATCGGCTAGGAAGACAATCCGAAGCAACCGGAGAGTGATCAGGCACAGCTCAAACAGCTCTACGTGCTTTTCGACGCACGAGAATATTTACTACTATCTTCCTAAATCGAGGCTACTACTAAGAATTTTGTACAATTACTCAACAACACACACAGTTTAATCAAAATGATATAATATGTATTTATTAATTTTTTATTTCTTTTTCAGTTTGCACACCTACCAAGAAACGTACGTAAACGTATCAAGGTCTACCTGGAGGAGAAATGCGTGCGTTTAAGGCTACCTATTGGGAAATAAAATAAATGAATGATACAACAATGTGGATAAAATATTTAAATTTATTTTGATTTTTTAATGCGTTTTATTACTTATGTGTATAAAAAAAGTAACGGTATCTACTCATTGTTCTTTCTCTCCTAAAAAAATGAGATGAGGCCTTAGCCCAGCAAATGCTCATTTACACTATAGGCTGTTACTTTTATTAATACGTAATTTACCTTATTAACATAATAGTTTTATTAACATATCCTCCTTTTTTCGATTTATTTATCAGATAAATTAATTATATTTATTTTAAGCCAAAGCATCAGGAGCGCAGCTACGTTATGGAGCTAGTACTTCATATAGGAGCCAGTGTTGATAAGGGCATGGACACACGCGCGCACCCAATTAAGATCTTCATTAGGGCGCCTTCCGCGAAACCTCTATCACTCGCACGAGAAAAATAAAACAAACAAAAAAAATATATATTTTTACACTTTTATCACACACTAGCTTATACCATCGTGTCCGTTTCACTACGCAAGAGAACATTGTAGATTTAATCATTAAACTTTCTGTGCTAAATTATTATGGTGCTTTAAGATATATATACAAGCCTTTGAAATAAAAATATTTATTTTAATAAAACACTCAAATCAAAATTAAATTTATTAAACTACTCACGGTGACACCATAGTTTTTTCGTTGTGGCTGTAAAAAAATAAATCATTAAAAAAAAGTTACAAATTATTTGCAAAAAATTTACTATAAAAAATATTCGTGTTATACATATTTTTATGGTATTTGAAAAACCTTTAGGAGTTGAAATTGAAGGTGGCGTTTTTCTATTGTACCCGAAACACACACCATTTACAAACGTAGGAACTGAACTGAGTACATTTTTGTTAGGCACAACCATTAATCGAGCATGTGAGGCGATCAGCCTTTAGGATGGTGCCAATAAACCACAGAAAGGATTTCGATGACAGTTAGCGTCAGGCAGGTGACCGGCCGTAGAAGTCTGCCAATAACGATATTCTCTATATAAAACATATTCTGTACAAAAATAGTAGAAATATAACTTAAAACTGTAAAATAAATAATTCAAAAGATATTTAATTCTTATATACATTGAAATAAGAACCTCAATCTAAATGAAGGCTGTTTGGCTTAGTGAATTTGGGTTCCAGAGATACATTGCCTAGCGTACAGTCACAAAGAAAATGCACCTTTGGGATATTTGTTTTGTATTTTTCAAAATACATTAGGATGTAAAGTAATCAGTAATAAAAAATAAACCATCATTAATGAATTTGTGAGATAAATTTCGTTAAATTTACAGAACATTTTAAATATTGTTTTAATAACATTTAATAATTTTATGAGTATGTAAACTATTTTAACGTAATTTACTATTTAAGCATATACATAATGCTGAATATTAAGAAACTTCATGACATGACCATTTTCGTCACGATTATACTGATTTATCATATTCCCGAGCGCAGGTTGGAGCGACAATTGTAATGTAAAACCGGTGGATTTTGAGCTCCAAATATCTGCACGTGACGGCCGTGGATCGCACACGTACGATGAGTAACGTACCCTCGGCGAAATTGAGAACGAGGAGGTTCAATACTGAATTGCTGCCTCATTTCAAGATCTTGAATTTTTATTGCCAAGTTCCTATATTTGTTTAATTTAAATTTGAAGCGTATAAAATTTTTCAGAAGATACTCTTCAGAAGATACTCAGGCTGGGCTAGACAAACAAAGTTTAAGACATATTTTTATTAGTTTATTTACAATATGGTATGATTTAAATAAAATTATATTAGTTTTATAAAATAACATAAATTATCGATATTTCATTATAAAGCTAGAGAGTTTGTATAGTCGGTTGCGCAGATTTCAGAAACTACCAATCGATTGAAAGCTCTTGAATGTTGCTGCCTCAAAAATGCCTCATTTCCTATTAACAAGGCCTGGAATTAATTTTTTCACGCTGTTCTACTGTGTGTTGGTGTATGTGGCAGGATATCATCAGGTATGTGGAGTTTTCCTTCACCGTTGTTTTACCTACTGAGCTATCAGCAATAAATATAGTTTGATATATTTTTTATTTGTATAGAACAAAACTATTTTTTGGATATTCAATACACAAGGTCTTAGACATTACAAGCCGTCATTGATTTTGATATTATATATTTAACTGACAAATGTCGTTGTTATAATAAATTAATATTTAGAAAAGGAATCTGTTTAATGAAATCAACTATGCCTTACGCTTTGGTACAATAAGATAATAAACAATACAAAAGTTTACAAGACGCCATAAGTTTTTCTGGTTGTCAGTTTATCAATGGCCAGGTTGAGACTCCTATATGATTTCTCAGCATTAATTAGCGCTTGTCGTGGGAATTTAGCTCTTAATACCTTGTTATAAGGACGTTGAAAAAAAATCGACGTGGCACGAATGGTAGCACGTATCGGAAGCAACAATGATGTACCACGGCCAGTCCCATTGCGAGCGATTTTTTTATCAGTATCCTTTTGGAAATGGAAGTATAAAATTATTGATATGGTATATAGTAATAAACAATTATACATGTAATATAATAATTATTATGCGTAATGTACTTACTATACATATTTTTTATGGATATTTGTTTTTCATTTTTTTTTTATTACTTATAAATATACATATGTGTTTTTGCTTTATTTGTGATATGGTAATGATAGCTATCCTATATTACGATTACCAATCACAAAACATCATTGTCTTAAATTATGTTAACGTATTTCTTCGTTAAACATTGACGCTTCATTGACATGCGGAGGTGTTCTGTCGTGTTCAGCGCCGGCGCCTTAAATAGTGACTTCGTTGTCAATTACAACTTTACCGCTAATACTGCGTGACTACAAATTCGCTTATTATTCATTGCAAGATCGTTAGTATTGTTATCAGGAATCTAAAACGACTTGGAAAAGATTTGTAACAGTTTACATAAGTAATATACTTTTGTTTTATCAACTTAAACCTTATCTTTTTTTAAATGTATCGGTAAAATATCTTCCGCTTTTATAATATAATTAAATGCATTTTTCCATTAGTCATATAAGCCTCTTTTTATTTCGATTCGTATATAAATATCGCATCCATTGTTTCTCAATCTGCGCGGTTAGAAGACAATGAGCGCAGGCCCACACCGCGTCACTCCTTAAACCTTTTCGCCTTATTTCACTAGCCTTCCTTTTGTTTCGAGAGCACTTCTTTATTTTGTTGTGCGATCTTATTATTTAGCTACCGTTGGCCGCATTGCAAGGTTCGTTTCGTTTTTGTTCACATTGCCGCTGCCTTGCCGAAGCTGCGCGCGGAATGAAGTAATACTGCTCACAACTCTCCGGTATTGTGTATTTGCGGGGTTTTTTGTTTTTCATAATGCAACGTCAAGTTTTTGTCGTGGACGAGTTTTGCACTATGTTTGTTATGTAACGCGTGATCCTGGCCGTGTACGTTAATATATTGTCTATATCTTTTGCCACTCTTTCCGTACATTCATAACAAATAAATAAATAAATAAATACACATATCCGCTATTTAGTCTATTACGGGTAAATATTATTTAGAATGAAATTTAAAATAATAATATTAAATAGTGTAGAGAATGTTTACCTAAATAGGATAATCTGTATTGGATCTCGAAACAAAACGAACAATCGCGTAACACAGGCGTCTACTTAGGGCTAACTGAGATCTCCTTTTTAGGCTCGTTGGAGTGTGAATGCGGCGTGTCTTTGGGCTAATTAAGTGAAACAAGCGCGGGCGCAGCGTTAATCACAGCCAACGTGGCGCCCCCCAGCGCGACACAGAGTTGCTTTTAGTGTAAGATGTCGCTGTAATCTCGGGAATTCCAATTATATTCTGTTAATTAGATCGTTTCGGAAACGCACTCGGGACGAATTTTACGAAGTTTATTGGACCTTTAGTCGTGGACTGATTTATTTGCTTGGCTTTGAAATATTAAAGCATTCACATGGAAGTTGTTATCCCGTTGCTCTGTTTTGGTAAAGTAAAATAAAAAGGAGGGATTCTTAACGGAGCTTAAAATATGGCGATATTGTATTTCCTTACACTTTTTAAGTCGGTACAAACATTCTGTCGACTCGTTATTTGAAGGAATGCTTAAATGTATAAAAACCGAGTATCAGTTAGTCGTTATAATACGTTTTATTTCGTATGACAGTCGATAAAGCGTCTACAAAAAACAATCCGAGCGGCCACAACCGCGAGACAATGTCTGCAGATTTTTTAATACATCCAACATTCGCTCCCGGGTTAGGAATTTATTGAGTCGTACACAAAATAAACGATATAGTTCTACTAAATAAATGTCTGTTCAAAATTAAACCGTATGTGAAAATATTACGGTTGATTCTGCTCTGGATTGGTGTGGATCGTGTATAGTGGTGTATGTGGCGACGACACGAACCCGTCGCGCCGGTAGCTGCTCAGGATTGATCTTATACATCAGCTGTCCATCTGCACGTCTCGTACAGGCTGATACGGTATCGACAGTTTATTTTAATTTATGTATCTTGAGCTATTTTTGGCTTGAGGCATCTTAATTAAAGCATTTTAATGTTTGTTTTAGTAAATTCATCTCGATCGTATAAGTGCTTCGTGAGATTTCTTTATTATTAATACATAGGTTGGGTCAAAGCGTAAGTAGAATTGTATATTAGTTATACACGATACATTTTTAAAATGTATTTTAGATTTTGGTGATCTTAATTTTAATTAAAATAAAGCGTATTTTATGTTGTTACGATGTTTAGTCACAGCGGTATTAAGTAGCCGTAATTCAACGCGTGCGAAGCTGCAGGCGATAGCTGCTATATAATAATACGAAATAAATTAGAAAATATATATAAGGTAATTTAATTTGTAGTTATACTTTCTAAATACATTTCATAAATAGTGTGATGATGTAATTTAGTTAGTTTTAATATAAATACAAAAAATTATAGCTTCAAAAATAAAAACAATACATTTAAATGAACTTAAATATGAAAAAAACTTTATGCTTTTTGAAATACCTTAAAATACGTACGATCTTCAAAGTATTTAACATATTTTTTTATCACCAGCCTTATTAATATTTATCGTATAAGAAGAGATATGAGAAATTAAAAAAAAAATAGAGACATTAATTATTCTCTTCTTTAAATTTGTTTTAGATTCAGTGTTTTCGAAATTATATTTTTTTATTTAAAAAAAAAACGCCTGAATTCAAGGAATTTAAGTCTACTTTCTGTCACTCATTAAAACTCGAACTACTTACACTTGCAAATTATCACATTAATATGTCACTTACAAGGAGGCTAAAATCCAATGACTGGATTTATTTACACTTTGTAAATGCCGAAGAGGGAAGTCGTTTCTTCTAATTAATTGGGATATTTTATGAGGTGTACAATAGTATGCATGCTTGGCGTGAGCGGCCGCTGGTCCGTCGGCTTATAACTATCGGTCAACTAACACAGAATGTGTTTTGCCGTGTCCGCTGAATATCTCAAAGAGTATGTGTATATGTTTGAAATATAGACTAGCCAATTTTGATGTTTAAGAAATTTGTTATTGAGTTTTTTCTTGGCCGACGTAAAAATCGCAGGTTTGATTCTGACCCCTTGGGCAAATGTTGTTTCCACTCCTAACACAAGCTTTACACTTATTTGAAGAGGTAAATAGGAATATTAGTAATTACTTAAACAAAAAAAAAAGCAAAGAAAAACGGACACTAAAATAAAATTGAATATGTTCAATGTTTGTGTGGATTTAGTAATTGTAAAAAATGTAGCCTGCATGTTATTTTGTCCACCCACACATTTGTCGCCTTTAAAGTCGATATTCCATGTTCTTAATTCTTTTATAAAAAGATAAATGCTGAATGTAATGTAATCTTTTTCAGATAATTATGGTTTATAATGTCTTCTTACCGATTTCGACCAGACCAGACAGGTGTGTACCCAAATACAGGCGGTTCCTTCATTTCTTTACTATTATTCAGTGGCACGGAAATCTGACGCAACTGGAGAGAGGTCAAGCGCGGGACCAATGGCTTTACTCGCTTTCCGAGGTACGTGAAACGTGAGTGTCAAATTTCTTGACAGATAGATCCACTAACTTTTATTGACCCGAGCCGGGATACGAACACGATACTTCATGATCTGCAGCTTTATAAAGTTTGGAGCAAGCATCATCATATTTTTATTGAATTTTATCGACACTGAATAATATAACAAAGAAATAAAACAATACCATTTTTATTTCAAAAGGAAAACCAAGCTATCTTATTTAATGAAAAATAGCATTTTTTATTTATAGAATTGTAAGGCGGACGAGCATATGGACCACCTGATGCTAAGTCACCAACGCCCATAGACACTGGCATTGTAAGAAATGTTAACCATCGCTTACATCACCAATGCGCCACCAACCTTGGGAACTAAGATGTTATGTCCCTCGTGCCTGTAATTACACTGGCTCACTCACTCTTCCAACCGGAACACAACAATACTAAGTACTGCTGTCTTGCGGTAGAATATCTGATGAGTGGTAAGAAGTCGCAAATGTCTGCGTATCAAATGCGCATTGCTGGAAAACTTTTAACATGTGCAATGTACTTGTGTTATTCTACTTCTCTTTATTTGGATTCCAATGGCAGTCTAATTATTTATATTGGTTTATTATCGATAATGTTAAGTTCTTAATGATGAACACGTATTCGTTAGCGTAACGTTGGTATGTCGTGGCCTCATAGGTCTATATAAAAATACAATATGTGTAACATCAATTAACCTTTAAATTATTGTGAGAGAATTATCTACGGAACCGGATATAGCCATCAGATGATCTCATTAAAGTAACCACTAATTAAAAACGATCGAAGACATTCATGTTTATGTATTACTGGATCGCTTCCATGAATGCTGTATAATGCAAATTATACATTTCCTCGCCCAAATAAGGCATTTGCAAATACCCGAAATACGTGACCCATAGCCGAGTCTAAGCAAATTGCCTCACTGGTGTTAAGGGTCTCGGAAGGTCATCGGGTAATTAAGAGTCCCTCAAGCAATCAAACTCGAACCGGCCCGTGATTGGCTGCAATGCTGCTGGGACAAGATCAAAGACCAGGCGGGTGTCAAATGGAATATTTTAGGACGCTGTTTGAAGTGCTCTGAGAGGGATGAGGGTATTTTTAGACAGCCGTTTGTTTACAGGATTTTTTATGAAGTATAGAAAATAGAGCCCAATATAATCAATGACACGATCAAAAGTAGATATGTCATTGTATATTCCTAAAGATAGAAAAATTGATAACTAGTCAAGAGTCCAGTACCTGCAGTCGAGGACAATAGTATATTTTCTATTGTTAGACTAAAATGTGATAGTAAATAAAGATTAGCAATTAAAAAATAAACACATAAATTCTTCGAAGTTATGTTAATTGGAGTAATAATTGGTACTATTTGTACTTTGCAACAACAAAGACGAATTTCTTCCTGATTCCCCAATCCCCAATCGACAGTTCAGACTTTCGGGTGAGAGAACAAGTGTTATCTGTATGATAATTTTTAGTGCTAAAAATCCTTTAAACTCGAAGTGTAAAGAAATATATAAATAGCAAATAATTATGTATTTAGTGTGTTATCTTGTGGGAATGGGGTTTCGAAGAACCAAAGACATCGGCCTACTTTCACAAAAGTACACTGGATTCTACCTGATTTTATAAATATTCTCAACAACATATGTTACATTTAAGAAAATGAAACGATTTAACATACATAATTCATAAACAATAAAGTTAAAAAAAAATAAGAAATATATTTTTTGTATACATTAAAAAACATCAAAGACTCGATGTTTTTTATATTTATTACGCTAATCCTTATATCATGATAGATAAGGATTTAAGTAGCTTGATTTAGTCAACATAAGTAACATAAGAAAAGCTGCACTAAGAAATGAAGCTGAAAGTAAATTTCACTAAGACTTTTTAAAAGATAGATAAAACAATTAAAAAAGATTAACAAAAATGAACAATAATTAAAAAAAAGTACACCGAACCCACAATATTTTGCGGTTAAAAAAATATATATATTTAATATTGTGGTCATAACTATACACGATTATAAATACTAAACAACCAAACTTTTCATAAATTACTTTTGATCGTTGTATATGTTTCAAATTATCAATTATTTTGCTTATCTTACGAATAAACGTTATGAACTGAATGTCACAAAAATAGTTACATATTAAATTTATTTTAGTAAGTCGAAAGGCGAATACGAACCGATGTTACTAGTAACCATCGCTTATTGATATTCTAATTATAAAAAAGTATTCAATTATTATTTAATATTTCATATATTTAGATAAAGTTGATAGTTCTAAATAAGACATTTATACATAATCATTAAGATTTTGATAAAACCGTTTACCAAATCCATTACTGTAGTCTCATCGCATTGAAGTGCCTCAAAATGAGTCGGCTTGCAGATACTAAAAGATATTTAAACTTCCCTTCAAGTTGACGCACTATTTTAAAGGGTTCTTAACACCTCCTGAAATTCACCCTAACCCTAAGGGAATTTATAAGACGTTATTTATTTGCTACTGCTACGTATGCATTGTATCGCTTGAAACATATCTTGAATTTAAATATTAAATTTTATACACAAACGCTTACAAATACAATTTCTAAAAATAATTATATTTTGCAAACATTTTTGCAAACAAAATTTTATTTTAGTATATAAATAAAAAGAGCCGATTTAAGGCAAAAAAGTGAATGAGCATGAACAAACAGACAGTATATTAGCGGTCGTTGTTCATACAGAATCTACTTACCTAGCAGACAGGCTAACCCGTCAGCTGAAACAAAACAAATAGCTTTTTAAAAGAAAAAAAAAATAACATAGAACTAACATTTTATTTGAGCTTGTGTAATTAAAAGCAAATAATTACATAGTATCCAACAAAATACAATGTGTTTGTGTGGTCCGATAAATAAAGGTATATGAATATATTTGAGAATCGTGAAATATATGTTTTGTATATTATATTAATTAATTTGTGATTATAATTCATCTCGTGCTATACAGTGAAGGAAAACATCGTGAGGAAACCTGCATATGTCTAATTTCACTGAAATTCTGCCACATGTGTATTCCACCAACCCGTATTGGAGCAGCGTGGTGGAATAAGCTCCATACCTTCTCAAAAAGGGAGAGGAGGCCTTAGCCCAGCAGTGGGACATTCACAGGCTGTTACTTTACTTTTTATATTATATTATATACGTTGGTATGAAAGTTTAATTAAAATAAATATTGCATTAAAATATAAAAATATTTTATTTTATTTAGTTTCTTCATAACTTTTGTTTGTTTGTTAATTATTAATTAATAAAGCGGCACTTAAAACTAGAGGAACATAATTTTAACATCACATTTTAAGTTACGCTATTTTAAAAAATCTTCGCGCAACAATCTGAGTTACCAATCTGTGAATGATATTTTAATCATTTACAAATAAATAGATTTACACCAAATACCTCGTAGGTAGTAATAAAGTATACACCTGATATTCCATAGCAATAAAAACCGCCGGTTTGCAGACATCTCGTCCCCGCACAATGGGGCGAAATTAAAGCAAAACTTAGTATAATTAATTTCGAGCACCAACTCAACGCTTTTGTAATAAATCGTTTCAGCGGAGTATAAATTATATCCGTCGCGAAACCAGATTATCGTGTTGTCTCTTTTACACGGGCACATTTGCATAATATCATGTCACCTGTCCCTTTCGATTCATAAATGATTCTCTGCTTTCGGCTCTTCGCTAATCACGCGTCTTGTTCGTGGGTTAATGTAAAATCTATCTTATATGTATGAGATAAAGTTTATATTCGTTACTGGCTCATTCGTATGTTTGGTTAAGGGTGTTCGTTAGGTAAAGTTTGCAGACAATTCGGTGTAGATATCGTAAGCGAATAGCCGTCGAGTTGTCGACTAGGGCTATAGATAAGCTGTAATAATTCTTAATCTCGCATTTGAGGGTAGAAGTTACAGAAACTTTGTTCAAATTATCTATTTGATGCTTGCGTCGTATTAAAGCGGGCAAATTGTGTCGTTCAGAGACAAAGAATGGCTAGGTTTAATCTGTAATTGTTTTTAGACCAATGTAATGCGAATTTTATATAATCTATGTATATATATATCGCTGTTTATTCGCATTGAGCTTAAACTAGTTCACTCAAATTCTATATAGTTAATGGTTATATTAAGGGCCATATTAGATTATTTAGGAAACTAAAAAAGTAACTACATTGCTTACTAGTGTCAGCTAGCGGTGCAACTGGTCAAATCTTACGTCAGTTGAAAACCCAATGATATAATTTCTCAGGACAGTGATACAAACTTACATTCAAATCAAACGAAATTTGTCGATGATGAAAATTAGTATGTTAATGGTTATATTAAGGGCCATATTAGATTATTTAGGAAACTAAAAAAGTAACTACACTGCTTACTAGTGTCAGCTAGCGGTGCAACTGGTCAAATCTTACGTCAGTTGAAAACCCAATGATATAATTTCTCAGGACAGTGATACAAACTTACATTCAAATCAAACGAAATTTGTCGATGATGAAAATTAGTATGTTAATACACGATTGTTGTTTTCATTTTCCGGTTCTGTACGGACCAAATATTTTCTATTATTTTTCCAATAATAGTTGTCATATATTTTTCGTAAATGATGAATAAAATTGCAAGATTGGACAAACAGAAATCATGAATACAGGTCATTTACCTCGGATAAGATGTCGGACATTGACATCCGGTTCCGGGCTAGTCGGTTCCGGTGACCGTCGTGACGTCACGACCGCATGACGCACTTCCGCCGCAGCTAGTAATCATTCAGGAATAATGTATCTCAGTATGCCTGAATTATGAACAGCTCAATTACTTCTTTAATTATTAACTACGATTTTTATAATGAGTTACGTACAGAAAAACTATAGAAAAACTTAAAACTGATTTGAAGCGATTGACCATCTTTGATTTTACGTTCATTAAAAAAGAAATATAGCATAAAATAATATTATATGTTATCTTATTATTTAACTGCTTATTACTTAAATAATAAGACAATAAATTGAGATTAATTCTCTTACGAAAATGTTCAAGTCAAGGCAAGTATCTGTGAACTCCGTAATTATCCTACTGCCATAAGGATAATGAGGTAAAAATTTCTTTGGAGTTGTTACTTATCTTAATTTTCTAGAAGCTATAGATACAAATAAATTTAGACACTTAAAAAGCTTATATATGACACTTTAAACAACGTGCATATTATTCACAATCTAGAGTATCTGTTGTTTGGCAACGTCAGGAATTGAGGCATGAGAAATAGTGTACTCAAGCCAGCTGTTCTTCAGAGTTCTTTCTACGAGAAACGGAATGCTTCGTGTTTTTGCATGTAAAGCTAGTAAAACTTTACAAATAGCCCGTAGAAGGATGTTAGGGTGGCTTCATACGCATATGACGATCTGATATGTGAGAATGCAAATTAATTCTCTCACTCCTTCTGAGACGAATACCAAAAAGAATATTGCCGAGAGAATGAGGAGAACTGCCGCGTTCACTTGATGTACAGCACGAAAGAGGCACGGAAGCGATCCCCACGAGCTCCTCCGATCCGTAAAAAGCATCGCAGTGTTTGTGGGTAAGAATCCTACATACATACATAGTGTTAGTATTATTACTAGCTATCCACACCACAACTATTGATACAATTCTAAAATTTAAAAAAATAACATAATTTTCGATCTTTATCTTATTACTCTACAGCTTGATATTTAAATAATTTAGTGTTTGGAAAGACAAGACCAGGGTTGAAAATTTTATTAAGATAATTCGGTACGACATATTGGTTTTTATTAATGGAATATTTTTTTATAATAATTTTATGGTTTGTGCTTAATAAAAATAAATCATTATTACATATTTCATAATTCTTGTCTAAATATACTTAACTCATACAATACGTTCCAAAATTAAATTAAAAACCACAAAACTCAAATCTCTAAAAGAGGAGTTTTATTTGACTACGTTATCACACGTGTACCGCCGCAAAAAACGCGGAAAAACACGAATCCAGCTCATGTTAATATTTGAGGCGTTTTTATTTGAAATTTCCATTTACACGCTCCCCCCGGATCCCCTCCACCCTCATACATATTCATCGGATGCACCCTCGTTCACTTTCTCTCGGGGAGTTCATATTGCATATGATGTGCTCTCAAATCCAACAGACTCGATAACTGTGTTGATTTATGTTGTACTTTATCTTATTGCTTGTGTATTAATAGTTGCACCATTATTTTTTTCTTCGGCTCATATCTATCTACTTATAAAAATACCAAGCAGTTAACAGATCCAAATTTCTTAAAATATTTACTTCAACTTTTTTTTCTCTCATAAATATATATATACCAATAATATTTTGTTCACCACAAGTTTCTTATATATCATCCAAAAATATACCATAATTTAAAAGCATGTTGTCATGACTTATAAATTAAGTAATTACTGATGTTATCGAGTTGAATATCGTTCCATTCTAATAGACCACGGTTCATAAAGTTTGAGGGAAAAATGAAATTATTGTCACGATTTTTATAAATACATACACCGTTAATTATTTAGGAATTCTTGATAATATCTTCTTTCACGTTCACGTTATAATAAATATCACTAAGCTTGTTTCAGTTATTATTTCGTTCGACAACATATTTAATACATAATTTTTTATCTTGATAATTTTTATAAAGAAAATAGGTTGAGTAATTAAAAATATGTTTCATAAATTAAAAATATAATAAACACAACACTTTTTGTGCTATTGGCCAATTCGAAACTAAGTAGAATTATTTTTAAAGAAATATTAAGGTAGATTTCGAAGAAAACTGTTTCATCAGATTACAAAAAATATATATTCTAGCCAGAAACAGAACTCGATGATTTTGTAAAAAAAAGTCTGTAAACAAAAGAGTCATTTTTTAACAAATTGATTTGTTTGTTTGTCAGGCTTTCATGTCTTAACTACTCAACAAATCATTATGAAATTTTGCATACCAGGGTTACAGAAAAGGACAGAGTGTACCTAACATCCGCCCTTCACACGCGGGCTAAGTTCTTTATAGCTTAGAATTTGGTCATCACCGTATACTTAAAAAAAAATGTGTATAGTATATTAAAGTACTATAGTAGGCTGCAGAACTTGACCATATTTCCGTCTATGGACCCTGGCTGGAATAATATTAGGCATGTATTGCTGATATTCTGTTGACATTGAAAATTAAGTAATTAATTGTCCCTTACATTGATATATTTACAGATAGAGTGGAAGGTGGTGTACAAACGAAATCACGACTGCTTCACCTCAGAATGTCTAAACTTTCGATAAAAGGATCACTTGACAGATATTTTATAAAAATGAGAATCAATCATCTGAGTTGTTGCTTCTTAATTTAATTTATAAATTCAGAGATATTCGAACGCCAAACTTTTACGAGTCGTATATATAAATCGGTATATCATTATCGAAGCAACTGCGCCAATGTTGTCAGTGTAAAATTTTATCATCTTACTCTATACGCAACATATTTGTACGTTATCCAGTGTATGCTAGGCTCTTATAATATTATTTTTAGTTGATTGATATATTAAAATATATCGCGCACTTAAATACATATTCAAACTGTTTTTAATTTCAAAGTTTTAAGCTTAGCCAATTTAACCTTATCGTAGTAAAAAAAATAAGTTAAAAATAAAAGTTTTAAGTACACTATATTTTGTTAGTTTTACCTTTCAGTGAACTGTAATCCATTGTACCGAAGTCTTTGCGATAACATCATATGTAGTAGTTACCGTGTAGCGTGAATTATTTGCGTCGTAAATTACGCACTGCGTAATTATTACTGAGGTAACTATATTAATGTAGTTGGTATATATAATCGTGTATTCTACATTGGTATAGCATATTTGTATTGTTTGTTCTAATGTTGAATAATATAATAGTTTCGTTACAAAGAAAAATAAAATTAATATTTTTGCTTTATAATTTTGGGGTACTTTTTTAGTCTTTTTTTATATTTGAATATCATCCTTATTTTAAGGAAGATTTGAACCCACAAATATTTATAAGAATATATTGAGCCAAAGATTGTATGTACGTTCCTTTACGATTTGTAAATTATTTGTGCAAATATATTTTTCATATTGAATTTAAACCCAAGTCTAACTGGGCAAGTCACTCTATAATTCTATAAGACATAATTATTATGATCATTTAACAAGATATCTAAAATATTATATGCAAAGTATCTTTAAATATACAATAAATATACACTGGTGGTAGGGCTTTGTGCAAGCTCGTCTGGGTAGGTACCACCCACTCATCAGATATTCTACCGCAAAACAGCAATACTTGATATTGTTGTGTTCCGGTTTGAAGGGTGAGTGAGCCAGTGTAATTACAGGCACAAGGGACATAAAATCTTAGTTCCCAAGGTTGGTGGCGCATTGGATATGTAAGCGATGGTTGACATTTCTTACAATGCCAATGTCTAAGAGCGTTGGTGACCACTTACCATCAGGTGGCCCATATGCTCGTCCGCCTTCCTTTTCTATAAAAAAAAAAAAAAAAAAAAAAAAAAAAAAAAAAAAAAAAAAAAAAAAAAAAAAAAAAAAAAAAAAAAAACATACCTACATACAATATACATATATCATAAGATTTCTCCTATTATATATAATAAGCAAGTATATTTCAATGATGATTTTCCTTTCCTGTCAAAAAATACCCACTTAACAAACGCCAGATCAGCAGAACGAATGGAACAGTACCGCTCATAGCTAAAGTTTTTTACTATCTGCGTTTTATTACCGCGGCGAATGAACTGCTCCCAGATGCTGGGCATGACGGAGACACGCTTCGTCCTTAACGCTTCTATCTTTTCAAGTGGTTACTTGAGAATACGTCGCTGTTAGTTATGTTGGTATACTCAGTAGTAGTGAATACGCTATCGCCGTTGTAGGATGGACTAATTTCCATATTGCGTTTTTACATATAGGCTATTGATCATTCGACGCAACTGAGGGAAAGTTTTGACTGGTGGTAGGGTTTGTGCAAGCTCATCTGGGTTAGTGCTACACACTCATCAGATATTCTACCGCGAAACAGCAGTACTTGCTATTGTTGTGTTCCGGTTTGAAGGGTGAGTAAGCCAGTGTAATTACATGCACAAGGGATATAACAGGTAGGTTCTTAAGGTTGGTGGCGCATTGGCGATGTAAGTAATGGTTAAAATTTCTTACAATGCCAATGTCTATGGGCGTTGGTGACCACTTACCACCAGGTGGCTCATACGCTCGTCCGCCTACCTATACTATAAACAAAAGAGTAAGTTATGAAATAGAATTGACGTTTACTTCACTATTCAATTTCTTAAGCTAAGCGTTTTTTTACAAGACTGCCCACAGAAGGAGTGTAATGTTTTCACAGTTTATGAATATACAAATATACAATAGGTGAGTTTCTTTGTTCCACCATAACTTTTAAATGCTTTAATATATTGGGGAAATCCTTACCTCATTCCTAATGACACTGGCTATAAATTCAATTATTCATTCTTTCATGATAACCTTGTTCATTTTTAAGCTAAAGAATGTTTTTTTATTGGAAAAACAATACCATATGTAGATGAATATTTAATAGTATCGCTGCTCATTTAAAATGATCACCATAAGCTATTAATAAAACTTAGTTAGGATTATGATGATCGCGAATATTAATTATTTCACTAGTAGTGAGTCAGTAATATTGGGCTAGTGGAAGATATGTCATATTCGAGGCTTCGCATTTGACACCGCTAGGCAGGTACTTCGCATATTCCGTTCAGTATTTTTTAACTATTTATATTCAAAGGGGTGACCGCGTTGACATGTCCCAAAATATATTAAAATGTTCAATGCTCGTTGATTTTAAAGTTATTGCCAGGGGAATTATAATATTGCAATTTGTTCGCGCGAGTCCCAGCTTGATGAACGAACGGACAGATGGTGACGGATAGCGCTCGTATTTAGATTTCATTTTTTGATAACATACGAGATTTAGAAGTTAGTTTTTTAAAGCATTTTTTTTAAAGTCATGAGTTTTGACTTTATTTTTTATTGGACAATGAAGAAGCATAGATAAATTTATGATATTATTTTAGCAAAAATATTTGACCTAAAGTGATTAACCATTGTATCTACTTATATTATCCACATTTATTTATGACACGGACTTTTTGAAATGTTTGTTAGTTTAATATTATGAAATCTATATGAAGTTTGCTTAATAATTATATATAGTATTTATTTATAGACTTATTTTATGTGAAAATTCATGAAAATATTTGGTTAAAAAATTAATAAAGGCAACCAAACCAGTGTCAATGAAGACTCAGTCTATTTAATATGTTTGGACTAATTTTCCGCATCCGCGAGTAATGCAACGAATCCAATATCACGTCCCCTGCGTTGCGTCAAAGTTATCTTTTTATCTACAATTAGGATTTTGACACCTCCCGGCTACGACGAGGGAGGCATCAAAGGCCGTCCTCTCATTATGCGACGTTATTGAGTTATCAAACGCCGCGGAGGGAGATTAGTTCATACTTCCATACACAAATCCTATCATACAAGCTGACGCCTTTCACTAAAAACAGGCTCCATTTTGGTTCACCGCAATATCATCACACTATACTATTTTGGGTGTATTAAAATTTTCCATGTCAATTTAAATGGAACCTAATCTTCTTATGGTAAGGTTGATTTTCGCATATATCAATAGAAGGTTTATACAACCGTGTCCAAGTGGAAATTCCTGTCCCTTATACAAGTTCGCTAACAAGGAAGTTGTTATTCGCCAATGCAAAGGGATGATTTTGTCCCTTAATTTAAAACGGGCGATAATGAGATGCATAATTCGATTACCTTTCTATTTTTGTTATTTTGGGCTCTTGGTTTTCATTTTGGGATCGGTAAGTTTGATTCCATTTACTTTGGGAATGTTTAAAATTTTTTTTGTCCAGGAGACGTTATATTGAATATATTCAAAAATATTTTTTATATAATGGAAAATTATAACAAATACAACTTTGAGTAATTGCACAACAGCGTAACAAATACGAATAATATGGTATCATTTTTGAGAAAAAATAAAAAAGTGAAATATTTGTAAAATTAAGATTAATTATATATTCATCGTTTTCCAATAGTTACAGAATCAACACTTTCCTGATTAAATTACTGTTTAAAAACTTCTTGGTTTTGATGTTGATGTTTAAATTAATCTTAATTTATTCAAATAATAATGAATATTATTATCCATGTAATTTTTTTCAGTATATGTGTTTTTACAAAAAAAATAACTAATTGAATGAAAAAATTTTTTCCAAATGATTATTTTGTTATATGCTTAAGTGATTTTAAAAATGTTTCCCGTACACAAACCGTTTCAACCCGTGAGTACTGGAGAGCTTTTAATCGTGCGGTCCCAAGGGCCCGATTCCATAGTCGTATGCTCCTGACGTCTCCAGCGACGCTCTCGCAGGGCTTATGAATGCGAAATATTTAAAATGTTTACATTACTCACTGTGACTAGGTTTGAACGGGGCTTATTTATAGGTATTATTTATGTATCTATATCATAACATCAAACAAAAAAATTATTAAAATAAAAATAGTAGAGTAAAAGCGTAATGGGTTGGTAATTTGTGGAAGTACAAACGACAATTTTTTTCGTATCAGGGTGTATACGCCAAAGATTAAATATATTTATGATGAACTTTTCATTCGACTCACATATCATGACTACAAATATAAATATTACAAAAAACAATTTAGCATTTTCCTTAGTTCGCCAAATCGGCAGTTAAAATAATGCAGGCAGATAAAATCGCACCCATATAAAATATTACTTTAAAATCGATAATAGTTTTTTTTAAATAGTTTTGATTTAATATTAACGCTACAATCATACATATTATTTCAGTAATAGAACGTTCAATTTATATTTTAAGATTTTATTACTATAATAGATATAATCAGAACTCATATTTGTAGTAATATTTAGACTGAAAATATCATTAAAATTAAGTAAATACTAAGATTATTATTTTATCACGAGGGCTATACAAACAAATCCGAATACCCGAAATGTAATTCATTAGTCCATACACCGTAGACAAGAACGTAATTAACAATCAAATTCAACCCTCACCCGCTCCGATTGGACGCACAAGGGCCTCGACGACCCGACGCGCAAATTTCAAATTGGGATCCGTGCATAGGTCGTAGGTAAATAGTGGATGCTTCTACGTATAATACCTGCGTGGGTGGAGGCACGCTGCGATCTAGCAGACGGGGTCGGGGGGACCGAATGATTCGTTAGGAGTCAGTCAAGCGTTCACTCGTGAACGGGGTCGGGCTATATGCCTACCTGTTATGTGCTCAATACTAAATATTTGCATACATATCAAACTTGAAGTGTTTAAGAGCAAATACGTTTGGGATTTTAAAGAACCCGTTAGAGGATGTTTATTGCGTTTTTGATGAGTGAGCGATTGAGTGTATCGCTGTCGGTTTTGTTTGTACAGAGAAACGTAGGGTAGTTTTTGACATTTTCGCGAGATAATTCTCACTCACCCCATGGACCGCCCCGATGAAATCGGACCCGCGAAGTCTCTTGGTAATTAACTACCGATTTCATTTCTTGATGTATTTTTAAAAGCGTCGGACGGCTTTTTAATGGTTATTTTATGGTGACGGATCGCTTATTAAGTTTTTATAGCGGCGCGAGTAGTGACAGATGGGATGTAGCTTGACACCAGATTTGAGGGTATACTGGACCGTCATAATGGCGACAGCAAAGTTGCAATTTATTTACATTTATAAAAAAAGAAGGATAGTTGTATTATATTTTACGTATTAGTAACATAATATATCTACTTTATTTACTAAGTAAGTTTAATTCAATAGTAAAATAAAGAGGAACATCTGAATCATATTACATGCATGGTAAATAGAGTATTATTTTTTATGCAGTCCAAGATAATTTGATACAATTACAGATAAAACAATAAATGGAGAGTCGAGATGGCCTAGTGGTTAGAAAGCGTGAATCTTAACCGACGATCGTGGGCTCAAACCCGGGCAAGCACCACTGAATTTTCATGTGCTTAATTTGAGTTTATAATTCATCTCGTACTTGACGGTGAAGGAAAACATCGTGAGGAAACCTGCATGTGTCTAATTTCATTGAAATTCTGCCACATGTGTATTCTACCAACACGCATTGGAGCAGCGTGGTGGAATAAGCTCCAAAACCTTCTCCTCAAAAGCGAGAGGAGGCCTTGGCCCAACAGTGGGATATTAACAGGCTGTTACTGTACTGTACAGATAAAACTTAAGCATACGTCATTTCAAAGAGTTCATTATTATAAAATTTAATATAATAGTAAAATTAGATAAGATATAACATAATATATATTAATAGTTCGACTAATATCCTATACAGACAGACAGTTATTTAAAGATACTTTGGATATAAATGACCTTGTATTGAAACATGTAGGCGTACTCTACGCCTGATGTTATTTTGTATAGGACTTGTATAAAGTTGAACTTTTATTATCTTGGTTATTTATTATTAAAACATAATGAAATATGTAAATGGGTGTTCTTTGTTTATTTAAGCCTTGTCTTATTTTTATTATTTCTGTTAAATAAATATTATAAGTATAGCTGGGTCTTTTAATATAATATAGTAAATATATATCATTTTATTGTGACAATATACACGAATACTGCTTGAGAATCATACTATATTA
Organism: Nymphalis io; assembly: GCF_905147045.1. NCBI lineage: Eukaryota > Metazoa > Arthropoda > Insecta > Lepidoptera > Nymphalidae > Nymphalis > Nymphalis io. The sequence continues at coordinate 6,107,274 of NC_065892.1, read as the reverse complement.
GTGTTATTATAATTCTTCTGAAATTCCACATAATTCGATGAAGGTGTAGTAACTACTAAATGGCAGTATTAAGTAACGAAATTAATCCTAACGTTCTCATAATATCGTATTTGTTATCGGATTCCCAAAGGGCGGGGCGAAAATTAAAACAGATGACGTAGCGGAACCGTCACTGGGCTATAATTAAAAAGATAAGGAATATTTTCCTTTCGCATCGAGATTATGAAGGAAAACCCCTTTTGACCCCCGGATGGGGAGCCTCGTTTTGGGGCCAGTTAACCGGTTAAGGGGCCCCAGAGACCACACACCGAATCGGTTGCGTTCAACTACTGATTAAGTAAACTAAGATAACATTGCCAATGTAGTAACGTCAAAAGTCAACAAGGGCGTTTTCGAAATGAAAGGTTAAGTTGATTTGGCCGTATTCTCAAGGGTTGTTCGAGTATTGTTATCTCAGATAGTTACTGTTTGAGATGATTGGATTGGCTCTCAGGATGAGTGCTTCATTGTTTGCTGCGATGTTTGTGTTGGCGAAAACGGGTTATCTGTTGACATTGAAGATCGCGACTTGCTGATAACAGTTTCAATATCCGTTTCAATATCTTCGGTTCAAAAGCAAATTACTAAAATACTTCATTTTCTTTAATGTGAACGTTTATTAGATTTGTCAACATACTTTAAATTAATATTATTTTCGAACATTGGAACATTTTATCCTTTCTATATTAAATAATGATAATAATGCCGTGTTATCTATGCGAATTATGTTGATTTTGTATCACAAAATGGTACAAATGAATGTAATGTTTTTGGATTATGGGATAAATATAATTACAAGATCGCAGGATCGAAGGATAGTGCAGGGAGACGCGCCGGTCGACAGCACCTGCTTAGTATTCTGAGCGAGCGCTGCCCGTATTGATTGCCCTCGCCCGATGCGGCCCTCGGCGTAGGGCGGCCTTTTTCAAAACAATCTAGGGAATAATGATTTTTTGCTATCGACTTCATCCTAACTGCCTGAACGATACAAGCTTAAAAGTAATATCCGAAAATATGTATTTATATAAATGGTTATAATTCGTAAAACGTAATCTTACTTTACTGTTTGAATATTCCTGTTGCCTTTGCTGCTGCTGGTTGGAAAACAATTTATCCTAGTCGAATCTGTAATCTCTCTAGATTCTGTGTCTCTGCTTCAATGTCATCAACCAAATACAGCTATAACAGTAAAAGTATTTAGGCACGACAAGTAATTATTTTCGTGATCAGAATAAAATTAAATACTCAAATAAACGTTTATTTTTGAATAATACTTGCAGTATGGTTTGTTTGTTCGAAAACCTTTTTATCATTGTAATACGTTTCAATATTTTTTTATGTAAATTTAAATACATTTGATATATTATATAAAACTCGAAATGTTATGTTGTTATTAAGATTATTAAGGTTGGATTTAGAAAATATATTTCCTCAGCGGTTCCTCGATCAGATACGCGATTGAAGGGTCGTTTTGACCCGAGGCACCATTTCAAGGGTTATTCACTACGCCTAGTGTAGTGCTAATGTGCTGTTGCTGGGAGTAACTTTGAGACACGAGTCGGAGATTGTTTACTTCGATTAATAAGTGCTATTATTCACTATCACTACGAGTACATAAGTTTTAGTTAAATATGATACATGATATTCGTTATTTATTTAATGTTGGTATAAAAGAGTTCCAGCAACTCGCTTCAAGATAGGAGCTTAATAGTGACACCATTATGTTTCAAATTCTATCGTAACGTAATTTAAGAATTACATTTTTAAATGATTATATAGAATTGTTTTATAGGAATAATAAGTATTAAAACCTGTTATACAACATTTATCTAGCCAATAATAATTGCTGATTAAAATATGAAATTCTTATGATGCAATATTGCGTCAGACTTCGTGATAGGACTGACAACATAGTCTATTTCTATTGTAAAATTATTTGAAAAATACAAATTTAGTTACAATAATACTTAATAACGTTTTTTGTGGCATCTATGTTATAAAAACGGGTTGGCTAAAAAAATACCAAATTATAAAGATAGGTTAATACATTTTAAAATGAAATCGCTTGCTGATCGAAGATGCTTGCTGGATAGCCTTTTTATGTATAAACTCATTTTGGACTGTCCAAAACTATTGTCACTTATTTGTATTTCCGCGCCCACAAAATGCTTACGCTTGAACAGGCGTAAATTGTTTAAAACTAAAGCTTCAAAATCGAACTTAGGACATAGTTCACCTATATATAGAATTATAAGGACCTATAATTGCGTAGATATGGGCAAGGATGTAAACGTCTTTACCAATAATATACTTAAATTTAGAAGGTCCATAATAATGCCATTAATAAGTAATACTTAATTATCCATAGTTTTCATGATTATTTTTATTTTAGTTTATTAAATTTTTGTTCATTGTTTTTTTTTGTTTTGTAACTTGAAATTTTGGTTTATTTTATTTGTTTTCTTTGTGCTATAATGTATATGTTGTCTTATTGTTCATGCAGTTATCACCTGTATTTGAGGTACCACTTCTTTTATTTTTTATTTTATGAACTGTGTGCTATCATGTTTCCGTGTGTACTTTGTTGGTGATCTACTAAATAAATAAATAAAAATAAATTAGGGCAAGGTGATAAGTGCAATTCACAATTTTAAGTAAAAAGGTAATTAATAGATTTTAGAAATTATTAAACTTATTAATTTAGAAATTAGAAAACTATTAATAGATTCTGAGGCGAAGTACATTTTTTTATTTTTCTTACACGTTCTTTTTGCTGCAAATGTTGAAATAATTACATTATATTAAATCTGTATCACTTTTATAGTGGTACTTAGTACAATTTGAAAGATGAGTAAATCCAAGAAGACTTTAATCAAGTTTTTACTGAATTTTATTCGGCTTCTTTGGTCTACTGATTAGCTTTGCCTGATCCTGAATTCGAATTTATGTTCAATAAAAGTTTTGTTAGTTTTGTTTTTGAGGAACTTTTTTTTTTAAGAAACTAGCAGCAATCCGTTGTTGGAAGCACTTTATTGGACCACAAGTGCAAGCAAGCATATAGAAGAAGATAAATAAATAAATATAGTTGTGAGATCTTTAGTAAGCCGTAAATGCCCTACCGTTGGAAAAAATAATAAGTATTCACTTATTAAAAATTAAATTAAATATATATATATATATATTGTGTTCCGGTTCGAACGGTGAGTAAACCAGTGTAACTACATGGATAAGGTTGGTCGTGCATTTGCGATTTAAGGGATGGTTAATATTTCTTACAACGGTTTACGGTTGTGAACACTTAACAGTAGGTGACCCAGATGCCAGTCTCCATAACGAATACGATAAAAAATATATACTTTGTAGCTTTATGATTTATGATTATATATGGAATTCGAAGACAAGCGCATAACACAAAAAGTTAGTATGCAATAAAAACTCCTAAGTTGCGCCCACGCCCAGCGTTAGTTGTTGTTACAAAAATCGATATCGACACCACAAAAGAACGGAGATTAGTATGCCTTATCCCCAATTTGATCTAAATACCCGCTATAATCCACTCGCATACAATGGTGACAAAAATAATAAATATGGCCGGTAACGCCCACCGGCACAATGGCCATGCCGTCTGTGTTTCAATATTATTGTATTGGGGTGATTAATACCGGGGGTAAAATAGCGAAATGGAACTTACCCGCTATTGATATGATCACGGTTAGACTGATAAACGTCACTGCCATATATTTAAAAGTTTTGGTCAACAACCTAGACGTAATTCTTGACGTATATCACAGTAGACATACATGTACGATATATAACTTTAGTTTCCGGCAGAATAGAATAATTCACCAAATTGTCATATGATGGTACTAAATTCATGAATGACTAGCTAATTGCGAAAGATAATAATAGTGCTTAAGCGCGCTATATATGTACATTCTCTTTTCTCTACTTTTCTCAACGAGACGCCAATCTAACACAAGTAGAAAAAAATCAAGCGCTGGACCATTCCGCTGCTTTCCACTAACTGTGTTAATATATAAATCTTCGAAATTTGGGAGTTGTTAATTTAGATAAATAATAGTCATTTGGTACATATTAAAATGGTAAAAAATAATGCGTGTAATAATGTTAAAACCGTAGTTATTACAGAGAGTAATAACTACGGTTTATTGTTGAAATATATTAGTTTCTTATACAAACTGTTAGTTCTATTTGGAGAATTGAACTTACATGATCTACCGAAAGAAGTAGAAGGGAACTCAAAAGCTTTTGTAAGGTTTCGGCCACAGTGTTTATCATGCTTTTTTATGGTCACTGATGGACTTACAAGTTTAGTTTAGTTTTTCTAGGATAATTATCTTTTAGTATTACTTGTAAAAAGAACGTAAAAATTTAGATATTAAGTAGCTGATAGTGTATTTTAAATATTAGTAAGGGTTTAATATTTCTAACAATGCAAACAAACAAAAATTATGAGACGAAGTTATTTCATTTCTCTTTCGTTTATCAATTAAAATAAATTACTATTATCAAAATTTATCTTGTTTAGGCTAACACATGTGATGATTATAAATGCATCGTGGAATTACCATCGTTATTTTAAGAGATTTTGTGTAAAACAATCGCTTCTGTCTCGTTTGATTGTGTATTTGCATCCTTATTGTATAACAAATTAGTAAATAAACATATAGTACATGAATGAGCATTATGTTTACAGTATACGTAATGAAATCGTTATAAGGCTACGAAATTAATATTAGGTCCTTACATATGAAATTGGCCTTTTGTACGGGAGAAATATAAAGTCATTTTTTTTTGTAAAATATATTTAATTAAACAAAGTATGCACCATTATTATCTATGTACTTTTGCCATCTCATAGGTAGTTCATTGATCCCTTTACTAAAAAAAACCATGGGGGCGAGAATTAATAAACTCTTTGAAGGCGGTTTGGACTGCCGCATCGGAGTTGAATTTTTTTCCTTGTAAGAAGTTGTCCAAATTCCGGAAAAAAATGCTAATCTGTTGGAGCAAGGTCCGGGGAGTACGGTGGATGTCGCAGACAATCCAATTGTAGCTCATCTAACTTAGTGGTTGTTTGTTGTGCAGTGTGTGGTCTTGCGTTGTCGTGAAGCAGCAGTGGCCTAGAGCGATTGATCAATATCGGTTGTGTAGCAGCTAGTTCTTCCTTCATAGTTTGCAGTTGGTTTTCAGGGTTCAGCCATTGCGACGAGCACTTCCGAATGTCGTACAGTATCCACTTTTCATCACAAGTAATGATTTGATTTAAAATCTTCATTATTGTGTCGGTTGAGCAAAGTAACATAGCAGTCGACGCGTGTTTGCAAGTTCGATTCACTCAATTCATGAGGTACTTATCGTTCAAGTTTTTTTACTTTCCCGATTTGCTTCAAGTGGATTAATACAGTTTTATCACTTACCTCGAAGCCTGCAGCTATTTCTGAAGTGCTTTGTGATGGATCCACTTCCACAATAGCCTTTAATTCTTCATTTTCCACTTTAGTCTCCGGCCGTCCACGGGGTTGGTTCTGAAGGTCGAAATTACCAGAATGAAAACTTTGAAACCAAAAACGTACCGTGCTTTCTTTTGCGACACTTGCGCCGTACACATCATTAGTCCTTCAAGCTGTTTCTGCAGCACTGGTGCCACGGTAGAACTCGTACTCGTAAATATACCGATATTTCATGTTTTCCATTGTGCGGTAATAAGCGACGCCAAAGAAAAAAATAATGAGGAAAAAACAAATGAATGCCTGTTTTCATAACTCAAATGTACCAGCGAAATAAATTAAATTTGGAATTCTTAACCAAAGAGGAGATATTTCAGATCAAAGTGGTCAGTACGACAAAACGCTAATTTCAGATGTAAGGTAATATTTAACTGAAATCCGATTAGATAAAAACAAATGCATTTTTTTAAATTTTGAACGCATTTAAATATTTAATCAATACAAAATTAAGCACGACTAATAATAAAATTAAAGCACACATACGCGTACATTTACTTTTAATATAATTATGTATACTTTTATTATATACACACAGAGTATAAAAAACACAACTGCCTATCTATGTTATTTTATAATAATTATAAAAATCTAAATTTTTAATGTAATTTATATGTGACGTTAATATTTAAAAGGAAAATAAAGGATCTATTAAATACCTCACCCTACTCACGCCTAATCTTCTAACAAAGCGATGTTGGAACATTTTGGCGCGAAAATAATGAAGGACACGTGTCTTGGCCGGGACCCTCGGACTAGCCATTGGCACAATAGGTCACGTGGCCGATCACTATCAACGATACGATCTGTTCCCGCGAAACAAAACGCACAGAACAAAACTATGAGGCAAAACATTAAATTAATGTGCGCTGGAAAAATACTATTTATCTACCGAATATCAATAAAATATTAACGGCGCGTTCGTTATAATTATAGACACATAATATGCTTATAAAAATGATATTTACCTCAATATTACTATTGACACTGATGATTTATTTATTTATTTATTTGGTAATCCAACAGTTTTTATACATAAGTTGATATATTGACTATTATATAACATATAATTAAAACCAAAATAGGATTACACAGGTAACTTAAACATATTAATAACTAGAAGACGGTAGTAAAAGTAAAACTGTTTACGGGTGGGAATCCAATATGTGCGTGTATGTGTGTGAGTGTGAGTGTGTGTGTGATGTGTGTGTGTGTGTGTGTGTGTGTGTGTGTGTTATAATGAATTTTTATCTTTTTTAATTATAGCTTTTTTAAAAGCTAGTTTTGACATGCTGAACAGATCTATTTCTGAGTATTTTGAATTATATGTGTGGACCATGCGATTAAGGACAGAGTTGTGTGCATAATTAGTGTTTAGCTCAGGCGTGTGGAATAGTGCTGTGTGACGTGTGCGGCGATTAGGAACTCTTAAATACAAAACGCTCAATAAATCGTTGCAATCTATATCTCCGGTTATTATTGCATGTAGCATATACATATCGTAATGTCGTCGTCTCGTTTCTAATGTTTCAATATTATATTGTTTACATATATCAACATAATCGTTAAATTCTTTAAAGTCCTTGAAGCAAAGAAATTTTATGAACTTTTTTTGTATTCTCTCCAGTTTTTCTTTGTAAGTTATATAATTCGGAGACCATATACTACAACCGTATTCTAGAATACAACGTACATAAGTAAAATATAAAATTTTTATGCATTCAATATTATTAAAAGATTGACATATACGTTTAATATAGCCTAATTGCTTATATGCCTTATCAGTAATAAGTTCTATATGCTCTGCCATCAATAATTTAGAGTCTAATTGAATTCCAAGGTCACACACTGATTTAACTTCCTGTATCGGCTTGTTGTCAATAGTTATATTCAATATTTTTGTACTTCCTAGAAAATGTTATTTTTACTGTTTTTTTAATATTAATCGTTATTTTATTTTTTTCGTAGTAATATGAAAGATTATCAAGGTCACGTTGCAATTCAATGCAGTCAGATGTGCTACTTATTACTTTATAAACTTTTTTATCATCTGCGAATAGTAAAAAACGGGAGTGCTTAAAACAATTAAATAATAACAATGATAAAATATATATTTTTGTGTCTTACGATTTACAGGAAAATCATAGCAATAGGTATTTTTAATGATGTCTTGCTTTCTCCCCTTTCATTATCTCCAGAGTGTCAGGCGTAAAGACAGATTTACGTGCTTTCCGGGGCAAGTACTGAGTATTAATACTGTCGACTTTTTTTTTATATGCCCCGGGATGGCAAATGACTCTACTCCACCTGATGGTAAGTGTTAGTAGAGTCCAAACGCGACGACGGCCAGTACAGTTGGGAAGAATGTTCTGTACTAGCCGTCCCCGCCTTGCCGGCCCGCAAGATGCCTCTTCACGCCTCCAAACTTCCAAACTTCGTGCCGCTACTGAGAACTATTCTGTTTCTAACTTTCTATTCTGTTTCTTTTTATGTTACTTATCAGCCTTATCTGGGGCTTGGACCCAGGCCTTTTTAAGTTATAGTCAATAAACTGTACATCATGTTGAACTTCTGCGCAAACGAATAAATCATTTAGAAAATAGACCGTATAAACCAATCGAATCAGACGTTGATTTTACAGTTTTATAGTTTATACAATTTACGCTTATAGACTTACACTTTTTAAAAGTATCAAACAAACTTTCTGGTGTTATTAAAATAAAATAGTATGCATAATTTGAAATGAAAATATGTTAATAACGAAAAAATATAACATTAAAATTTATTTCATTAATTTAATTGGAGGTATGTGTTGATCAGTTTTGTAATTACAAGGTAAGCAAATACATATGCTATCCGTTCAAATAATTAGAATTTCGGAAATATAAAACTGTAATCAAATAATCATCCGGTAGCATAATTGGAATCTCTCTGTAATTCGTCATTTTTTAATTAAGTTTTTTTTAAAGATGTTTAAGTATACAGTGGTTGTTAACCTTAGCTTTTTAAATGTGCATTGATAAATTAAAAATAAGAATAAAATAATTTTATTCATATATGGTTTACTCATGAAATAAATCAATCATAAACTAAACAAAACGCAAAAAGAAACGAAACAAATAAGTACAGACAATTATTATACGCAAATGACTTGCATTCGAAGTTCAAGCAATAAAATAATTTTACTCATGTGACTTATTAGCCGGTTACATTACGAAACATACGCAACGTAACCTCTATTTCAACGTGATAAGGTTTATAGTAAAACATTAATCGCATATAATCTTTTACAGCGATGATAAGCAAAATAACAAAAGCTTTAACAATAGAAGTGTGTCATATCATTTGTTAAACGTCCCTTCTGATGACGACCACTATTATTTTATAAATGATGGCATGGGGATGAAATAAAATATTTTACAAGCTCCCTTTATATCACTAAATATAGTTTCTTATTTTTACTATGACTAGGAAATGCCGAATATTTTTAGTAGAAATGGCAACAGTCACAGAAGTTTTATATGCAGTATTTTTTTATTAAATGTATTTTATTTCATATTTGACGATGATTATTTTTCATAACTTTAATTTCAACATGAATATTTTTTAAATACTTAAAAATATTTCGATAAAATAAGGGTTTTGTTTAAATTAACTATAATTTCTAAAGTAATACATTACCGTAACCGTAACAGCCTGTGAATGTCCCACTGCTGGGCTAAAGCTGCTTTTTTTGAGGAGAAGGTTTGGAGCTTATTCCACCACGCTGCTTCAATGCGGGTTGGTAGAATTCACATGTGGCAGAACTTCAGTGAAATTAGACACATACAGGTTTCCTCACGATGTTTTCCTTCAACGTAAAGCACGAGATGAATTATAATCACAAATTAAGCACATGAAAATTCAGTGGTGCTTGCCCGGGTTTGAACCCACGATCATCGGTTAAGATTCACGCGTTCTTACCACAGGGCCATCTCGGATTCTAAGTAATACATTAATACATGTTTATTGCTAAACGAATGTAAGCCATGTTATATAATGAAAGAGAACATTTTGTATACTTAAACTTAGATTTGTTACTAATAATGTGAACAAAAAGATGGTTCATAAAACAATACCCGAAATTGGCGATATAATGTATTAATGTAGGGCAGATCGTCACACGACAACCCCATTCATAAAGATTTTTATTGTCATCTCCATATCACATAACAGCCTATAATAATACTAGCTACATTGAAAATAGTCCTTTATTACCTGAAATATTAGACTCAAAATAAAACAGCGCGTTGTTTTTACCAACGACAAGTTTAAATTTGACAACGTCGTTTGACTAACGATACCTTAATGTAGAGTATTTAGTCGAGCTGGAATGGTTTTATTGTGCAGAAGCAATGTATTGGATAGTTTTAATTTTGGTTTATGACTGGTGTCATGCCCCTTTATATTAATCTTTCAATGCAGTATGCTCTTTACAATGGGTTTTTAAGTACATTTTTCAATATGATTTAATCTTTACGGTAATTTATTTTTTATAATATAGTTTTGTGCCCGTTCATTATATCTCTTGTACCTGTAGTTACACTGTCTCACTCACCCTTCAACCCGTAATACAAAAATACTAAGTATTGCTGTTTAACAGTAGAATGTCTTTCGCCAATATTGTATATTAATTAATTGTTAAGGCAATATGTGAGATACTAGTAATAATTGTAATAATTTGATTTGATATGTAGCAGTTTGAATGTTGAGTCGAATATCACATACCGTGGTTGGCAGTGAATTAACGGTGAAGAAATGATTCATATAAATTACACTGGTAGTAACTTTGGGCAAAGAATGCAAGTGGCATCCTTTGCCCAAAGATGATCAGGTGGTCGATTTGCTCATCTCCGTAGCAAGCAGTAAATGCGTGTTGTGCATTTAATTATTAAAATTTTTAACGTAGGTATGAGAAGAATATATAAAAGAAATGGGAAACATTACTTCATAACTTGGAATAATTACTTATATAATGGATAGAATGACATGGCCATTTTTTATTGGTATTTTATATTTAACAGCTTGAAATATCCCACTGCTCAGTTAAATGGCTTCATCCTACATATAACCCACGCTGATCCGCTGAGTTAATTGACGTGCCTCGAATATTCTTTGAACACAATCATGTATGCAAAAAGTCCAAAATCTTTAAATCAAGCACTTAAAAATCTTGGCATTGCTTATTCATTTGAATTTAAAACTTTTTATTATACTCATTTGATTTTTCACTGAGATATTTACACTTGGTTCGTTCGAGAAAGAAGAATAATATATATATTATAATAATAATATATTAATAAAAAAAGAAGCTCCCTTAGATTTTGTATAACTTATGTTCTTTTTTCTTTATTTTAAAATGTGTAAGTAATGTGTATGTGAAGTATTTGTTTTATATATGTAAATTTGGCATTTTGCTACTTTATTAAGATTCATATTGATTAGGACTAATCCTCTTTTCTTACTTACAAAAATAAGTATTAGCTAAAGGCAATAACGCGTCCCCCACTAGCGAGATTAACCATTTTAACGCCATAAAGAACGACCCGGCCAGGGCGCAGGTCACCACGGGGTGCCATTGTACAGTTTTATTGGTGTCCACAGACTCCCCGAGGTGACGTCATTGTTGCTAGACGCCAGCTATTGGGATCTCTACCCTACTACTTCGGCAATGATACGCCATATTTACTAATTGCCTTATTAAGAAAAGCATTATAGGTTCTTTGACTGACTACCTTTTTGATTTGTAAATATTTATGTTTTCTTTATTTTTGTACAACTGTTTTTTATATAAGTGCCTCGTTGGTCTGGTGATTAGACATAAGGCCACAGATCTCGACGGCCTGGATTCAAACCTGTGTACAATCCGTAAAGTACTAAGTACAGTACTGTCTACAGTACGTAAAGCCTTTGATCCTGTGCCTGAACTCTTTCCAAGTCCTGCGCAGTTGGCTAGTCTCCATTGAGACTGACCGCCGTGTCCGAAATTGGTCAGGAGGACATCATCATCAAATAAATGCAATTAAAAACTAAAAATATTTCAACGGTAAGCTTTATAATATCAATGGTAGTTAAACAAGAAAACTACTGGTTTCTATTATTCATTATAATTAAGTTACAAAAACAATAGTTAGATACAACCACGCTAATCATAACAATTTAATTATAAACTTTTCACAACAATAGGAAGGAAATTTAAATTATTCCAATAATATCATGTACTCTGCCGTAATTTAATTGTGCACAAAAAATAGTTGAATTTCGTATAAAAAATTATGGCCATTTCAATAACATGTGAAACTAGTCATGATTCAATCGCCAAGTAATATATGTGAATGTTATTTAATTGATACTCTTAAACTTTTTTTTTTATAAATAAAATGTGGAGCGCTTTTCAACTGTGGATTTAATCAAGCGCAAAATACTCATATCCATAAATGAAAAGCATTGAACTATAAACAAGTATCGCCCTCGGCTACTGATATTGTTGTTTCCACGTTGTTCAAAAGATTAATTTAAATATTATTAAAATTATTTAATGGTACTTGTGAAATTCGAGTTGTTTAACAAAATATGCGCTTGAATTTGTTATGGTCAAAGAGTTTGTTGCAAATGTTTTTTTTTAATGCGAGGTTTTTTTTAATTCTTCATTTTTGAATTAGAAGTTGTTTTTTTAATTTTAGTACTTCTAACAAATATAAAAATTAAGATTATAAGAAACAGATAAACTCCATATATACATTAACTATTTCGCAACTAATGTAAAGAGCAGAGTGGCGCAGTGGAAGCGTGCTGGGCCCATAACCCAGAGGTCCGTGGATCGAAACCACGCTCTGCTAGTTATTTTTATTTTTCATTTTACGTTAAATATTATTTACGTCAAAATTGATATTGTATTTTTTTATACATTTCGAAAATTTATTCTTTTATTTAATTTAATAACTCATTTTTTATTAATTATACTAAATGTAGATGTCGCTAGTGTCGCTGTAGTAAATTTGAAAGAAACGTTATCTATGTGATAATTAAATACAAGTAATATAGTAATGAACATTTATTCATTGATAAAATATTGTTATTGTTGTTTGATATTATTTTTAGCACATACTTCCCATCGGTTCAGCTGTCGTCTCCTTAGGTATTCTAAATACAGGTACACTTGTATGTTTTAATACAAAAATTATGATTGTGATAATTACTAGTAAAAATATACAAATATTTTTATAAAATTAACATAATCAGTCGGAGTAAAACATACACCAATGTTAAAAATTCTTACACGAATTTGAAAAATATTAAATGTTAAATTTTTAATAACATTTTTTACATTAACTAATGGCTTCAAAATGAATGTATTATTTACATTTACAAGTAACTAGCGAGATATATTTTTAGTTATACTTACTAACAAGTAAAAGAATCATAAAAATCGGAATAATTAGAAACAAAAAAATGAACGTTGATTATAAAAACTTTGCTTTGACTTATAAAATAATTTTGTTTATAAAATGGGAACTGCACTTGCAACTTCGTTGGCCTTTATATTATATTGAAATTTAGTGTAGTTATTAAAACAACAATATGTAATTTTAGAGTACCTACTGGAAGCGAAGCATAAAAAGTCATGAATCAATCCTTTAGGATTTATCGACATCAATTTATAGGATTTCGCGTTGTATGTGTAAAACAGTAATTGATTTTATAAAAATGTAAAGAAGTATATCGATAATTGTAGTGACAATTTTTTTGTTGTTTTTAACTAGACATAACAATTAAACATTTAATGTATTGACGGTTGCAGTTAGCCTTTTTATTATGTAGTTTGTAATTTAAAAGCGACTATAACAATTACAATTCTTGTTATTTTTGCTCCCTTTAGAAAGTCAGCTGCATGTAGCGTGATGTTATCCTTAGCTTGTTTTAAGGAACCCTAAAGTGTATCCGACTGTAAACCAGCCATCGAGCCGAGCCGAACGCAGCCAGTGAGTTTTGTTTAAAAACAACCGACAAACAAACAGAATCGTTTGTTTTATCATGGGATATTGATAATTTATAACACGTGCTCGCTACGATGTTTTTTTAAACGTCCGTCACTTTATTTTAACTAGGAAAATTGGATGCGGTGACATTTTGTATTGTATGTTATTGTATAATTGTTTTTTTGATTTCATCTTTCGTTGCTAGTCTTTGAGCCTTAAAAAGTAATTATACAAGGAGCAAGAAACTAAAAAATAAAACAAATAGAAATAAAATAAAATAGATGACGTCATCGAAAATATTTTAAAAATATATATGTCACTTCGTTTTGTCGTTTGACGATAAACAAATGTAAATTCTAAAAATGAAAAGTAAATGCCTGTATGAGAGCGTTACTCTTCGAATGACAGCGGCTGTCACCCTTATAACTTTATCACACACCCTTCACGCGCATTATTATGTAAATTCCAATTTAAAACCACTTGTTATCTAGTTAGTGACGAAAAATACCTAACTACGGACCCCTAAATTAGCCTCCGGCTGCCAACTTCACCATACATAATCGATGGCAATTGACAAACGAAGCGTTCTTCTGTCAAATTCTAGTTTTCAGAGTAACAAAAGAGAGGACAACCCTAAAACCTGATAGAAAACGCTCTGTCAACCAATATTAACCTTTATTCACTTACAATAAGATTTCACTAAAATATAACTATGGGTTTAGCAATAAGTTTGTTAAGCAGTGCCTTGCTATAGGTCCGTAATGGGGGTCTTGTTATGATAATCGGTGCCCTGCGGCCCAGCAAGGGCTGCATGCTGCTAAGACCGTTCAATGGAGTGGCCATCGATTGAAACTGTTATTTCGATCGAATCGGGAACAATAAAACATTTTGAATTAGTAATGTCTCAAGCATAGTGATCCTGTGTTTCATCAACCGAGGCGTGAAGAGGCATCTTACGGGCCGGCGAGACGGCTAGTGCAGATAGTTCTTTCCAACTGTACGTCATCGCGTTTGGATTCTACTACCACTTACCATCAGGTGGAGTAAAGTCATTTGTCTTCCCGGTAAATATAAAAAAAGATCCTGTAATCTAAAATTTTAAAAATTGTAAATCAAATTTACTATTTTTCTGGTGGTAGAGCTTTGTGCAAGCTCGTCTGGGTAGGTACCACCCACTAATCAGATATTCTACCGCAAAACAGCAGTACTTGGTATTGTTGTGTTCCGGTTTGAAGGGTGAGTGAGCCAGTGTAATGTACAGGCACAAGAAACATAACATCTTAGTTCCCAACGTTGGTGACGCATTGGTGATGTAAGCGATGGTTAACATTTCTTACAATGCCAATGTCTATGGGCGTTGGTGACCACTTACCATCAGGTGGCCTATATGCTCGTCCGCCTTCCTATTCTATAAAAAAAAATGTTACAATATATACTCAATTATGCTCATAACATCACCTTTGAATAGTCATATTATTATATATTCAATTATAATAATTATATATCCAATGAAATGTAACGCTACCACTAGAACAGAATGTAGTTGCTTCTGAGAAGAAACTCATTTGTCGATTTTTTAACTATTTACAAATGTAACAGTAGTAACAGTAACAGCCTCTTAATGTCCCACTGCTGGGCTAAGGCCTTCTCTCCCGTTTGAGGAGAAGGTTTAGAGCTTATTCCACCACGCTACTCCAATGCGGGTTGGTAGAATAGACATGTGGCAGTATTTCAATGAAATTAGACACATGCAGGTTTTCTCACGATGTTTTCCTTCATCGTCAAGCACGAGATGAATTATAAACACAAATTAAGCACATGAAAATTCAGTGGTGCTTACCCGGGTTTGAAACCACGATCATCCGTTCAGATTCACGCGTTCTAACATCTCGGCTGATTTTACTTTCGCTTAATTGTCACTGAAAATGAATTGATAACTATATTTTGGCTATCTTTTTATCTTAAGTAATAGATAAAAGTACATTAAATTATTTAACTATATACTATAAAGTCGAGACGTTCAAGATATATAATGTTTAATTATACTATATTTATATATAATATATATTTCTTAGTGGTAAAGCTTTGTGCAAGCCCGTCTGGGTATTTATTACCCACTCATCAAATATTCTATCGCAAAAAAGCAATACTCAGCATTGTTGAATTCCAGTTGAAAGGGTGAGTGAAGCAGTTAAACTTCAGTCACAAGGGACATCTTAAGTCCCAAGGTGGGTGGCTCGTTAGTGATGAAGAATGGTATTTCTTATAACGCCAACGTTTATGGGCTGTGGTGACCATTTGCCATTGGGTGGCCCATTTGTCTATTCGCCTATCTATATTATAAAAAAATATATAACTGGTTTTCACCCACGGCTTTGCCCGCGTGTTTGGGAGTGGGCAATTGTTATGTATAAAAAAGTACTCGGGGTTCATGCTTGTTTCATACCAAATTTGCTCAAAAACGCTTCAGTGGTTTAGCTAATTTATATTAGATAACGCGCTAAACAAATATCTCATTACTTATCTTTAAGATTACTGGTGGTAGGGCTTTGTGCAAGCTGGTCTGGGTAGGTACCACCCACTCATAAGATATTCTACCGCAAAACAGCAGTACTTATTATTGTTGTGTTCCGGTTTGAAGGTTGAGTGAGCCAGTGTAATTACAGGCACAAGGGACATAAAATCTTAGTTCCCAAGGTTGGTGGCGCATTGGCTATGTAAGAGATGGTTGACATTTTTTACAATGCCAATGTCTAAGGACGTTTGGTGACCACTTACCATCAGGTGGCCCATATGCTCGTCCGTCTTCCTATTTTATAAAAAAAAAAGATTAGATTAAATAAGTGGCGACAAGTATTCTAACTAAAGTTTTATTTGTTGATAATTATTATTGCTCTAGATTAACCATATCATGTTCATAAATGTTTTTTGGTGATTAATTTATTAGTGATATATAAATAATAAATATAACGATGTTAACATGGTACATCAAAATTTCAAACAAGTCTTTATTTCAAAATAAAACTGAAACAGCTACCCCTTTACATACATTCTAATATAGATTAATAAGGGTAAGTAGATTAGAATTTAATTATCAGGTCGTGCTGGTGCAGTCAGGCAGTCAATCTCTCCAACCGAAGGGTGAAGCGGTAATGATAGAAAATTTTCCGCGCAGTTGTGCCCATTTCATTAGCTTCATGAACATTATTAGAAGATTAAAACATCATTTATATTTATAGTCAGTAGCTTGATCGTCTATAATAGTGCGGAGGTGTTGAATTCACAATTACATGAGTTATAATTACGTTATAATTACGAAACTTATTTGTTTTAAATTATAAATATATTATGTTAAATTATGTACACTTTATGAATATTTTAACTTATGTACACTAAGTTAATAAGTTGTTTATTTCGCAATTTCTAGACAGACTAGTTAGGAATCAATTTGTAAATATTACTCATTAAATATAAGATCAATTTATTGGACTTTAAGCCGTGGAGATTTGTCGAAATGGCCTGAATATAATTTAAATTATTTCAAAATTTATTTTAAAATTCACTCAGAGTTTGATGAGCACAAGCCCGCATAGACAAAATAAGTACCTGTATAGTACATGTTTACATGTATGTAGTTTTAAAAGAGCAGATCTGTTTTTAATTAATTATTTACTTATATTGGAAGCCAAAACTGAACAAAATCTCTATTCTTATTCCGTTTTGCAATCGGCTAATTATATAATTCCAAAAATACCAAACATACAAAGATATTTAATTATTTTATTTATTCCTGACCATTATACTTTTTTTGTTATTTTTTGATAATAGTAGAGTCAATTTTGTAAATTTTATTTATAATTTATTTTGCAAAAACGTTTTTTTCGTTCTCTTTTTCGTAGGAGGCTGGAGGTGGAGGGCGAAAAACCGATACTGACTGATGATCTGAAAGAGATGATTGGTCCCGACTGGCTGTGTATGGCAAAGAACCGGGAGCTTACGTGCACCTTAGGAGAGGATTGCGACATTTCACAGCATGCGCTGAAGGCGTGCCCCATGTGGAACGCGGAGAGGGAGATCCTGGTCCACGAAGTCGGACAAGACCTGTTCCTGCGAGCAATCGTGTCGGCGATGCTCCGTAGGAAATCGGCGTGGAGGGCCGTAGCCTCCTTCTGTGAGACCATCATGGTCCAGAGGGAGACGGCGGAGCTGGAATGGGCCGATCCTGCTCGGCGGAGACGACGTCGGCGTCGTCTCGACCCTCCCGACGCCCGAGGCTTAAAAGATAGGGCGTAAACATGGGGCCGTGGATGCGTGAGGTAGGGGCCTCGCGTGTCTTATTTTAGACCGCCCTGAAGAGGACGGCAGAATGGCCTTGCGCTGAAGTAGACACTAGCGAGGAGTGCGGGGGGACGAGATTACCTTCGCCCCCTGGGGAGAGCTCCGCCGAGCCGCGATAGGAGCAAAGCACGGGAGATGCCGCGGATGCGTTATATCAACACGATCCCGCAGCCTCTCCGATCCGTGCCGCGGACGGCCATTGCAGGGTTTTAGTGGCTAAGAACCCCACATAACCCGGTTCCTCCCCCCCTATGGAAGCTAGCTTCGCAGTGGAAACCTTTAGAAAGTGTACCTTTCTGAAGGTTTGCAAACAGGTGAAAAAAAAAGTTGTAAGCCCTTGTCCAAGCCCTTCTGAGTAGGTACGACATAATATATTCCGCCAAACAGTAAGACTTAGTATTGTTATGTTCCGATTTGAAAGTGACTGAGCCAGTGTAATAATAGATTCAACATTTGTGTCATATTAACGATGTAAGGGACGGTTAATATTTACAAATTCTGGCAATTCTAATATCTTTGTGAGTGGTAACCACTTATCATCAGGCGGTCCATGTAATCTTTGGCAGAGATGTAGCCGTCAAAGGAAATTTTGTTCAGAGCAACAATTAGTCCAGCACGTAAGCGTAAACAACTCGTATGATGAAGGGGTACCAAACCAGCAAAATCATTCCCAAGTATGATTTGCCTCACCATAGCTTAATAAGACAATTTGGTCTAAACTTAAATAAGGGGAAAATCAAATGATGACCATGATAATGATGAGTGTTCTTTGTAAATTTCGTTCAGTAGAACCTAAAGTCCAACTATTTGCATCTTCACATGTCACTGTTGGAAGATTCGCAAACTTATAATTCAAAAATTCTTAAAGGCGGGAAGTCGATGGTTTTTTTTTAATTTGGCTAGTTTTAGTCGAATGTAAATAACGTTATAGTACTCTCATCAACTTAAACATCGGAGCAAAATTAAATGCCTATTGTTATGCTAAGATATGATTTTAGTTGAACCCACTTGCTAACCAACTGCTGATTAAAGTTTAAGTGTCCAATTTAAAAAGAATACGTCCAATTTTATATTTCATTAAAACCACCGTTATCTTCATAGTCAACTGAAAATTAAAGGCGATAATAGCTACACGCAAGTAGATATCACAATGGATGAAACTAAAACTAGGACAAAGGCACTGTGCCATGTCACGTCCACATATGACGCATTCCGAATGCCATTCTTGAACCTTGATGAGGTCGTTCACTATAGCATGTACTCTCTAGTTTAGAAGATATATAATTATATAACTAATTATAATTTCATTATTTTGACTCAACATCAAGTTTAAAACTTCATGTCACATCAAAGTAAGCGTACAACCTTATCTTATAGCAGTGCCTTTGTTTACTTACGTTCTTACACGCGATCGCGCCGTCCCCCTCCTTTATCTGCTATCTCTGTCACATTTTGACAGATCGCCGTACCACGTGACACGTCACTCGTCACAGTTTATCGCCTTCCGTGATTAAAACAATCGTGTAAAGAACAGCACGATATGTGATTATGAAACGCGATCGCTGTAAAATTTTGTTCAGTAACGCTTATAACGATTGAAGCAGCGAGTTGGCTGAAAGACGTGGCCGCACTGGCTGGATGCGAGCTCCTCTCGCTCGTTCGACTAAATTTTCAATTCAAACAGGGTCTTTATAAGGGTAGTGACGCTGTACAAAATTTACATATCGACGTAATAAAGCAAGCCGGCGCCCGATTTAAATTCGGCGAACGTTCCGCTACGGATTTCATGTCGGAAAAGTTTTCTAGTAATGAAAAATCTTCGTTAAGATTATTATGAGCGGTCGCTGTAAATTTTATTTGTTGAGAACCCCGTTGCCTTGATTTAATACAATTGCTTAATGTTGTATAAGTACGCGTTTTTAATATTATATTAAATTATTTTACAGTGCAAATTGAATAGTTGCCTATATAAAAACGGTACTTGATTTTATTTCAAAGAAACTATACTAGTTGTTATTTTGTTAGAGAATTTCTTGCTGTAAACAATACTCATAGGTATTTTTAATTTTTACACATTTATAAAGTAGTGGCTTAGTTTTATAAGTATTCCCAAAAACAAGTCGGTCAAATTTGATAGATTTTTTATTATTGATTATTTTCGAAAAATATTTAGCTGTTCTGTTAAAAGCAGTGCACATAGTGAATTGAAATTTATTATTTTCTTATTAATTGAAAGACTGATCAATCAGTTTACTGGTGGTAGGGCTTTGTGCAAGCTCGTCTGGGTAGGTACCACCCACTCATCAGATATTCTACCGCAAAACAGCAATACTTGATATTGTTGTGTTCCGGTTTGAAGGGTGAGTGAGCCAGTGTAATTACAGGCACAAGGAACATAGTTCCCAAGGTTGGTGGCGCATTGGCTATAAGCGATGGTTGACATTTCTTAGAATGCCAATGTCTAAGGGCGTTTGGTGACCACTTACCATCAGGTGGCCCATATGCTCGTCCACCTTCCTATTCTATAAAAAAAAATCAGAATAAAGAAATAGCTATTCGCACAAAAAAAAAAAAAACGATTGTAACTATAAATTTTAAAATAGATTAAAATCCTATATTTTTCGAAATTCTCACAAGGAGAATTAGGTAGTGATATAAGTAGCGAACTAGCAATGTTAAACCTGCTGGTTCAATCCTAGCTTTATACTTCATTTCTTGCAATACAAAATATTAGTGATTCATTGAAAATATACAATAGTTCAACAAACTAGTGATAAAAATAAACGTCCAAGCGAAACTGCGTGGAAATATTAGTACAACTATAATATCGTACTATAATATGAAACACAGTACACGTAATAAATCCTGTATTTATACAAAAAAGACAAAATGATTGATCGCTATTGAACCGTTTATGTTAATGTATAATTATCGTAATAATATCCACTATATCTTGCACATATTAATAAAGTCGGACTATCAATATTCATGTCATGTTTATTACCCTAAGTTGTCTTTTCGCTAAAATAATTATGTATTTATTTAAATAATTTATTGCATATAGACTTAACGTTACTGCATTCTTTACCAGCCAACCTTAAGATGTATGCGACGGGCAGTAATTATGAGTTTTTTTTAGAAAAATATTACGTAAAATACTACGTAAATAACTAATTTATTTAATTTCAATATCAAAGATTTTTACAATATATACATATCTCATGCATATATCCTAATACCTTACATATCTAGCATACATGAAACAATAGTGGTTAAAAAGTAATGTCTTATTAAATCTGCCTTGAAATTTTGGTTGTATATATGGCCGTAGAAAGACTTTATTATCATCATCATCAATAGTCTTCCTTGTGCCACTATTGGGTATAAGAATATTTTTCCGCAAGCCTAGATCCGTGCTATTCTAGTTTAGATTCACTGCGCAACTTAGACTTAGACTTAATCTTGCCGACGCTTCTCTGTTACCAGTCCCTTGCCGCAGCTATCAGTCCCTCACCATCTTTCTCCACTTGTCATCATTTCACCTAATCAACTTTGGTCATTATAAGCCCAAAGCAGATAACGGTGTTGTAAACACTATCTTGGAGCTCCATAACAAGAACGGGATTATCCATGGTGGCTCATTCACAGTCTCATCTAGCGTATTTGTGGACATTGGTTAAAAAGACGAGTTTTAGAACAATGGCATATGGTGTGAATTGAGAATGTAGTCTTGATTTATAAAATTCTCATTGTGATTTGATTTGCTAAAAGATATAATATAAGCAAGATATAGGTAACTGTTAACTATTTCTAGTCAATCATTTCCAATCGTGATTGAGTTCGAGATCCCAGAGATGTTCGATATCACCTTTGTCATAGTCATGTTCATCCGCTAGGTCTTACATCGTTTTCTTTATTGATTCCTAGTAAGGAGATACATCGCCTGGAAAATTATAACCAATTTTACCTCAACAATGAACAAGTTGTGTTCTGGTATGAGTGCAGTTTCAGGGACAAGGTACATAAAATAAAATGCCTTATGTATTGCCAATAATACATTTTTCCAATGTACTGAACCAGAGGTTACCGACAAGTAGTAATTGGTGTTTACGTATTCGTATTTTTCTTATATTCTTCTAAAGTCTTGTTACAAAAAAATATTAAATCTTACTATTATCATAATTAATTAATTATATTAAAGCATCGAATATAATGATGAGGAATTAAATACGGAGATAATAATCCCTTAAATAATTGAAATATTAAGTAAAAAACTTTTATAAAGAACACTTTTTACAAACCAATTATTTGTGTGCATAATTTCGTTAAACAAATGATAGAAACTATAACAAATTACATGAGTAGTTAGTAATTATTATGAAGCAGTGATGCATTTACTACATACATTATCCAACGAACTTCAATAGATCGGCCAAAGAATTTAGTGGCGAAAATTACGAATAATTCTTCGACATTGCAATAATATAGTAGCTTCAAATTTAAACAGACGCGAATTACGTTAGACAAGCGAACGTTGATCGAGGCCTGCCGTTTGCGGCCAGTATCGATCCCCGTCGCCCCCAACTTTGTTGACAAAGGCAGGTTCTTAAGCCAAATGAGATGCACCCCAAAGAATATTATGGGCAGACATCGTCCCACTATCGCTAGATATATTGAGATCCACGACCTTATATCTGTATTGATCTCTTAACTGAGCGTCACCGGATTTTGTTAACGTAAACAGTGCGTTCCAATGATTAATTACCTACCATGCCAATGATTACTCCCTGCAGCACGTGTGTACATTGCCAATTTCGTTTCTATACATGCCACCACCTGAAGCGTTAGTTTACATGCCAATCAACAAGAGCTAACAAAGTTTACTTACCAATGAGAAAAATCCAATATGGCTGTTAATTCTTGAATTATGTTATTATCAATGTATTTAAATTTGTTGTATTTGAATCTAAATAAGAATAGTTGTATTATCATCTTCCGTCTTGGCAATGAATCATTGTCTGAGCTTATGTCATGAGAATTCTGTGCCAAGCTTGCCATTAATTTCTTGTAAATAGGTTATAAAGTTTGTATTATTATTATGACCCTTGACACTAATTTAGTAAAGATTGAAAAGTAGTAAACAAGATATACATGGTAATTAAAACTTGGTACATACGAGTAGAATTTGGTAATTTGGCACGTACCTAATTAATAATATGAATATTGAAAAACAATTAGATAACATATACAACAATGAAAGAGCTGGATGTTAGGACGAAGTTTTATTTTACCAAGAATTGTATAATATGCCATAAACTAAAACTAACAAAACTCTAAGTACATATCTACCTACTGTTACTTTATTTATTAATGCATATATATTTGTTTGGGATTTACAAAGATATAATATAGAATTTTACTAGTTTTTTAATCACTAGGTGGGGAAATTAAAAAAATAACGTGGTTAATGTTTTATTAATGGTTATTTAATAATGTTCATTTACCAATAACTCAGTACTCTGAGTCAGTACTCTCAGTCTTGTTGATAATTAATAGTACTAGTATTAATTGTAAAAAAAGTAATAGCTCGTGAAAATTCCACTGCTGGGCAAAGCGTATAGACTTGATAAATAAGGTGTTTAAAAAGCGCGTTGGTTACCTCGCATGCAGATTTTCTTCACGATATTTTCTTTCACCACTGAACACGAAACGAATTGAAAACATCAATGATCTTTAATTATTAAATCCATAGCTTTGGAATAAAATTGTTTTATCTACTGAATCGTTATTATACAATAAAAAATAAGATTAGTTTAAAAGCCCATTTGCAACTGTGTTTTTTATAACTTGAATTATTAAGCGTAATTTTATTCAACAGATGCAATATTCTTTAATAACACCAAGTAAAACAACTTAATTTAGTAATAATAATCTTTTTATGTACGCAATACGTAATTATAAGCAATATATCAACTTGATAGGCATGTGAACATCCTATCGATGTTCGCGTTGCAAATGTTTTTCATAAGCGCAGTTTAATACGCCCGAATAAATTCCCGCTCCGGGCAATGTTTATCTTTATTTATTTACGTGTTAGCGAATACATTGCTATAATGCATCTCTTTGATCCGTCCGCATGCAAACACCCAATATTCCCACTGTCCCCCGAACATGCAAATTCGTCAAACAAAAACAAGGGTGTCCATAATGCTCTTAATGCTTAAAACACCATTAATTTTTTAAATCACCTACATAAAAATATTCAAATCGAAGCCACTTAAGCTAAGCTGTGTGAGGACGTCGCAGTTTTATCTCTGAAAGCGTGTTCTCTGGTTGTGACACTAATTCTTCCCTTTGCCGCAGATAAAAAAATCTCACCCAAAAGTACTAAGTTAATTTTCTAAGTGAAATGTAAATGTTACTGCGTTTTTTATAATTTTCGAAGATACTTGAACCGTTTTACATACATAGAAAAGTCGAATTCTCACTGTCACTGACTAGGGACGATTAAAATCTATTAGTGCCACCACGAAAGGGGAGTGCTCATTAATATTCACATCACGCACGATTCGTATACGCAAACGTGTAATCTTTTTATCGTCGCGTCTGGCCGTCGCGGGCGTGCTGCAGACAAAGCGGAACATCGATAGTCGATGAAACGTCACACGCATCACTAAGCTGTGACGTCCCACTGACCTCTATACTGCGACAATCGTTGGAACACCGACAGGATCTCCTCCATGTCTTGTTGCACACATTACAAGACATCATTTTTTAACTGGATTTCATTTTGTGAATCGCTGTCAATAATAATATAATTATATTAAACTTTCGGTATCACTTGTGAAGTAGTATTGAGCTATACTGGGTCACTAGATAACTATGTCGCATATATTTTAGGTAGGAAGACTGGCAAATGACAAAACACAGACATTATAACTATCTCATCTTATACGATGGTGATAATCCTTAAAAACGGAACATTGGCTTGAACCACAAAACAACTGATGAATAGTTGATATATACTTACTCGTATAGACGAGTCTTTATAAAAACCTACCATCAAGTAGGTATTAGGTTATTGTTGGATTTAGGCACTTAGCACTTACGTAATATTTTGGTAGTAAGAATTATTGCTCATAGTCATAATCATCTTAATAAGTAGATATTATAGATGAATGTGATAAATATATAGTTTATTTAGTTTTAGTTTTTCTTATTGAAAATAGGTTGGTAGATTTGCGATTAGGTCACCTGATGGTAAGTGGTTAATACGGCCTATAGACATTGGCGCTAGAATAAACTATATTATATATTAACTATCCCTTACATCGCCAATCCACCAACCTCTGTAACTAATATGTTATATCACTCGTGCCTGTAGTTGCATTGGCTCACTAACCCTTCAATCCGGAACATAAGAATACTAAGTACTGTTATTTGGTGGTAGAATATGTGATGAGCGCGTGGTACCTACCCAGACAGGCTTGAACAAAAATCTACTGCCAAGTGTGTAGTTTTCGTCATATTTTAATTATAAGAAGAATATATTTTGAATTTGTTTTATAACAATACATGACTATAATTATTAAACTTCGGGTAATTCGATAGGCGTACATTTGCAAATTGCGATCCCGGCGTAATTGTGAAAGTTGTTGCGGGATCGGCCATACAAATCCCGGTTTACGGGATTGGGATCTTAGTGAACGCCTAACTTACCTGTCTCTGCTTACATTGTGTGTGCTATTTACTAGATCTGCAGGTAAACGAGGTGTTTTACAGTGAACGATCGTTCAAAATTTTCTAGAGTGGATGCTACCACTAGTTAGAGATCTATTTAATTTTAAAAGTTTCATTGGTATGTATTTTTTTTGTAGTTTCTTTCTACCTTCTTTAATTTAAAAGCTAAAATGTAATGTTAGCTTTGTAATTATATTGTTTATTTTATATGTGTAGTGTCATTCAATTTTGTATTAGTTCTAGTACTGTTCCGGTTGGAAGGGTGAGTGAGCCAGTGTAATTAATGAAAAATAAAACACAAGGCGTAACATATTAGTTACTCAGGTTAGTGGCGCGTTGGTGACGTAAGGAATGGTTAATATTAATTCTTACAACACTAATGGCTGTGGGCGGTGGTGACCACTTACTGTCAGGTGACCCATCTGCCCGTATTATATATCTATTTTATAATTAACACATAAATAACTAGGAACACAGAATTGAGAACTTTCTCCTTTTTGAATTCGGTTATAAATTGATAACACACATCACGAAAGCTTAAAGTGTACAGCTGTCGGGATAGTCAAAAAAGTAAAGTCAAGTACTTTTTTTTCGCGCAATTTAATTCGCAGGTGTATTATATGATTGGCGTTTCGAAAGTAGCACGTTGATTATTTCTGTTTTTACTTGACTATTGTCACAAGTTTCTGAAAAAAATTCCACTTCATTTAAAAAGTTAAAGATGATATAAGGCCTGATTAGATATGTATTTCGCTTAAACTTTATTAAAGTTAAATTTCTCTATAAACATAAAAATCGTTATTCGTTGACTTATTATTATATAAATTATCTTAAAAAGTCATTATACTATATAATATCTCTATATTCTAACTATTTAGACATTAATAACTGAGATGTATTGAAGAATTTTAGAATGAAAAAAGATAAAACAAGAAATTAAATAACAAAGTAAGAAATTTGGCGCACCTTAGGAGAGGCCTATGTTCAGCAGTGGACAACGATTGGCTGTTGATTGATTGATTGATTGAAAGTAAGAAATTATATATAGTTATATTAATATACATATTAATGTAAGCACATGCTGTCTAAAATATTGTACCCAGGATGCTATTTACTCAGGTATCAAGGCTCCATTGAACTAGGTTAGCAACAGCTTTTGGGTCATCAGAATTTTCGACCAGTAATTTCTTTATT
The DNA here is from genome assembly GCF_905147045.1 of Nymphalis io. Classification (NCBI taxonomy): domain Eukaryota; kingdom Metazoa; phylum Arthropoda; class Insecta; order Lepidoptera; family Nymphalidae; genus Nymphalis; species Nymphalis io. The sequence goes on along the minus strand of NC_065892.1, from coordinate 6,080,417 downwards.
CAATATAAAAGTTTTATACTCACTTATGATGTTATGTCCGTTTTATGAATCGTTATTAACTAAGGAAAAAGGCTTTAAAAAATAAATAAAAAATTATTTTTTAATATAATATGCACAAATGTCTATAATAGTTAAGAATTTGAACCAGTATTATGTGTTACCACTTACAGTTGCACCTTTACTATAGATTTATTTAAGTAAACTTATAAGATAGAATACGTTCCTTACAAGTTTAATTAAATCAAGTGTCGTGGGTTGTAAACGCAGTCGAAGTCAACGTCTCAAATAGAATAACTTAGAGCCGAAAACTCGATTAGTCTTGCAGCTCGAAGCGACTTATACGATATACGTTATAGACTCGGCGTACGGTAGCTATGTGATAAATATGAATATGTTATCCGAGCCGAGTTGGCTCAATGGTTAGAAAATATGAATCTTAAGCGATAGCGGCTTTTAATTCACATAAGTCACTCTGTTTTTTTAAAACAATTAATTCGTTTTTATTGATAAGGTCTCGGAAAAAAAGATTGCCCAGTTGTGGGACCCTACGCGGGTAAGTTGCTTAGATTTTTATGTAACTAGACTTGCGTTTTGCATGCACACGCACCACTTTACTGATTCAGGTGTATCCGCGATTCGTTAGCGATACGTTTGATGTTGAATTTGTATTAGGTTCAAGTATTAACATACAACTGTCACTGGTGGTAGGGCTTTGTGCAAGCTCGTCTGGTAAGGTTCCACCCACTTATCAATTATATTCTACCGAAAACAGCAGTACTTGGTATTGTTGTGTTCCGATTTCAAGGGTGAGTGAGCCAGTGTAATTACAAGCACAAGGGACATATCATATTAGTTCCCAAGGTTGGTGGCGCATTGGCGATGTAAGCGATGGATAACATTTCTTACATTGACAATGTCTATGTGCGTTGTGGACCACTTACCATCATGTGACCCATATGCTCGATCTATTCAATAAAAAAAAGAAATGAGAAATGAAACTAAATGAACCTCTTTATAAACTATAGTCTTTTCCAACTACAAACTGAGCAAAGACAAATAAACAACTTCGACATTGAATTGACACATATTTGCATAAGCAAAAGACCTATATTTCTAAATAGCACTTATTAATCAAAATCCCTTATTCAAAATCACCCGCGGGTGAATTCATATTTTATTATGTGCTACATAAATATTTAAATTCTAATCAATACATAGCGTCGAGTAATCGTAAAGACATCCTCAGCAGTAATTCTAAAGTTTTTAAGCGTTTTTAAGTTATACGTTTATAATTTTGATTTTAGCTTTGTTGTTGTGACGTTACAATAAGCAAGATTTTCCCACAACAAGGTCAGGAAGGAAGGGCGGGTCTGCACCGGACACTGCCGGCTATCAGCTTCCTTATTCGTGTACACATGTTTCAAATGTTTACGTGTTTATATGTTTTGTGTCATCACTATATACATGTGCAATTGTAAAATAATTATTACACAAATTCTTTTAATTTAATTTACACGATCTCAATGGATTGTCTTGAAGCGCAAATCACTTCACTGATGGAATTTTTATTTAGATTGAAAATGTTTTCATTAATGTTGTGTTTTAAGTTCCGGAAGATCATCCGGCAAATAGTGGAAAAAATCAGTAAAAAAAATGATTTATATGAGTATATATTCGCCAGACACGGTCGTACGCTCTGTAAATTTATAGTAATAATCAACACGAAACCTTAAAAACACACATACACGTTCAAATTGTAAAATGTGATGCTTTATAGTCCTTTTTTAACCGACCTCAAAGAGACGTTCTCAATTCGGTTGTATTTTTTTAATTTTTTTGTCGGTTTCCTCAGAACTGCGTCATTTATGACTCGGCTTGGAAAAGTCTTTTTTTGTTTGGGAACGTATTCTTCGCGTTTGGTACCATTTAAATTTGAAGAAAAAATACAACCTCAAGAGTGAAAAATCTTTATTTGAAGTCGGTTTTGTTTTTTAAGCCGATAATTATTTCTCTATGGAGTTTTTGTGAAGTTAACCTATAGTTTGGTCCTCGATAACATAATTATCTTCACTATTTTCTTTACAAACATCTCGACTCCACCGGATTGCTATCATAGCATCAACAAGTAAAGCTGAATGTACACAGAGGGACCAGCTCATATAGATTGATAACGTGTGCCCATTGACATGGACCCCCGTAATCACATGATCACTTCGTGTTTTTCTCTGTTCATCTGAGGTTTTTCTCAAAAGAAGGGCGTCAGGCGATTACCGGCAGCGATAAGGCGGAAACAATTTGAGCCATCAGCTAAGGTTAAATATATATGACAGATTTGTACATGTTTTGTGAAAATCAGCGTATTTTTTTGAGGATCTAGATATGTCCACATATCAACGGTTTTTTTTAAACGATGGTTCATCAATAAATAATAAACACAGTTTCGTTTTTACTTTATAAGGATATCAACAAAATATTTCCCTAAATAAAATAAAATAAATTTGATCTGTTTTAGCTAAATTTGACACGCATAATATGATTGTATATCATATGATGTATAATAGTATATTTAAAATAAGTTCCAATTAATGTAATTTGTATGTACAGGATAGCGCTGACAAAACTAAACAGTAAAACCAATCCAAGTCAGCTAAGCCAATAGTTTTCTAATATCAGAGATCAGTCATAAAACGCCCATATCCTTACATAACTGCAGAAACCTCTTACGGAACTTTCGAGAATCGCTGAAGAGTGGGGCCAGTTAAAAGGCCGTAAAGGATAAGAATGGGGGTTAGGGCGATGTGTCAACAGATAGGGCCATCTACTGCTAAATGCACTAACTATTTTTCCGACCGTGACGTTCTTTTGTGATGGGTTAGTAAGGAAGATGCTTTCATTAGAAAAAAGAATCAGCATTTTATCGGCTAAAGTTTTATTTTAATTAATAAATAAGTGAAATCGCTTCAATTAATTTTCTTTATATAGTTCGTCTGCACGTGTGTATGTCACTAATCTCCTCCTAAACGGCTGGACCGATTTTGATGATTGTGTGTAGGCACTGCGATGGAGAATTTTATTTATCAAAACTAATAAAATAATTAAAATTCTTATTTCGCCTATGCGAAGTCGGGCAGCTTGTGGTATGTAATTATATAAATAATAATTTAAGAAATTAATGACAAATAATATTATATTTACATTCCTCTTACTAAACATAAAGCTTAAAAAGCCTAGCATTAACCTGGAATTCTAGTCTAACTGACCTCGCAGTCGTTTTGCTTTGTTTTTTTTATTATTATTGCATCTATATCAAATACAGATGATATACAATTCGCCTATATTAGGTAAAATTTTGTCATAATAAATATAATATGGCAAGCTATATATAATTAATTACTGGGAACTGGGAACAATCTCAGAAATCATATTACCTAAGTGTAATATGTTGATCCAGTATATAAGCCATTATCATGGCAAGTAAAACCATTATCGTTACTGCTAGAAAGGTGCGTGACAATAAGCGTATGTACAGCAGATCATAATAACTTATTATTTTTTTATGTCTTGTCAATGAATTTTTTTTCTGCTGTTTCCATGGTTACTAATGTATAACGTAAGTTACGCAAGTTTTTGCACATTTTAGTTATAATGCCGAAATGTCGCATTTTCAAATTGCAAAATAGTTTTGCGTTTACTATTAAGTAGTGATGTTATATTATTAGTATATAAATAGATTAATTCAATTTATAATTTTAATGAAGCTCATTCCATACTAGTTTGATGTCGTGGGCAGTCTCGCTAAAGGACATTAGGTAAAGTCCGCCCTCAGCCTGAAGACCGCTACAAATAATACCATGTATGTCATTTACACAATGCTATGGGTTTCTAATGGAGCCGATTAGGGGAAGATTATGTGACTTAATAATATTAGGTAACAGTTTTGTTATGTTATTTTAAGGAAAAAGTTATCAAATTAAGTATTTGTATTCGATTAAGTGTTGTATTTTGTTTAAGATGCTAAACATTAACAAATTGAAATCCAATTGATTTTTTATATTTATGTTAAACAGGCTTCGATTAAGACGTACGTTTTCGATTCACTTGTCTTTGTATTTTCAAGTTAGTCGGATAATATACAGATAAAAGCATTGTTAGAAAGCCTTTGCCATCTTAGCCACGTAAGCCTTTAAAGGCAAAATAACACGTTTCGGTAATCTTGCCATCTCGGGTAACGATTATTATCAGGTGTTAGCGATCAAAACTGAGAACGACGTCTTAACATGGGCTGCTTTAGAAACGGTTATAATTCAGTAAAATTTAAAGTGACTTAACTTAGACGGTATTAAAAGGGTTCGTACGCCTTCTCACTTAGTCGCTATATACTTTAAATCTTTAATATTTTTTATGATCACATTTATAACATAATAAAATAATGTGGGATAAAACATGTATATAAATTAAAGAGCCGAGGTGACCCAGTGGTTCATGAGGATCTTAACCGCATATCTTGGGTTCAAAGTTATGCAAGCACTACTGATTTTTCTTGTACTGAATATGTGTTTATATCCAGCGGAGAATGAAGATATTACCTCGCAGGCAAAAAAAAAACTATGTAATCTATTATATATAGATAAAATATATAAAAAAACTGCTTAAATTATTCAAGTAAATACAAATAATATTGATTTGAAAAGGATATGAGGTCTCTGTCATAATATATTTTTTTTAATTTTTATCTTTTGTTATATTTTTCCCAATTATTTTGTTGAATAGAGCCGAACGGTTATCAATCATCAAAAATACTGGGAAGCGAATAAATGACATTAGCGTGGTAATTACAGTGTAATTACCGCGTGTAGGTGGTAAGTGGTAACGGTTCACGCTCTGCTGTACACGCTGGAAATACGTTTTATTGTAGATTATAAGAGAGGAACTTTAATCATTTTGACTTATCAATTTTTTTAGGCGACTTCACGGAAGAAGGTCATTTGACCTTTTCTTTGTGTGTTTATTCCTCGTTATTTTCGTCGATTCTAAACCGATGTTAATGATTCTTTTATATTAGATAGCTTTTATATCCCTCGAAGATATGTTCTTATTTAAGGGAACCTGGAATTGGGGTAGAAAACTAATACATTTAATTTTAAATGATTTTTAATGTCTCACAGCATCAATCATAAAGTAAAAACTTAAGCATTAAATTGCATTAGTATTTAAAGGGTATAATACAATCTCAAGTGAAGACAGCGGGTAAAAAACTGCTAATTATAGGTATAGTTTGTCCTTGCAGAACTTTACGTGGTTTTTGGTGGAGGAAACCATCTCTGAGCTGCAAGGATTTGAGATAAATAAGCGACATGTTCATAATGTTGAATTTCCCAATAATGTGCTATAGAGGCTATTACAGAAAAGTAAGTCTAGTGAATAGATTTCTTACATAATACATACATTTGTAAAATAATTGTTCCAATAAATTATGCTTCAACTTATAGAAGTCTGAATGATTTAAAAATATGTTTTTTAAGCCGTTTTATTCGTTTCGTACTGTTTATCATACTAGTGTGCAGAACAGCCTAGCCTTCACGCTTACACCGCGGGCGCATAAAATTGCAAACAATCGTCACAGAGGTGCCGAACGCTTATAAAACCATACACTGAACGTCAACAAAAAAGGTCCACTTTTGTTTCTCTTAATGCGGCACATTTTGTCATTATTCCTGGCACGTGGGCGCGAATATATAATGTTTTATTATTAGACGTTACGACTTCACGCCTTTAGCGGCATCGGTCGACTGATAATACTTTCATTCGTTCTGAGAAGCGGTTATCTGTTCTTAGCACTGCGTGTGCCATTATATTTGGCCAGAGCTGTAATCTGTTTTGTTTAACTAGAAAATTTTCCGTTCGATTCTAATTTGATTTAAAATAACAAATTATTTGATTTCCAAAAGTGGTTTCGTAGTTCTTTCCTAGTCATGCCTCATATTTAATTAGAAGATACCTAAGACATTTGTTTCATAAATACACTCAGATTTTAAGTCTATTGATTTAAATACATATGGTGGTTTTCATAGAGAATAAAAATGATTTAAATTAAATAATGTTTGTGTCAGATAACAATAGCGGGTACGAAACTGTGAAATGAATCAAATCAAACGAATTTCGGCCATTACTCGGTTTTCGGTGTAGAGATTAGTCATCAATCATTTGTCGGCGGCAAGCGGAGCGAGGCGCAAATCATAGTGTTCGCACGTCACACTGACACCCACATCCCGCTGTTGGGTTGTTTTATAGAGAATCATTTAATAGACGGTAACAGTCCTGTTTACTAATATTACTAAGTTATCTATAAGCTTACACTATACATTTTACAATATTTGATATACATTTTTATTAAGAGTTAAAACTAATTATATTTGAGATATCGATAATAATATAGATTTCTAATCTCTAGAGTATTGTTTATACGTTTACATACAGAGTAGTCTGTGTTTATAACGCTGTCGGTTTCATTGGGGTAAGATATAGAGACGGTTTATTATTTTTATACATATATATATATATTTAATTGACAGTAAAAAGCAAATATGTTCATGTAATTCTGTCATGTGGTTCTGTGCTTTTTCTACTCTTTGATAATGCGCCAGCGCAAGTCAGACTCATTGCGGGAGACGACGTGACAATGCACAGGAAATGTCGACTAATTCGAATTATACGCCATCGCTTGACGGACATTTCGACAAATTTTAATGCACCGCCATTGTTTACGCCGTGACTGGTGTGTTTGATAACGTTACATGTATAATTATGAGTCGATACTAGTTGCGTCGTTCTACTCTACTGGTGGTAGAGCTTTGTGCAAGCTGGTCTGGGTAGGTACCACCCACTCATCAGATATTCTTCAAAACAGCAGTACTTGTTATTGTTGTGTTCGGGTTTGATGAAGGGTGAGCCAGTGTAATTACAGGCACAAGGGACATAAATTCTTAGCTCCCAAGGTTGGTGGCGCATTGGCTATGTAGACGATGACATAGACATTTCTTACAATGCCAATGTCTAAGGGCGTTCGGTGACCACTTACCATCAGGTGGCCCATGTGCTCGTCCAAGGTCCTATTTTATTAAAAAAAACTCTGCTTGCTTTATTCTTCATATCAGTATGTTGCAGTTAACGCAATATTCAAGGTATCTGAATGAATTTTATCTAAAATAACCTAATTTAGTCATCAGAATGTTAGGTTGTATATTTTTATGTATAAATAATACAAAGCAAGTTTAGATTATTTCTATCAAAGTAATAATAGTAACAGCCTGTCATTATCTCACTGCTGGGACCTTCCTTTGAGAAAACTTTTCCACCGAGCTGTTTCAAAGCTGGTTTGTGGATACACATGTTGCAGAATTTCAGTGAAATTAGACACTTGCAGGTTTCTTCACGATGTTTTCGTTCACTACTGAGCACGAGATTAATTATAAACATAAATTAAGCATATGAAAGTTTGTCGGTCCACCTGGATTTTAAACCGCAATCATCATTTATGATTCATGCGTTAGTCCGTACCGTCCGAAATTCAAGGCACTTTGACATTTGAAGCTTATTCATAAGCGTTTAGAGTAAAATTATATTATTTTGACTGGGTGGGCCCTCTCGCCTGGTGGGGCCCCGAACGGTGTAAAATAAATACATTTATCTCATTATACAGATATGATGTGATGTGATCACCAAGCCGCAGACAATGCCTACGCAAATGAAGTAAGTTGCAGGCTGTATACAAATTGCCTTGGGTCTATTGCCTAGATTGTGCAGCTAAAGATCACGACATCCCGTCCCGACATCAATTGTGTTGAACTAATAAAAAACCTTTTTTTGGGTTTCTATCAAGAAAGGATTTCTTGTATATTTATTGTGTTGTGATATTCAAGTAAAAAGTTAGGAAATAGGACACTTCCTATTTCCTAACTTACACTACACTGTAGTGTCCTAGAATAAGTATAACTGAATAGATATTCTACCGCTAAACAGCAGTACTTGATATTGTTGTGTTCCGGTTTGACGGGTGAGTGAGCCAGAATAATTACAGGCACAAGGAACATAACATCTTAGTTCCGTCCCAAGGCTGGTGGCGCATTGGTGATGTAAGCGATGGTTAACATTTCTTACAACGCCATTGTCTATGATCGTTGGTGACCACTTACAATCAGGTGGCCCATAGGCTCGTCCGCCTTCCTATTCTATAAAAAAAACTGTTAGTCCTGCTTCTAATATCTCATCAGTTGTATCAGATTTCTATACTTTTGGTCTGTGAGATTAGTATAGAGTAAATAGTGAACACATACATACATGTTTGCACGTAAACTTGTGGTTTATTATATCTCCAGCGAAGTTGCGTGTTAATATTATTATTATTTTTATTATTCTACTAATAAAATCATTCAAGTATTACATTCAATTTGAACATAATTATGATAATGACAGTTATATATTATAGTGTAACAAGAGGTAAACAAGTAAACAAAGTATACTCATAACGATTATTTATAAGATATTTATAGAATATCCATCTTATGGACTCCATGTCACAATTCATGAACTGTTTTGTTCACGAAAAATTCTATTACGTGAGATTATCGTCTGATTATGAAATGACAGGTCTTCAATAGATATTTCGATAAATAAAACATATTTTTAGTTCCATTTATTACCATTTTAATGGCAAACTTGTTCCAAACTAGTTTCTCATAAGCCAATGGCGATGGATTATTCTAAGTTACATTTAACTCATAGTCTACACGCGTAGCACGAACTACATCGACAGAACGATTTGTCGAAACTATTAAACAATCCACACGGAATATCGTCTCCATCATATCACAATACTGAGAGCAATATACTCGGCCCACGTGTTCGAAAAGCAATTTCAGCGCAAAACGAATAGCAACAGAGCAATAGAGCACTGTCCGTTCCTCGAAGTCTGCGGGAGCGCCCTTATCGCGACTGTAAATCAATATATGATTACAAATTTAATGCTACTGTTGGGCTATAAATCAGTTATTTTAAATTACGACCCGCAAGCGACGTATCACTACGCGTGAGGCCCCCTAGTGTTGCGCGCTGTCGACACTCGATGCGAACTGCGTGTAGGCCGGCTTAGGGATGCGACAATGTATAATCACTTTTTCTTATTATTTATAAAATTAACAATATCTATTTTATAAATTTTTTACTACTACAACATATTCGAAAATCAGCTCCACCTAAGTAACGTTCGCGAGATGAATATTTGTTTGTTGACAAGCTATAAGCATAGTGATAGATTATGATTAGTTCGGCTTAAAGCTTAGTTAAGAATATTAATTAATACAAGGTTTATATAATAAAAATAAATTAATTAAATAACACTCAAATTATTTAAAACAGATTTATTTACATGATTATATTTACTTTACTGTACATACGAGTAGGTAATATTAATTCAATATTAAATGTGTTAGTTTTCGCCCCAACATGACACTTATATAAACACCGAGAATATTTATTGAAGCCATTGTCGATATAGCTGAAGGCTGTAGTCCTTGCACTATCATAAACAGTAAAATAAAGTGTGCAATATCCCGTGTTACTTTCATCGAGTTGGATAGCTTATAGTGAACAATTGCGGGCTAGTAACATATCTATAAATTACGTAAGGAAGGAGATCTGTCCGAGATTATGTTTAGAATAATTCAACTAAATGTCCCTTTACTTGACGTTAAAGTTGTTATTTCACTATTTTGATGTCGGCACTTAGTTATGTTTTAATAGTATTTATTTGCTGTAAACTTCGTGGCATTGGAGAAATCTGAGACTATTAAAACAAACAACTGTATTGAATTATTTGTTGCTGCGTTGGGTTGATTTCAACTTGTCTCGGTTAGCAATTTTATACTCAAAATGGGTTTGGGTGTGACCAGGTCAGCCTACCATAAAATAATACTCGTTTAAACAATATTCCTATTTTTATATTTATTCATGGAATATAATGTTACTAAATCAAAGGATTGCGACTTACTACTACTACTATTTGTTTTTAATTAAATAATCTTTTCTCTAGTAAATATTAAAATTAAATACAAATTTTAATATCCCACAGGAATCTCTGTCAAGAGTTTAGCTATAAGTCAACTAGTAACTTCTTATACTAATAACAACACTCACAAATCTATTTTATTCTGGGAATGGAGATTTGTCAAAATATAGACTTGATTGTTTCTTATATACTGAAAATAAGGTGTGCTTATAAGAGATATTTTATTGGATAAATTACGCCAATGTTTTTGTTGTAAAGTTTCTAGCTACTCAACAATGATAATATCCCTAAATAACGACTTGTTTTTTATGAATATAGGTGATATATTTACAAGAAACTGAAAAATTAGATCCTAATATCTACAATGTGAAAATGCTGACGTATTCTATATTTCAAAATGTCCGAGGTGATTTTCATCTCACTTTACTTATTGATACTATTATTCACACAATAATTAAAAAAAATAAAACCCTTTTTCTGACGTAGCAATACTAATTTAGGCCTCTGCATCTTTGACAGATGATTTAAGCGGCATCGCGAAGGCACTTGCGTTCATGACTGAAAAGACCAATGCGAGAGAGGATCCTTCGGCCGCACTTCCGACAAGTGTATGCGCCCCCAGATGGGCGGGGGTTTGAAGCCCGCTCATGACGCCTAGTGCGTTTTTCTTTTAGTAATTTAAACCAGTCATTGTCATGCTTTGATTAACCTTCCTGAATAAGGCATCGCCACTTGGCACGGTCCTCTGCCAGTTCCTCCCATCGATTGCTAGGGATGTTAAACGCAACCATATCACGCTTAGCCCAATCTTTGTAACGGAGCATAGGCCGCCCAACAGACCTCTTTGCATCCACAACCTCTCCCAGTAGTATTTGCCTTGGAAGACGAGTCTGCTCCATTCGATGCACGTGTCCCAGCCACCGTAACCGTTTTTTTTTTGAGAATGGCCATGATGCTAGGCAGCTGTGCCTCGCCTAGAACAGACTCGTTTGTCACGCGATCCTGCCGTGTGATGCCCAGAAATAATAATTTATACGTAGCAATAATAATTTATAAAAAATTAATCATTATTGAATTATGTAATTGTAAGTTTTTTTATTCAAGTAAAACCTCAAGTTTTTTGTGAGACAGAATTATAAGATACAGTAAAAGATTATTTCAGTTTCAGTTCAGGGTTTTGGTTATTTAATAATCTAATCTTACAATAAATTGACGTGGCTTGTCACCTGAGTCTGTCGCTCAAAGGATATAATTAGTTTAGTATGATTAAAATGTACCTTACCTTATACTACTAAATATCTTTCATAACAATGCCAACTATAGGATATTGTACTAAAGCTGATACAAAATAACAATTGAGGTAACAAGCAATCGTAACCTCAATACAGTATTATAATAATAAGTCTAGACTAACGATAAATAATAGTTCATCGATATCGATAAGCTAAACAAAATAATCGTATTACACGCCACTATTTGTATGATGTAGTGCAGACAATATCTCGTGTTACTCTTTCCTCGCTATCTGATGTTGTATCGGCGCGAATCGTCGCGTGTCTATGAATGGTACTCGGAAAATATTTGTTTGATATTATATTGCTTCATCATATTTGTTTCATCTTGCTTTATTACATTCGTGCTTTAATACACAAGATGAAAATATTTAAACGAGCTAGTTTTATAGCATATATAATACAACTATAAATATTGTATAAAATGTCTTTTCTAGGTATTATAAAAGTTATAATTGTACGGTACGATTAAGAAAGTCGGTGATGGTAATTTTTATTAGCAGGAAAGCATTAAGAGTTATTTGTTGTACAAAAAAGGAAACAAATGAAATAAGTTCGAACTAAAAACAATGTAAGAACTGTCTAAACAAGAGAAATTTAGTTTGGTGGCACCTCGACGGTTCACAAGGAGGTTAATGTTTTTTTTTTTAATATATAGGCTAGCGCTTGACTGTTATCACACCTGATGGAAAGTGAGATACAGTCTAAGATAGAGCGCGCTTGCCTAGAAGGTGCCTATTCACTCTAGACTTGAAGGTACTCATATTGTAGGTGGTGGGGAAAACGGAGGCATAATATAATGTCACTTTCAAATAACACGTTTTATTTTGTAGCCATAATACAAATTAAAATTATAGTTGTGTGTTCACCTATCTTCAATTTGAACTACATTTCATAATTAAAAACCAACTCCCTATTAAAACCACTAAAGAAACCCTATGTAAGCTCACAAGTCAGTCTGATTACGAGTACTTATAACTAAAACAAGTAAGGTACCCAAAGGTCAGTCAAAGCGGACATCACTTACACGATAGCCCGAAGCGCGCGTCTCTTTGTCATTTCAGCTTGTTAACACTTGACAGTTTTTACTTTAGTATTTATGTTACCGTGAAATATCGTTTACGCCTCCACGATGAATGTTTGAAAGTTGAGATCAAGTTATGGTGTTTGGTACACGGTCGGTGATATTTTACTTTATCTAAGAGTATGTCAAAATAATGAGGTTGGGATCTTTCTACAGACATTATCTCAAAGAAAATATATTTCATAAAGATTTTATCTTTAAAGCATGTTTCTTTTAATGTAAGCAGTCCTAATTATTTAACTGACAAATAAAAACAACAAAACAAACATTAAAAAGCCATATTAAAAGTTTTAGAGCTTATTTACAAAATAAAGATCGAAATTTTATTTAATATATACGTATTTACCTAAGTGTAGATATTTCAATATTAGGCCATTTCCGTCGAAATAAAAGAAAGTTGGAATTTATGACTTCGATGTTGCTTACAATTTTTCTGTTGTAAATAAAATATCGTATATATTATTTCTGGTAAAAAAAACCAAACGCATTAACTTCGAAAAATAATAGCTCGAGTCGGTAAAGTTGAGTCGTAAATCCTCATCGAGACAACATAACCACACTGACCAAATATTTTAAAGTAGTTTCTTCCATGTACGAAAAAATGCAAAACTTGTAAGAATTCAAAAACAAAATGAAGAATCACTATTACAGTGAGCGAGAATTCACTGACAATTTCTTTAAGCTATAAAACTTTTATCGATTGTATCTTAACATAAATTTTATTATTAATAGAGATTTTTTACTATGAAATGCCTTCCTTTATGTATTTTATGTAAGACGTTAAAGGCTTCATTGGTTTCATGATTAGCTTAAAGGCCTACACATCGGAAGTTCTCGGTTCAAATCCCGGGAGCATGGAAATTGGCACAGATAACCCCCCGTCTGGACACTTTCATAAAAAGAATTTAATGTAAAATTACAGCCTTCATCTTCTGAATCTCGGTCTTCAACATACAATAATAAATTCTGAAAGTGCCTATACACAAGTACACAAAGTTGTGTACACAAGACAATGAGTTTTTCGAGAAAGTTCATGAATCGTGTCAGATAATAAATACCAATTTTGTCATCACTCAGATTGAGGAAAGGCCTTACCTGAATCTTAAAATGTTCTATTTTTAAATTGTTCTCCGTTGATTACACTATTTTTAATAAGTTTCTCTTTTTCTGTACTTTGGTAAGGCTGGTATGGCTGGTATCTTCTATGATTTTTTTAATTCTAAGTCATTGTCATTGTTAGGATAACAAATAAAACAGAACGGCGTCTGTCAAATTGGAACAATACGAATGAAAACCCAAAACAGAACGAATGCTCGGTAACACACTAATGACTTAGCGAAACCGTCGAGCTCCTTCCAAAATTAAACAAGATAAAAAAGCGGGTAAACGATCGATCACCGCTTGCTTCAAACAAAACACAGAAAAAACCACGTGAAAGGATGTATGGAACAAATTAAAAGCTCAGCATGAGGTGTGCTGGCCATCCACGATCCACGGCTTAGGGCAAATATTAAACCTGTCAGTTTTGTGTAATTTGAAGGCTCGTTTTCGAGTTATAAGTTATGTTATTGAATGTTTTGGGGGCACGGAGCGCGCATGACGCCATGACCCAACGGCCTAACGAGCGAGTAAATGTGGATAAGTAATGTCCTTAGAGAGTTTAGGCGAATTAAATGATACTGATACGATCAAGTAGTGCACTGAATACGTGATATAATTTTGTCGACATATAGGCGTATGATCTCTACAAACATATAACTTATGACATTATTATTAATTTATAATTAACGTATGACAATAAAATCTATAAATAAAAAAAAGACTGAATAGTTTAGTACCTTCTTCTATTCTATTTTTCAAACGATTTCCTTTTTTTATTTGACGACGACGACGAAAATTTTTAGATAAGTGTAGAAAATAAATGTTCGAAACATGCAATGATTATTGTCGTATTTCTTCCACTTCCACCACAGTAGTATATAGAATTGTGAAAATTTGTTAACTGCACAATAATTGTTTTGATAATAATAATATTTATAATAAGTGTGCCTAAATAATATGAAATTAATATGAGTTTTTATTAAAAAAATGTTTCCAATTATCTTTTGAATATAACGGTTTATTTTTACGAGCTGTCGTTTTATTACAACACAAATATGATAAAAAGTAGATAAGGTGGATATTAAGAAGCTCAATTTATTTAAAAAAACTCTTAATAACTCAATCGACGCCTTAGTTTAATGATGGACATAGATTCTTTGCTAAATTGACCGCAATTATGCGAAGAAAAAGCTAATTTTGAGCGATTGGGCGATAATGGCACCCGTCAGGTGGAACAACGCGATGCACTCGGGCCTGTGATATGTCCACTTTTTCAATACAAAGGCAATAAAAAAGCGCTAGTCACGCACTAAATGCCTCCTCCACGCGCACTCGAGGCGTCGGCCAAAAGAAACAAACAAAAGTGATAAAAGCGCACCATCACGCACCCACAAAATTATTTTCGCTTCGTAACACGTGTCAAGTTTCAATTTTACTAACGTCGAAATTAACAGTGGGCGTAAACATATTATTGATATTTTTGTCGATAAAAAAGTAATCGATGATCGAATAGAGCATCGCATTGTGGTGAAAAAAAACATCTATTGTTGTGAGTATAAGGATCGGAGTTTTTCATGATGAAATTAAATGGACGAACTTATAAAAAAATTGAGTTCATCAATCAGAGACGAGTTTATTCGCTCGACAATGGCTCGTCTTACAATCGCCTCATATGATCGACTCAATTCCACGAAGTTTCTGTAATTTTTAACTTGTTTAATGGAATCAATTTACTGGGTCTTAAAATTTACGATAACTTTTTTTAAATGGACCCTAGTATCTTAATCGGAATTGCATTCGCCTACTCCACACTAAGACACGTTCATTTATTATATTTTTTTCATTAAACGTTATTTTAAAGAAATACAATTCTTTGGAACAAAACTGGTATCAATATTTGATAAAATATATACAATTTATATTGTAATCTAACAATAACTGGCAATTCTAAAATATGAAGGAGGTTGCAACATTTTTCGCCACAAATGTTCCCCACTGTTAATAATGCTGTAATCATAGGTTTGACACCCTCTCACCAAGTAGCATGAAACTTTGAAAATAATAACTCATTTTATGAAAGGTACATTGAACGCTAGGTATAAGATGTGTTATAATCATTTGGGTTACAAAAGCAATGGATGTTGACAGTAGAAATAGTTTTCAACTGGTCTTTCTAATATTACGCTTCTGGGTTGCGCGATCAAAGCCGAGGAAGCTAATACAGCGGATTGTGGGGGACGCCCTGTAATTATAGCAAATGTGCCGTATTTGTGTTGACAATGGCAGTGGTTAACGTCTCAGATATTCTCTTGTTTCTAAATGTCTATTTTAGCCAGCATGGCTTAAGCGGTAAAATGTGACGACGCTCGTATTGATTTCTTACTTTACAAAATAAAAATTACCTGTGACTGAGTAATATGACCCTGATCGATATACTATGAAGAATAATTGTGTATATTTTTTGTGATCACTATTTTAAAAAAAGAATATATAGCTATGATGCATCTATTTATGTAGTTTCGCAGAGTTCTCCTCAAACATTCCATATACCTGGCATATCAGGATCGCGTTTCATATTGCAATTTAAAATTATCTGATGCAGCGTCTATAAATCAATTCATACGATCGTAACGTTGATGTCACAACGGTGATTTCGGTGCCCACTCGCAGGATGGTCGCCTACGCGAGGAAACAAAGCCTACATTAGCATACCTGGGGTGGGGCGGGGTGTGGCTGTATTAATCACATCCCGGCCCGTGCCTTGCGTCTGCGCATCAGGATGAGAAGATTATGTTCATCCTGAATATGTGCAGTTTAAACTTTAATGCCTAATGTGAATACGCCTCTAACAGGCAAAGTAATTGTCATATTATTAATCTTTTTTATCAACTCTTTAATTGTTACTACAAAAAATATTATTAGTTAAAAATATTTTAGGTACCTATTATTTATCAGCAACTTCGTTCATTTTTTTGCAGATAAAAAAATTAAGTCCTCAAATTTATATTATTCGACGCATAATTTCTGTCGTGAACTCGTGTCAAACTCGTTACTTTTGTTTTAAACCATTTGGATATTATATATGTGACCTAATAAGATTACTTAAGATATACTTTTTGTTTTTTGTTTAATCTTTGTCTCGAAGAACTGAATGCCAAGTCATTGGCTGTGTTTCTATAACGAACATTGTTGAATCAAAATGTAACGTTTTGTTTTATGACTGATGTCAGACATAATAATTCATCCTGGATACTACGACGATTATTAGCGATTGCTTTTATTTTTAACTCATTGCTTATAGATTCTTATATAACAAAATGATACTGATTTTTGCGATTTAAGAAAAAAATACTTTATTAATTATGAAAATGTACCTTATAAATATCAATAAAATTAAATTATTAAGTGATTCTAATATATTATAAAAAATACTTTATAAAAAATATATTTTATTAAGATATATTGATATATATTTGTTACACGCTATGATGAATTAGAATTACTTATGTTTTAAAATTATTTCTTTTTTGCTATTGTACGTTTTAATTCAATTTTATAATCTTATGAATGAAATGAATGTTCCATTCATAACACGAAGCGATATCAAAACCATGAATGGCCGTTCGTGAATGGGACACATGAAAGCTTATTGACGTGCAGTATGTAGTACTTCAAGTAAAAAGCTAAGTATCAACGAATTCCTAATAAGCTACATCCGAATTTAAGCTTTATTGAATATGTAACAACTTCTAAATCTAAAAAACAATTTTGTAGTAACTCTATATAAGCCCGTTAATCATAATTGTTCAATAATGAAGCTAATACAAACGATAATGATACTTAAGTAAGTAGGTATAAGATGCATCTTTCTTATGAATTCATTTTAAGCATTGGTAGAATAAAAATGACGAGTCATCAAATAAAGGGAGTGATAAAGATGACGTCTGATAAGTTACAAGAGCCACAATGGAGTTATTGGGAATCGATTCGAGATGTGACGATGTAAAAGAGCTGGACCTTGTAGCGATGGCCGATATGAACGAAGATATGATTGTACGAGGCTTTGTGTATGAAATTATTTATGTAGGCTTCAGTTAGATGCGATAGCATATTTCTCAAACGAAATCTTAATATTATAGACATCAATAGTGAGTGATTAATAACAATAAAACAGTGAATTGCAAGGACGTTAGATCAAGCATGTTTTAAAGAAAAGAGTAGATTTTTTATAAGAATTGGCATAATAGATTTAATTTTAAGCATCGACTATTTCCAATTCATAGTATCAACTACGAATGTTATCTTGAATTACAAACTCAAATAACACAAACAAAGGGATTATCAAATAATTTGAAACCGAACATTATAACGCGTGAAGATCCTTATTAGGTTGGTCTCGTGCCGTCTTTGTTCACTTAACTACAGAGTGCGGACAATGCGGCGTCTTGTGGGGCTGCACTTTTTGTCTTTAAGGCTTGAGCTTTGCTGCCCTTTGTGCCGGTGATGCACGAAGAAATCATAATGTCACATAAGGTGGGTTAAAGAAATTTAATTGATAAATTAAACATACATATTAAAGATAGCGATATATATGATATGTAAAAGCCTAAACAGTTATAATTTCAAGAAATTATGTAAAAGATCAAATTGCTGAATTCATAATATATCATACAATAAATACAATAGAAACCATTACATTATACAAACTCGTCAACGATTATATTAATTGCATTGACCTTATATTTATAAGGATTATGTTATATAGTATTCAGAACTATTAATAAAAATAAAACGTGTGCTGGGTGCCTCTTGACATTAAGTACCTGTCGGACGAACGCAGGTCTTCGGTCATCTATGCGCCATATGGTGGAGTCGTACAACATACAATTTGTAGATAAAGATATTTTTGCATGTTCTATAAGTAAATTTAACAATTCTATAGCACAAATACTTTCACAATCGTTATAAATGTTGGTTTTAGTGTACTTATTAGTCTATAATTTTGCTGCATATTGTTTTTAATGCAACCCTTAGCTTATTTATTGTATTTTTTAGTAATATGTGAATAGTATTGTGGGTTACATTATTGTTACTTATCTTCAACAAATCAACACATTGTCATTAAAATGTATAGTGTAACTGTTTACTGTCCCTAAAATAAATAAAAGTATATAGTAAATTACAAGGACAAGAGTTATTAAAAATAGCAACTTTTAAGTGAATAATATGTGCTCGACTTTATCTAAATACTGTGTTGATTTATTCTACTATAACTTTGATTCTGCTTGTTTCTTAGCTCGATGTTAAAAACACATTTTGTGAGGTCGCAAGCGCAGTCGGGGCGGGGCGGTGTCGTCTCGAACAAAGACGTTTAATTGTCGGTTATTCGGCAATAAATCCATACAACCTCTCATTACCGAACTTATCGAATCATTGTTAATTGAAACTTACCTTTTATTTTCGTATATAATATTCAGCTATGACAAAAGGAGTAAAATTATTTGAAAGAATTTGAACTTCTAATAGAATATAAAGTTTTGTAAGTCCTTAAAAAAGTTGTAGTTGAATATTTTACAATAGATTGATGATTCTATTCTTAAGCTTAATTTTGTTACAATTTTAGAAAAAGTAATCATATATATATATATATATATATATATATATATATATATATATATATATATATTATTTGTTTGTTTGTTTGTTTGTATATATATATTATTTATTTGCAACATACATAATATTTATTTTAGTGAATTCGAAACATAAAAGTATAAATATAGTCAAACTCAAAATATTAATACTTGTATGTATTAAATATATTATGCAATTGAATTTATATATCCTGTGTAAATATCAACAAATCTCGAAGCTTAATTTATATAATTCTATCTAATATCAAAATAAACATAATTTGAGCAAACTTAATCAATGTTTAATTAGTAGTAAAAATTAGTCATTACTTTTGTGTCACGTAAATTTTCTGCAAAAATAAAAAAGAAATCCGCGCCAAATCGCTGGCGTATCGTTCTCACCTCTCTCACGAGTCGGACATTGATTTATAGATGCTTTATTTGATTCGATTGTATCATCAGAACGTCATAAATCCAGAACCCCTCTATACGACTCGACTTGTTACGTCCCCTCTGTATCAATGTCGATATTTTCTATACGCGAGTTTTTCCTGATGCCATTATGTCCATATATAGGCGATAACTGAATCCGACTGTTGAGTTTGCTCTGCGACTTATTAAAGGAATTCAGGTTATCATATTGTTTTCTCTTGTTTGTGAGATATTTACTGTCATATTATAGTTTACCTTATGTTTATTGTTTCATAAGTCATTTAAAAATATACTATTTATTTCTTTGTTGACATATTTCTATGTCATAATGGAGTGGTTTGGAATGCAATTTTGTCATTTGTCTCAATCTTGATCGACTAAAGCTAGCTTGAATGTAAATTATATAAATAACCTTATATTTTTTGTAACACCTTAAATTTGCCGTTAATTAGTTTCACCATCAAAAAATGCAATCTTTGATACAAACTCTGTAAATCAAATTATTTGTTCGGTAATAAATCGAGCTTTAAGTTTTTTCTCGTGGCTGAATTTATTGATTGAGGCATTGAAAACTGTAAGAAATTTATATTTGTAAAAAAGCTGTTTGTAACGCCAGTAAAATTCATCTCGCACAAACTTCCCCAAGCGTGGTTGCACGAAGTTCGCCCCTGACCGAAACCACATTTTTACTCGTCCAAATAAATTAATACAGGCGTCTGGGGGCTGCCCGCTCGTAGACTTGTCAAATTAATTTCTTCTTGCAAGACAATTTGTCTGTCGCCGAAGGGCACACAAAAAACTCCAATATCGATTGCTAGCCCATTAGTTTGGGGAGATGGCCCTAGTTCTGCGAACTTGTGTTTATGTCCTGTGGGAAAATGTTTTATTTGCTACCTTATTATTTAGAAAAAGTTCTCTTCATCGCCCTAGAACCAATTTTTATAAAAGCTATTTTTTAAAAATAAATATATTTGTTATTGTAATATTCTTAAACAATATAATTAATTTCAAAATGAAGATATCTATTCAAATGTGATTAAATATGCCACATGTGTATGGAACCGCATTGGAGCATCGTGGTGAAATAAGCACCAAACCTTTTCCGTTAGAGGAAAGGGGGCAGGGTGCCTGTCAGCTGAGCAACGGTACCCTATACCGTTATTTCCTACTCGAGCAATAGGCCGTATGGTGGTACTATTTCACCTTCGCATACCAACACTATTATTATAAGAATTATAAATCACCATTCGTACTGCCAACAATGGGATCTAAGATGTTACTTGTAACTGTAATGACAATGTTAACTCACACTTCAAACTCATAATGATAAGACCACAACGAAAAAGTAATTATGTTTAGCAATAGAGTAAATATATCATCCACTCAAAAGAGTGGATGATATATCCATTCAAAAGAGTGGATGATATATTTCGAAGCCGGCTGTAAAAAGTTAATTACAATTTTATTTAAGCGTCAATAGAGTCACAGTGTACGGGCCATCGAGCGATGTAAAATCGCATATTCGTCAGGATCAATCCTAGGGCTATTGTTTTCCCATTCTTGTAGCTAAGCTTTCACTTAAAAACAAGGATTATAACAAATGGTACATAGAAAATTTAGATGTTTTGTCGTCAAGTGGGTCATAGCTTTTTCTGACATTAGTATTTAATTAATACTTGAAGTAAAATAGACTAATTACCTTTCCATATAGTTCTCATATTACGCTTAATAAATTTTATTATTTAATAAAAATACTCAATTTAAATAATTTATTCAGAACAAGTAATAGATCGTAGCAAAATGTCCTGGAAGCGACTGAGAACGTTTTATAGGTAATCAAATAAGGCAGGCGTCACGCACGGCCGCCGAAACGCGGGACGCGGGACGTTGCCCAAAATTAAAGTGCGCTTTTTTGAAAGCGCCAATCTTCTCGTCACAGTCGATAAAATCGCTCCGTGCCGATTGCGGTCGGTAAAGAAAAGTTAGGGCAACGCCACAAAAAAAAACAAACTAGAAAAATCTTAATATATACTTATATATACTTATTAATTAAAATAATATACCCTCACATATAAAACGTAACGTAAGATATAATAAGAAAAAGAATAAGATTTTTTGAAACTATATAAAACGCTTAAATGCTTAGATTATTACAATACACAATTATTATCTTATAATATCTATTGCTATAAAAGATAATAGACATGGTGTGAGTAGAATAAAAGCTTCCTTATTATTTGTCCAATATGGAATAGACTTTACATTAACCTTAGTCCGCTAATTAAGTAGGAATCGTGACGCTTTACGTTTAGCGATTTAAAAACCAAGGAACAATTTAATCTTAAATGTTATCAATATCAATGTAGTACTTATGCTTCTATTTTACCTTTTACTTTAAAATATGGTTGTTGTAATATGAAATAAGTAATCTGACATTTGGTCTGATGGTTTATTATATAAAACCCTTAGTAAAAAAACGTATTACGTACTGGTGACTTACCCGACCTAGAAAGTGGTAAATGTAAGCACATATTTTTTCAAAATTAGCGATACCTTTTGTTAGAGATTATCATCGTTATCATACCACTACATATACAAAGCGCTATATATAGGCAAACCGCTGTATCTTTCTGTGGGTATCTTGTTGTCCTTGGTAGAACCCAAGATGCATCAAAGCTCCCGATTGTCAGCCTTCCACATCCAGTCAGTTCCCGCCGCTCATTTTAGGTGCGGTTATTTACCATGCTTAATATAATTAATAAACAGCATAAAATACTTAGGTAATTAGGTTAGGTTATTAGGCTTAATATATATAAGGTACTTAGGTTCACTGGTGGTAGGTCTTTGTGCAAGCTCGTCTGGGTAGGTACCACCTACTCATCAGATATTCTACCGCAAAACAGCAGTTCTCGGTATCGTTGTGTTCCGGTTTGAAGTGTGAGTGAGCCAGTGTAATTACAAGTAGAAGGGACATAGCTATTCTATAAAAAAAAGTATTTTTTTGGTATATAACCTTATAAAAATGAGGACATCTCATTCGTTATTAAATTAATTTGCATATATAAGATAATGTAAGATTGTGAATATTCTTTGTCACTTTTGGTGTTTTTTTTCTGGGATATAGTTCTACAACTAAACTTTTTTATCTCCATTTTTTCATACCACAAGAATATCGCCTAAACACGACCGCGTCGTCAATATAAGCGACAGTTGTGGCTGACAGGCGTTCGCGAGGACGATTTTGTTACCACGGTTTGTAGGGGTTTGTTATTATATTATAAATTTACCGTCTTGCTTATAAAAACTGAAACAGTATTAAACTAAACGCTGCTTCTCCAGCTATTTAGTTAAATACTGATCTCTTTCCTTATCTCATAATTGATTTGAAACAAAAAAAAATTATAAGTGAAGCCGTTAAATATTTTGATAAATATGAAATATATGAAAAAAGCGTTACTTCAATATTAAACTTTAAGATATATTTCTTTATAGTTTCATCGCTATACCTAGCTACATGACTAATTTAAAAAAGTGTGATATATTATGTGCATAAAGTTGCCTTACCATTTTATTACATACGTCAAAAACTTAACTAGTAACTTTGGGAACGGCGTCTTCGTAACAAGGGTTTTAACTTGGTTTTCGCGGTTTACGTAATTATTATTACTGTAATTGTTCGCCGACTTACATATCCTGGGGTTTGTGGGATGAGGGTGTGTGGAAGATGAAGATATGTTTCAAGTGTAACTGTGGTTTCAAGACCCAAACTTCGGAATTTTGGTAATGTTACATGATAATTTTGGTAAGTTTCTTAGTATTTGGATGTTGCTATGATGTTTTAGATTAGGAATTATATAGTTATATTATGTGTGTCTGACATAATATAACAATATTATATTTACATTAAAACATTATATAACTAAATTATCCCATTAACTGAGTTTTACTGGTCCGATTCAAATTTTACACACATTTTCACTAAATTTTTTTACCTTAACCTTAACAGCCTTTGAATGTCCCACTGCTGGGCTAAAGGCCTTCTCTCCCTTTTTTTGAGAAGGTTTGGAGCTTATTTCACCAAGCTGCTCCAGTGCGAGTTAGTGGAATACACTCTGGTTTCCCTTCAAAACGTATAATTTTTTTACACACCTTATATTATATTAAATTTTTTTGCCACTCATAGTTTAGGGCCTTAGATATATAATTTGTGTCCTTAATAAGATTGCCTTTTAAATTTAGATTATAAAAACAAAATATTTTTTATTTGAGCAGGCTAATAAAACTACAAATACTCTATATATATATGTATACAATATATATCCCTATTTCTAATGTATTAATAATATATATATATGTTACTTAAAGTGTCCTTAACGTTAAAATCAATATTAAAAATGCATTTCATTGACTCTGTAGTACTTGTCGCCTAAAATCAACACAATATCAAAGGTAAGAAGCATTTAGAATTCACATTATATTTCTCATTATTTTCCATCAACTCCCCAATATTTCTCTCAATTCCTCCAGATATGTTTCGTCACAATCCATCATAATCATCGCCCTGAGTTCCCCTCACTTTATAATTTGATTTCAACAAGCTGTCGTGGTTACGTCGCGGACTCGGCGCTTTGATTATTAATATCTTTTGTGTTACTTACTGTTCCATTTGTTGAATGTGACTTAGATTTAACACAAATCTACATTATAAGAATTCAATGAATTGTAAGCATACGCAAGGATTAAGCCTGCCGCAATCATATCGCTGTGGGATCTGTTTTCATAGAACTATAAAGGGTACGACAAACATAATTCGTGTCGTCACTATTTCACTAAGAAGTAAATTGGTAAGTTTAAACGATATCGAAATATATATTGTTAAGTTCATTATTTATCTCGAATCCATTTAATGTACATATTTTATATATGTAGATATTTTAAAAATGTGGATCCATTTTTGTATATGTGGTGTGATATGTTTTTAATTTATTTCGTTAACAAGAACATCACGTGGTATAAAAAAGTTTCAAGAAAAAGTTTATTTTAAATTAAAAACAATGCTCTGAAATTGATACTTTTTTTAAATAGGTGTTTCACATGAATAATTTACAAATATTACACTTAAATTGCAAGTAAGCAATACTTAATTGGTATCATAACTGAATGCAAAAGCAAACGATGGGTTGTGTTCATAGAATCCATCGCAATCAACAGTGATTCGTAAGTCGCCTCAAAATAATACAAAACAATTTACCTGACAAATTTAGAACTTAAAAACAATATTTTGAGGAATGAAATATTGATCAAAAATATGAAGTATGTAGTATATATACTTCATATTTTTGATCAATATTTTTTTGTTATATAATAATATGTATATAAAAATAAAGCTTCAAGTTGTATTCTGTGATTTTCATATGTCAATTTAATTATATTTGATTATCACATATTGAAATAATGAAACAAGTAACTATTTAGTTTCTTTCCAACTTCTAGTAGAATCTACATTCCAAAAGGATAACATTATATTTATTATAACTTTAAAATTACGATTTAAAAGTTCTTGTAAGAGCTTATACTGAAAAAAAACCATTTTCCAACTTTTTTATTTTTTAATTAGTCATATAAAAGTTATTTTGCCTTATCGTCCATATTTCAGTAAAATAATTAATGTCGGTCTGAAATTAAGAAAACAATAACCGCAAACTGGAGGGCTTGTATTGTCAATATCTCTAACCCTTGCATTGTCAACGGCTGCAATTAGATAGGGTGTGTGGCATATTGGATTAGCTGTACCTATTTTGATTACGTATTATCTAACTATAGCAAATTATATATCCACAAAGTTATATAACGTTATATTGATGACAAATCAAAATATATTTTTTCTTGTCACTTCGCCAGCAAGAAAGTTAGTGCGGGAGGCTTAATATGATTAAAATATAATTAATTAAAAAAAACTTGTTTTGATTTTAATTTATTGAAGATATATTGGCATATTTTATCTAAAATGAAAGATAAGAGTTAAGTATTATATATTTTTATATTCGTTTAATGTTTCTTTGTTAGTGGAGATGCTTAAAGCGACTTAAGCGATATACAACGTTAACGTCTAGAAATGAAAAGAATAGTAAAAACGAAGTAATAAAGCATTCCCGTTCATACAATAACGTTAGCATTGGAATTGCTTAAAATTTAAGTCCCCCAAAGTGAAACGTGCCAATCTCGTTAAATTTATATAAAAGTGTTGACATAATGGCTTGGATTAGAGGTAATTCAGCACGACGAGAGCACAGCCACTGGAAATTGACCACATATGGCGCACCACCAATCGCCCCCACCTTTCTGCCACCAATTACTTATTAATGTACTATGTAAGTACTGCTTCTTTTCAAAAAAATACTCTGAGTCATAGTAATAAAGGTGATTTTTAATTGAGAACAAATTTATATTTAAGACTTTTTTGAAATATGATTATGTGGTTTGTAATTGTAGTTGGATTAATAATTCAACTTAATACGCGCGAAATATATCAAATCTGTCGATTTTCTCTTGTTAAATAAAATTCGTATGCTATGTATTAGAAACAAATGTTACATTTGAAAATAGCACTTTAAATCTTTAAGGTCCTTAAGGATAAGTTCAAGAATCTTGTGACATGGAAATTTTTATTATTTCAATAAATCTGAAGGTGTCTATACTTCGAGATAGCACAGTAGTTAGAATTCGTGAACGAGTGCAAGTTGTTTTCATTCACTTAATTTCTGTTTATCTCATGATTATGTGAAGGAACACATCATGAGGAAGCCTGCATGTATCAGATGAAATTGGTATCCATAAACACGCGTTGAAACAGCGTGATGAAATAAACTCTACTCTTTCAAGGGAATAGGCTTTTGTCCAAAGGCGTCCCACCTCTTACAATTAGGACAACCTATACACATAACCTATGTTTACAGGTTGTACTTTACTTTTTTATACTAAATTTTGTTATATTATTTTTAAGTAATATTTTATAATGTGATAAATTTGACGTACAAAAACCATTAAATATAATATCACCCATTAAATGGAATATCATTTATAATATCCAACCGAATGGCTTTTAGAACACAAGAACCCACTGATTCAATGATTCAACAGTGTCATGACACACGAGATCAAGTGTGCAAACTCCGGTGCACCGCCAACATACCCCTGCTTTCATGCTGAGTTTAATGCCCTTGAAATAAAGGCTATTATTCCGTAATAAAATTAAAAAAGTTGGCCAAGGAACCATGCCAAGCGAGCAATTTTCGAAAACGTCACTCGAGCACCGTGTTTCGCTGACGAGGCGCTGTAGACACAAAGGGATGACATTTGCCTATTTTAAAATTTCTCTTTAAGACAAGCCCTTATTGCGTTGTGAATACGCTCTAAAATACCATAACTAAATATGATTATTTAAATGTTTGTTGTCTGATAATACGAAATCAAGTGATTTAGAAAATTACACATTAGTAGTCAAAAGATGTACTCAAATGTGTAAAAGTCATCAACTGTGTATACAGAACTCACTTTGTATCTCACTTAAAAAAGTTAAATCCCTTAAATGTTTTAATTATTATAATGAATGTCGCATTTTACACTTTCTGACATTTCACGATCGCGGTTAAAAATATATCGTCTACTCCGATTACATGTTATTTTTATGTATATAATGAAATGGCTGCGAAACACATGCTTAAATATAAAACTAAAGTTATAAATGCTTATACGAAAATATTTAACTTATTAAAAATGAGATTCTCAACTGTAAATATTTACTTGTATACTTGTACTTGCTGTGTACTTTTGTAATATTGAATATTCCTAACAAAACCACTAACAATGTACGTCAAATCTGCAAGAATGGAACAATTTGTTTACACTAGAAACTAGTTATCAATGGCCATTGTTAAAATAAAAATTAGTAATTTTTATTCGCGGCGTGACGGAGGGGAGCTCATTTTAAAGCATCGCATACATGTGATTACAGATTAAATTTTTGTTAGAAGAATATTCTTCTTTATTATGGTATGTCAAATATTTTGAGGGTATTTTTTTAGTCTGTAGCATCTATAGGGTATGTCTGTAGTTAGTGGAGCTGGGGACACGCGTGACGAAATTGTGTGGGGTACGGTGATGCAACCCTTCAGTACTTGCATTGCACCGCGATCCGCGCAGGGGTGCTGTAACGGGTACATATCGTTTTGATACTTGAAATTATTTATCCTGATGTATTTTGAAATTTCTATTTCTGGTATTTTCGACACTTTAGTGTTAATATATGATGAATCATATATTATGGTTAGCGTAATTATTACAAAATAATATTACTAAGTTAAAAATTATTTAAGCTTATAACACTTTATATTTATTGGCTATATATATTTATTTTTAAACTCGTACTTGACCAATTTTTTTTTTAATTCCTTACCCGCTTCATTTAATTTTATAAGCCTGTAGCATCAATTGATATTATTTAGTTAAAAATTATGTTTTAAACTATGAATCTAGTATCAAAACTGACGCGCCCGTCATTCCTAACCCCACTGGAAAGCGTGAAATTCGTACAATAAATGCCTTTGTATTGCGGCAGCGCTGTTGACTTTTGGACGAAACCGCTAAACAATGGCGTTTATACTCTGTTCCCTGCAGATATAAACTTTTTACCTAACACACAGATGACTTCAATCTTGAATACTGATCATTTTTATTTTTGAAAATGATTACAACATTAAAAAAAAGACTCATTTAAATATCAACGTTCTAATTTGATTTATTAAGAAACAAACTAACTTTGATATTAATTTTGTCTATCTCTTTGCTTTATACGGTACGTGGTTAAGTATACCTGCTGTAGCACGTGAACTTTAAATAAGGACAATTAGTTTTAGGAACACCAGTTATTTTTTTTCATATATGTATAGATTGAAATGTGATATGATTGCGTACTTGATCAAACTGTTATAGATGTCAAGTGATTACATTGTTTTACAGTGATACAAGTGATTCTTCGCACATGAAAATAACATATGAAGTTTTTTGATTCTAATTGAGACCAGACGAGCTTGCACAAAGCTCTACCACCAGTAACACTGGCCCACTTATAATTCTACTGTACTGTTACAGTGGTGTATTATTATTTGGCGGTAGAATAATTGGTGAGTGGTTGGAAAAAACAACCTGTAAAAAACATCATAACTCGGATGTGAATCTTACTTTTCCAAGAAATGGAAATGGAGAATCGTTGGCTGTCAGCCTCGATATCTCCAAGGCTTTCGACAGGGTCTGGCACAGAAGTCTTCTCTCCAAGCTACCGGCATATGGTCTGCCTGCTCAGCTATGCACCTGGATTGCCAGCTTCCTACACAAGCGTAGCCTTCGTGTTTTAGTAGATGGTTGCGCTTCACAATTCTATGTAGTGAATGCTGGGGTCCCCCAGGTATCTGTGCTATTTCCCACACTTTTTCTTTTGCATATCAATGATATGCTCTCTCTTGCTATGCAGACATACATTGCTATGCAGACGATAGTACAGTGCATGGTGGATACCACGGACGCGCAGTGGCTGGGCGGGCGGAAACTGAGGAGAGGCGGGAGAATCTTGTCATTGAACTCGATAGGACGTTAGAGCTCATCGCCAAATGGGGTTCTGATAATCTTGTTGAGTTTAATGCCAAGAAAACACAGGTATGCGCTCTCACAGCGAAAAAGTCACCATTTTCCCCTCTTCCCTCCCTCTGTGGCACACCGCTGATGATACAAAGCAAAATCGCCATGCTGGGAATGGACGTTCGCTGCTACCTTAGTCCGAGGGATTACATCGAGGCTATTATAAAAAAAGCCTCACGGAAACTCGGAGTTCTGAACAAGGTGCGGCGTTTTTTCACGCCACAACAACTGTGCCTGTTATACAAAACACAGGTACGGTCTTGCGTTGAATATTGCTCGCACCTTTAGGATGGCTCCGCTAAGTACCTACTGGAGGCCTTGGACCGGTTGCAGCGACATGCAGTACGCATTATTGGCGATGTAAAGGTCACACACCCTTGAACCTTTACAATTGCGTCGCGAGATAGCAGCACTGAGCGCTTTCTATCGACTGTATCACGGCGAGTGCTCTGAGGAATTATTCTCTCTAATTCCTGCTTCCCCTTCCTTCTTAAGTCCACGCGAGCTGGTTCTCGATGTCACCGCCTAACTGTGACATCAACTCCATCGCGCACAAAGAAATTTGGCAACTCCTTTCTTTGTCGCACTACCAAAAAATGGAATTCCTTACCAGCTCACGTGTTCCTCTCCTCTTACAACCTGGGTTCCTTCAAACGAGGCGTGAAGAGGCATCTTGAGGGCCGGCAAGGCGGGGACGGCTAGTACAGAACATTCTTCCCGACTGTACTGGCCGTCGTCGCGTTTGGACTCTACTACCACTTACCATCAGGTGGAGTAGAGTCATTTGCCATCCCGGCGCATATAAAAAAAAGGCGTTACTTTCTTGAGATCAAAATGCGTATGATGTTGTTGTTACAATTAATTTAGATCACAAAACCATATTTTTAAACATAACAATTTGAAACACTAATAAAATTAATAGGTATATAAAATACTTCAATGAATATTCGATTATATATAATACAAAAGTAACATAAGTCAATCATTATATTTTTGATAACATTCAATAAATTTAACATCAATAAAAGTTATTGAATATCTGTTTTATAAATTTATCACAGGTATTGTATGTTAAAATAATGAATATAAATTATCTAGTAATAGTGATAAATTATATATCTGTAGGCGGCGACGCATATGTCGTACAATTATTACGACAAAGTATATTTAAGTTTGTGTTATTGTTTTACCAATTTATTATTTAATGATTTTTTTTCTGTTAAATGAATTATAAGCAGAAATTAGTACAATGCATGCTCGGATTTTAAGCCACGATCTATCAATAGGATACATGTATCCGATCAACCGCGGGCAACTTACTAAATCGAGTAAATTTTTTTTTTCGTAAAATTAGTAGACGTACGAGCATATGGTAATCCACCAGCCACCTGATGGTAAATGGTCACCAACACCCTTAGACATTGGTATTGTAAGAAATGTTAACCATCGCTTACATCGCCAATGCGCCACCAACCTTGGGAACTAAGATGTTATGTCCCTTGATATCTGATGAGTGGGTGGAACCTACATAGACGAGCTTGTACAAAGTCCTACCACCCGTAACTCACCCTTAAAACTGGAACATAACAATACCAAGTATTTATTTAAGTTTTTATTTATTATATTAGTTTTTGATTGATTCTCTTGTTTACGAAGTACTTAACATTATTACTTACTCGTGAAGTCTACAGCGAATATCGCTCACTCGATTTATAGATAGTGATTTATTTCGAACGATTTATGGAATCGATTTAATATCGGTAATCGTTAGTCGCTGTGACGGTGGGCCGGTTTAATCGAATGATTATAATTTAGGTCTTCGTGTATATTTTCTGTCTCGTTTACATAGAGCGTCTTCAAATAATTATATTTAATTAAATTTCGTTTTTTTTTTATTAAAACATATCCATGATTTGAATTCTTACGGTACAGTTGCTGTCGGCATGTATAATACCATATATGGATATTTTTTACGAACTTATATACGTATAGGGATGTAGTGGTATGTATAGTTTATTGTTATATTTTAATATAAATGCGTTTATGCAATAGTTTTTTTTATGTTTATTTAAAAGCACTTACCCGTTCTCTTAAAAATTTATTTTAACCTTTGGTAGGTTATCCGTGAGAAATAAACGATTACACGTGTATTTTTCTGTTACTCTTATCACTTTTCATTTTTTTACATGTTGAGAAAACTATAAATAAATGAATACGATATTCATTGTTTTATAGTGAAAATTTGGTGATTAGGTATAAGCCCGTATATTCTTTTTATGACGACGATGTCTGTCCGATATCGTGTAAACGGACATAACGTATTAATGTGAAACCAGTAGCGCAGGTGTACTGGAAGTTATATTCTGCTCATTATTGTTAGGTAATTTAATTGCAAAGCATGTGTTGGCTCTTTACAGAAATATATTACGTTTAATTGTATGTTATTCAAATTGTGCATATTTTCAGATGTTTTGATAGATGCTGTGAAGCGTGTACGCTGTGTGCTGTGTCTCCGGCATAAAGGAAAGTAAATAAGAGTTAGAGACATTGGAATTCCAGATATGGCAATGACAATGACCAAGAGACAAGAATAGACAATGTCTATTTTTCTACAATAAATAAACATACAAATTGCATATAAAGGTGGCTTTCCAAGGTGCGTGATATTACTGACGGACGCGGACCTGCCCTCGCCGACGAATCATTGGAAGAGTATCGTCGTAAGTGTCATGAAGAAGAGTGTCGTTAGATCAAGTCCGTAACTTCAAAGGTGCGGTGCGAATTTTTTTATTATGGATCACAGAATGGCTTCGAATCTCAAGACTGATTCAGACCGACACGCACTGTTTGAAGAGCTTTGGAAAGTGCGACGCTATCCGTGGTCGTCGGCTGTGGGTGAATAATCCGCAGCATCATGCAATCAATCAATTAATCAACAAAGCACGAACATTGACATAACCACACACATAGTAGGGTTTTGTGCAAGCCCGTTTGGGTCGGTACCACCCACCCATCATCATCATCATCAAATATTCTATCGCTAAATAGCAATACTTAGTATTGTTCCGGTCCGGTTTGAAAGATGAGTAAGACAGTGTAACTACAGGCACAAAGGACAATCTTCGTCCCCAAGGTTGGTGGCGCATTGGGGATGTAAGGATTGGTTAACGCTTCTTTCATCGCCATAGACATCTATGGTAGCTAGTGACTACTTAACATCAGGTGGCCCATTTGCCCGTCCCCCTACCTATAACATAAAAAAATAGTGTTGCATATGTTAATGAATATGTAATGATGTAATGTGTGTGCAGTTTATTTCATATATGTCGTCTGCTTGCTTTTCCAAAATACTTAAACGCCACTAATAATAATAATAATAAGTAGTAAAATTAATATACTTATTATCATAATAATTTTTCATATTTCGAATATTACCGGTATATTTGATTTATTTTCCTATAAGCTACGAGTGTGAGTTAAAATATTAATGAACATATATTCTAAGAAAACTCATTTATCACCATTGGTATGTTATAGAGAATTAATCCAATTTGGAATACTACATTTTCCACCACTAATATCTTTATAATTTTAATCGAATTAATTAGGAAGTATGGGCATTGTCGGACTATGACGGGAGATGTCATCTGTTAGTCTATTAATCAAGAGCAACACTTCATCGCGCGATTATAAGCTTTTAAACAGAGAGGGTGCAACGGCTCGATATAAATTAGCCAGCGATGAAAACGTTTTTGTAGTGCTGTACAATGTCGATAGATATGGTTTTCTTATACCCTCTTATAAATAATTATACTACACATAGCCAAATTTTCTGGGTATTATCATGCATACATTTTTTTTTATTATAACTGTAATGCGCAGACAGTATGAAGAATTTTACAAGCAATGAGCAAAAAAGACGTATGTAGTTTCAATATTAATGTGAGAATTTCTCGCTTTAATAATTTAATCTGCTTAATCACAAGATCCTTTAAGTCAGTAACAGCCTGTAAATGTCCCACTGCTGGGCTAAGGCCTCCTCTCCATTTTTGAGAAGAAGGTTTGGAGCTTATTCCACCACGCTGCTCCAGTGCGGGTTGGTGGAATACACATGTGGCCGAATTTCGATGAAATTAGACACATGCAGGTTTCCTCACGATGTTTTCCTTCACCGAAAAGCAAGAAATGAATTATAAACAGAAATTAAGCACATGAAAATTCAGAGGTGCTTGCCCGGGTTTGAGCCCACGTTCATCGGTTAAGATTCACGCGTTCTTACCACTGGGCCATCTCAACTTTAAGTCAACTTTAAGTCAACGGAGTGCCAAATATTGAATAATATTTATCGAGTTATTAAAGCGTATCGACAAATGATCATCACTGTTTAACCCTTGCCATGGCCTGCATAGCTCGGGGCGCAGCGAAACAGTTAACTAAATTAAACTGAGTGTGAAGACCGCTGCAGGGTTAACTATTTCATTTCGTTTATTGCGCACAATTCCCGCTTAACCCTTCGCTGCCTAATAAAGATATAGAGGCCTATTAACGGAGACTGTACTTTTAAATTGTCGTTTTAAAGACATGGGGTACAATTGCCACCATGAGCTTGGAATTCTTAAGACCCGTATCTAAGAAACATCTGTGTATGTTAAACTTGCATGTAACTTGCTTAAGCTTTAAAACCCCTATGTTTTTTGTGATAATTACTAAGTGTGCTGATTAGCATATCCATATAATTGCCAGTACATCTGTTTTTGACATAATTATTGGCGACTGTCCATGACATTGTTCATATACTAATATATAACTCTACATGTGTTAAAACGTGGCCGCGTCTATATCGTACGTGATGAAATGCATTAGGTTTAATGGATGTTGATAATATTTATATTAACGGAAAATTTAAAAGAATATTTAATACTTTTTTAATAATTCCTACAATAAAATAATTTTGGAACGAGTTATGTAATATTGAATATTATGAAGCTCGTCGCGACAAATATGTACAATGCATTAATATCAAAATTGGTGAAATATTTTAATTTTAAGTACAAACTTGAGAGACTTAAATTTTATATTCCAAAAATTTGTTTCGTACAGAGAACTGTTAAAAAATTTAAAAGTGTACATAAAACTGAAAGTCGTACGAAGACTATCAGCAACTTGGCTTATAAATCTTATAAGTCGCAGATTCGTGATTATTTCTTTGTGCTTGTAGTACAGAGGCTCAATCGACTTGGTATTTAATATCTTCATATTTAGAACTAACGGGGTCATATAACCAAAATTGTTTCAGATTTCCTTTGGCGATCTAAAAAACATATTCAATTATTCGATGGTAGAATAGTTTAGTTTTTATTTTAATACAAAATAGCCACAAATGTATTTTAAGTCTGAAAAACGAAGCGAAGTAATCATTAATGTCACGACAGTATGTAAATTAAATTCCAATGATAGTATCAGGGATCATGCATATGAATTGTTTTACTCGAAAAACCTTCTAAAATGTCATCGTTATTCAATATTAATTGATTTCGGAAATATCTTCGATGTGAACGTCACTTCCATAAACATGATGCGTTTTGATATTCGTCGGAATCGGTAATGTTACACGGTTTTCAGCTATAGTTTTTGGTTACCGTGTCCCGATCGGACGTCGTTGATGGTAATTTCATGTCTATTTTGATTCGGCTGTGGCGTAGTGGAGAATATTATTATACATATTGTTTTTAGAATAAAATCAATTCAATTCTAGCAGGCTATTTTAAATCATTAATTTACAAAATTTAATTATATGTACTGAAAACTATTTTTATTATTGTATTGAGTAAACAATGTGCTCTATTTATTAATGTTCAGTAAATTAATTTGAAGTCAACAATTTAGTATAAGCACATAAAAAAATCGACCCTTTCGACTATACGTTTCTTTCAACTTCTGACAACTTAAATGCAACGAATCTTGTTTATTTTTATTCCACGGTTCAAACAATTTTAAAGAAAAAAAATAACAGCCAGAAAATGTCCCTCTAAACCTCGTCGTCAAACCCTCCTCCTCTAGAGGAGAAGATATGGAGACTTATCACCACGCTTCTCCAAGCCATACATTTTACCGGTGTTAGATACATACCTTTCCGTCCGCCTGCCTTTTCTTAAGGTCTTCTCACCGCCGAGCACGAGATGAATTATAAACACAAGGTATATAAAAACTCACCAATATCCTTACCCGAGTTTGAACTTGTAACTGTTGGTTCTGATTTAAGTGTCCTAGCCACTTGCCCATCTTGGTTTATTCAGTTTATCCGTCCAAAATAAACATACGTAATTAATTACTAAAAATAAACAAATACATATGTACTAAAGAAGTTGGATATAATAGGCTATATTAGACTAAGTATGTATGTATATAATATGTGCATAGTAGGTATATGTTTGACTTCGATTAAGTAATATTCATAGACTAGGAACTACCAGTACGAAGGCCATCACGATCTATCGAACAGGCTCACCTTATTCGACGGGTAGGCTACTTGTTTTAAGATAAACATTCAATGAGTTGTTATCGCCTGTTAGACGCTTGGCGCTTAAATAATCGCATGTTTATTAGGTTGGTTTTTTTAAAATATTTCATATACTGAAAAGTAGAAAAAAACTACCTTTTTGTGATTTAAATGTTTTATTTATTGCAGCAACACTATTCTACAATATAAATAACTTAATATGTGTTTTATAATAACTATATTTAAAAACTAGAATTGTACTGTCACAAACGGTGCGCGGATATGCTATAGAGATATCAATTACAACATCGATAGAATCACACTCGGCGCTTCGAACTGTCGGAATGGCGAGTAAACACAGAACATTGGTCATGACTATGCATAAACTCACCTGAACCGAATTTGCCTACGCATATAATAATATTCTGACAGCTCCGTTCGAAAACAACTATTGGTTTCAGACATTGAATTTACGGAAGTTATGTATTATTACTTGGTACTGGTTGAACACTATGACGTATACTTTTGAATTTTAAGTCAAATAATGTTGACACGGCTTATCTTAGAATGATTGACTCTCATATTATAATATTAGCGAGCATCATTACAATAATACTGATAAAATGATTAAAAAAATAATTTTTAGATTTGCGTTAGCTGTCGCATTGAATAAAATCACTAACTCCACACCATTGAAACGAGAACAAGCAATTCATATTGTTGCACGCGAATTAGACTTAAGCGTTTGTCTATAATGATTTTTTTTACAATTAATATATATTTAATTTTGATTAAACGAAATAAATAGTTTACCTCCATGTTGAATGTTTTATTAATGTTTTTTAAGATAAGAAGTATGACAGGTCTTGATTCCAACATTCTACGAGTAATGGTAATATATAGTCTAGCTTACGTCATCAGTGATTTTATTATATTGTTTCTTGTGCTAACTAACTGTTATTGTTAAAATTCTGATATTTATCTTTTCACAAACCAGCGCTGGACCACTAATGACGCTTAGTGTAAGTCCTAAAACTAACTTTTTTAACAGACGATAGTTTAGAGCTGTTACTTACTATTTGTTAGTTAAATAGTTGACTTCGTAATATTATGAAATAATTTTAAATAATTTATTTAATAAGCTTAAGCCGAAGGGCGGGTTACTGGTATAATTAGATCGTAAAGCCCATCAGAGTGTAAGTTATTATATTGACATGGCACCTCCTACTGAATCACAGAACGAGGACATAGCAAGTCGACTTGTGTCTTGTAACGTTCGCCGTCATACTCAGAGAATTGTAGAGTACATAAAATGCGTAATATAGAAATGGATATGGCATTTGATAATATTGCTATTTTTAAGTTAGGTATCTTTAATATAATTTTATAAATGAAATAAACAAGAAAATTAAAAATATAATAAAATCTGTTATCTCTATAGCAGGTAATTTGTTATGAAGCCCTCAATGTACTCTAAAATAAAAGAGTTTTTTTCACGTTTTCATTTTATTATTATCTTTTTTTTTTCGTTAATTGTTTGTATAATAAATAAAATTACCTCATCAGTTCTCCTAAGTTTTTTTTCAATTCACGTTGCGACCCACGCACAGGAGTACGCGACGGTGTGTCAGAAGTTTTTCACAATCAGAAGTAAAGGTTAGTAGAAAGTCGGTAAAACAATATGGCCGTGCTGCTCTTCCGTCACAATGGGCATTGTTACTTGTTACGGAGTGTTGAGTCACGCCGCGACATCGGCCCACGCACTCCTATCGATATATCATGTGTTTATGTTAGTCTAGTGCTTTTTCGAGTCGTTACGGTTTCTGACACTACCATAAGATTGTCTATGTTCGTTGGGTTTTTAAGCCGTTAACGATTGAATTTATTGTGCAATTTTTTTCATTATTTAATTTTATTTTAAAAAACTTACTAAAAATAACAGACAAGTATATAATTTAGTAAGCAGTTATCTTTGTCCACAGATGCTAGGTTATACGGTTGAAACAGATCTTCAACTGTATAACCTAGCCTAGCAATCATAGATTCAAATTCGATCGAAATAATATAAGTTATTGTTCCAGAAATTCTTACTAGCAGCGCAAAGGTATGTTAACAGACTTCAGGTGATTTTCGAGACACGTTATTCTGAGTGAGATTTATCTCCAGTCTTCTTAGATTGCCTTTGATTAATTGTTCTTTCGTACAATGACGGTGTATCTATGCACTCATTGAATTGCGCTCACACTTGTATATTACAATATCTCGTTTGCAAATCTATAGTATCAGGCTAGCCGCCGTGGCTAAAGTCCAGGTCAGCATGTATTTTTTGAAATTATTCATCAATTTTTTTATTAAATATTATGTTACCTTAGAAGCTAAGTTAAAATTAAAACGTCTTAGTCTCTTTTTTGATACTTTCTTTTAATTTAATAATAATTTTACTGTATATAGAAAAGGTTCAGTAAATTTATATTTATGTAGAGAAACAAGGGTTATAGGTAGTCTATTCATATATTATAACGATTTTAATCTCATTGCTGTCAATCAATGCATGTTTATTTTTTGTGAAGCATAGTCATTGCTACCGGTCACCGATCTCTCGCAAAAAACTAATGGGAATATAACATATGAGTAGTTCTTAACTTTTTTTTTTATTAATATCTATTATCACGACTTAAGCTTAGAATACTTGAGTTTTTTAGTTGCTGAATTTATTTGGATACTTAATATTTTAAATTTCGTGTTTTAAGTCAAGCCTTTAAGGGATTTCGACCTTTCTTATATTCATATGTCATTTTAAATTATTTTCTATCAATACATCAATAAGGAAACCAGTGTTTCCCGACAAAGGCAACCTCAGGAATGACAGAGTACTTTCTAACACGTAATTGTTTCCCACAATCGGATCCCGTCTAAATCACGGATAAATCAGATAAAAGGAATAAAATGTTGGTGTCCGGTCGCGGTGGACCTGCCCTACACGGTGGGGCCAGAGGAAAAGAGTTGGGAGCGTTTACATAATAGAGTTGGTAAATCTGTAGTACCTGCCTTGATTATATTTAGTGTCTGTCAGCCATATATGTATGTATTATACATTGCGGAGACTTTGTCGTTTTTGTATTGAATTGCACCCACACGATTTTCACTTACTTGAAATTACTTCAATAGCTCTGTGCAGCTAGCGGAAGCTATATATATAATAAATATGTGTCGATAGATAAAAATGATTAATATTAAAAAAAAATAGAACTATTAACACTCATATTTTACATTCGAAAAGATGTGCTTGGAGCGGAGCGGAACAATAATAACTCAAGGAGTTAGCTTAGGATATGCCTAAAATCCTAACAGAATATATTTATTAAATTATTTTAAAACTGACCTGTCATATTTCAGAAAACGTATCGTTTTAGTAATTGAATACAATTATAAGCTAAGTTTCATGGCCCTACGAAGGGCGGGTCGGGCGACATCCGCGAGGCGGTCACATCGCGGAACACCACTCTTATGGAAAATACTTTCAAGTAAGATAGATGACCGCTTGTGGATACCCATTTGTTTGTAAAGATTGGAAATATCTATTTGTCTTACACCAACTAAGCATGCATTGTAACTTACTAATATCCCAAAACTAATGAATATGACGCTGTATAGTTTTTTTTTAAATCGTGACTAAGAATGTAGAAAAATAATACAGACTTATCTATAATTACATAATAATGATAATCGTATAACAACATAACTTTTGCATCAAACATTATATTTAATAAAAAATACAATTTGTGTGTGTCAAGCATAATTTGTTGAAATGGAAAGCGGATTCAAAATAAATCCTTGTAATCGAAAGTTCGGGTACATATTGTATGTTATTTATACAGAAGTAACTGATCAAGTAATTATAAATGTCATAAAGTACAGATAAGGAAAAGCAAGTGAACGTTTTATTACTGCAAAATATTTTCCTAATGAGATTATTAGAAGCTCATTTCAGTACGCTGCTTAATTCCATATGTGTTGGTTGCTCGGGTTTGAACCTGCGATCATTGGTTAATCTACCTCATATTGATAAAAAAACCAA
Source organism: Nymphalis io (assembly GCF_905147045.1). Classification (NCBI taxonomy): domain Eukaryota; kingdom Metazoa; phylum Arthropoda; class Insecta; order Lepidoptera; family Nymphalidae; genus Nymphalis; species Nymphalis io. Next base: position 6,040,542 of record NC_065892.1, on the reverse strand, counting down.
ATAAATATAATTGCTAGATTTAAGTGTCAATGATATTAAAAAAAAACAGCAAATATGTCTGTCAAAGTTCCCGATGAATAGTGATTACACTAATCTTTAAATGTAGTTTAGGTATTCATGAATAGTTTCTCACTCAAAGGTCTATCTATGAATGGTCAATAATGAGGTCAGATATGACCACATCACGTGGTTTTTTATACACTACGCTTGCTAAATAATAATAAAAAAAACCTTCAATATTAGTTTATTGACATTAGAAATTCCAGAAGCATTCAAAGATCCCTTGGCATTCCAATACGCTGCCAACCCCGTGACCTTGATGTGACTCTTGTGTAAATTACACTCGTTTAAAACACAACACAATACGACAAAGTTATTTAGAAAATATATTATTTACATTAAGGATTTAAATATATACAAATAAAAATTAAGAATGTCAAATGTACAAATAATGACCGCGTGCAGTAATGGCAAATATGCTTGGTTCTATTTTCCTATTTTTATTTTAAATATCTTATGTGACCGACATAGATAGATTAGGTATTTTATTAACATTATATTGCAATTGTATGATGTGATTGCAATATACTTTTTTAATACATTCATGTAATTCGGCCCGAGGGCCGGTGGATCCGGGCAAATCTTGTGGGCGGACTTGTCTGATCGTCGCTTTTTCTCATCCTTATAGAGTACTCTCAAGGGGTACAGTATTGAAATATATGTAAAAACGAAATATTTCTATTTATTCTTACTATTTAGATCAACATTAATTAATAATTATATAAATCGGCGATTTTTTTTATTCGATAACTTTTTTACGAGCTTTGGTGTTAACAATAAAAAAAATGATATTGTGAGTTGAAAAAAAACGTTGGTATTATGCAAATTTATATAATACAATAAACAACATAACAGTATACAACAATAGCATTAGGTCATATTGTTAAACTATCATTTACAAAATAAGATAAATTAAAGATGGAACGAATTCAGATAATTAAAGATGGCCCTGTGGTAAGAACGCGTGAATCTTAACCGATGATCGTGGGTTCAAACCCGGGTAACCACCTCTGAATTTTCATGTACTTAATTTCTGTTTATAATTCATCTCGTGCTTTTCGGTGAAGGAAAACATCGTGAGGAAACCTGCATGTGTCTAATTTCACCGAAATTCTGCCACATGTGTATTTTACCAACCCGCATTGGAGCCGCGTGGTGGAATAAGCTCCAAGCCTTCTCCTCAAAAAGGAAGAGGAGGCCTTAGCCCAGCAGTGGTACATTCATAGGCTGTTACTAGAAAGATTAGAACTAATTTTTTGCCTCAATGACAGATAACTATACAATACACCCATGTCTTTCGGTTAAGATATATATAAATAATGTTGCTATATTACCTTTATTTACTCATCTGTTACCAACCACGGCACATCCTCGCCCTTTGTGGTTTTGCGGTCACAGCTACCACAATACTATTCCATATAAAAGAAAGATGTGTTGTAAACATTTCAATCAAAAATCTACCTACTAATATTAATGTTAGTAAGTAGTTGTAGTAATGATGTGGTGGGTTTGAGAGGTGGGTTTTATTTGTTTGTTTTATTGGATGCAATAAGTAGAATGCCCTGTCATTTTGTTTTATTATAGTTTCATTTTAGTTATAATACGATGTTATATAAGCTTTTTTTAAATACCTACAGTATAGAACATTAAATTGAGATCAGAAAAAAATCGCAAACAGATATGAAGGTATGTTTAATAGATATAAAAAAGTAAACATTGACAAAAAATAATTTGTTCGCTTATCTTATATCGATTTATTTGGGACATAGCTACACAGCTACTTTTCATTAATATGCATATATATTAATAAAGTGTAGTAATAATAGCCGTAAAATGTATATCAGTACTAGAAAGGCGGGTAAATCGTTTTGCGTCGATACTTATTGTTTCATATTGACTCCATATATACTATAGTAAGTAACAGCCTGTAAATGTCCCACTGCTGGGCTAAGGCCTCCTCTCCTTTTTTGAGGAGAAGGTTTGGAGCTTATTCCACCACGTTGCTCCAATGCGGGTTGGTGAAATACACATTTGGCATAGTTTCAATGAAATTAGACACATGCAGGTTTCCTCACGATGTTTTCCTTCACCGAAAAGCACGAGATGAATTATAAACAGAAATTAAGCACATGAAAATTCAGAGGTGCTTGCCCGGTTTGAACCCACGTTCATCGGTCAAGATTCACGCGTTCTTACCACTGGGCCATCTCGACTTTTTTATACTATAATAATTTATTTATTTATTTATCATTGTACTTTAAAAAAATAACGATATCATTTATAATCTTAATTTCAGCCGTTCGATGATAGGACTGACTCTTTAGATCATTTTATTTTATGATCTTCGCCACAATTATTTACAGACATGCCAGATAAATAATTCTTATAAGTGTTTTCGTTTACTAATTTACATAGATATGTATGTATCAATCATAGTAAAGCTGCTTGATGAGTGCAATTCATTGCTTCACAGATTTTTTTATAGCATAGGCGGACGAGCAAATGGGTCACCTAATGGTAAGTGGTCACCAACGCCCATAGACATTGGCATTGTAAGAGATGCTAAGTATCGCTTACATCGCCAATGCGCCACCAACCTTGGAAACTAAGATATTATGTCCCTTGTGCCTGTAATTACACTGGTTCACTCACCCTTCAAACCGAAATACAACTATACCAAGTACTGCTGTTTTGTGGTAGAATAACTGATGAGTGGATGGTAACCTACCCAGACGAGCTTTGCACAAAGCCCTACCACCAGTTATTTATGGATACCAAGGAGTTTACTATTTATATCAAGAAATAAAAAAATCCAGAGGATAATCAAAAAGTGTGCCATCAGATAAAATGATGCAATGATATTCTTTACGTTTTGTCTTAAGTTTTTAATATTTCTCCTTCAAGAAACAGTTTAGTTTAAATAGTCATAATTTTCAATTCATAAATTTCGTTACAAGATAGAATATGATAATGTATTCCGTCGCATACATTAGGCGGTAGAACAGTGGCCACAAAACGTGGACGATGTTTGCAGAGTGTGTTTACAGAGGGCGTCGCAATCAGAGGATGAATTTGTTTTATTTATCGGCCAAGACGTTGATTCGAGGCATATTTGATTTTCCCGTAGACTTCGTAAAACATTTTATTTATACAAACATGAATATTTTGCCGTTTGGTATATTTAGGGCAGTAATATTGTTAGGAGAGTTTTTGGCTAATGAAGTAAGGAACGTTTAAATGAAAAAAACAATTTTTCATTTAAAGATGTGTTTTGAAGCATAATAAATACGACAAAGGTTCATTTTGTGCGTCCAATGAGCAACTCCTGTAGAAAATATAATTAAAGGCTGCAAATTACACATCTTGTCCAAGTTCTTCTGTCATACATGTTCCTTAATGTCAACAGTTGTCTCTTGTGGTTATTATTGGATGAAATCCAATATAATATAAACAAAATATTTTTACTACGCTACATTCGCTAAATTCTAAAGCAAAAAAGCTGAAAGTAAACTTTTAACACATACATCTTCCACTTATCCAAATCATATTATATAAAACCCTATATTTACTCATGGCTTGTATTGTAATTTGAATTTTGATCTTTTGTAATCGTTTCTTTTTAGGTGTGTTGTTTGACTTCTGACTACACACTAGTACAGAGGTGAAGCGTATAAAAGTTTTTTTATTGCATTAGAAAATATAATAAGTAAGTATCTTTTAATAAGAACTTTTTTTATGTAATAGTATTTTTTTGGTTACTGTAAAGACACATAATTTTTCAATTCCATTATAGCACGTGAAGAATTCAATACGCTAGCAAAAAGGTCCCAGCCGTTGTCATAGTTCCCAAACAACACGCCCTAACCCTACACATTCCGATCCAGTCACATGACATGAGTCCCCTCCGGCCGGACATTCTTAAGATGTTTTCAGAATTTTTGCAAGACAAATAGCAGTCGCTTGACCGAAATGACATATGGCCGGCGCGTGGGTGTGGACTCCATACACTGCCCGGAATTCCCAGTTTTCCCTGGGACAATGATTTATTCGGTCGCAGTAAACTTTCAGGTCTAGCCTCGCTTTATGACCACGTATTTATGAGCCCTGTTTAAAGTTGGTCCGGGCTATGTAATATATTTCCCCGAGTGTCCTCTCATATTGTTTTCAATGAAGTTTCGGAAGCTGTGTTTTGTATGCGCCCAGCTGTACAACCTTAGTTTATTTAACCGTTTAAATGCACACTGAAATTGTTTTATTGACATGTTAATATTTTATCGGTGTTAGAAATTGTTATTATCAACAAATATTACTTTTGCAAATCAGTAGCTTTAACGACTTTAATATCAGCTTAAATATAACAATCAGATAGCGGATACCATAAGACCCTTATTTTGTATCGTTCAATATTAAAGAAATACAATTTGAGAAAAGTTACTCAACGTAATTTTTTTAAACCTCGAAGCCAAGCTCGAGCCGCTACTTTTAAATACTCATGTCAAAATCAATTTCTGCCCCGAGTTGAATTATGGAAACCTTGATTACTATTGATGCAGGATGGTTAACTGACACTGCGCTTACAGCATTACAAGTTTCAATGCGAACAATAAAACGGCTTTTTTGTTTAAGTCCTACGAGTACGTTACGCAAAAAACAACACTAGTTATGGTTCACTTCATCGCAGTTGACGTAAAAAACGCGGTTGGCATTAAGTAAACAACTTACTTACTAAAACAAGTTTAGATCGTTTTTTTTTGTGCATAGTTTAATGGTCTACAGATAACGTAGCGATGTATGTGTCGCAGGTTCGATTCTGTAACAGCTTAACGATCGACTTGAAGGATACTTATGGCCTTAGAAATAGGTTTTGTGATTTGTTTTGTTTTCGTACCGTAGATGATTTTTTTTACAATCGAGTTTTAATCCATTATTATACTACATACTGGTGAAAAATTGAAATAGAGATGGCTTATACCCTGTGATTAGAATACGCGAATCATAACCGAAGACTGTGCCTTCGAACTCGGGCAAGCACTATTAAATTTTCTTGAGTTTCATTTGTGTTTATAATACATAGCGTGCACGTGAAGGGAAACATCGTGAGGAAACCTGTATGTTTCAGATACCAGCAACCTGCATTGGAGCAGCAAGATGGAATATACTCCATATCATCTTTAACAGAATACTTAGCCCAGTTGTGGTTTATTTACTGGACACTAACTAGTGAGCAAAATAATGGTTTAAAATAAAGACTAATTTACTTTTACGTATTCTTAAAATCTACAAATAAAAGAGACAACAAAATGGTACAAATATATAAATATATTATGTTCATTTGTCTCATTAAAATTGTTTGGTCTTTAAATTATAAAAAAAAGGTTCGTAATCACAATGCACCTTGCACGCAATAAAATATATTAGTTTATTCTACATTTTTGAGAAATCACCTTTTTTATAAATCAAATATTATTTTTTTAAGATAATAATAAATATATTTGTTCAAATCAATTGAATTTAAAATAAACAGCAGCTAAATGGTCAGTGGTTGTTTGACCGCAAACGTTGGACAAGTCTGGGGTCGCAAATGAGCGGACGGTCCCGCATTCATTGCGGTCTTGCTCTAAGTTAGGAAAAGGATTACTTGTATAAAAATTGGTTTTATTTGTTCTACCCGAACTATTAACTTAACATTTTTTAAATCCTCATTCTAAATCGGTGATAGCTTTACATTTTGATTAACCCTAATCTCATAATATGAAGATTCAAAAATTCTAATAAGCCTTTATATATATGGGTGCTTATATTATTTTGTTCCCAATGTAGGTGGCGCATTGAGATGGTTAATATTTCTAACACTACCAATGTTTAAGGTCGGTGATGACTCATTTGTCAATATGCCTATCTAAAGATAAAAACATAGCTGCAATAAAATAACCAGAGTTATAGTTGTATGGCAAATGCAGATAAATTAACTTACTAAACTTTCTACAAATTCAAACTTAAATTGAAGTGAGAAACAAATTGTCTTAGTCTTGCAAAATATTATATAAATTAAGTTTATTAATTGTTAGAGTTCTGGCTAAATTATCATGAAATATAAATATGTAATTTTAATGTTATTATGTTTATAAATAGGAAACTATGATATAGTTTCTTCTTTAATTTTACCATTATTATATACAATTTATATACTCCAAAAAAAAATATAAATAAGCATTGTTGAGTAATCAAAAGTTACTGCCCAATTAATGTTTGGCAGAAATGTTTCAGAAATACGTACATAAAAATATCCATTTTTTTCTTATTATATTAACCGTAAAGGAACTATAAAGTATGCAACTATTTGAATATCTGTAGGTTCTTGAATACAATTCTCTATACCAATAGTCATGATTACCCAGGCAATTCAAAAGGTATTACAATCCCTTGAGATCGGTCAGCGGAACGTGTCAATCACAATCAGTCGCATTAGCCGGACATAGTTGGGATAGCGAGGCGGTGTCTTGGAACAATCGGCTTGTATTTGCGTAAGCTGACCAGCCGGCTAATCCGTAGGATTATTGATGAGACGCCTCCGACAACCGCGGCGGTAGTGTTGTCTTATAGACGTATAACTTGGTAAGCTAAGGGTTTCAAAGTTGCTTCAGAGAATAATAATGCTTAAGATACAACATATAGTGAAATAAATAGTGTTATTTTATTGTTACAATATAATGTTTTTGAAATAAGCAAATAATTACTATATAAACGAATAAAATCAGCATTATACCAATTTGACAAGTCTGACTGATACTGTTTTTTCATTTAAAATATTGAATTCCCAAAAATCTTATGAGAAAAGTATAAATAGAGGTAAGTCTTTACCGCAAACGCCTATGCGATATGTGTCGATAAACGACCGTCCGGGGCGTTTAAAGAAATCGAATGTTGGCATCAGATGGAAATGTGGGCAAAGTGGCGGTCCCCGGGGCGAGCCGGCTCGGATCGTAATGTATCGACATACTTATTCTTTGCTATGGACTCCATTCCTCTTCACTTGAGCTAAATATATGAGAAACATTAATCAAATATTAAATTATTTTATCTACACCTTTAATACATTTATAAATAATAAAGCTTTTAAGGTTATTTTTTTTATAAGGTGGTTAATAAATGATATAATTTTTTAAGATATTTAGAACAAAGTCCGTCTTTAATACGAAGTAAATTATGTTTTTACATATTCATGAATAAAATGAACTTAATTGTACAAAGATCAAATGTTTATATGACAGGGTCGATCTTGATATTACGTATGTCATATAAATAGTTATTACAACGTTATTAGTGTAACGTTTTGAATATCAATAATTAATAAAATCATATTATACTTAAATATATTAACAGTCTTTTAGAAAACTTAGATGCCAATATTTGCATTTGTCGTCAAATATGTTGTATAAAGAAAATAAATAAATATATGCTGGTTAAGTTGGGCTATAATAAAAATAACTTAAAACAAAAAGAAAAAAACCAAAAAGGTAATAAACAACCAATTTATTTCAAATTGGTTTAGTTTATGGATACTTAAAATAGTACATAAAAATCTGTAATAAAATCAAGATTTATAAAAACAATTGCGTCCCTTCGAATCTAGCACTATCAATATTATCAGATCTCAAAAGAATAACCTCCAGCGTGAAGGCTTGACACTTCGACCCCGTCTCCAACCGGTATCCTATCTGATGACCGGCGCCCTTAAACACCGAGTCTCCGAGTGTTATCACAGAATTTACTGCGACGTATATACCGTAACGCACTTCCTAGTGTTTATTGCATCGTAAAACTTGGACGGAGAGGGTTATAGTAAATAGGTGACTTATCGTATGATCTCGAACGTTTCTATGTAATGAAATTCAATATCGAGTTATCAAATTAATCATATTTGTATTTAATTAAAGATATATCAATGGAATGTAATCCAAAAGGGGCGTCTATGTATCTGTTTTGGAATTATTGTTAACAGGTTATATATAATATATATTATCAGTCGACGTACAACTAGAATAAAAGCTTAAACGTTATTACGAGGTTGGATTGAAAAAACGACGCTGCCATATCTTAAACATAGATCTCATCAGCTAGCTTCAGGTGTTTCGACTAATTTAATTGCTAAATAAGATAAAATCTTATCAAAGGAAACAGGAATAACAACTTATTCATTATTTTTTGGTCATTATGATAAGATTGTTTAATAAATAAATCATTCATCATGAAGAGACCTTTAATTCATCGGCTTTCATCAATTCATAATCTCTTTCGAATCTACAGAAGCCATGTACCAGGCACGTACACATATTTGTTCGTGCTTTGTAAATGTTTCTTACGGTTTTAGCTTTTGTAAAGGTATTTTCAAAAAGATTTATTATATGTGTCGTTATCACGAAATGAAAATCGATAAGTTTTCGGTGGTAGAATTAAACGTTCGTAATGTTTCACTCGGACGGTAGGTTTTTCGTGTTTTTACGAGGCCATTAATTTTGCTGAACGTGTTAATCTGAATTGTTTCACCTGCGTTGTTCGCACGCAATCGTAAATTTGTCCACTAATTTTATTATTTCATACTCATTACGTTTTTGGCCATTTGTGATAACATTAACGTTCTCAAACCAGAAAGATAACGCTATTTATTTTAACGGTTTCAGTTTTTTTTAAGTTGTGGTTATCTTACTTATGTAATGTAAGGTAAATATGAAGTATTTGCCTTGTTTATGTTTATTATATGTAAGTATAAAGTCACAGAGTATAGTATGTGCGTCACTTAGGTTGTTTCGTCTTTAGGGCCTAGAAACGGTATATCAAAAAAGGCGATGAGTGAGTTGATATTCAATTTATTTTAAAAATAAAAAGGTATTCAATTCCAGTATGTAGCTGCAGTCTAAAGTGCAAGTCAAGTAATGGAAGTATTGATTATATCAATACCTGTTTGAAATAAAACTGTCTCTCGACTGATTGAACAAGTACAATTTAATCATACGCTAATTACGGCTATTATGCACGAGGCGAATAATTACCACATTAAGTGGCGTGCTTTCATAGCAACTTGTTACGCACAATACCGCAAACTACTTGCTTACAATGTTTCACTCAAAATAGGTCAAAACACGCAACTCCCAGATGTAGATTTAATATTATACACTAATTTGATAATAGAACATTTGAATATTTTTAAGAAAATACCATAAAACTACTTCAGGTAAAGTGTCTTTGACATTAATAACAGACATAAAATTAGATAAAATAAATTGGAACAATTAGAAATTAGATCAAATGCAGCTTGATGAATTTAAAATTTAACAAAAAATTTAAATTTTTAATACTTGTACCAACGCTCCGGTGTAGTAAAGTCTCTATTAAAATTTGTCGTGTTCATGGATGTTTCCATTGTAAACCAGTTTCTTAATAATTATTTTGAAATGTACAAATATCTCAAAACCTTGACTTAATAATATATATAAGTAAGTAAAATTCCTGCTTCATAAAACATGAACATCTGTGTTTAAATGAAATCGTAATAGCTTTATCCAAATTTTATATATCTACAATGAAAATAAAATACCAAGCCATCAACAATCTATTAAAAACTCTTTTCATGACAAAAACCGTGACAGGCACAAATAGACCAATTGGCTCGAGAACTTTCATTATCACTATTGTTATCGAATGAGATCTCAACGGCTTCCTGACGAGCGTCCAAATTGTCCGAAACCAACGCCGCTAATTCCGTAAGACAACCGTATCCACTAATATAATGGCGTAAAAAAAAACTTAGTTTAATAAAATCTACAGGTAGGGTGGTAACATCTTTCCGCTTCAATTCGTCATCTATTGAAATTGTAACTTTGCTTACATAAAAATAAAGATGATTTTTAACTGTGGAATAACGAGTTGATGTGTTGTTTTACTCGATATAATTGATATCTTGGCGTATCAGAACACAGGACGTTATACGCAAGGTGTACCGCAAGGTGCACAGCGACCGTTGCGCCCGCGCCGGTAATAATAGCGAGAGCCGTGACACCACCGTGTAACAACTGATTAGTGGAACGACATCTTGCGAGGTAGATCAAGATAGTAATAACGATGTACGATTTACTTTCACTTTTTTCGATTTTGGTTTGATAATGACAGAATCAACTATATCGTTGTTGATTCTTATTATTGATGACAGAAATTTGGAAGTAGCTTAATTTATATATAATATTTAACAATGATGTAATTGTAACAAATTAATTTTAAAATTCTACGAATTAATCAATTGATTACATTTACAACTGGCAACGAATTCTTATCAAATTGACCGTGTCATTACTCAGTAAATAATGGCTTGTTTACGCATGCGCGTGAATTTCATGTATTGCGTCGTAGTTGCATATCTTAGGGCAATAATTATAGTAACGCACCTTATATACGTTGTGTTTAAGTCATTGTACTTTTAGTACGGCCTTATTTAAACAGTGTCGCTTTCTGATGATTGATCTAAAAAATTACTGTCATTGGAGTAAAATCCAATAAGGGATTCAATAATGTCATAAACCTATTTAGGAAAGCAAACATTGTAACAACGACTTGTTGTGTTTCCAAATTGTTTTATTTTTTTATTTAGAGTTGACACCAAAGAAGGCAAACCACCTGTTGATTAGTTATCAAAGACTTTAACGCTGTTGTATTATATATATGAATAATAAGAATATAGAAAAAAATTGCCACATTCACTTCATTGCACGATTATCTTAAATATTCCTTACGATTTTGAATTATGGAAAGTCCGAAATGAAGTATAGCAACGTCCATATTTTTCCATTTCCAAAACTGTATTTAATGAAAAAAGCAATAGCATTTTATTTATTTTTGGTAGGCAAGCAGATGGGCCACCTGATGGTGATGTCACCATTGCCTATAGACATTGGCACTATTCTTTGCATCGCTAATGCACTACCAGCCTTGGGAACTAAGATATTTTGTCTATTGTGCCTCTATTTACACTGACTCACATACCCTTCAAACTGGAAGATAACAGTACTTAATACAAGTTTGGCGGTAGAATGTGTGATGAATGGGTGGTACCCACTCGGCTGGGCTTAAAAAGCGTTAATACCAAATAAAACGATATTACTAAAACCTATTTGCGTTAAAATGCGAATGCATTCATATTCTACTTTTCAGTTCATTGCTTCATAATCTAAGCATAGCAAACAAGACACAAGATGACAAGACACAACATGTATTCAAAAGTCCATAGCATAGCGAAGCATAGAATAATTAAAAAAAAGATATTATGAAGATAAAATTAATGCAAGTAAAATGTTTTACTGGTTTATAATTACAGACAGTTCATTATTAGCTTTTAAAAGTAGCTGGTAGCTAATGTCGGCATAAATTTCATAACACCTTTTTTTTGTAAACATTAATCAGAGACAACGAGTGTGCCTTCCATGTAGGTTTTTTTAACTAAACAATCGAATGGAACAAAATCAGCCATTTTTTATATATTTATGATACAACTTTGAACGATGTCATTCTGTACCTTTGCCAATTATGAAAAAAAATATATAAATGAAAAGGTGTACATTCAGTCGTGTTAACAGAAATGTAAGGATATATTGTCCGCGGTTGCTTGTAATTACTGTGTCGTGCGTAAAATTTTCAATTCGACAACATTAATGGTGAAGAAAAAAATATGAATTACGTTCTACTATTTAAACAAAGCGATGTAAAGTTATTAAAATTATTATTTAAATTACACAACTGTTATTACTACTTTTATATTACACGAGAACATTTATGTACGCAGATGAAATACTTATACAAAAAGGAGTTTAAGATAAATGATATCTTAATAACCTCTAAGTGTGGAAGCATAATTTACTAGGCAAACTTCAAAGCGAACTGGCTTCTTGGGATATGTATCTAGACCCAAAAATTACCTAGAAAATGCTAAGGTTATTGATTTTTTCTCTCAAGAATTTTAATAGGAAGTTTAGAATTTAACAGTGTTTATACTCCCATGCCTCGGAAACCCAATCGACCGAATTAAAAGTGCACCTGTGCTTACTTACATATTTGTGCACTTATATAGAATGGTAATGCCAAGGCTAGAATCGTTTAGGTGTCATAAAATGTACCCAATTTATTTATTTAAGCAATAAAACATGTTTCTTTTGTATATTTTTATTTCTTGTAAGCATAAATTGATATGTTGAGACCATTAAATGATGTGTTGAATGTCTATAACAATTAATTATTTATTGAGAGTATTGTGTATATATACTTATTGTAAATAATTGACGTATTTACTTTGTCATTAAATTTATAAAAAACAAAAAACAAAAAAAATAGAAATAGTAACTTCAACTAATAAAATGCCACACCGTCCGACTCTGTGTCGCTACAAAATGCTTCGTTTGACATTTATTAACAGCTAGAAGGGTTTAAAAGAAATTCTCCAAGACCATTTTCTTTACCGTCGCCGAGGGTGTTTTTGTAGCGTTATTGACACGAGACGTCAGTACACCGATGTCCCCTGGCTTCGTAATAAATAGCCTATTACAATAGGGGGACGTTCGAGGAACGTTCTTTTAAACTTCCGACAGTGGTCAGGAAGGAAAGCATAAAACGAATTCTTGCCGTTTGTAAGCGATTGATACAGACATTGATCGATTTACGTTTGTATTTTACGAATATTTTAATAATTTACTTCTTTTTGTTTAGTCTATTTATAAGTAATTAATTTAAACTAGCTAGTAAATATTTGGTATAAAGTCTTCTTTTATATATATAAATATTATAAATGGTTTTTGTTTATATTGCATTGTATTTTAATTGTTAATATAATATTTCGATTACATTTTTTTATATTTTTTTTCATAACCTTTATTTTGTCATTAAAGTCAAACATATTTATAGCACTCTTTAGACAAAATCTGGTTGCTCTAATTTTCATCTGACACGACATAATTCGTCGACTTTAATTAATAAGCATAACATTTACTAATCTCTGATAACAAAGTCTAAAATTTGTGACGTTCTTCTTTATAGTAGAGTCTATATTAACTTGACATGAACTAAATGCAAAGGTTTGTAAATTATTACTAAGTGATATCTCTCATTATGAAATTGAATATTTCAGTCTTCAAAATAACAGCAAGCATGCAGGTAAATTAAAACTTCGTTGGAAGTCCGTTATATAGCAATCACAGAAACGATTTGTGATAAGCAGTCCTTGCTTAGCTGTTAATTTATTCTAACCTTTATTTAACTTTTATCTCTAGATTGTTGTTTGCATATTTCATAGATAATTCGATCAAAATGTAGACTTAAGTTGTTGTTGTTAATGACTTGTATGTTTTGCTTTTTGCAATTATTCATATTCACGCTTTCCATTCCAATTCATTTTGATGTTCAATATATATTATGCCAACAAAGTAGTTGGTGATCATTAAAATTATCTTGCTAGACGTTTCAATCATACAGAATTACTGGACTCCTGGATTCATTGATTTGTTCATTCATCTCCCGGGATGAAAAGCGTGACCCTATATAGGTAAGCAAATTTGTTTCATAATATTACATACTAAGATTTTACTGGCGTCAACTCAAACCTGTTCCGAATATCATTATACATTCAATAGCTTCTGCGTGGAGGTGATTCACTGAATGATAGGTTTTTAAAAAGTTATTATCTTTATATCGTAAATAATGAATCAAATTCTTTTCTATCATATTTGTTTACAGGAAACATTTTTAAAGTCTTACTTAACTGAAATTAAACTAAAAAACTATATTTTAATATATAATGTCCTCCAGACAGATTTTAGCCACGGCGGCAAATCTCAAGAGAGATTAGCCAACTATGCAGGAGATATTATTGTGCCTAAGTGTGTGCGCTAACACAGGTGCACTCTCTATTCCCTAACTCTCATAATCCGATGGGACGGCAATCTCACACGACCGCAAAGAGTTCAGGCGCAGGACCAACGGCTTTACGTGCTATCCGAGGCACGGGAGTGAACACACTTCCAACTTCCAGATTCCGGGCGGCTACTGAGAATTTTCTGACAGAAAAACCCAATAACTTTTTATTGATCCGACCTGGGAATTGAACCCAGGACCTTTGGGTCTGCGGCCTTAAATCAAACCACTAGACCAACGAGGCAGTGTCTAATTATATTAGCATAAATTGTATTGTTAAACATAATAATAACAAATAGAAATGCTTAGATTAAAAAGTTAATATTTTAAAATTATTAATTGTTTTTTTAAGGAATTATTAATATTCCTATCTACCCGTTAAATTAAGCGTAAAGCTTATGCTAGGAGTATGGACGACAATAGTCGAAGGGGTCAAGAATAAACCTGCGACTTTTACATCGTGAGGCAGCCCTTATACCATTGCGCTATTGACGCTTTAATAGCGTATTGGGACTTTATTTTAAATCACAGTAAATTAAGTAACTTGATAATTATTTATAACTACAGAGAAAAAGAAATACTAAAATGCTTATAATATAATGTACTCATATACTCAAATTATTTTATTATGACAGCGATATATATACGATATCGTTAAAGGTTAAACGTTTTATATTGGTTAATTTGTAAAATTAGTCTTGTTACGTGAGAGTACTCACAATAGTATCCATTTATGTTTCATTTGGCTTTCAGTCGTTAGTTATCCATTCGAACTGTCTTAACGTTTCCGTTGTTTATAGGCAATTATTTCTATAACTGCCCTTAAGCCATTGTTTTATGACAAATGTTACCTTAAAAAAATGTGTCTTTGCCGTACCAACCCTTTGATCTAAAGTGTTTGCATTCATTTTCTTTAATTGTCGTTTTTAGGAAGTTATTCTAAAGTATTTTTATAATACATACACAGTTTGTATGTCTTAAATATATACATACGTGTTTGTATGTCTACACATTCAAAATAAAATCACGATAGCGCCGTGGGTAAACATGAATATAAATTAAATATTGTTAAATAGTGTCAAATAAATCAAACATTTTTTTAATTGTAAAGGTACAAAAATGCTTATTAGACATATTCAAAACGTTCGATTTTAAAAAATATATTTCCTCTATTTATTATTTACATAAGCTTAACTTTATTTCGAGTGTAATTGGCCAACCATTGATGGCAGTCAATTCATATTATCGGAACAGCATAAATTTAAAATAAGATAAACTTAATTTTGTATCGTTCAATTTACGTTTTGCAATGATCCTGATCCAGTATTGGTTATCTACATAAAATACAAAAAATAATAATATGTTATGAACTGTTTCTTTTTATTTTTATAATGTGGCAAAGTTAATACCGACCAGAATTAATACAAAAGCAAACTAGGCTTTTAAAATAAGCGTTTGAACCTTCCTATTTATAAATTATGTCAAATTTGGTCGACTTAGTCCACAATAAACCATGACTAGAGCAATACCATAAGAAGTTCATTTATTTTTCATGCAATTCATTACAGGCAATGGACTACTGTCGTGTGCCGATAGAAAAATGCATTATTAAGCCCCATAACCGTTTCCAATATCGTTATTATGGAGGTGCACAAACAGACCTACCCTTTTTTGAGCCAACACAAAGCCGGTGTAAATTACGCGAGAGATCGCCTTCGCGAGCTTACTATCCTATTGTCCACCACAAGGCCACTTTAGGGTGACTTAAATCCGAAATTGGGTATTTCGAAATGTGCATGTGTCATTTATCACAACCCTCCGGTTTAGCGCGGGAGGAAAAAATGCACCGAACCTAACCCTATTTAAAAAACTACACCCTCTATAATCCGCTCGCTAGACCCGTGCAGCACACACTAACAGTATTAAATTTTTGTACTATTAATACAATGGCGTCGGCGGCAAATAAATATTGGATGAACGCGATGGAAACGGGATGGAGATAATCCTTATTGAGATCGAATATTAAACAGTACCCGTGTGACAAACAACGAAGTAATCAGCTAATGAAAAACAAAACTTTGATTGCCTCTTTGGAATCATTTAAAAGTATTTAATTGGGGCAGGTGTCCGAAGTACTAAAAAGGATAAGTAACGACATTTATAAATTTAGTTCAGGTTAAGTGTGGGCAATTAGCGAAGTGGAAAAACTTCGTCTAATGAGTTGATCGACAAAGGATATTTAAATTGCATGGAGCATTTATTAATTAATCGCACGACCCCGCTCAGTTGAGCTAGTTGGTGAAATTAAGACAGTCGCGTGTCATATTAAAAGCCACCGTTGGCCTACAGTGAATTGAAAGTACACAATGCCGCGGTTAAAATTTTCAATATTTTGGTTGGTGCAATGGTAGCGCACGTGCGGCGCGTGCCACGAGTTAGCCCCCTGCCGATGTTCTCCGCTTTATTTTTTATTATTTTCATAATTCACATTTTACAATAACAACTCGGAAGGCGTTTCGCACGGTTAGATCATGAAACCACTTTCGCGTTGCAGGGCTGAGACGGCGGCTTACCGCAAGGACCACTTATGGGCCTGTTTTTATTTATGTTATATTATTTTGCTTCGCGTTTTGTGATCCACTTTATCAAACGCTTTAGAGAGATCACCGTGGGGTTGGAATGACTGGGATAATAATTCAGCTAGCGTTTCTGACTCTGCCGAATGGCTTATTGTGTTTTTTGGTGCGGGATTAGCGAGCAGCGGGTAGGCAATAAAAGTTATGATCCTAAAACGTTTGTTGGGAAAAGTGTATCATCATATCATATCCATAAAACTGCTTAATTATACTAAAAATTTTAATGAAAAATTCAAAAACAGTTCTAGTGGAATACCATTCTATATAAAAAACGTAAAAAAAACTATTGAGAATATATTAAAATTCAAAAAATCAAATTAGATAGCTTAGACTAACTACGAGAAAAATATAAGTTTTAATTTCAAAAGTAATTCCATTAACTTGTGCAACGTCCCGTCTCTTGCAACTGGGGACGTATATGCATGTAGATAGGTAAGATCTTGAGATAATCTTCGATTAAAACCGTTCAAATTTTATGACCTTGCACTGTAATGGGAGAGGAAGAATATCAGCGCATGCATATTGAGAGTTGTTTCTAAGTGGAATTTTTAGTGTTCGTGCCAGGGGAGTCTTATCCAAATTGCCGTAACAGTAAGGGTTCCGTTGGAGGGATACTTTTTTATTTTAGAGTAATTTCCCATTACATTTTACGTGAGACAGGAACTTGTGGGGTAGCGTTTTTTACATTCCCTCTGCAAACTGCGGTCCCGTTTTGCATTATTCGTTGTCAAGTATTCATCTTTTTTAATATTTTTATTATTACAAATAATTATGATTATGTTATGTTTCAAAATACAATATTGAAATGTATTTATTATATTTTAGGAAACTTTTTCATGATACTCTGTAATAAAAATATATGATTATTAATAAATACAACGTTGTTAAAAGACAAGAATAAAGTCCAGATACACAGTTTTGTTTGTTTTAATACCTATATCTTTAACAATATAAATAGAATAATTAAAAATGTCCAATGACACGAGAATAACTTATCAATATACCGTGAAAATAAACTTTCGGTGCATGTAAGAAGGAAGTATTAAAGTCGTACAAGTTAACCCCATAGACGGGGGTCTTTAAATACATCCGATAAAAACTAAACGACACCCTAACGAAAAAAATTCACCCCACAAAAACGGCAAATAGAAACGTCCATAAAGGAAAATTTATCCACAAATTAATTTGTACAAAGAAATAAAATTAAGAAAGGAATTCAAATTCAAGATACTGCACATTCAAGATCAGAAGATTTCATGTTGGTAAATACGTTTACTTATTTATGAAATAACACCCGAATTTCTTTCCAAACATCGCTATTAAGTTTTAATATTATTGCTGTAAGATGTTAATTTAAGCTTCTTATATAATTTTTACCAAAGTAATTTATTATGATATTAGTCTATTGTATAACAAATTACTATAATGCCCATAAATATTTTTACTGGTAATGTTTCAAATATCCATATTTCATATATCCAGCAACCGCATAAAAATAAAGAATTTTTAAAATGAAACTATTTTAATGTTTGCTTTTTCATTGGTTTTTGTTTTATTAAAAGTTTTAAATAATGATTTAAATTTTATATGTTGCAAGATTTGTAACACTTTAATCAATGTTACTAAGCGAAGTTTATGTCACATTCAGAATTAATAAGACATGCTTAAAAATAAATCACAAACAAGATAATATGATATATTTATAAATCACATTAATTCTTAATTAGATATTTCCTAATTCTTAATCATGGGAATTGAATGTTGAAATCAAGAGATTTTCGCCATAAACGTCGTTCTCGAGCCACAAAGTCCCATATCTTCGGTACGGGTGATTTATTGTAGACAATTGTATAAGCCAAATAAAGCTGAGCTATAATATATTTATGGTATATTCGACTTTATGTTATAGACTTAAGGGTATTTATCGGTTGCGTAATTCCCTGCTTTACCAAAGTTCAAACTTTGTGGTAGGTTGTACATTAGTTTTATGTTTGTGTCTCGTAGGTTGTAAATAACCTGTACTCCTCGCACTAGAAGATTAACGTTACTGATTTATTTAGGAGTTATGATAGATGTCAGCTAAATTATCTAAGCTTGAGGAAGTAATAAAATTGTATACAATCTGCCATTATTATTGAACTTGTTTGTTGTAAAAAAGTATTAACAACAAATCTAACAGCTTTCTTAAAATTTTAAATATTGTGATTACTGATTTCAAGTTTTGTTGGTCCACGACGTAGCTATTGAAACAAATTCGATTCTTTTGTTCAATTGCCTAATCTTTTGACTTTAAATAGCTCGTACTTAATCTTACCGACGGAACCCTTAAAAGGTGAACTAACCGTCCCTGAAATGGATATTTTTTAAAGTTCCCCATTATAAGACAAGAAGCCCGAAATTAAAAGAGGGAGGCTAGATTTAGGGCCAATTTTAGAGCAAATCTCGCTTTGTATTGATTGTAATTTTTTTTCGTCCGTATGCATCGTTGGCTGCGTGATTGAATTGTTTTTCTTTGAGAATGCAAATTAGGGGGCATGGCTGTTCTGTTTTATAGTTAGATCAGCTAATTTATTTAATGGAATAAGCAAATTTTTCAATCTAGTTTTGTTTATTATGCAAGAGTTATTAAATCGTTTTTTAAAAATGATTTACATAATATGGTGTTTTATATAATAATTTAAGTAGCCAGAATACTTATAATATACGGGTTGGTTTAATAATTAACATATTTGCGTTTTAAATTTTAAGGTTCAAAAATCATGACAAATTTGTAAAGAAACGTGCAAAATATATTAAAAAAGTCTGTATAAGCTCAAACTAAACCTGATCTATAAACACGAGGTCGAATGGAAGATTATGACAATATTTATTTTATTTACGATTAAAATGCCATAAAATTACAAAACTGTCATTTACATAATTGAAAAGAAAGTCCCGTTCTCTGCTAATGAGTTGTAAAATAATTAATTTGATATTCGAATACCAGCATTCGGTTTGTGATTTATGATCTATAGAAAATTTCAAAAAATTCCATGACGTTATAAATACGGTGTTAAGTGTTGTTAAAATTAAATATTGCTATAATTTTATTTTTTTATATTAATTGTGTTTAGCTTTATTTCTTATGTACGTATAGTTTTTGTAGTACAAGGGCAAATAGTTTTGTTCCTTAGTAACAATTTCTATCCTCTTAATATGTTGCAATATTTTGCTATAATAGCTGTAGTGCAGCAAATGTTTGGGACTTCTATTTTCTATCTGATACGGCATATACCTAATGCTGGCCCGTCTATTTCAGTTAATCTTCCACTTGTCAATTATCCGACAATCAAATAGCAATGTATGTTGTTACAGTGACGATAAGTAATGTCTGCAATACCAATTTCTTTATGCTGATTTCTGTACCTATAGTAGATGATGTTGTCAAAGAAACAGCCATATGCTTACCACGTATATATTTCAGTTATAAAAACCATGGAACTACTTATATGATGATATAAAATTGCATTTAAAAGAAATTTACGTATTAATCAAGTCTTTTAAAATCAATATTATGAAAATCTGTTTAGAAAATTAAAAATTATCTAAAATGTGGTCAAAAAACTGCTTTTTCATCAAATGTGGCCATAAGTCACTTTGTTTATAACTAATACATTATTGAAGTTATCTTTATAAGATATATATTGAATAATGACCTTGCAGCTTAAAGCTCATATTTTATTAATTTCTTTAACAAAAAACTTTAAAACATAACTACTTAATAGAAAATTATTATGCTTAGAAAATAAAATAAAAATATCTTACTCGACAAATCGTACAAAACTTCGTAGACAAAATAAGAAACCTTAACCCAATTGAGACGATATAATATATTGATTGCATTCAGTGTCCATTATGTTTTGCATATAAATTGTCCAACATTTTCTCGGTCAGCTCGTGTAAGAAGATTTATCGTTGATCAATGCAAAAGCGTGGCAAATAATATTTTTGTGACGTACATTATGTTCATTACCAACAATTAAAGAGATTAAGGAACGACAAATGGATCTGATAATACGCTTGATAGTTTAATAGATGCAGCTTTGAATATACTTTTAGATCGCAATGATTGTAATGTAAATAAAATTAAAACATGATATGCTATTTTAGATTCTATGTTTATACTGTAAGGCTTATTATTGTTTGAATTGTTTGGAGCCAATGAAACTCCTGATGGTGTATATCATGAGACAAACAATAAAGGTAAATTAGTAAGCATTGTAACAACACATTGTTGAAGTGAGTTCTAGTAAGATTTTAAACATATTAACGTCGACTCTATTGTTCATGGAGCATGTTGGGGATTTATTAGTAATGCAGCCAGCAATTGGCGTAATGTTAGGTGCGCTAAGTTGGCGCATTCCAAAGACAACATTCCGCTGTGACACGTGGTAGGAAGTAGCTAGCGCGAACTGGTACCGATCTTAGTTTACATACGCCCTCTTATGTTTAGATATATTAGACGTATGTAGAATTAATGTAATAATATTAAATAAGTTATTGCACGTGTTGTACCTATTTTACTATATTATTTATATTATATTTTTAAATATAAATTGATACCAGGTAATTGGTATCGTTAGACACAGTATAAGTGTCATATGGAATAATTCACTCAAGCAAACGATCTGTTGTTGTTGTAATTGTGTTGAGGTTGCTGTGTATATTTGTATAAGTTTTGGGTAAAATCAAATTGTTTAGTTGATTAGATGTCTCACTGTTCCCTTTTTGTAAATGATATGATCATTTTATAGTGTTGCTTTTTTTATTATATTTCTTTTTTGTTTTATAAATTTTATAATAACAATTTGGTCTAGTGGCCAGCCTAGAAGAATTTTGAGGTCAGGTTCAAATCTGGACTTGTAAAAATTTTGAGTTTGAAAAGTTAAGTAATTTTTAGTAGCAGTTTGGTGTAAGTACACTACCGCCTAGTGTTACAATCCCATGCCTGTGCATTTATGCCTGATCTTTTTCTAAATCCTTCATCCATTCGTGATCTATTTGAGTGTGCACTTAGTTGTGCACTTGCCTTTGAGATTTCTACAACATATACTATAAAAATATGATGATTATTAAAAACTATACATCGAACAGAACAAAAATCCATAGTATAATTAATTTAAAACATTATATATATTGTTAAATTACTAGATATTGTTGTTTCTTTACGATTGACTCCGTTGGAATTTATGCGACAGTTCCCAAGTAAGAACAAATCACACGAGGCGATAGAATCCAGCTTGAAATAGCTAATTAGCATCAGTGGTACAAACAAATAACAGTATGGATTTCTTGACACTCGCAGTGGGTGTCGGTTTTGAAGGCTCGTTATCCGCGCTTCATTGTTTATCGCGGACGTCATCGTATTTTTAGTTGATGTTTCGTTATAGCGGTCAATTACCATTCTTTAGGTGCAAGGAAATTACCATTATCTATGGATAGGAGTATCCTTTTTTGATTAACTTTTGAACGTCCATTGCTTAGACTGCATGAATCTTTACCAAAGATAGCGGGATTAAGATCGAGCAGGCACCATTTTCTGTTGTTTTATGTTTGTTGAAAATGTAAGATAAGTAAGAATTTTGAGCTAGTTAGTTCCTAGAATTAAATTAAGCTAAATTGAAGCTTAAGGGGTATAATATATAATATGCGAATACTAAAAAAATGCGAGTGCTTCAGCAAGATCATATTTTTTTAAATATTTTTTTTATACATATATTTTATAAATTTGTCCCGTTGTGGTAACGAGCTCATTGGGTTTCGAAGTTTCGCGCGCCCTTAGACCTCAATTCAATGTTTTTTTTTCTTATACCTCGTATTTCCATTTTAATATCTTTATTTCTACTATAATGCTTCAAATTCAATTCATTGCTGCGGTTAAGATGTTGTTATCTTAAGCGCTGCATTCTTCTTGTACGACAAGCATTAGGTACTTTGAGATTAACCAGTGTTCTCGAACTAAAAATATTTCGTATTTCGTCGTCGTAAATCGTATCGTATCTACTAATATTATAAATGCGAATGTAACTTTATTTGTATATATGTCGGTTAAATCACTTAAGCCAAAAAAACTTAGTACGAAGCAAAAAGCCCCTCGAGGGGGTAAAATTGGATGTGTATAAATAAGTTCTATAATTTTGTTGTTGATAATATTAATGGAAATTACAAATGATTATATAAAATAGAAATACATTTATTTAGGTCATAAACTGAATTACTTTTATGCTCAAAAACAGCTTTAAGAAATTCTTTAGATATATACGTTTAACTTTGCAAAATATTAGTCCCATTGTGTGACTACCATGCATGAAAATGTGTAATCTCATGTATAGACTTAAAATATTTCCAATAAAGTAGTGTTAAAATATAAAAAATAAAAATACATCCTTAACAAATCTTACCTCATTACTAACAAAGTTATTCCCTTATAAAGGAATCCGCTAAACCCCGTCAAAGATAGAGTGAACCCTTTTCTCCGGGCTTATTTAGACCCAGATCATTAAGAAAGAAAGGGTTAACTTTGAACCCGGTCTTAAGGTCCCCTGTATAGTTGCAGTATTTTAATTCAAATTAGCGTTTTAGGGGAACACGAATTATTAAGTGTTGATAAAAATATCTCATTTGCTGATTAGAGATTGTTTGACGTATAGAATCACGTTGAACTAAAGTGCATGATTTGGAGTTTTATCCATTATGATTCTCTATTGTAACGTAGCAGATATATAAATAATACAGGTCTCATTTTTTTCTATTAATAATATCATTTTAATTTTTATGTACCGTTCCATAATCACGTCATTAAGTTTTGGTTGTGATAATGTTATTTATTATTACTTTGTACGGTATTTTTTAAGAATGAAAAGAGATGTAGTCTAAGTTGTACGATTTGGTTATTGTTACTTGAAAATATGTTAATGTGATGATAAAATTATGCCCGTGTTTGAGTACATTGATAACATAATGTTTTAAAGATGTTTTTAAAAACACTATTCAATAATAAAATATGGCATTTAAAATAATACAATTAACAGCTAATTAAAAATAAATAAATTAGCGGAAATTATTGCCGACCATCGATTTAATAACATAAATCACATATTTTTTTTTATATTTATTAAAACTTAATTACCATACAGCTGTGATTTTAATTAGTTCCCTCATATTTAATTCCATCTATCCGTAATGAGCTGACAGTAAAAATTTTTACGATTAAGTAGAATACATAAAGATGCGAACAGGTGTTAACACTTGATGAAACATTAAGAAGCATACAGGTAATGTGACATAAAATGATTAGTGAATCGGAGGTAAAGATGCCTACGCAATGGCGATAGAACTGAACCGTTAAAATGCTGATCAGAAATAAAAACACTGAACCAAGACCACTACACGTGTTTGTGTGGAGATGTAGGTAGAATGAAATAAGACTCAGACATGGCATGGAGTCATGAAGAAAAGGCGCTTTAGAAAATTTGGTAAAAGTGGTGAATATGATATTGGCAATAGTTATTTCGCTAGTAATACGATATATTAATATAATAGAAGTTGTTTGGTATTATAAAACAAAATTTTTCAAATGGTTAAAAAAATATAATATCAAAAAGTAAATATCACTAGATGATATTGATACCATAAACATCAATAGATAAAAGAAAAGAAGACAATGTTGAAACTTTATTAATGTAATTTTTATTAAATCACTATGCAATATTTTATAAATTATAAATGTCGTATCTGACTTACGTTTCTAAGATCTATGGTTATCATCGAAATCGCTGCAGGCAATTCGGACGATGTGGGCCGAAATAATTTAATTAGCTCACATAATTATTGACGAGCGGCAATGCAGGCGTAGCTTTGTATTTCCAATATGTCTTTGGGAATTTTTCGTGTGATTAGCTATGCTTAGGATCCAGTTTTCTTTATTTGTTTTATCAATGCTACTTTATCTTATTTGTAGGAGTTATTAGTTGCTACCACCAGGTAGCTACCACCAGGTAGTACCACAGTAAATTCAATAATCACTACGGTATCTTACGAGTATGCTCTACTGTCAAAATTAATGTATTATAATAGCGACAACTAATGATGATCTGACTCATATGAGTAATAAGTAAGTATATATTATATAGTTTGACGAGCCAGTTGGCGTGGTTGGTAGATACTTGCCTTTCACGCCGAAGGTTGTGGGTTCGATTCCCACCCAGGACAGACATTTGTGTGCATGAACATGTCTGTTTCTCCTGAGTCTGGGTGTAATTATCTATAAAAGTATTTACAAAAGAAAAGCAGTATTTGTAGTATATCAGTTATCCATAGCACAAGCTTTGTACAAGCTTAATTTGGGATCAGATGGCCGTGTGTGAAAAATGTACTAGGATATTATTATTAGTATTATTATATATTATAATAAAATTAAATCTACATACATACCTTTGCCATACATATACATTAATAACAAGATCTTTTATTTTTCATTTTGACATATTTTTATGTATCAATTCACCTAATTAAGACAAAAATACTTGTGTTAACGATGTATATTTTGTTCGTAAAAAAGTAATTGACGTTTCGAACGTGCTTCAAAAAACTGCATCAAAGTATATTTTGATTTCTTATTTTATAAGATGTTACATGTGTTGATTTATACAATTTCGTTAAATATTTATTATAAGTATGATTATGTAACTTCAATATTAAATCTTTACGACCGCATTATGACCAATCATTATCTAATTCAACCTTACTAAAATACATTTTAAAAGTAACGATAAGCCAGTCGTCCTCCAAGTCTCCCACAAGAGCCGGCAATCAACAGATAACAGCCTCTCAATCTGACGAGATATAGATAAATGACTAGTTTGTCCTAACGCTAATACACCGAGATTATAAGTAGCCCTGGAGAATGTCACCTGGCCTGTTGCCTAACGAATCAAACCAGTTTGTATCTTGTTCATATTAAACTAATGATTTGCAACGTTGCTCACTGGGCCTCTACATAGAGTATGGAAGACAAGAGTGTATGTAGATAAAATGACTTTATTATTACTTTTTGACTTTGTTATTTAAATAAAAAATAAAAGTTAAGTTGATTTGTACATCTCCACCCAAAGGTTGTCTGGAAGAGATCGCCCTTTTAGCGATACGACCGCCTTTTGTACATTAATAGCTTTTTTAATGTTTTTGTTTAACTGTATAATTCTGTAACTCTTTTGGTGTACTATAAAGCATATTCTATTCTATTTTATTATTATATCATTTGCTTATTATATTGTTTGTGACTTGAAAATATTTATTATTATCACTGATGGTACGGATGGAAATGAAAAGTTCGACGTGAAATTTCTACGTTCTTAACTATCAAATTCGTATCGAATTTCTAAATAGTAATTGTTAAAAAATTTAATGACATACCATCATTAAATATGTTAATACAGCGTTTGTGTTGGCTCTACATAATGTCTAATAAAACATGTCATCCCGACAAAGAAGATTTTGAAGCAAAACTTTGAAATCGTTGTCTAATTTGATGAACAATAAAATATGAACAATTGTTTTTATGGGTAAAATGAAGTATTTTTATAAGCACGCTTTTTTTACTTTAAATACTAAAAATAATAAAGGTTACATATACTATTTACATTATCAAGAGAATCAAAAGTGTGTGTAAAACCTAATTGCACTATTTGACCTAGATATACAAGTAAATGGGCAAAGGCTCTTTAGAATCCTCATAAGATTTTGAGCTCACTCTAACATACTGTTCCAACTTGTGTTGGTGCCGCATGCAGGCAGATTCATTCGACACATGCAGGTTTCCTTACGATATACTCCTCTACTATCGATCAATGCCAATCTTGCCGCAATCTCCAGTACCAACTTTAAGAAAATAGGAATATTAGTATTTTCCTTAAAACGGGTATTTCTATTAATCTTTCAGTTAATTTACTTGTAAAAATACTAAAACATTACCCGGTTAACATAAACTTTTTTTGTTATGTACTAATGAACAAATCGATATATTTACAAAATAAATACATCCAAATACGAAATGATTCACTCAATACAATATAAAGAAGATTTTTTAAAGTTATAATATTATATATATAGTGAGCAATCCTTGTATATATACTGTGTTTCATTTTATTAAGATAAGGTTTTGCTATTTAGGTTTATCCGTATATAAGTTTATATGAAAAAATATTATCAACTATCAAAGACGAACAAAGTTCTGACGCACTGGTACTATTTTAGGAAAATAACAATATGAGAGAACATAGATATAATTCGGTAATGCTAAGAATTATTTCCCCCAAAAGGTGCATTTTATATCTATAATCTTATTAAGAACATCAATATGGATTCTTCCAATGGCAACATAGTAGTCGATTACGTCGCGAGGTTATGGACCAAACTACCGGATCAACATTAACACAATGGGCCGAAGATGTTTTATGTAATAGAAAATTGTATCTTATAAATACAAATTGAATGATGAAAGTAAAAATGAAAATAATTCTCAAAAATATCGATAAAATTATAATATATTAGGAACACGATGAAGACGTTTCTGTTTACTTAAAGATATTTGACATAGTCTTATTGTATACATTTTATTTTAAATGTAAATCGAATATATTAAAAATATGTATTCAGTTTACATAAAAGATATAGTAAACCACAGTAGGCCGATATCACTCACACAAGTGAATATCAAACGTCTCCTTAAATGTGTACTAAAGGAAGAAGAAAATATATAGAAAGTATTACGTCAGTTAGATAAATATTTTAGGTATCATTAGCTAAACCGGATACTCTGAATTGTTTGATATAATCCTACAAAATACCGAAGCACTTTAGTTATAGGCTATGACAATAAAAGTTCTCGTAAATACAAACATTCGTATTTATGCGCACTCGCGTTCGCACATCAGAAATCACTATTTAGGTTATCGCCGCTCGATTCCGATTCATTCGGATTTTTCTACGCACTGCATCAAATATATTGGTACCATAAAAAGAAGCTCTCGATATCGGAAGCCATCGTAAAAATAGATATACAACAATCATCATACGACTTAAAATATATTGCGCAATATTTTATACTGGTGATATTGAAATAAGAACGGTTTTCCGATGAAAACTTGTTACAGTTTGATTTCGTCGCGCCAATAATTTAGAATGCTTATTGCGGAAAGATATTTGGTTAAGTTTGCTTATCGTTGGTTTATAAATATATGAAATGTGTAAAGTTTTTCTTTATAATATATGGTATGTAATACGAGTAAGTTACAAAGAAAACTTATCTATTTATAAAGAATTACTTTCATCCACCATCCCCATCATCCACAGAATTGGGCAGATGTAAGGTATAAAAATATACCTATTTCTTTTCTTAGGGCTCAAGCTTGCTTCATGCTAAAATTCATCAAAATCGATTTAGTGGTTTAGCCCTAACAACGTCGCATGTATAATATTAGTATAGAATACGTGTACATATAGTAAAGGACTCTTGTTCGATTTTTCTAATAATCCATTATATTTTTAGATTATATAAAGGTATATGTTTCAATTACTATAAATTAATTGCTACTAACTTTACATGTGAAAAATTCATACCTTAGTATGTAGTTGTTATACTTGAATTTATTTTGTTGCCATAAAGTGACGTGAAATTATTCGGGGGACACGGCCGGATCCGAAAGCGGTTCGCTGTCAAAAAAATAACGTTTCACATTTAAAAAGAATTATAGGAATGAGGATCGTACGTGCTGCAGCGAGAGGCGAGGGGCCGAAGCTGGCTAGGTTTTTGTTTACGAGGGCGCTGCGAACGCCAGCAGACCCGATGCCTCTCTTATCACTGTCCTTATTAGAACAATCACTTATTTTATATATTCTAATTTCGGAACGGAACTTTTTGTTGTGAAGTAACTTAGCTTTCGTATTTTACTGTAGTATTATAGTGTATCCTTTTTTGTCCGACAAATGAAAGATGATTTGAACACATTTCAGGACACATAGTTATTTTTTTAAATAAAAAAAGTTACTCGTTTACATATAGCAATAAATAGCTTATCACATTACAAAAGCCACGTATATGTTTTATTTTCGTATTCGTATAAATGTTCTCTAACTTTTCTTGGAACTACGCACAAGGAGTAAGATCCATTCAATTTCGCGTCCGCGGCAATAAAGCGTGATTGTCAC
Organism: Nymphalis io; assembly: GCF_905147045.1. Taxonomy (NCBI): domain Eukaryota; kingdom Metazoa; phylum Arthropoda; class Insecta; order Lepidoptera; family Nymphalidae; genus Nymphalis; species Nymphalis io. The sequence goes on along the minus strand of NC_065892.1, from coordinate 6,011,653 downwards.
GCACGTACTCCAACCGCGGAGGGGTCCGCGCCCGCGCTCCTTAACGCACGGCCACACTTTTCTAAACACACACACACATACCGATTTAGGGATATATTATATAGGTATTGACGACATTCGTAAATTCAAAATTTAATCGATTACGAGAGTGGAATTGTACTCTTGTAAAGAAAAAAATATTATAACATTTACTACGATGTGTGATTTCAATATTTTACACAAATTTGTTATGCAGATGATATAGGGGTCTTGGTGGAATTACGGACGACCTTGGTGTTACGTTGGGCGACATAAACAGTGCCTCATAAAAGGCGAGTCTGAAGATAAATACGGGCATGACGAATGAATCGATGTCATACTGGTTACCAGTTGTCGTTGATGACGCTTTTATAGAAATTATCGATGCGTATATTATATAGCTGTATACCTGGAAAAAATCGTCTATAGGTAAATCCAATTTCGTGAGAGATCCCTTGTAGAATTCTTCTTTCAGCTTTCAGGAAATAAAATATATCTTGCATCCAAATTTCATCAGTTGCTGAACTCGAAAGTATTTTTGTTATGATACTATTGATATGCGAATCTGACACGTAGTGTCTTCTATACTCGGCATTATTCGCATAATAGCAAGCTAAGTGACCATGTAGCTTGCTCTGAAAGGAACAAGAAGTTTTCGATTTCTTGTTCGAGACTGAATCCAAGCTAACCGACAGAGTTCCCGGAAAATGCTGTAATGGTAATAACTAGTTTATATCATTTGAAAAACTGATATAATAGATGTGGAAGAAAATTCCTCAAATGGAGACTATGAATCGTTGAAAAGAGCATATGACGCTCTAAAGAAAATGGTGCATACTACTGGATACAGAATCAGGTGGAGTGTCGACATTTAGGAAAAGCTATGTCCAGCGGTGGACCTTTAAAAGATAAAGGCTGGATCGATGGTATAATTCAAAACAATTACATGCATGTAAATAATTTTATTTAATAATTACATTTGTATAATTCAACTAAATTAAAATTAGTTTGTTATTTTATTTAAGCCATTCAATCAATCTAATTTTAATCTAACTTCAATTATTTTTTTTATAATTTGTATCTATTAACATAAACTAAGTAAATTTTAACTAATCAATTATATGGTTTTTTAATCTATAATAAATGATTTTTATTATAAATAACTTATTATTAGATTTACTAAAACAAAATTACTTTTATTACACACTTAAAAACGGAAGATAACCTTTTTTAGATATCATAGTGTTTATAGCTTGTATCAAAAAACTGTTTCGTATATGTCACACGTTGCAACATTTAAAACTGAATCAAATATGTATCTTTTATAGCCATTTTATTACGATATTTGAATATTGTAAAGAATCTTCGCCACCTCGATTGTCACATCATTTAGTGGTAATCTATCAGATATGTTAATCGATCTAGATCAGACTATTAATGAACCTATTATATTATAAAAGGAATATTTACTATTAAATATCATTTTGATTAGTTCATGGCATATTAAGTGTAGGCCATCAATAAAACAGACGATTTATGATTTAGGAAGTTTATTAGTTAGTAAATTTGACCGATAATTTTTTTTTTATTATCGTTGAGACACGATGTCTCAATAGTTTTATTACGTGAATCTTAACGGATGATTGCGAGTTCAAACTGAATTGCGGGTGAAAACATTTCTGATATGTACCACTGTATTTTTATGTGATTGATTTATTAAGAATTTGTTAGTCTTCTCGTGAAGGAAAATAGCGTGAGGAAACTTGCATGTCTCGGGTGAAAATCTGCCACCTGTGTATCCCGCATTAAGCAACGTGATGTATTAAGCTCCAAATCTACTCGACAAACGGAGAGAAGTCCTTATACTAGTAGTAGGACATTTAAGGGCTGTTAGTTTTCTTTTAGTTTTTCTATATTTATTATTATACTTCTTTTTCCAGGATAACAAATAGTAAACAATGTATAAAGCTCATTGTAATTGAAATGCTAAATTAATGTTCGTTGTTATTTTATATTTAATGTTTGCAATTTAATATTTAAAAGCTAAATAATTGTTTATTCCTCTTTGTTTGTGCAAAAATTTAAACATATAGATTTTATTTCTTATATATATAATCTTTAAATAAATATAATTTATTTTACCGACTAAAATGGATGTATATATCTGATTAAATTAAAAATTAATTCTATCTAATGCCTATTATATGCTGGCGTAGGTCAAAGCAGTATCCAGCATTCGGCGCAAATATCGCGTCCTGGGAGACGCATCGATTGACCGAATCCGGCCGATCCTGCGGGATCGACGCGTAATTTCTCTGAACGCGACGTGCGCTGAATGAGTAACCGCGCTCAATCGCTCACACCATTACGCTGCGATACTTGGGAGGTTGCTTCAATTACAAGCTTTAGCGTTGACTCGCTGTCATAAATTATATATGGAAAATTAATGTTTGTACATATTACTAATATCCGCCATCAACAACAAGCAACAACAGCAAATAAACATTCTCGTCAAAAGAAGACGAGGTCCTATCCCAGCCGTCGGACATTCATAGGTTATTACATACTTTTACATAAATTGTTGATATAATCAGTATTACATTAAAATAAAACTAACATCATGTTTTGGCATAAAATAATAAAAATTATAAAAAAATAATATTACATTACTTTCAAAACATCTATCTATTAGCTGTAAAGCCTTCACTTAAACCTGGAGAAATATAATCGAAACACATTTAATTATTTAAAGAGTACATCTATTATAAAAGAATTGTACAAAAGTATTTAACATGGACAGTATCAGAGCGCATTACTTGGATCGATGTCAGATCGAAGCGGGCAATCAGGGAGTTCCTTACAACTGAAAACAGCTTACTATCGCCTATATTGTACGTCTTGCCGAATATGCTGAGCATAAAGTAGATAAGGCAAATTACTAAATTTTATTTAAGGAATAATCACTTTAAATTTCTGATATAGCTATAAATGTGTAAAACTAATTGTATAGTGTCATTTTTATCTCATTTTATACTTCTTTTGTATGATAATAGCACTTTGAAATTAATCTGATTTGAAACTCCTTAGAACAAAAAACATAAATATTCGTTTAGGACATTATTTTTTGTTTTTTCTTTTTAACAAGTGGATTAAAAAATACAAATAGACAACTTACAGTAAAGGCCAGAAAGCTTATTTGCTTTTTCGTATCACACATAAATAATAAAATCTTAACGTGTAATGATTCCTTCGAAGTTTATCTTTAAAATTGATTGTTTTTTTATATATCTTTCACGATTTTTTTATCTTAAAGTTTGTAATATATTTTATGCAGCTTAGCGGAAACTAGTTGCAAGCAAATCCGTTTTTATACATATACATACGTATGTATTTATAATTGTAGTATGATGAATAAGTATGATGTTTGCGATAAGATATATGGCGCCCATGATACCGCCAATATGACATTAGTTAGTTAGACTTTAGTCTAATGTTAAATTGATTGATGTACAGTTGGAACGAACAAAAAATATCAAAATTTCGACCAAGAGTGTCAGCGTCGAGTTGGCGAACGCTTGCTATTTGTCAATTTCTAATCGACGATCGCTCTTTATTTATTAGAAATTGGCCTATGTACGAGTATATTAGTCTCTTAGTTGTTGGCACATAAGCACTTTTGAGTGCATATATCGAATTCAATTTAACGCTACAATTTCCTTATCACATTTAAAGCTTTCAATTATTTTAGGGTATAAAATTGCCTTGGAAAATTTGTTGACAACTCAACACTTAAGTTTGTTATGGAGTCTGACTTTAGTTTTGTATTATAATCTTGTTTATTTGTTAATTTATAGTGAAAAAATCCATAGTCATGGATTCAATGCTATGACCATGTAGCCTAAAGGTATAAAAAAAGTTAGAAAAAGATTAAAGCCGTCAAAAGAATAAAATACCCAAATTTTGTCGGTTATTATTGGTAATGAGTTAATTTAAGCCTTTGATGTCGATAAGAAACTGAACATCTACCACGGTATCAGTTCCAATCTTAGAATAAAGATAATAATTTTAATATGCCAGCTCCGCCCAAATCATTTTAAAAACTGGTTAATTGAGTTTGCTTCCTTCGTTTGGTAATAAAACTAGCATTTGTTAATTAATGACTTACAAATATTTAACTTTATGTTCGAAAAGCATAACATTAAAATCAATAAATAACACTCGGCCTACGTAATGACATTTTAAAATGTTGTATAATAAAAACGACAAGTTTCTAAAAATTAAGATATTTAAAAATTAAATACACACACAAGTATTTCACCACAACGCATATGAGCACCGGCGCCAATTCAATCTTGAAAAATAAATGATGAGCCAGTTGGCGTGGTTGGTAGATACTTGCCTTTCACGCCGAAGGTTGTGGGTTCGACTTCCACCCAGGACAGGCGTTTGTGTGCATGAACATGTCTGTTTGTCCTGAGTCTGGGTGTCATTATTTATATGTATGTATTTACAAAAGAAAAGTAATATATGTAGTACATCAGTTGTCTGGTTTCCATAGTACATAGTGCTTAAATTGGGATCAGATGTGCGTGAATAATATTCCAGGATATTATTTTAAAAAATCCGTGATATTATTTTTATATCCAGGATATTATTTTTCATATACATAAATGGTGTCTTGTGTAGTGATTGACTTGCGAATATCATCTATAACTAGGCAGCTTTAACCTATTTAATTTTGCACTAGATCACATTAATAAAAAAAAAACAATTATACCATTTTATCTTATTGTATAAATTATATTGAGCATTCCGCCGCATGATCGGGGCCAGCGAGTCCCACATATACTCTACTTCACGTGGGGGAAACAGGTAAACGCGCTAACACGACTGTAGAGAGTTCAGGCAAAGGACCAAAGATTACACGTACTTTCCGAGGCATGACAGTTTAGTTACCATACAAAAACTTCTTCTTAACTTTGAACTGTTACTGAGTATTTGTTGACTGAAAAACCAAATAACATTTTTATTGTCCTTACTTGCGCTTGAATCCAGAACCTTGAGATCTAAGGCTCGTAAGCATATACAATATAATTTGGGCTGGTTCTTTTTTTGTGTCTTCAGTAACAGTAACAGCCTCTTAATGTCCCACTGCTGGGCTAAGGCCCCCTCTCCCTTTTGAGGAGAAGGTTTAGAGCTTATTCCACCATGCTGCTCCAATGCGGTTTGGTAGAATACACATGTGGCAGAATTTCAATGAAATTAGACACATGCAGGTTTCCTCACTATGTTTTCCGTCACCGTCAAGCACGAGATGAATTATAAACACAAATTAAGCACATGATAATTCAGTGGTGCTTGCCCGGGCTTGAACCCACAATCATTGATTAAGATTCACGCGTTCTAACTACTAGGCCATCTTGTGTCTTGACATACATCAAAAAAAGTAAAAACGATTTGTGCGGGAATAGTAGTAAGTTAAGAGATCTGTTAATAACATCCTTTATACGATAATAACGTATGATAACATTTAAATTAAAAAAAGGTTTTAATGGTTGAGATAACGTTAATAAGTTAAAATAATGTACAGTAATGTCAGGATGCATTTTAATTCATTACAATATTTTATTTCACTTTTGACCTTTTAAGCGTTTAAAAAAATATACAGCTTGTCGGAAAGATTCAAAGTAAAAATTTAATTACGATAAAACGGATCGACCAGAACAGATAGGGATGTATCTAGACAGTATCGACATCGATATTATATATATTTTACAAGCTTGTTTTGCGCAGGAATCGCGAGGAAGTGTCGCGGCCTTGATCGAGCGCATCGGCTACTGCGCACTAGCTATGTTTTGTTTACTACTAATACATACAGAACAGAAATTTGTTAGAAATGACATCAAAAGATGCAGCGTGTATATTAAACTATATGCATCCTTGTATTTTATAAAAATGTTGTTCAAAATTTGTTTGTATAAATTTAACTGTAAATTAAGGCTTTATTTAAGGCTAGACTAAACCAAGATAACACAAAAATTTTTAGAGGTTTTACATATCATCATCTTTGCCCATTCTGACACTGATCAGCCTTAGCATGATTGGTGACAGAATAAATTAAATGTTATATAAAAAACCTTTAGCTTTGCTAGCAATTCATTAATTTACATTTGCTTATTTTTAAATAAATTGACAAAAATTTCTATGCCTGGAATTCAGAAATTAACATGCTAAGATCGGGTGAGTATATTTCTGAGGAGGACGGCAGTTGTGAAACCTGGTGCTGCTATGCGGCGCACTTGCTAGAGGCGTGGGTGGATCGAAATATCTCTGCGCCTAGAGGAGCACATCGCCGTAGCGAGACAGGGGAGGAGCAGCAGATGCGTGTGTTGAAACGATCCTTTCGGCCTTTAAATCGGAAATTATGTCGATGATGGCCATCATCATCCTAATATATTTATTCCCTGGTGTTTCGAAGATTTCCTCTACGTATAGAATAATATGTTTCTATCCTATTAAAATATGCTTATACAAAGTATTTTCAATAAACTTTCCGTCACTTTTTCGGGTACCATTTCTAAAAATTTCAACTCTAAAAAAATCGATCGTCGAGGTTATAGTTATTTTTAATTCCATCAATGCGAACAGAGTTACAATTAAAACGTTTCGGTCATACTTTTTTATATATAATTTTATATATAAATAATAAATATATATAAAAACCAAATAAAAAATATTGCATAAAGAAAGCTTGATATTATTACTTACTCTAGAGATTAGAATAGAAGCCGATTTGATGTAAATCGCTAGGCATTACTTATTACTTCTGTTAAAGAGTATTGTGATTAAGTATATCGTAGTCAATTATCTTTATTCTTTTATCCATCGTGGCCTTAAGATCGTTTAGAACTTTATCATACTGAAAAAATAAAATCAATTATAAAACATAAATCAAAACAAATAACTACGTATCACTTAGTCCTTTTTCAAATAGCGTACAAGAAAACGGCCCATGTGGTGACTGATTACCAGTATAACTTATCCCATCTTCGTCCCACTAACTATAGGAACGAAGATGTCATGATCCATTAACCTTATAAGCAGCTGTTTGACTGAAGATTGATTAATATACAAAGCCTATATTAACGATAGTTGAACTTTAAACAAAAAAAAATAATCACCCACCAACTATCGAAAACAAAAAATTAAATCGAGCATTCGAATACGTAAACAAATAAAAATAAACTAAAGCTGTTGAATAAAAACGTGCTCTCATAATATTATCAATTGTAAATACATTAATATGTTAGTAAGCTCGGCGTGTAATTTTTACTGGTTTATTTTGAATAAATTTTCATACATTACATTAATTCGGAAGCAGTACTACAAGATTTGATTTTAAAGCTTAATTGAGAGGTATTATTATAATCTAATTTGTGTTTTAATAGTGTATTAAAAAAACAGTATGAATTATATAAATTTGAATGTTTTTGCTCAATTGAGCAGACAAATTGAGTTAGAAATATAAACAAACATATTATATCACTTCATAATAAAATTGTTATATAAAAATTACGTTTTAATATAAATCTAAATAATTAACGTGTTTTAATTAACCTACTGTATCCATAGAAATTACAAACAAAATTTACAAAAAATGCAATAAAGTCGATATCTAAAATCACGATTGGATGTTAACTATCGATTTGCAAGAATGACACAAAAAAATAACAAAATAAAAACTCCGAAGTCATAGACGCGTGTAGTCGTGACACGCGGAAGAGATTGGAATCGTCATTAATCGGGGTCGGTCACGCGCATGCGCTACCGACCTGAGCTGTTCTGTACTCTTGACTCTGATCTTGATAGACTCGATGATTATATTATTAGTAATACAGAAATAATTACTTAAGAACATGAAAAATGCTCTGCCTTCTTTTAAATTAATAGATACAACAGTTATTATTTTTTTATTATAGTATAACAACTTTTTAATTAAAAATTTTCATGTGCTTAAAAATTTTCATGTGCTTAATTTCTGTTTATAATTCATCTCGTGCTTTTCGGTGAAGGAATACATCGTGAGGAAACCTGCATGTGTCTAATTTCATCGAAATTCTGCCACATGTGTATTCCACCAACCCGCATTGGAGCAGCGTGGTGGAATAAGCTCCAAACCTTCTCCTCAAATAGGGAGAGGAGGCCTTAGCCCAGCAGTGGGACATTTACAGGCTGTTACTTTACTTTTTATAACAACATTAATAAAAATGGTAACTTTTGTCGTTCTCGCAGTTTGTTAGAGGAACTTATAATTATATATCATGATAAAATATCTTACATAAGTTATTTTTATTATGATTCACCCTTCAAACTGGAACACAGAAAAACAACCTGCTGTTCGAGGGTACAAATGAGTGGATTGTTTCTACCCATAAGGGTTTAAACAAAACCTTACTAATTGTGAACTAAACTTATCAAATTCTTCGAGTTATCAAAAAATTTACTATAAGGATCAAAATGATTGACTTCGTGATAATAATCGTTGTGTGAGACTGCGTATGATTTGCAAAATCATCTTATAAATTATGCCCAATTCAGTTCCCTTCAAGACATCTTAAAGACATCATTGCAGATGATTTCGCTTGGGTATGTTTGATCCACGAAATATACGTTCTTGTATATTCCATGCCGAATCTTGGAACCGCTGTTTAATATACTTGTATCACTCAAATCAGGCTTTTAAATTATATGATGTTAAAAAGTAACATGTCCTCGTTACAATCGTAGAAGTTCCATATTTTTACTATAATTTAAAACAGGTATAATGTATTCAATAAAAAAATATTAAGATGTAAGGTTAGTATATCATGGTTTATATACATTTTATCTCGTGTAGTAACTAATTGCAAAGTCTCGGATTAAAAACTTTGTAATTTGCAACTTAAAACCTGAGTTGTCAGTTGCTACTTATTCAATTTCAATGTTCGCAAATTCGAATGTTTTCGACATAACATTATGTTTATTTATATTTTAAGTTTAAAGAAATAAATAATTATTTATTTAATTACTGTACCTATATTATAATTGTCGTAATTATTTATTTTATTGTCTACTGTGGTATTTACTTAAAAGAAC